>NW_026517021.1:618223-1236446 GCF_026229845.1 Diaporthe amygdali | reverse complement strand
TTTACTGAGGCACTTGGGCCCGGTAGTTATATTAGATGGTCGCTGGTGCTGGGTGATGGTATTTCGCAGGCTGTGCCAGCGTTGCATGGCGTCGATGCCGAGACGCGTCAGAAAGGGGGTGAAGTTGTGTATACAAAGTATGTTTTCGGCGTGCAGCCGCCACGCAACCACTGCTCAGCCTGCCGGTTTCCCGTAACTTTGAACTGTTTATGCTGAATATAAGCCGGGCACTGAATGGAGGGGTCTTGAACTGATGTTGCACATGAATAATCAATTCATATAAGGTGTCGTTACATTCACATGACCGAGTCCTGCGATGCCTTTTTTGGTCAACAAGGCAACTTTCTCCGTTCGACACGCGCTCTGCTCTCTACAGCCGCGTGTCTATGCGTAGAACCCCTTAATGCATCTCAACCTGTCACTGGTTACTCTCTAGGAGCTCGCAACAATACTGTGATGTAACCGTCCGCTAGATTCATTGGCAATTTTCTGTAAGGCATTCTATCTGGCTGATACAAATAGCTTGGTGGCCGCCAAGATGTCTTCTCGTCTCATCTCGCTCATTCAGTGTACACACTCTCTCACTCTTGGGGAGATCAGATTCTTTCTTATTCATTCCTTGACTTATTACTTTGTTTCCCTGACAACCGTGTCTTTCAAAATCTTTGAAGGCTTCTTGCAAAGATGTATATGCATTTTGCCGTTCTCACCACTCTTTTGGCCGCTAAAGGGCTGGCTAAAAGCTCAGCCATCCGGCGCGATGACTCGTCGAGCGTATGGAACACGACCACCTGCGCGACCTCCGAGCTAAACATCATCAAAGAATGGAGGAACATGAATTCATCGGAGAAGTCTGCGTACATCGCGGCAGAAAAGTGTCTATGGAACTTACCTGCTAACACCACATTTGATGGGGTTGTCAATCGACATGATGACCTTACGGCTGTCCATCAGTATCTCACCCCTATCATTCATGCCGTTGTTAGTTTGCTACTCTTCATTGATTGGTTATATTCCAGCAGAATTTCTCACAAAGTTCCCAGGGTCAATTCCTGCCGTGGCATAGGCTCTTTATGAAGACTCATGAGCATCTCATGCGTACTGAATGCAACTATACCGGCCCTATGACGTTCGTATTTTACCGTAGCCCAATTGACCCAAGTCCCGCACTCTCACTGACGCATTTCGCAGTTGGTGGGATGAGACCAAGGATGCCGGCAACTACATCGATTCTCCTATCTTGGATCCAGTCACAGGTTTCGGTGGCAATGGCACCAGTCCTGACTATTGCGTTACAGACGGGCCGTTCGCCAATTCTACCCTTACTGTTGGACCCACTACGACTTACACACCAGAGGGGTTTTGCCTGAAGCGCAACGTCAATGAGACCTACGCGGCAGGCGCAGCTGAAAGCATCATCGAGACATGTAACAATCTCACCACCTACGCTAACGCTGGCATTTGGTGCATCGGGGCCAGCCCTCACACCGCGTAAGTCCCATCCTTCTCCGTTAGGTGTCCTGTCGTATTACATTTGCATTGCATTTCTGTCCTGACGGACGTTACTCCCATTCCTAAACTTTTGTCTCTGGTACTGCTGTCTTTCTTCACTGGATCAGTTTAAAGACCGCCCATGGGCAAAAGCTGTCCATGCTAATTACCTCGTCTCTAGCGGTCACGGAGGCGTGGGAGGAGGAGTCGAGGGTTCCATCGGGGTAAGTGGTGTCCTTTACCAATCTTCTTATCACTGAATGAAAGCTGAATCTGAATAGGATATTTACGTGAGCCCCGGTGACCCTCTGTTCTATCTGCACCATGCATACATCGACCGCCTTTGGTGGAAATGGCAGAATCTCGACATAGACACTCGTTTGTATGAGATCGGTGGGTACACAACATACCCAGCTACTGACGGCGGCAACACAACGACGACATTGGAATATGGGCTCAAACTGTTAGGTGTCTGGGAGGACAAGGTTGTGGGAGACGTCATGGACCTTCACAACTCCTTTCTGTGTCACGAGTACGACTACTGATTTGAAAGACACATGTTTGCTCGGCGAATGGGCTGGAAAATTGAGTTGTTTAGTTACTGGCATCGAGATCGGAGGCTTGTTCACGTGAATGATATTGAATCGTAACTTCGCGCAGATCCGCCTTCTGTGCCATGAATCATGTTGTGCACAATGAATTTGTCCAGGGCGGATACGAGGACCTCCATATTGGTTAATCGTAAAGATCAATGCGCCCGACATCATTCATTTTCCGTTTTCGCGAGCAGTTGCAGAGATCGTCGCGAGATGGGTAGAGATTGATAGGCGGGAGAGCCACAAGACTACCTGTATAATCACTTTCTGGGCACGAGATGGTAGAAGATTCACATCTCAGATATCACAATTGCGTTCCAAATACATTGACGGGCAGACTGTTGTCGCTCCACGTAGCCATTTGGTCGCTGTCATGACCCGCTGTGGCTTCGGAATAGCATTCAGCCTGCATTTTAACAAGCCTTGCGACATTTGATTGGTCTTGATGCGCCAATCACTACTGTCCCCCTTCACCGAATGTAATACAGCATCAATGCACGAAAACGAGAGCACTGCTGGCTCACGCCACCCACCTTTGTACGATGGACGACTCAGCTGAAGAGAGAGCTATCAAACAAGTTTTCTGGGATCTCGGTGCAAATAAAATGACCATTGAACTCATTCGTAGGCCAAACTCTGTTTTGCCGAACTGCTTTTCTGCACAGAAAGAGCTGGAAAGACCGACATCTTTTGTTCAATCACATAAAACCGTTGATCATGAACATCTCAGGAACCAGACAGGCCCTCCGCAGCCAGACCCTCGGCCATTGGCTGCCAAAAGACCGTGGAATCATCGCACAATGGGTCGCCCAAAAAGCCGAAGCAGCCAGCAAGGTCCCCGACGGGAAGCTCTTCAAGGACGGTGCGCCACTTGACCCAAGTCTCGCGGCCTTCCAGAAGCTTGTCGATGAAAGCCCCTATCTCCTCAAGCTCGCGAACGACATGTTCACCGAGGCCTCGAACAAGTATCCGGAAGATCCTGTTGGAAACTGCGCCATCAATTCTTTCAGCCAATTCATCAATGTTCTAGCACTCGTCATGCAGTCTGGTCCAGAGTTCTTCGACAAGGCGAAGCCCGAGACAGCGATGGGCCTCATCGGGTTCCCCATCAATGCCCTTCTCGACTGGCCTATGGGCACTGTCTCGGGATATGAGTTCTTCCTACAGCCGACAGTCAATGACGCACTTAGGGAAGTGCTCAACTCCTGGGGCAAATTCCTCAGTACCCCGGACTCGAAGGCCTGTCTCGACGGCTGGCTGTCAGAGACAGCGCAGCAGCTCATCGCGACTAAGGGAAACAATGGCGCCACTGAGTACACTTTTCAGGAGCTCTTCGTGTGCCCAGATCCCTCTGACACGTATCTTGGCTTCGGTTCCTGGGATGAATTCTTTGTTCGCGAGTTCCGCGATGCCGTCCGCCCCGTCACGGCGCCTGACGATGGCGCCCCGGACCCGCAATACCCAGACCCGACGCTAGTCATCACCAACGCGTGTGAGTCGGCGCCCTTGCAGGTGCAGACGGACGTGAGGCTGTTCGATACGTTCTACCTCAAAGGCCAGCCGTACTCCTTGGGCAACATGCTCAACTGCGGCGAACGCACGGCCGAGTTCGTGGGCGGGACCGTCTACCAGGCGTTCCTCAGCGCGCTGAGCTACCACCGCTGGCACGCTCCCGTGAGCGGAAAGGTAGTGGCGGTGGAGTCGGTCCCGGGGACGTACTACAGCGAGAACTGGTTCGAAGGCCTCGCCGGAGCACAGGATCCGCAGCAGGCCGACCCCGCGGGGCCAAATTACTCGCAGCCATACATCAGCGCTGTGGCCACGAGGAGTATCATCTATATTCAGGCCACGAACCCCAAAATTGGCTTGATGGCGATTGTGTTCATCGGCATGGCTGAGGTATCCAGCTGCGAGTTCACTGTGAAGGCAGGGCAGGATATTACGAAAGGGCAGGAGCTGGGCATGTTCCACTTTGGGGGTAGCTCGCATTGCATGGTGTTCCGACCGGGGGTTGAAATCAGGTTTGTCTGTCCCCCACCCTGGGATATGGATCAGGAGCACAATTTAGCTGTAAGGAGTGAGTTGGCTGTGGTTGTCTAGCAACCTTGGTCCGTCCGAGAATCGACAATCTCTTTATCTTCATTTTCAAGATGAGAATCCAATGAAAGGAAGTTATCAAGGGATAACCAAAAGCCGAGAGGGCATATCTTCAAGTGTTGAGAATGAATTTCTTGCAAGGTTCAAATTTTACCGGAACAGACTGATTTTAATAACAAGTAGTTCAGCACGATGACAAAGTAGTGATAATCTATTACCTTGTCTGAGGCGATCGATAGAGCAGCACTATGCGTAAGAGTAGCTATTTCAGTGGTCGGTGATGTGTCTGTTTTAGTGATCTGTATATGTAGGTGAAGCCAGGTTGTAGAGAGTGGATATGGAGTAAAGGTGATGTTACCGGGGCTCGAGTCAGAAAGATTGCATATATAATCCATATTTCCGCATTGATGAGCACATACGGCCACAGATACAGGAAAATACGGGATCCCGTCCGCTCTCCCATAGTCAAGCCTGTAATCGCTGGATTAGTAGTTGGGTCGGTGACGACCAGCGAATACCCGGTGCTGTATGTTTTGTCCTAATTTATCTCTTTTTGTCTCTCCGTCTCTTATCTCTACGTTTCTAGTCGCACACCGCCTTTTCTCTTTTATCCCTTTTCCATCCTTTATGCTTTCATCTGGTCATAGTTCAAAACTTTTGACTTTCAGAAGTAAATGTTAATTTTGATTTCTGTGGGCTGGAAGTCCCGCCTTTTCTCTGCGCAGAGAAGTTCTCAACGCAAGGCGGCTTCCAGGCCTGATCGTAGACTAAACAGCAACCGACAGTGCCCTTCAACTTGGATCGGGGTCAATCGTAGACCACTAGCTTTTTAAGAAGAGCCAATATTTCTATGTTCAGTATCTAAGTATTTCCGTAGAAGGTGACTTCCTCTTTTTCAAGTTTCTCTTACAATGGTCAGGACTGATCATCAGGAGTGCGAGACGTGAATTTAACCATCAGCGGCCCCTTTCCCCAAACCAAGTAAATCGGCTGAGAATCAAGCCAGTTGTCGTAGTCTCCATCGAGCACAAAGTCAAAGTGGTACATCACTCGAGAAAAAAAGATACGCATCTCACTATACGCAAGAGTTCGGCCGATGCAGTCGCGCGGTCCAAAGCTGAAAGGCTTGAAGACAAAACGGTTATCCCTGTCAAAGCGATGATCATAGAGCGGATGTGAGGGGGATAGCCAGCGCTCAGGATGGAAAGAGTCGGGTTCGGCAAAGTTTTCGGGGTTATGGAAACTCGCCCACTGGTACGTGGAGACCGAAGTCTATTCAAAGTCAGTGGTGTTTTGGCTATACATCTAAAGCAAGGTTTTCTTTTTCATGGCATTTTTCAGATCAGAGAGAAAAAAAGACGAGAGAGGTTCGGATGTGAGGGATCTCCAAAAAAAATGTGAGCCGGACTTACACCCTTTGGAATGTAAAACCCTCCAACAACATCTCCCGGTGATACTCGCGGCGGAGTCTCAGCGCCTGGTGGATATATTCGGAGTACCTCTTCGATTACAGCTACCAGGTATGGCAGCCGTGCGGTAGACTTGATATTGATATCACTCTCACTGTTGAAAGCGGTGCGGATCTCATGCGCCAGGATCTTATATACCTCAGGGTGGCGGCCTAGATAGTAAAAGATTCCACATAACGCAGTCGCCGTGGTCTCGGATCCAGCAGGTAACAAGATGGATACGTTGGCGAGAAGCTCGTGCTCATGCACGCGCCTTTCTCCGTCCTCATTCTTTCCCAACATCAACGAGATCAGATCCCACCTCTTATCTTTGCTGGGCTCCTGCGCCGCACTGCGTATCTTGTCCATGGCCGTGACAGCTGCAAGTTGGCGGCGCCTATCATTGTGTTTGACATCGTCCGTGCTCATGAGCAAGCCAATCAGGGGCCGCAATAAAGGCAGGGCATCCATGAATCGGCGGAAAGCCTGACCTCGCATTGCCTGGAAGCTGCCGACCGCCCAGTCCTCGTACTTGGCGTCGTCGAGGCTGTGAAATCCATCCGTGAATACTAGGTCGCTGATGACATCAAAAGTCATGAGGGTGAGCCAGCGGGTCATATCAACGGACTCCCGCCGCCTGGTAGAATCATCAAGCTTGCGAATTAATTTCGAGATGTGACGTATGAGAATGGGCTCTTGTTTAGTTAAGGCAACATCACTGAAGCCCGGCGCCAATTGGCGACGTTGCCGACGGTGGTTCTCGAGATTCCCCTGTATCAGAGTTATCTCGTCACCTGGGAAGAAGTAGTTCCTGACTTTGCCAAACTCTTCCTTGCCATGACGATGGCCATATACCTGGGACCAGGCAATGGAACCATCAACTGCAAGACGGTTGGGAGAGATTCGGACAATGTGCCCGTATTGGCGATGCAGCTTGGTTACGCGACGAGGCCAACTGCCTTGAACATGTTCCTGGTAAAGATACGGAAGATCTGTCACGGCCAGGAGCTTTGGACCAGGGATTTTGGACAGAGGGTGAAACCAAAGGCGGTAGACAACAATGGCAACACTGTACGCAACCAGCTACGGATACGTTGAGCTGTCAGCTGCAACTTCTCGGTAGAATCGATCAGGCAATATTATCGCTGATGCAGATTTGTAGGTGACTTACACCTCCCCAAGCAAGCCCTATTGTCCCTTTAAAGGACTGTAAGGTCTTCGGTATCTCCTGGGGCAACATGTACGAGAAGTATTCAGATGATGGCATTGTAGGCTGTAGACGAGAATGCTCGAAGACACAGAAAATCTCAATTGCTGAGCTTTAGGTCCGTCGATCTGAGAACTTCCCACGGACAAGTCCTCATCAACTAAATGCACTCCGAAAGGCATAAAAATCTACTCGGGAGTTGCGGAATGGGATATGGGAAGTGATTCCCGCGATGATTGCCATCCGTTTGACTCAAGACCATGTATACCACTGACTCAAGAGAGGTGTATGCTTTTGGGTACCGTTTAGAATTTCTGACAGAGTTTATTTTCCTTGTCAAAGTTGTCGGACTAAGCACACTTTTACATGGATTAAGTGAAGTGGGGCGTGATCAGTTGGACGATAATATCCCACTCTAAACGAGCTTCAACCCGTGTAAGGTATCAGAATCGGCAACAACGGCAAATACTCTGATGGGGGAATGCGAGTGAGCTGCCGCAGCAGAAGTCCTCGCCAACGTTCACCCGCCCTCTCTTACTAGAAACGCAGGTCTCAGAGCACCTGTCGAAGCAGCGAAGAGAACAACACTCAAAGACTTCATACAGATGAGTAGTCTCACTTCCAATACCTAGTCGTTTGTTATCATTCTACGCATTCTGAGTCCCTATCGCAATCTACTTAGACCCTGAAGATGTCTGAGTCTTTCATTGAGGAATGGGCCAAGGCCCAGCGGCTGCAGGGCCCGAGTATGAAGAACGCGTCCGTATTCTATCGAAACTTGGAGGAGGAGCTCGATGCTCGCAGAGCAGAGCATGCATGTCTCACGCTTCACACGAGAGATGCCAGCATGGTCGACTTCTCATCGACCGACGTCCTGGGGCTGAGCTCTTCAGGCGCAGTGAGGAAGGCTTTCCTCGCCGAGCTTGCTCGGCACGACAGCTTTCAACTGAGCAGCCATGGATCGCGGCTCACGGATGGAAATTCCAGATATTTGGAGGAGCAAGAAAGAGAGCTCGCCGAGTTCCACGGCTCCGATTCGGCGTTGATTGTCAACACAGGGCACGCGGGCAATGGTGCTATCTTCTCGGTTATACCACGGCCGGGGGATGCCATCGTATACGACGAGCTTGTTCATGCGAGTGTTCATGATGGCATGAAAGACAGCTTGGCGTTGTGCAGGAAGCAGTTCCGTCACAATAACGTCGATTCCTTGCTGGATACCTTGACTGCTATTCGGGACTCTCAGCCACAGATACGTGACGGGTCCCGATGCGTCCTTATTGCCGTGGAATCGATATATAGCATGGACGGGGATATCTGCCCGCTTCAGGAGCTTGTCGAAGCCGCCAAAGAAGTGTTTCCCAACGGCAACGCCCAGTTCATAATCGACGAAGCTCATGGCACTGGTGTTATTGGGCCCAAAGGTGCGGGACTTGTCAATTCCCTGGGCCTCGAGAATGAAATTGCAATCCGACTTCATACCTTCGGAAAAGCCCTGGCCGCATCTGGTGGTAAGTGTCAACGACTAAAGGTGTTCGTTTGTGCCAGCTAGACTGACTATTCCCTTAGCCGTGATACTCTGTAACAGTACCGTCCGCACAATGCTGCTTAACTACGCCAGAGGTCTTCAATTCACAGTCGCTCCATCTTTTGTGATGCTTGCTGCGGTTCGCGCAACGTATGGGCTCCTCAAGACAGGTGCAACACAAGAGGTACACAGACATTATGTCATTCCTCTGCATTCTCGATCAGTACGATGAACACCTGCTAACGAAGGGCTCATGTAATGCCAAAACTAGGCCCAAATGAGACTGCAGCACGTAGTGAAATTATTCCGCGACAAGATCACTTCAAGTCCGATCTGGGAAGATGCTAAAGACGCAAGAATCCTCCGCATCCCTCTCTTTGAAGACGAGGACAGCGATCCGTCGTACTCTGTTGCGCCGATCGTTCCAATTTGGACGCGTGCAAGGCATAACTTCTTCCTTGCGTTTCATCTCCAGCGTGCAGGCTTCTCCGCCTTCCCCATCTACTTCCCCGTGGTCCCAAAGGGCGCCGAGAGAGTTCGTCTCGTTTTTCACGCGTTCAATACCGATGCGCAAGTGGAGGCGCTAGTCTCGTGCATATGCGAGTGGGCCGAGGAAATGCTTGAGATTGAGGAAGGACATGACAGACTCAAATTGCCATCTGCCGCACGACAGGCTTACTCTATGATGGCAAACGCAGCTTCTGATGCGGTTGAATGAGGAATATCAAGGATTTTTGTGGCAACTGATTTGCGTATTCAAGCTTTTTGGTCAGTTTCAATCGTCTGATTGTGCATATTCAAATCGAAATAGTATCTAGATAGCTACGTAGATAGATCTACTGCCATTCAGAGCACTAGACACTTGCCAGGCAGAAGCTGAATATAGATAGATTCATACGAAGTACTCTTCTGTATAATTGTGGGCCCTTTTGCCCAACTAGAATGAGCAGGAGTGCATCAGTTGTATAACTATGCACATTGGGCTGCCCTTAGCCACTTAGCATTCTATAGATAGGGGTTGTCGCTTATAAACTCGGAAAATCGGGGCAATTGCTGTCGAAGAAAATCTTCTCGACTCATGGAAGGAAACCTTGTTCAATAAAGAGTGGATTATCGGTGAGAACAGACCTTGATAAACATTCGGCAAATGTGAACCTCTATCGCGAGCTGTAGTAGCGGAGCTGTTTAAGCTCTGTTCCAACTGACCGGTCGTCGCCCAGAAACCTATGAACCTTTTTGAATTATATTACTCGCTCTCGCATCTTCGAACGGGTCGATGCCCCCGAATCCGAATCTGTTGATGTACTGACTCGCAAATATCATATTCGAATAACCTCCAAGGCTAGTCGAAGCTAAGGACCCATATCGTATGTCGAAACAGGCCCTGGTGAAAGCCTACGTTATACGAAAAATAATGGATGATAAATCACTCCAACAAGCTATCTCGTTACATTATACCTTGAATAGGAAATGCCGGATGTGTAGAATCTTACGCACGGGAAGACCTTACATATGTAGCTAGCCATAGTACGTAGGGGATGCATGACGTCCTACTATCTTCACCAACCTTCAACATCATAACCAGACACCGTCACAAGATTGAGCTGCAATATGAGAAATGTTACAAACGAAACCGGTGATGGCGGTGCCACCAACCATGCCACCTCATCCATGGCATCCAAGAGGGCTTCTCCCATCGCAATTTGCGGCATGGCGCTCCGCCTGCCCGGGGGCCTGGAAAGCCCCCAACAGTTCTGGGATTTCTTGATAGCGAAAGGCGACGCGAGAGGCCGGGTGCCCGAGTCTCGCTACAACATATCAGCATACTACTCGAGGTCCGGACGGCCGGGCACGATCGGGACCGAGCATGGTTACTTCCTCAGCGACACGGCCCACTTAGGTGCCCTGGACGCTGGACGTTTCTCCATCAGCCGCGCCGAGCTCGAATGCGCTGACCCCCAGCAGCGACGGATGCTGGAGGTCGTCCGGGAGTGCTTCGATGATGCCGGGGAGGTCGAATTTCGGGGTAGCCAGATCGGTTGCTATATGGGCAGTTATGGTGAGGACTGGCTGGAGATGCAGAACAGAGATTCGCAGCAGTCCGGAATTTATAGGCTAGATGGATATGGTGATTTTATGCTTTCGAACCGAATCTCATACGAGTTTGACCTTCGTGGCCCGAGGTACGTAGTCAACCGGACATGGGAAGGTGCCTCACGCCCTCTCCGCCATACATCAGCTAAAAAAAAACTCCTAGTATGACTGTTCGCACCGCTTGCTCTTCTGCACTTGTCGGTCTCCATGAGGCTTGCCTAGCCATCCAACAAGGTCATTGCAAGTCAGCAGTCGTAGGCGGTGCCAACTTGATTATGGCTCCTGGTGCCATGGCATCCATGACAGAGAAGGGCGTGCTCTCGCCAGACGGCTCATGCAAGACTTTTTCTGCGGATGCAAACGGGTATGCTCGAGGTGAAGCTATCACAGCAATTTTTATTAAACCTTTAGACGCCGCCTTACGGGATGGAAATCCCATTCGAGCAGTCATAAGATCATCTATGTCCAACAACGATGGCAAGACACCGGGCATGTCGTGTCCAAGTACGGAAAGCCAGGTAGCCATGATAAAGAATACCTACCATGAAGCTGGGATCACGGATTACTCCCAGACAGCATTTGTGGAGTGCCACGGGACTGGCACCGCCGTTGGGGACCCGATCGAGGCCAACGCAGTTGCTCGAGTCTTTGGCGACTCTGGGGTCTTCATCGGGTCGGTAAAGCCGAATTTGGGCCACTCCGAAGGTGCATCAGGCATCACATCCGTGATAAAGGCAGTTCTTGCGCTCGAGAACCGGACCATTCCGCCCAACATCAAGTTCTCGAGCCCAAACCCTAACATTCCTTTCCAGGAGCGCAAGTTGGTGGTTCCTCTCGAGCCAACCCCGTGGCCCGAGTCTCGAAGCGAGAGAGTGAGCGTTAATTCCTTCGGCATCGGAGGATCAAACGCCCACATCGTGCTGGACTCAGCCCGCAGCTTCCACGTTCCCGCGCCCGCTCGAGCAGACGCGAAGCTCGCGGCCAGCCCGCATCTGCTGCTCTTGTCGGCCAGCTCGGCTGCGTCTCTGCAGCGAATGACTCTTGATTTCCAGGCGTGGCTCACCAACGAAAATCACGGCCCGGCAAATGGGCAGCTTCAGCACGTTGCATATACACTCGCGCATAGGAGAGAGCATCTACCACATCGGGCCTTCATGGTCGCTCGCAGAGACCAGCCTGGCGTCGCATCTCCTGGGAAGAGAGTGACCAATGCTCGACCGCCCAATCTCGTCATGGTCTTCAGTGGGCAGGGTGCACAGTGGGCCCGCATGGGACGAGATTTGCTGTTGCGTTCGGACTTGTGCTTTCAGAACAGCATCAGGTTCCTTGATCGCTGCCTGCAAGAGGCCCAGCTTCAGCTTTCCACCACTGCCCCTATCTCTGAGTCAAACTCTCCGTGGTCGGTGGAAGAAGAGCTCCTGAAGCCAGCAAGGACGTCGCGTGTCCAGGAGGCGGAGTTCTCTCAGCCGTTGTGTACTGCTGTCCAGGTTGCCCTTGTAGATCTCTTCGCGTCCGTCGGCGTGGAACCGGTGGCTGTTGTAGGTATGTTGGTCAATTTTCCCTTCTCAGTGCTTCTTCTTTCCCACTTCACAAGTCGATTTCTGACATAATTTTGCGTTTCTCAGGTCACTCTAGCGGAGAGATCGCCGCGGCCTACGCTGCCGGTGCTCTTACGGCCAAGGAAGCCGTCATTACGGCGTGGCAGCGCGGGCAGGCCGCCAGGTCGCAGACAAGGCCCGGAGCCATGGCTGCTACAAGCCTGGGCTGGGACGAAGTCAAGACTTTCCTCCCCACCTCGGATCCCCCAAGCGTTGTCGTAGCATGCGAGAACTCGCCGCGAAGTATCACGCTCTCGGGTGACGCTGCCGACGTTGAAGCGGCTGTCTACCAAATCAAGGAAGCGCATCCTGACGTGACGACAAGGCTGCTCAAAGTGGACAAAGCCTACCATTCGTATCACATGAGAGAGGTTGGAAAGGAGTATTGCTCATCAATGAGAAAAGTCCTGGTTGAGAAGCCTCCCGCGAAGCCCTTTTTCTCCAGCGTCACTGCCCAGCTGGAAGAGGGACCCCTTGGTGCTGCGTACTGGCAAAAGAACCTGGAGTCCCCCGTGCTCTTCAAGTCTGCCGTGTCGCTTCTGCTTGACGAGATCGAGAACGTGGCCTTCTTGGAGATTGGGCCGCACGCAACGCTCGCAGGACCACTGAGACAGATCTCGGCGGCATGGCAGGAAGCCACAGGCAAGACGGGCAAGACTGTTACATCGCCGCCTTATGTGTCGGCCCTGACACGCGGTGAGGACTCGGTCGAGTCGTTCCTGACCGCCATGGGGAAATTGTTCGAGCTCAATGTGTCGATCAATCTTCAGGCACTCGTTCCAATGGGATCCTGCCTCCCCGACCTGCCTCGCTACCAATGGGATCATTCCGATGGTGATTACTGGCGTGAGTCAAGAATTTCGCACGAGTGGCGGTGTCGACAACACGCGAGCCACCCGCTCCTGGGTGTGCGGCAGCTGGAGAGCACCAGCCTCGAGCCCAGCTGGCGGAATATGCTCCATGTCGACAAGGTCGCCTGGCTCCGCGATCACAAGATCGAGGACCTGCTCATCTTCCCGTGCGCAGGCTATATAGCTATGGCTGGCGAGGCTATTGCGCAAGTGGACTGTCCGGCAGGCCGGACCGGGTTTTCTCTCCGTCACGTCGTCATCAGCTCCGCCTTGGTCATCAACGAGGGTACTCCTGTCGAGCTAGTAACCACCTTGCGCCCGTATCGTCTCACCGACTCATTAGACAGCCAGTGGTGGGAGTTCGCCATCTCCTCACACAATGGTCATGTGTGGACAAAGCACATCACCGGCCAGGTCTGCGCGTCAGAAGCGGATATCAACGAAGACAAGACAACGGCATTAGAACTGCTGCCCCGAGCACTCGAGGCGCAAAAGTACTACAGCATTCTGGACCGGGCGGGCCTACAATTCGGCCCTCATTTCCGACGTCTTGCAGACATTCGAACGGGCACTACGCAGCAGCTGGCAACCGCCAGAGTCATCAATGACACAAATCCCGGGGATGAGGACGACTATCATGTGCATCCGACAGCAGTAGACGCATGCATCCAGACGCTCTTCCTGGCCGCCCTCAAGGGCCGCATGGATGCCAAGCACTGTCGAGCGGTCCCGACTAAGATCAAGAAGTTGACCGTGCATCGGCCTGTATCTCACTCCGATGGCGTGGACAAGAAGATGAGCGTATCGGCGTCGGCTACGGTCACTGCAGGCAGTGGCGATATCGTCGGGCTGGTACAGCAGTGTGTCATGGACGGCCGTGTTGTCTTGCACATGGAGGGCATGACCATCTCGCCTCTAGAAGAGGCTGAGGATGGTGATTTCGGCGGCGCCGATGGCCTGCAAACAACGGCACGCCTTATCTGGGGCCCACACATTGACTTCCTGGACGCGTCCAAGCTCATCAGGCCTTCTATACCTCGCCATCTATACGCACCGACCTTGGACGCGCTGACCCGGCTGAGCCAGGCCTATGCACATCGGCGCATGGCGGAAACCTCTCGGAGCGGACTACCTCACATGGTGAAGTACCGGTCGTGGGTTGACAGTCAGATGTATAATTCCAGCGTTGGAAGTGGTGAAGACTCATTCCTCGCTCTTCAAAGGCTCAGTGACGCTACCATTGTTGAAAAGATGGCTGATATCGTCCGTCAACTGTCTGGCACCCCCGTAGCCGCCTGCGCCACGGCCGTCCAGAAGGTAGCCCTCAACATGTCTGGGTTGTACACCGGCGACACAGAGGCACTCGAGATCCTCCTCGCCGATGACACTCTGACCCAGGTGTACATCGCAACAGACGCGTGCGACAGATCCGAGTTCATCCGTCACCTGGCCCATAGCAAACCAAACCTTCGCATCCTGGAGATCGGCGCAGGTACGGGGGCATCCACTATGAGCATGTTGAAGCATTTGGTTTTGCCCGGGTCAGGCGACAGCGACAGCGACGGGTCGGGACAGCATCCCCTCTACTCCAGATATACGTTCACAGACATCTCGTCAGCCTTTTTTGTCTCTGCTAAGGAGCACTTCAAAGGCTACTCCAATATCGAGTACCGCACCCTGGATATTAGTAAGGAGCCAGCGGAGCAGGGTTTTAAACCCAGCGATCAGTATGACCTTGTCATCGCCACCAATGTCCTTCACGCCACGCGGCGCCTCGGCGAGACCTTGCGTAATGTGCACAGCCTCCTTGCGCCCAACGGCAGGCTGCTGCTCCACGAGCTCTACTCGCACTCCAAGTGGCCCAACTTCGTCTTCGGCACCCTGCCCGGCTGGTGGTACGGTGAGGAGGACGGCCGGTCGATCGAGCCATGCGTGGACCCGGCCCGCTGGGAGGCGGAGCTGACGCGTGCCGGCTTCGCCGGGTTGGATGCCCTCGTTCTCGATGCTGAAGAGCCATACCAGCTCAATGCCATCATGGTGGCCAAGCCGCAGCAGCTGGCTGACGAGGGCAGAAGCAGCGAGGAGAGGAAGAAGAAGAGTAAGAAGACGGTTACTCTTCTCTGCGACGACGATGACAGCAGCAGCAATAAAAGGACAGACAGCTCGGTCGCAGACGCTCTTGCCCGACAGCTGGAAATCCGGGGCGACAATGTCAACCGACGCAAACTAAGCGACGTGCTGCCCACCGGGCCATTGGACGACATAATCTCCCTCCTCGACCTCGGCCCCCGCGGTCCCTTCTTCCAAGCCATCAGTGAGGCCCGCTTCGCGTCATTTCAGCGCCTCCTGGAGAAGCTTGCTTCCTCGTCAGGTGACGGGCGGCGCCCCGGCATGTTGTGGGTGACGCACCCGTGCCAGGTGCGGTGTCGCGACCCAGGCTACGCGCAGATCATAGGCGCGGCTCGCACGATCCGCACCGAGATGTTGCTGGACCTCGCCACGTGCGAGGTGGACAATATTGGAAGTGACACGTCTCTGGGCCGCATTATCGACGTTTTCGCTCGGTTCCGTGAGAGGTTGGTGGACGACAGCTCGCTGGACCCGGACTACGAGTTTTCTATCAAGGATGGCACGGTGATGGTGGGAAGGACGTACCCATTCTCTCTAAGGGATGAGCTCCTGCTGCCCGAACAGACGGGCGCAGATGCCGCTGGGTTGTCTCTTGGGATGACGAGGCCTGGCCGCCTTGCGACCATGGGATGGAATCCTCGTGTGACAAGAACACTTAGGGGCGATGAGGTTGAGGTCGAGGTGTACGCAATCGGTTTGAACTTTAAGGTGAGATTCATCCTTGCATGTGCATCTATCTATCCATCGATACCAGCCCCCCCTCCGCCCAAGAAAAAGGGAAAAAGTAAGAAAGAAAGAAAGAAAGCGAGCACCTCCTAGCGAGCCCCCCGCCCCGGGGGAGACCCTCCCATATTTGAACTCGATTCCTGAATTGGCTTAATTGACACCTCAACAGGATGTACTGTGTGCCTTGGGTGTTGTGCCATTCCCCAAAGGCGGCTTGGGTTCCGAATCAAGTGGTATCATCCGTCGTGTTGGTCCGGAAGTCAAGGATCTCTGTATCGGCGACCGCGTCTTTCTCATGGCAGATGGCTCCTTTGCGACCCATGTTATTGGCATTGAAAGGATGTGTGAGAGAATTCCAGACATGCTACCATTTGAAGAAGCCGTGACGATGCCTGCGGTTTTCACGACGACGGTAGCCGCACTGTTCAATATTGGCCGTCTCGAGAAAGGACAGGTAAGAAAAACCCGACTTCAAATCACCAGCAAGATTATCACCAAAATTTCGTTGGCCGTTGACCCGCTTGGCTGACCGAATTATGAACACTAGACCGTTCTCATCCACAGTGCCTGTGGCGGCGTTGGCCTCGCTGCTATTCAGCTTGCAAGGATGGTGGGAGCCGAGATATATGCGACCGTTGGCAGCGATGAAAAGATCAAGTATCTGACTGATAAGGTCGGTCTGCCGCGGAACCGTATTTTCAGCTCGAGGGACACGAGTTTTGTCGAGGGGCTGATGCGCGAGACAAACGGCAAAGGTGTCGATCTTGCCCTGAACTCTCTGTCGGGCGAGTTGCTGCACGCGACCTGGCACAGCGTGGCCGAGTTTGGGAGAATGGTGGAAATTGGAAAGCGTGATATCCTGGGCGCGGGAAAACTCGACATGGATGTCTTCCTCACGAATCGAGGTTATACTTGCTTTTGTTTAGATCACCTCGCCCAGAACAGGCCGTCCGCGTTCAAAAAGCTGTTCCAGTGGGTTCGGAAAAACCTTGAAGAGAGCAAAATTCAGCCCATCGAGCGTGCGAGGGTATTCGATGCATCTTCGCTTCAGAAGGCGCTTCGACACATGCAGAAAGGCCAACACATTGGCAAGATTGTTATCTCGATGCGAGACGCAGAGGGGAAAATCAAGATCAACACAGCCCCTGTCAAGCCTGCAAGAAAGTTGCAGCTAGACAGCTCGGCATCTTACATGCTTGTGGGAGGGCTTGGAGGTCTGGGACGTGCCGTGTCCCGACACCTCGTTGACCACGGTGCCCGCCGCCTCGTATACATGTCCCGCAGCGCTGGAGCGGGCCCAGGAGATGCAGATTTTGTTCGCGAGATCGAGAGCATGGGCTGCGAGGTCCTCCTCGTCAAGGGCAGCGTGACTAGTGCCGACGACGTGTCCCGCGCAGTCCGTCAGGCCTCGAACCTCAAGGGGATCATGCAATGTTCCATGGTTCTCAGCGACCAGGCTTTTGCCCGTATGAGCCATCAGGAGTGGAACACAGCTGTGGCACCCAAGGTGCAAGGCACGTGGAATCTGCACAACGCCAGTGTATCTTTCGGTGCCAAGCTCGACTTCTTTGTCCTGTTCTCTTCAATGTCCGGCTTGACTGGTCAGGCTGGCCAGGCTAACTATGCCGGTGCAAACACCTTTTTAGATGCTTTTGTTCAGTACAGAAACAGTCTTGGTCTGGCTGCGTCGGCCATTGACATTGGGGCTGTGCAAGACGTCGGATACGTCTCGCAAGACCCGGCACTGCTGAAGAGAATGATGCTGGCTAGCGCACACGGTATCACAGAGCCCGAGTTTCTCGAAGCACTTACGAACGCTATGTTGTCTTCTCCCGGGCAGAGTGGCAATAATGCGTCTCCGGACAGAGGAGAAACATCCTTTGAGGACAGAAGTACCTTCGTGCTCGGCCTGGGAACAAAGATTCCCTTGAGCAGCCCTGACAGTCGAGCCTTCTGGCGAAAAGACCGGAGAATGGCCGTGTACCACAACTCATCCAAGGCTATCCGGGACGACGGCGGTTCTAACAGCGACAATCTCAAGGCTTTCTTGGCCCGAGCAAGAGAAGACACGACTTTGCTAAAGGCACCAGGCACGGCTGCCTTCCTGGCCAGGGAGGTAGGGAGGAAGCTCTTCAGCTTCCTGCTGAAATCGGAGGAGGACTTGAACACCTCCGTGCCGCTCTCTCAGTTGGGCATGGACTCTCTCGTTGGCGTGGAAATGCGCAGCTGGTGGCGTCAGGCTTTTGGTTTCGATATCACCGTGCTCGAGTTGCTTGGGAGTGGCAATCTTGATGCATTGGGAAGCCATGCTGCTGAAGGACTGTTGAAGGTCCTAGACAGCAAGACTTAGATTGATTTTGCCACCTCGTCCTGTCGATCGCGGTATAAAACTTGAAGCGGCCTCGAATCCGGGTCTTATATTGGATCCTTCAAGAGTCGCATTTGATGGGATAATTATAGACAAACTTCAAAGTTTAGATCGAGACTTTAGCATGCAGGCAAATTGTATAGTGCATGGTACTTAGATTCGGGGGCATTCGGCATTCTGAGCGCACCTCAATGCGACAATAGTCATTTATTTGAAATGTCTCGAATAGAGTAAAAGGTTCCTGTACGCAAGGGAGTAAGCTGTCATTGAGCCGGCTTTCAGTCGCGCGCCTCGCTTTTGGGAGATCACCATACTCTAGTCGTCTGTCCTCTGAAAGACTGGAACTCCTTTACAACTGGCTAAATTTGGCCAAAATATGCGTCAGCAACACGCGTGGTCTGGACGATCCTCCAAAATATTTCCATCAGAGCCCTTGCATATTGCTTCTGACTTGGCCGCCATTTCGGAGTGTACTTCTGATTCAATACAATTTGACTTCTGCACACAGAGACTCATAGTCGTTCGCAGAAACTTACCGATTATCACTTCAGGGTATTACAACTGCAAGTGTTGAATATCTGATAACATATGCCTCGTCGTCAAACACTTATACTACCACTACTAGTTGACGGGAGTCGGAGTGTTTATCCACCCATTCAAACAACGGCCCACTTTCCAGATCATAAACACCATCATAATCGGTATCCCAGCTTCCCAACCTCTTATAGAATCCTTCCGTCTGTTTCAACAGTATAAGTCCCATGATAGCTCTCTTGAAGGGCCTGTTTGGCTTGCGCTCAATTAATGGTACAAAATACATGTCCCCTCCTGTCTCATTATGCGGACCGTCTAGACTTATGACCAGCTCCGTTTCCAACTGATGATCATTATCTCCTATCTCAAGTACATGGACTGTTCTGATATCTTGCCAGAAGTCGGAACACTCATCTCGATATTTTCCTAGCACACATCGGGCAATCAAACACTTCATTCTCAACCGGCCCTCCTTTACTGGACCATATTTGTGTGATTCATCCACCAGAACCACGATCACGCTCTCCATGTCGATTAGAGAGTGGTTGAATCCCAAACCCGAAGGTATGGTAACTCCTGCATCAACACTTGTCCAGCTCCACGTCGGATAGCGCCTTGTCATCGATGTTTTGAGAGAGTTTCTTCCAAGTACCCCCCAAGCAAGATCGAAGGGCATATTCTTACGGAAGTGTCCAGCGTAGTACTCCTCGCCAAACACAGTAGCATAACGCTGTGCTACTGCTGCCAAGGCCACGAGCTTGTCCTTCTCTGGATATGTGAGTAGACATCCACTGTACTCACCGACTATGTTCGCCCACTGGCCAAAATGGTCTGATGGACTCCAATCTGGCTTTCCACCTGGGAAGCAATTGAACGGACGCCTGTAATTTGTATCAAAAGCCTTCCCAGTTCCAAGAATTCCGTGAGGGAGACCCTCCTGCAGGGACCGGCTTTCATCACACTCCCACATTATGCGATTATTCGTGAAGTGCAAGACTCTCGGGGAAAGTAGTCTTTCCTGAACGACCCATCCCCTTTTTGATAGTGGAAGGTCCCAGGTACTCGAAGTATAGTCAAACTCCGCCGCAAAGACCGTGCACCTTAAAGACTCTCCTGCATTGGCTGGTTCTGACTCTCTAGAACTCGCCTCAACAGGGCCATCATTGCTATTCTCCCCATCATCTGAACTGCTCTTCAAGGAATCGTCAGATAAGGCTTCGTTGGATGAAGTTCCCGACACTTCGCTGTCTGAGCTACGTGGAGTGACTCTGGCCCTTGGAATTACCGAAAAAGCGCAGCATTCCTGGATAATGTCGGGATTCCTTTGCCTGAACGCGCCTTGCTCGGGATTTGCTGCGGCGTCGAAAGATAAATTGAGGTAACAGTTCCGATAGATCGATGACATCTCTTCCGTATGGAACAGCCAATCTGATTCGGAATCTTGCAGAATGCAAAGACTGTCTATCCATATATATCGAATGGATAACCGATTGCAGATAACCATTGCGTCACGAAAGCTGCTGGCAAGGATATCAACGGGGATCCCGCGGCGAAAATGGTTCAAGTTCGCACTTGTCAAGGTGACGAAGCTTGGATTTGAACCCCAGCAATGGCTCAATGTTGCGTAACGACCGTGAGGACGTTCTGAACTCGTTTCCAACAGGCGGGGCGAAGTCGCTTCAGGGATGTAGATCAGACGTTTGGGATACCATTCGGAATCAACTGGCCCGTTCGATATCTCGCAATTATGCGAGCGTTCACAATTTTCCATCCACATTTTACCAATTTCCAAGACGCTTTTGTGTCCAGTACTGTCCGGAATCCGCCTGAGTGGGAACATTTCTCTTCTGACTCTCCACGGCTCTGAATCGAGGTCGCTCGCAGCATGTCCTGAAAGTCTAGCGTACCAGTCAGGTACTGCTTCACTTTTGTAGGAGACGTGTATGTAGATGGCGTTCCAGGGCATTTCACCCCAATTCAACCAGCGAACTTTTGAGTCAAACTGTATTTCCCAACAACGTGGCCGCGAACCATTGCCGCTCTTGGAGGGAATAAAGTTGGCGTCAGGAGCCCACTTGTAGCTGAGAAAAGGCATGGCTGTTTCTTCATTCTCTGGGTCTGGGCTTAATTCAGAGCGTCGCAGAAGGAGTGCGCTGCATATCTTACAACCGCCTTTCGCGGCCTTTCCCAAATCTTCGATGCACGCATGATGCAATCCAGCGTGTCGCCCGCTGGAAAACATCGAGAGGCAGAGTGCGCAAAGCATGTCAGATCGTGAGTTGAATTGTAAAAGCCAGAGCCAAGTTCACGCTTGCTGACCGGGGGAGAGATTGAGTCTTTGTTCCTGCAAATGCAATTGAGGTCGAAACTTAGTGAACGCGTGAATGACAAGTGCTGGCGGGCGACATGCGGCTGACGTGACGGTTGTACGTTGCTAATGCAGCTGTTTAGACCATGATGACATTTCAAAGACAGAAACAACCCCTCACATCGACTTTGGCGCCCATTGGTCGGCACTATCAGTACCCTGGCTGGTACCCTCTTCCAGGTAGCGCCATTTGCTGACTGCCATAGATCGGTGATACAACAAGACTATATGCTTCCGTATTAGAAACCTTTTGGACACATACGCTGAAATAAAACTTGCCAAGTCTCCTTGTTTGAAAATTCGTTGGTACTCAACATCAACTGACTGCCCGGAATGGGATAAGAATTGTCGTACATGGTTATATAATCCCAAAACTACACTCAGAGAGCACGGGCGCATCTATTCCTCTCTGTAGCACAATTAAAAAAAAAAAGGCTCTTGAAGGTTTAAAGCTTGAGACTGAGATATATACAGGTTCATTTGACTTGCAAATCTGTTGTGTGAATGTTAGATTTCACCTTACGAGGTGAATATCCCAATTTCATCAGACTTCAGCATAGAGACCAATAAACACGCTGGCAGCTATTGCTGTACTGAGTAAAAAACGCTCGTAAATGCGGACATCAGCATATCCAATCCAATCTTTGATGACAGCAAATGAGGTGATGTAGCCGACGATACCTCACCCGGTGGTTTTTTTTTTGGAGATAGAGTTAATGAAGTATCTCCGATTAAGGCTGCTGTGGTTCACGATCGACAGACTCCTGGAATCGAGTACGCGGCAGAATTTGATGGCTCATATGGTCCGAAGTCTGCCCTGACTGAATACTAGTGTTCCTGGTCACGATCTTGGAAGCGGTCATTAACTTCTCTGTCACTTCTCAGGTATAGGTCGAGTAGTGGATCATGAGTTACGGAATGAATCTCAAAATAACCAGGAAAAGCCCTTGCGGTAGACCTTGCCAAGCTTGCCTCTTATCACCATCGCAGCCTCCTTTTCCCTCATGGCGGCCTCGACCGCCGCCTTCTCCTCTGCAACCGTTTCTTCCGGAACGCCTGTGACCAAGTCCGCCACCTCAGCCCGCACACGTTGAGATTTCTTCACAATCTTGTAGCCAAAGATTAGACCTAGGTAGATGGGGATGCCGATGTACTGGACTATGAAACCCTTGTAGTCGAAAGTGCCGATGAAAACCTCGATGCCTTTGGTGAGTATCAGGATGACCAGGAACGCGAGAGCGATGAAGGAGCCACACGCGCCGAAGGGGGCGCGGTAGGGGATGTATGCCAGACTGATGTGTTGAATCTTGCGAGCACGGCAGAAACAGATGTGACAGACGAGGATAGAAATCCAGGTCAGGAGGCCTAGAAATGTTAGCAATGTTGCTCACCAGCCAAATATGACCTGGAAGCTCACCGAAGACAGTGACAAGGCTGGTGAGATTGTTGAATACTGTTGCGGCACTCGAGCTGACGGACATATACGCCAATCCGCAGAACGCAGCACAAAGAGCCAGCGACACGAACGGCACTCCAGCTTTAGTTGTACGTGTGAATATCTGGGGTGCCTTGCCATCAATAGCGATGCCGTACAGAGTACGGGATGAAATATAGATATCCGAGTTCGCCGCTGAAAACACAAAGACGGCGAGGCAGGTGTTGATGACATGATCAAGCCCCTTTATCCTGGCGATTTTTATGGCCACGACGAATGGGGAGGCGGCAGCACTTGTCTTGGCTCCGGCAGCGAATGCGAGCTCCCGGCTATTGTACGGGACGACCAGCCCCAGGAGAAAGACAGAGATGATGTAGAAGAACACGATGCGGAGGAAGGTAAGGCGGATGGCTTTTGGCGTGCACAGACGTGGGTTCTTGGCCTCACCGACAGTGACGCCTACAAGTTCAGTCCCGGAGAATGCATATACTGCGGCTACCATCGCGCTCCACAGACCGAGCAGATGCCCCTTGGCACCACCGACCTTATACTCCGCGAAGGCTCCGGGTTCAGACCAGTATCGGAATCCAGGACGGTCTCCGGTTGGCCCACCACCAACAGCGAGTATGAAAAGAAGGATTATAATGCCAATCATGATTAGCACCTTCAGGGAGGACAGCCAAAACTCGAACTCGCCGAAAGCCTTGACGCTGACGCTGTTAATGACAAGAATCAGGACCAGGATAATTGTGATGAAGACAGCCGGATTGACACGGTCTCCGACCCAGAACTTCATGATAAGGCCAAAAGCAGAGAGTTGGTTCGGGGTTGCGAGGAGGTATTTGAAGAAGTAGGAGTATCCTGTCGCAAAACCGAGGGCCGGGTCGACGAGACGAGTGGCGTAACCACCGAAACCATGCGAGAGGGGCATGTAGGATATGATCTCGCCGAGCGCGGCCATGACGAGGAAGACGACGCAGCCGACGATGCTGTAGTCTAACAATATTCCTGCCGGACCGGTCTTGACGAGAGCTGATCCGCTGGAGGGTTGGATTTGGTTATGAGCTGAGCAATCAAAATTTGGAAGTAGGAGCTTGAGGCTTACGTCCCAATCATGAGTCCCGTGCCCAGAGCACCTCCCAAAGCAATCATAGTGACATGGCGAGTTTCGAGGCGTTTCTGCAGATCGTGGCCGGGATTATGGGCCAGGTTTTGGACCTCACCGAGCTTCGCGCTCTGTTGATGCGAAAGTCTCTGTAGGCCTCCTGCCTCCATCTTATCTTGGGCCATCATTTTTGAAAAGGCCGAGACTGAAGTGAAGTCCAGAAAATCTCGGAAAACAACGAGGCGGTACTCTGAGTTCGAGTTCAGACAGGATCCTCACGATCGACTCTGGCCTTTTTAGGGAGCAGAAGCTATACCGGCTGGCTTGCAGAGAAGGATTTATGGGTATAGCTCGATTAGCCAGTGGGGGTTTCAAGCGTTGTTCAAGCCAAATGGCAGTCATACCAAGTATCTGACATCTTAAACTTGGTCATTATCTCGAGCCTGGGTCCGGTATAATGGTTCGGGAGTAGTTCCCGAAGCCGGGGAGCACCGCTCGGCTCGTCATCCCGCGTTTAGTATCAGATAGGCGACTGATTCAGACAGGCCCTTATAACCGGATCTCTTGATACGGCATATGAGGAAAGATTGATAAGAACCCACGTCTTAGGACAAATAGGATGGATTGCGGCGAAGATACCCTGCCCTACGTAAGGCTCCCTTTAGAAGCCTCCACTCACATGGCTCAGCATTCACTTCGAACTGTCAAGTCTCACGCGGTCACCCCGTAAAGCCAAGTCTTCCAATCAATGTCTCGAGCCGAATGACTTCAAAGTGGCTCTTCCGTTGTGGAGCATAAAAATGAGTCCCATTTCCCGGGCGTACAAATGTTAGGATAAAATGCAGCATGCGTAGCCTTTCCCGAGGACCTGTCATAGTAGGTCCCCACTAAAATCGAGATCCTGCGTGATGGCATCTGTCCACAACCAGCTTCCGGAGAGCTGAGTGTTGCCATAGGCGGACATTTCTGGCTCCCAATCGAGCAGTCCCGCGATTGATAGCATTTCCTCGGATGATGCCAGGCCGTTAGCCGCAGCACCGGTGGCGGTTACTCGCTCTGTATGCTCAGTAGAGGGATTGAGACCTCTATTGACATTCGATAAGGGCTGGCCGCCTGCCTTAGGTGCCGGTGGTTCTTTCGTTTGTGTCTGAACGAGATGCAGGATTTCTTGTAATTTCTCTAGTTCCTCTTTCCGGTACAGGGCAACCATATTGCCGTGCGCAATTATGGTACTCAAGATGCTGAAGGCGGTATCCAGGTAGCTGCTGTCATGATTTGGGAGACCGGGTATAGCCGTCATAAGCGTTAGGATGAATCCAGATGAGAAGGTTTGTTCTAAATCGAACGAGAGAAACGTCTCTTGTGACATGGTGAGTGTTCTCATGTCCACGTCTCAATGTTGACCGAAGTGTTGCTCACCTAAGAGATGTTGAGACTGCAAAGTCGATAGGATACGAAGGGACTTGCTTGCTGATTCGGACGATGTACTCAGAAGAGCTTTGATCGGGCCTGCGAGGTCTCGATGGATGGCATCTTGCCTTGCCAGGACATCTTGTAACAGACAAATTAGAAGTGGCCTTGTTGCGAGGACAACACACTACAAAACGTCAGCTGGGTTCATGGGCACTAAAGGTGTCGAAAATTGAACCTGATGATAGCTTAGATTCAGCGTTGCGGAAATTCGCGAGGCTGGCTCGTAGTTATCAAACTTGAACTCGAACCCCGCCGTAAGTTGAGGGGCGAGCCTGGCCATGTCTCTCAAGACTTCCTGAATCTTTTTCAGAAAAGAAGGCTCAAGCTTTCCGTCGGCACCATAAACAGCTATGGCACTGTCAGTGCGTGAGAATGGAAGACCAATATGACGATTTACTTACTACTCAGGACCTTGGCGTGCAGCTGCGACAGAGCTACGTGAAGGCCGAGAGCTTTATACTTATAGTTGATGGGCTCTGATAGAGGTAGAGTAACAGTTATATCGCTGTCTTGGATCGAGCTCGGTGCACCCATCAGCGACGACAGTTTTCGATCCAAAATGTAAATAGTCCACCAGATGCAGCGCAGTCTATTGGCTTCCGTCTCACTGAGCAGGCCTTCAGAAGGCTCACAATGGAGACCCTGTGTCAGGGCTATCCGAAATGCTTGGCCAATCTGAACTTGAAGGTAAGCTACAAGATCCAGGAGGTAACATTGCGGTCTATCTTACATAAGTGAAGGCGCTATTCCGATGGTCAACCGACTGCAAATACAAAGCGAGGCAGCACAGTATCTCCATGGACAAGATCGGATCCTGGTAAAGACCTTGATTATCAGGCAACAGCTCTAAAGCTCTGCTGAAGAGTCCGCTGCCAGGAGGACTCTGTCCTGGCGCTCCTGGAACTAGAAGGGCCTTGCCAAAAGCCATGACGAGTAAAAATTGAATATACCATAATCGAGTGTCTGTGGTAGGTTCCTGCTTCGTGCCATTCCTGTAAAAGTCATGAAGCCCACTCATGAAGTCATTCTCATCGAAAAGATGATATGTCTGGCCTAGATGAAATTTCACTGTGTTGGTGAGGTAGAGGGCGTGGTCAAGTGAAGGGATGTCGGCTGTGGGCTTAGGGATCACCTCTCGAGAAGAAGGCCAGTCTAGTTTGACTGCCTGCCCATCAACATTCAATGGCACTTCTGGAGATTCGTGTTGGCCAAGGTGCTCCTGAATCATACTTAGAACTCGCCGGCTGTATGCCCAGGTTGATGAAGGGCCAAGCCATCCTGAAAGAAATCAGATTATGTATTGAGAGTGATTTCGAATACTCACGCCTCCTTCCCGTAGAATCCGTCAAGAACTTTGAGCGTCCACTTGCTAAGGGGTTCTGTATGATGCTAAAGCTGCCATGCCGTCTTTCAATTAAGTCATCGTCCCCGATAGGTGCATTCGTGCCGTCGTTCGCGAGTAAAAGCGTGGAAGCTTGAACGACGGAATCTTCTTCAATTTGTAATGGCCTATTTCTCTCATCTAAACGCCTTTGTCAATCCTGATGTTCATGGCAATCATTATGTACACGTACCATAACGTCTACCCGCGTGGGGCGAAGTGGATCGATGTAAACGCGGCCGCTTTGAAGTTGGGGGAGTCTGAATGTCGGCATCCGGGGCATACCCAGATTTTCGCTTCAGGTCATTCAAAAACCTAGAATTTGAGCACCAAGACCTATATATGGGAATTCTTTAGGCCAAGTACCTCTCGGAGACCACAACCTTCCTGTCTTCCTTGTCGAATACGCATTCCGTCGACCTGCGTAGGCAATTGCTGCAAGGCATCGAGCCCGAGCACTTGACCTTACGCTCACGGCATCGTAGGCATCTTGAAGCGTTCGGTCATTAATTTGTGTTTGTTGGTTTTGTTCTGCACATTGATCAAAGATAAAGGCGGGACTCACGCATTGCTTGAACGCCGGCCCCGCGATGTCGAAGGTCCCGAGTCGGCGTCAATTTCTGCCGAGTTGGCAGGACTGCATGCTTCTCTGACCATACTGAGGATCACTAATTGATCTCAAATCACGTGTCTCAGAGTTTCAGACTGAATGTAACCACAAGAAGCAGACATCCAAATTGATGGAGCCTCGACGAATGCAATCGTCAATGCGCTGTGAGAATCTGCATGTCCAATGAGCTAAAAGGCAGCCACACCACATGTGTGGCGCATTGCCGGTTCATTCTTGGCTTGCTCTGGGAGGCAGGAACACGTGACCTTCAACGGCATTCAGTGAAGTCAAAGGAGCAATATTCCCGGCTGATTTTCATTTGTACCATGGAAAACGCAAAAAGTATCCCGTTATCATCTCCAAACCTTGCTTAATAAAGTTGAAAGAACGTTTTGAGGAGTAGTAATTATGTTTTAGTCCGTCTTTGTGCCATGAGACAGGTTCAAACCCGTCAAAAGCGAGCTCGGAACGCCTTGCCGAAAAGTGGACACTAGTCTTGAATCCAGTCTCTTGTGGCTCGGTTGGCCACGCCCCCAAGTAAGGATGGTTTGAGTCACTTTTTCGCCGAAGGATTGCAGTACACGGTGCAATATCCCAAAATTGTAAACAATTTCGGAGAGGAAAATTAGGGACTGGGTGTGTCCAGGTTATCTAGGCTATCCGGTGTGTCTAGAGCATCTCGGGCGTATAAGAAATCTGCAGTATCTGGATCGTCTCAGTCTCTCACCTCGGGATCAGAAATTTGACCTTCCTCATAATCGTGCTTCTGGACATGCATCTGCGATATCTATGTACTGAGAAAGGAAAAGAATGCAACGTTTGATATTCCGACCATGTGCTAAGTCCAAGTGACAAATAGGCGAGGAAACTGTGTGTCAGCTCAATAAGGCTTTCCTGAAGGGCAAAGCATGCACGAGGACGCTAAGATATATATAAATTTTAGGTAGATTCTTGACTTTAACTGATCTAGTCTTGTCTCTACTTCATTAGCGTTTTTCTAGAATAGGTAATACGACGTTTGCCACGTATAATCGGCCACGCTGTCTATTCCATTCTGAGTTTCAGTATTCCTGTTCTCCGGACATTCTAACAACCTCGTCGATCGCCTTAGCTGCACGAGCTACGTTGTCTTCGCTTAATCCAGCGACATTGATGCGCCCTGACCCTGGTAAATGAACGTGATATGTGCCGACCAATGTCTTACACTGGGATGGCGACAGTGCCAGGCATCTAAATTATTCAATTAGGTCACAAGCAAGTCTGTACATGAGAAGACTGCTACTTACGAGAAGAGCCCCTTTTCATTGAGGAGATAAGTCCAATCCCCTGGTGTCTGTATCAAGTCAGATATAAAGTTGCTTGGTGTATTTGGAACAACTGTACGTACCTTCAGCACATTCACCAACTGGTCGTGCAGAGCATGACGGTTCCTCTTGAGCCGTTTCCTCATACCGTCGAGTTCCATGATCCTAATGTACTAGTCAGCTTCGCACTCTAGGATTTCTTGGTGAGGCAGACCTACCAGGCTTTCCGCAATGCATTGTCGTTCAGCACAGTCTTGACCAGTCGGCTTCCATAAGCTGGAGGTGAAGAATAAGTGTAACGTATCAGACTCCGCAGTCTGTCCTGGACATTGAAAGCAACCTCGCTCGAGTTTGCTACCACGTGAAGGGCTCCACACCTCTCCCCGTAGAGCGCGAAATTCTTCGAAAAGGACTGACAGACGAGCATCTCCATGCCTGCTTCCACAAAAGTCCGCACGCCCACCGCGTCCTCACTCAAGCCATCACCAAGACCTTGATAGGCAGTATCAAAGAATGGCAAATGGCCATTGGCCCTCATCTCGGAAGCTAGCTCTTCCCACTGCTGGACACTCAGATCGACGCCGGAGGGATTATGGCAGCACCCCTGAAGGATAAAGACGCTGTCCGGCGGAGCTGTCCGCACGGCATTCAGAAGGGCGGCAAAATCCACTACATGCTTGGAAGAATCGAGATATTGGTACGTGACTATCTCTATATTGACATTTTGAAAGATGTCAAGGTGGTTTCCCCACGTGGGAATGCCAATATAAACCTTGGGCTTTGGTTGCATGGCCTTGGCAATCAACAGAGCGCCCAGGGCATTGGCGCCGGTGCCAGATATTGTCTGAACGGATGAGATCTGCCGTAATGTCAGGAAATTCGCATGTGGTGAATGGATGGAAATATGATGGAAGAGTAAACAGACCCTGCCGGATTTCAATGCCTTGCAATCGTCTCCGAACATCACACTGGCGGCAAGTTTGAGAAATTCTGCATCTCCAGTTGTCGGTCCATACTGTATAATACTTAGCCCGCTAGCTTCTAATTGACGAGTGCATACAAGACGACATACGTCGTGTCCTAAATCAGCGCGTTCGAGATGCCCTTTGGCCTAGGAAATGCTTAGCGATTGAATACTGGCATAAGCTGTGCTGCAAGATTGACCTACAAGCTTCACAACCTCTAACTCTTGGTAGGTACAGGCCTCGCTTCGATAGATACCAACACCCAAGTCCACTTTCTCTGGATTACGATCGTTGTCCGCATTCTTCTTCAGGATGAACATGGGGTCCGGGGGACCTGGTTGAATGTGTCCAAACATCGTGACTTGGACAGCGCTTTTGACAGTGAAAACCCTGCGAGAAATAAGGCCGAAACACTGTTTTTCTTCTTAGACCATTATTGATCCCATATAAATGAAATTAAAAGAGACAAGAGCTTCGGTAGCTGTGTCCGAGATAACGACGGCACAGCTTACCGGGCCCCACTTTTGACTTGGTGGTTTTCGGCAACGGGTACCGAATCGTGCATGTCAACGGGAACGGCAGCCGGGGACTTTCGAGCTGCTGCTTATTTTCCTGGTGATTCCCGTTTGGAAGTTGGTGAGTCAGTTACCTTGGTGGCACGTTGTTGACGATATCGCCAAAATGGCTTCCCTCTGCACGAACAACTTGATGCGGCTCAGCGCGGCCGGGAAGCTCTGTACAGTGAGTAAACTAGAGATCCAATCCTTTACCTCAATATCAACAGAAATGGATCTTCTGATCCCTGCTGTGGCACGAATCACTGACAGCCCCAGGCTATGGGCATCAGGCTTGTAAATAATACGCAGGTTGTTCATTTGGCGGCTAATGCAGGTTTCGATGCCCTTTTCATTGATCTGGAGCACTCGACACTATCAATACAGGATTCAAGCCAGCATTGCATAGTAGGGCTGCAGCGAGGTATCACACCATTCGTCAGGGTTCCTTACCAGTGCGGCAACGGCTTTGTACAGAAGGTATTAGATGGTGGGGCTATGGGTGTGATCTTCCCTCATATCCGAGGTCGAGGTAAGATATGTCGACCTACAACATGGCGAGGCTGAAATTCCATGCTCACGAACGAGAACAGAGGACGCACAGGCGGCGGTGTCGATTTGCAAGTATCCACCTCAGGGGACTCGGTCCATCACTGGACAGCTACCGCTCTTCTCTCTCAAGGCAAAACCGCAAGAGTCGATAATATCTGAGACAAACGCCGACGGCTCCAGCGTCTTCCTGATGATTGAGACGAAAGAAAGCGTAGACAATATCGAAGACATAGCATCGGTCCAAGGCGCAGATGTCATCTTGGTTGGCTCGAACGACCTCGCTATCGAGCTTGGAGTACCAGCCCAGTTTGGCAGCAATACCTTTCGGGAGGCCTTGGAAATTGTCAGCAAAGCCTGCAAAAAACATGGGAAAATCTTCGGCTTGGCAGGTATTTATGATAATCACGACTTGCATGACTGGGCTATCAATGGACTGGGGGCACGTTTTCTTCTTGGCGGGCAGGACTCGGCGATACTGGCCAAAGGCGCGAAGGAGACCATGGCAGCGATCACGAAAGTACCTACCTAGAGCTTCTGAAAATAAGAAACGTACATCTACTTAGTAAGAAAATTCTGATCCGGCGATCGCCACAGCGTCCATCGAATTCCAAATGCTACGCCACGTTAACTTATAAGGCACACATCATCAATTGCAACATCTCTCCTTTTAGATTGTTTCTCAGCCAACCATGCATTCGAAGAGTCGAATCGAACAAGGACAGAAGAACAGCTGATGTCCAGCTCAGGCTCGAAGCAGCCCGAGCTGGAACTAAGATGAGTTGCATTCCGAGGACTTTATAGCTTAACAACGCTGCTGGAGTCAACTTGAAAGGCCAGCATCGTGATAGTTACGCATTCCTAGAGGTTTCTGAGTTGAATCTGGATAGCCGCTACGTCTTCAATCTCAGACTCTAGGACATTTAAAAGTTCAACGCTGCAACGACTGACGAATAAGTCAAGTCAGTCTACAGCTACGGAAAATGCTGCATAAATAAGTGAGAAGAGAACAAGATGCGCTCTGATGTAGACAAAATTACTTCAAGAATAGGGTAAAGAGACCAAGACATTCAAGCACGACCTTCAACATTGACTCAAGAACCGACATCACTCGTTGCATCAGGGGCCACGATGGCCTGCAACCTGGTAAAGTTTAGGACCCCAAAGCCCGTGACCGGGTCCCAGCCGTCGGTTGCATTCCAGCTGGCGCCCTGCGCGCCAAAGGCACTGTTCCCCACGCAGCCCACCGAGGAGCCCCCGGTCACATCGCTGAAAATGCTCGCGCTGTAGTTGTACAGCAGTGGGTTGAGGAAGCCTAGCGCCGTCAGGTTCGAGCTGAGCCGCGCCGCGTTGAGCAGCGACACCTGGCCCGCGAACGTGGCCGCGCTGGCGCTGGTTCCGTTGACGAGGTATTGGGTCCCCTGGTCGACGACGGCGTAGTTGACGCCGATGGTCGCGACGTCCGGGAACGCCCGCTTGGATCCGTTGAAGTAGGGCGCGTACTCGCCCCCGAGGCCCGCCACGTACGTGGGAACGGCGTCGTCCTGGTAGCCGGGCCGGTCAAAGTAGAGGCTAAAGCCGCCGGAGCTGAAGGACGCGCCGATCATGTCGTCGCGGTTTGCCGTCGCGCCGACCGCGGTGACCCACGGGCAAGTGGCCGGGAAGACGGGCTGGAAGTAGGTCGAGTTGTTGCCGGCGTCGCTGCTCGTTGTGCACGAGCCGCCCGGGCCGTAGTCGCCCGAGGCGAAGATGACGCTCACACCGCGGGCGCCGAGCTGCATGAAGAGGTTGCATACCTTGCGCGCGTAGTCCTCGGGGACGGACTGCTCCTCTTCGCCGTACGAGACGGAAAGGACGGTGGGCAGGTCGGTGTCGTTGAGGGCCAGCAGGTACTCGAGCAGCTCGAGGTAAGGCTCGTTGCTTCCGGTGGTGGAGGGATCGTCCACCGTGGCTTGCTGGTCCCTAGTTGAACACTGCGGTTAACAGGTAGTCCTTGGGGAAAGAGGGTTCCAGATGATTGGTTCGAAGCGTACCCGTATCCTCCCACGATATATTCATGGATGGGGATGGGGTGGACCCAGCCCATGATCACAGCGACATCCAGATTCGCTTCCACTATGACGAGTATATGTGTCAGAAATCGCAGCGGTACATTATCACGCGGGGGAGTTCGATGAGGGACGAGAACGACGGTCGGTTTACATACTGCTCGAGGTGGTATCGTGATCCTTGAGGTGCACGCCGCCGTTGATCTCGGTGAAAGAGAAATTTAGGCCAACAGAGTGTGGCGCCAGCTCGCTGATGAACTCTTCCAGATCCCCATACCTAGCAGACTGGCCCAGAAACGATGCGAACCCAATTCTGCCGTACGCCGTCTCGGACTCGAAGCTTCCCGGGAGGAGTTGCTTGAGGCAGCCCGGGGTCTCGTACGAGTCGCAGTTCCCGCGCACGAACGTCGTGCTATTACCAGATGCGTTGAAGAACTCGGACGCGGTGGCGATCGCCGAGCCCATGGCCTTGACGTCCCCGAACCGGGTGATTGGCTGCACCGTGTCGATGTGCTGGGTCAGATGGTCGGGTATGCTGTACGAGAGACTGCGCAGCTTGGGCTCGCGCTCCCCGTCAACATTCTCGTCTCCTCCTCTCTCGCGCCGGAACCAGCCAAAGGACGCATTGAACAAGTTGTCGGCCACGTCGACGGTCGTCCTGATCGTGACCCAGTCGGCCTCGATAGAGTGGGGGACATTCTTTTCCCGAAGCCACTGGGTCACGCTCGTCTCTGTGCACTCGGATGGAGCCGTGTAAACTTGTAACTCTTCACGGTTTAAATGTATGCCGTAGTTGACCGTCCCGGGGGTGGACCGGTCGAGCACGGCCGCCTCGAGTGCCGACTCTCCTTGCTGCCGCAAAGCAAGCCGGAGTTGAATCGGCTCGTCCGGTGAGGCTGGTACGACATGCTCCCATCCCTCCGGAATACTGGGGAGGTCGAAGACTCGGGCTGATACAACCCCAGCCAGGAGAGGAAACACAAACATTGAAAATTTGAAAAGAGAGACTACTAGTTAGGCAAAAGAGCGTCGGAAATATCGGTTTCTATGTTGAGCTAAAGGCAGAGATCTGAATATGTTGCGACGAGGCTTTCAATAACTAACGCCATGAGCACAGATGAGCCTTATATTGGACTGGGTTTGAACATCTAGACAGCTCAGGGCATGACGTGTTCCACAGCGCCTTGTTGCGTATGCGTAGACTAAAGTTGTATCGTCCCCTATTCCAAGGCACGCGCCATCAGGAAGAAAACAAAAAGGGTTGTGACTCGTCAAAGAGTATACCGTCTGCCAAAGTAACCCCTCTACTGGGGTCCCTTACATTGATTGTCGTTGCATCCTCCCTATTAGTAGTTTTGTACCTACTGGGGAGTAATCCTCCCTGTTTAGCAGCTGGAGTATTTGGTTGGGATTATTCAAAGTTTGTGGCCCCTGTGCAAGGCATAAAAGAAGAACCTATGGAGTACCCTGATGTCTTCGTCAGCATCTTGAAGAATAGTTAGCTCCGAGAGCTTATTAGAATAAGGTTGCGCCCTCCCCGATGTTCTCACTAGGGTTCGTTTTCTTGGCAGGGGGTTGCAAACCTCGGTCACTTTCTTGGTTGATACGTGGGCATCAAAAATGTTTTGATTACCGGTATTCTTGGTCTTGCCCAGGCGTGTATACGGTCGCATTGGTCGTGTACCAAACTGCTTCGTCAACTGGTTGCGAATCTTTGGAACGTGAAGAGATTGAGAGAACTTTCATTTTGTTCTTTCGGTTTTGCCTATTCTTTTTCTTTTCCATCTATCTTGCTTTCTCCCTTTCGATTCAAAGTGCACATCATGATCTGGACCATGTGATACCGTATAAATGGATTCAATTGTCCTTCTCGACTTTCAACTGGGCCGAGTCCACTTGGCTAGAAGCTCGCTAAACAGACAAATCTTCTAGGCTACCAACTCAAACTGTATGAGAAGCCTCTCTCGCTTCGTGTGTCGAGCGGGTGGTATGTGGTTAAATATTACTGCGCAGGTCTGCATCGCCACTTTTACTGAACACAAATCACCTCCCTCTCTCTTTCTCCATGGGCAAACAGCCCAGCAAGAGGAGGAGAGTTGAGGCCCCTGAAGCAGCGATACCCCAATGACTGCGCAAATTAAGTGATTCTTTTAGATCTTTTCCTACGTATTTGCACCTCGCAAAACCTAATCCCCTGGGCTTAACCATATTGTTTGGTTGCATCGGGAGGCGGGAAGGTGGGAAATATGACCGTGGGATGAATGACGAAGAGACGGCTGTCACTCAAAGGGGAGGTCACAGGTCGGGGGATGCCGTTGGGGCCTTCCAGATTGAGGTCTTAACTACTGCGCTTGAGGTCATGAGGGCTTTTCCTACCTAGATATCCTGAAATAAGTCTTGCAATGCGCACATTGCAGCACCAACGCATACGAAGGATCCGCAAAGCTTACTTAAAACGAGCCCTAATTCCCTGCTTCCTGGGCCTTGGCTGTCGTTTCTTGATGAGTAGATGCTGTCGGCACCTGCTCATGCTGTATGACACCTAGCTAAGCTGATAGAAAGCGCGAATCTGTGAGGCTATAGATAATGATTCATGTGGTAGGAGCGTAGGGGTGGCTAACTAAGCACTCCACTACAGCGCTATCACTACGCTGCCAGCGCTTCTGTAGATAGCTTCCTCTCTCCCTTTCTTCTGCAGAACCCCCTAAACGAATGAATATTACAATAATTGATCTGATCCCCAGGCAGCTGCCACAATTCACCTCTTGTAGCTTCTGCTCCCTGTTTAATCCCGGCTACTCAATTCCTCGATTTTGTTCCAGGTCACTGACCATCCCCACCTTCAGTCATCCTTCATCATGGCAGCCATTCAGAATAAAGTAGTGCTGATGGCTGGCTGCAGCACCGAGTCAATTGGCTGGGCTCTGACGAAAGTCTTTCTTGAGCATGAGTTGCACGTCTTCGCTTCCGTCCGCAATTTTCAAAGCGCAGGACCTCTTGCAACTGAGCAACGTTGACGTGATTGAGTTTCACATGACGGTTCCACAAACTATCACCCAGTGTAGGATCTGGTGGCTGAGCGTTCAGGAGGAAAACTAGATGTTCTCATCAACTGCGCTGGTCTCGAGCCTGTCCGTCCGCTCCTAGATGCTTGCATGAAAGGGCAGGTCGCCAAGCCAATTGAACGTAAATATGCCTGACAATAACGAAGCTCATTTTCACTCATGATACACTTTTCCTTCAAATTTCGCCACCCCAATTTACAAATCTGTTGGAGCGGTGAATAATTCTTCTCACAAGACTATCGACACAAAACAATCCGCGTGTTCCCCTTCTTGCTTGTATTGGCTGTGGAGGACAGCTGCACATGCCCCTTGATTAAGTTGCCTAATTAGTCTCATGAGTTTGACTTGAAACTCAGATTCATTGAAAATAGCAGCAACAGAAGGATGGGACTAGCATGTAACTTTTCGTAGTATATATGGGAAAGGGTGAAGTGGACTGGTCGATAGCATGCTACAATCTGAATGCAAGGGGTCATGAGTGCTCAGCATCGTTAGACTCCGGGTATGACACTGCGCCACTACGACCTATACAATCAGTACTTTACACAAGTGCTGTGTCCAGAAATTCTTGAAGAAAGAGGTATGAGTGATGAGTCCCAGTCGCTTCTTGAAGGATTTTCAAAATCAAAATGAAGGTTATGTGACATTCTTGGTTTGTTAAACCCAATGTGAGCCTTTATTGGCTCCAGAGCTCGGGCAGAAATACGTAGAAGGTCACAAGGTACCTCAAGATTGGAAAAAGACCGTCCTTGGCCAGAGTGACCCAACCCCCGGGAATAGATCGAAGATACACGGCCACAGCAGAAGAACAGATAATGGAGATACTAGACACCCCACATGCGAAACCATAACTTGTAGGCGCAACCACATCACGTTCTCGGTGTCCCAGACCACCAGCCTTGCACGTGCTCCCAGGCCGAGGACCACGACGAGGGTGTCTCCGGCGCCTCGCGGGCCTGCTTGAAAAAGGCTGCGGCTGCTTGAGCAGCCTCGATCCAGTCCATTAATCTCTGATACCACGTCTTTTGCACATCGTGGGAGTTTGGGTTGCCGGCCTGCGGCGCAATGGGCGGCGTGGTGCTGGTGGTTGCGGCCTTGGGACAGACGACAGCGCGGTCGGCGTGGATCTCAACCGTGATAGACTGAGGGTCGCTAGCTAGCACTTTTGCAGCCTCTGTCTTGGTCCAATCGCCCTTGGGGCCCATTTCCTGGGCGACCTGGAGCCTGAAGATCGGGGCATGCTTAAAATTCCGTAGAATCAAAGACTTGAGTTCTGTGGATCGCTTCTCCGAATCAGCGTCTTTGTCCAGCACATACTTATGCCCTTCAATGTCTCCGACACCTCCGGGGAGGCCATGATGATAAATCGCCGCTCCGACATGACGGGTGGGCGGATTACACAGAGCTGTGACCTCGGGCGCGCGGAGGAGCTCCTCAATTCGGGTCCACGCAGCTTCGAATGGTTTGGGCCTGGGCACGTCCCATTTAGTGGTGACAAAAACCACATTGCGGTAGAATTTGGGTCCACAAAAGCACTGAACCCATTGAAGGGTACGAAGATCGTCATTGGTCATGCGGGCCTGGTCGCCACCGTAGACGAAGAGAAGGCCGGCGACATCTACAAAGGGACCAAGGCCGTTGAGGCATCCAACAATATCGGAAAAGTTGGAATTATTGTCCAGATCCGCGGCTCCAAATCCAGCTGTATCGACAAAGATGTACTGCTCGTCATGGATGATGGCAGGGCAAAGGTGGTGGAAGAGCGTACCTGTTCGGTTTCAGATTTTGCGTCGGTGGATGTTTGCATCATATGGGCGGGACTGTAGTACAGACCTGACCTAGTTCCACTTCCTTCCTTCAGGTTAATACCTGTCAGCTCCTTGAGCAGCAATGTCTTTCCCGAGCCGCTCTGGCCAACGACGAAGATGAGCTTCGTTTTCCCCAGGCTGTGATCCATTAGCCGCTATAGCGTCTGCGGATGAGCATAGCACTTACTGATTTTTTATGTACTCAATGACTTTCTTCGTCGCCTCGCCTCTCGCCTCGGCCACGAGATTCTTAAGCACTTTGAGAGACATGATCCTCCATGCTTTGGGATCACTTTCGTCCGACATGGCCAAACTGTGTTCGCTACCTATGTTGTCAGGCAGAGCGGGGGCAAAGGCATTTCTGCTGCTGTCCATGGTGTGGTCTGGATTTTGGCATTGGCTGCTCTCCTTGTCTCTGATATTTTTAGGGAGAGCGGAATCAAAGCCCTTGCGGTTGCTGTCTATGGTAGATATTTGATGTCGACTTTGGTTGTTTTGCCTGTCTTTGATATTGTCTAAAGGCATTGACGGAGAGGAGCCGTGACAAGGGACAAAAGAGGTGAGACGGATTGGAAAAAGGATCGGGACATCGAGATATTGAGCAGTGAATTGTTGTGGCTTTGTGTAAAGGTGACGGAATCTTCAGAGCATCGAGCAGACCAGAGACGGAAATCAGATCGGAAAACAGACCTTTTATACTTTTTCCGCCTCGCGTTGTCTCGAGTTCCTGCTTGGCCGTCGCCGGTTTTTTTCTTTCTTTTTCTTTTTTTGGCCCGTCGTCGAAAGCAAACCCGAGCTCTCATCTTGAAGTCTAGGCACCCAGTCAGGTCTCGAGCTCGCCTTACACGACGGTGCGATAGCTGCCGTAGCTCTACTAGCTCTACTATCATCTTGATGATTGGGCGGCACTAAAGTTCAATTTCCTTTCTGGGCGTAGGGCAAACTTGATCTGCAATGCCAAGCTCTGTTGGCACATGGTTGGCTACCTCATATACAACGTTCCAGATGCGATGGAATGCATTCCCAAGGCCAACCCCGCATCAATGCGTTTACAAAGGAGGCAATTTACCTAGAAGGCTCTTCGAGTCGAGTATATTGAATAACATTTAACGAGTCGTCGTGTAGACTGATGCAAGGGTGGCAGGAATTCATCTGACTCCCACCCTCATATGACCGTCTCTTGCTGGGTCACCATGTTGCCACCACCTAGCGGATCATTTGTCCAAGAACGAAAGTTCAAGAACAACGAGGGACCACCCAAGCGGAGATCTTATCGCAAGCGTAACGACTCAAAATGGACTATGATGGAGGACAAGATCGCGAAATTGTATAGCCGCATGCCACTGAGAGTAGTCAGAGAGATCATGTGGTGTATCTACAGCTTTGAAGAGTAAGGACTGAAGACCCAGCCCCGCTCACCACCGTTTCGTATCCCTTTAACATTCCTTGCGGCTAGAGAAGAATCGGAATACAAGAAGCAATTCAGTCTATGGCGAAATGTTGACCCGACGAGATTAGATACAACAGGTGAGCAGGGGCGAGAGAAAGAGAACCCCAAGCGTCCGGATATAGCAATACAAACGATCATGGTGGCTCTTGAGGAGTTCACCTTACAGAGCCAGGCCACTAAACAGGCTGCCATTGCCTTGTCTACATCCCAAATGGAGACACAGGAAAAAATTCTTTTGGGCCTGGATCGTTATATTAGAGCGGTCTTCAGCCCCACAAATGGAGCCTGGGGTTTCAACATGCTCAGTTTCATTAGCCCAACCGGTGACGCGACGACTTTGAATTTATGGGAAAGGCTTGCCGACCAATGTACCACCATAGAGGACCTCATGAAGAACGGACTTGTGGGTAAAGCGCAGTATCTAATGGACGATTTGCTGGGGTCATTGCCAACCGGCTCACGGAGCACAGATCCTTCGATGTTGCTTCAGCTGTGGCAAGCTTGTCTGAAGCTCTTGTCGATCGAAAAGCGAAGACTTTTAAAGGACCGTGCTTTGATCAAACTTTTAGAAGCTATCAAACAAAATTTGACTGCGGCGAAGGAGGAAAATGGGGACATATTGATGGTGGTAGAAGCTCTCGTGAGTGTTAGCTGCTCCAGGATGAAGACAACACTACGTCTCGCGACTTTCAAGACGGTGATGACTTTGCAAGAACTCATCGGAGATGAGAACATCATGGTACTTGGACTGTGGTCCCTCTATTGTCGGACCTGGAAGACTTCGCAGCGTTCGCGAGACGCCCTGTTGAAGAAGCTTGAGCATGTTCGAAAGGCGACACAACAGGCTCCACTATCCGACGTTATCACTTTATCATATTACCACACTTATGCTGTTCATAGCGCCTCTAACGACCGCGCCAAATCAGCTGAAATGGCCAGGGATCTTATACACAGAGTGGTTGCCCTGCCCCTCCCCTGCAAGCCTATTTGGAGCATGCAAACACTGGCATTCCAGGTCTGCTCAAAGCTATGGGCGCGGCATCTTCGGTCCTGCGCCTTCGCGGAGGTCGATGAACACGAAAAGCTTAATAAACGATACACATACTTCAAGGTGATGGAAGACGCTGTCAGTATCTTGGAGAAAGGAGATATAATATGTCGGGTATCGGCTGCGTCCATGGCCAGGACCCTGGGACATTGGCTTGGAAAGAGCGAGCTTCCGAACTGTGCGGCGATTGACTGGCACAGTCACGCGAAGGACATTCTACGCGCATTGCCTGGGTCGGAGCAGGAGTAGTATTTAGCAACCGGTATTTACACGCTATATTGCTAAGAGTAGCCAACGCCGAGGAGCGGCTGTTAGTGCTCATGTGAATCTTGACTGTACTTCGAGGTGTCCGCTTTCCTCGCTGCAAGCCATGCCTCATTCTATGCAAGTCAAGCAGGCAGTCTGTCCTGCGCAGCGCCATTAAATCTTCAGCCAGTTTTACCCTTTCAACAAGGCTATCCAGGACACCGAACTTTCTGCTTGAGTGAACGCTCATCCACTTTCAATTACTGGGTCAAACTCACAGCTAAGACTGCAACTGGTTTGTTGGTTTGATCTGGAAGAATTCCAATTGGCGTTTCACAGGTTCTGAAGTTTTGTTGCACATGTGATGTTAGCAGATGTTCATGGTCTGATAGAATATAAGAAAATGAAACTGTCTCACAGGTTTCGCTCAAATACTTCATCTTTTGAGATCTTCGGCAGAGGTCAGATAGAGTTTCAGACTTCTTTTCTTGAATCATAATTTCTGAATGAATGCATCGCCATGGTCTGTGGCACACCTTCCGGCCGCTGACTTTTTTGCTGGCACAAATTCGGCCAGCTAATGCAAGTATCTTTGGAGCGTGGTGTATTCTTCCACACCATGAATTGCACTAGTATTCAAAGTCGCACTTCCTTGGTTGGAAAATGATTGATTGGGACCATTCAAGCGCCTGGTTTTGTATCGATGTTGTTTATCGACAGTACAGACTGGAAAGTACAAGAAGCCAACTATTGAAAGCCTATTCATTTGTTCCGCTATTTGTTGGCAAGATCACGGTGTTATATGTGTATGGACAATATAGACTGAAAGACGCGTGTCATCGTGCAGGTACTCACATTGGAGGGTCAAGTCTGTGATGGCGAGTGAACCATATTGGAATATATTCGAGGTTCCAATCTGTTTCCTATACTTTGCTGCCCCTCAGCCCATCAATCCGTTCTGATCCCATGAAGTTGAAGCCTGCCACTCGGTAATAGCAGACCTTTCAACAAGTACATTTTGAAACCTCTTCGCGTTAATGAATTCCTAAACTCGCAGGATGATCTTTGAGTCCATGCCCTGCAATGCAATGAAATAAAACTTGGTGCTATGTTGCTCCGGGAATTGATCACCTTGATCCCAAGAATGCACCACTATGTGGTGTACAAAGTTTTGTCCTAAAGCCAAAACGTGGCATATCGTAGATATGAGAATGGGGTCGCACACGATCACAGACATCTTATGTGCCTTTGCTTCTATTGTTCATCTATTCTTATCCTCGAGTTTATCATATATCCAACAATTCCCTCAAAACGCTGGTGCCCTGATCCTACTTCATTCTAAGGGTAAAAATTGCCTGGGTATGCACCTACCTGAAATTTTTATTCCTGGTGGTTCAGGACATTGGCCGAGGAGGAGGGTGTCATCTTGGGAACTTTTCGCGACTGCCTACTATCACTCCAACCCAAGCACGAATGGAATTATTATCTGTGAACTTGTTCCTCAACTCGTTGCTCTTGGATAGATATCAAGCTGAAATCCAGCTACTTAAGTACTTGAAGGGAAATGATTAGGTTGGTACTTTCACCGAGGGGTGCCACAGACGGTCCAGGTGACTTTCTGCTGTTGAACACGTCAATCAAACCCAAATGAATCATATTTAATGACAATAGCTCCTTCTTGGTGACAAATTTTCCGATAATTTGATCAGGACTCAATACTTGAACAAGGACAAACTTATAACGCACGATGAGGCGCTAGAGAAATTATAGAATATCTGCTGAGCTTATTTGGCTTGAATCTCGTTGTATAATTACAAGGATTCAGATGAGCCAGATTGGATCGGCGGATCGATGCGACTCGGAAGGGAGGATAGAAAAAGGATCCGCTCCAGCCCGGGGGGGAGGGTGGAAAGGGTAAGAAGATCTTGCAAGATACAGTGTCTACAGACTCCAGAGGTACTGTGGAAAGGGGCGTAGAAAATACTTGGAATTAGTGATATTCTTTTACGCGAAAATGGTGGAACTAAAAAAGTTGAGGCAAGTCGCAAGAGCCACAATTGCGAGCTAGCAGAAGTATGCTCACATTCGTGGAGATGCGCGGAGATGCACGGAAGCTCTGTGCCCCTCACGCCCTAGAATGCAGCCACCCTCTTCCAACAAGGCTTGCACCAATTTGAAATTCAACCGCCAAGAATGGATATCTTCAAGCCACTTCTCTCCCTATTCAAGTCCATCAAGACCATCGTCTCCATCCTCCGCGAGCTCTCCAACGACTGGTCCAAGGTCGTCGCGCGCGCCAAAGCGGCCCCGGGCTTCCCGCCCACCAAGCCGACCCTCTCCCAATGGCAGGATGACCCGCCATACCCGGAGCTGGTCGACATACAGTCGCCGGGCGGCCTGCCGCCCAATGCCGACATCGTGATCATCGGCTCAGGCATCAGCGGCGTGTCCATCGCGCGGTCTGCCCTGCGCGAGCTGCGGCGCAAGGGCACGCTCGCAGGTCGGCGCGTCATCGTCCTCGAGGCGCGCCAGCTGTGCTCGGGCGCCACGGGACGCAACGGCGGCCACATCAAGGCCAGCCCGCACGAGGTCTTCCACACCCTCGTGCACAAGCAGGGCTGGGACCGTGGGCGCGCGGCGCGCATCTGCGCGTTCCAGCTCAGCCACCTCGACGTGCTGACCGAGCTGGCCCGGGCAGAGGGGATTGAGGACGTCTCGGAGTGCAGGGAGGTGGAGACGGTGGACTTTGCGGTGGATGAGGCTACCGATGAGAGAATGAAGGGCATGATGGAGGACTTCTTGCCGTATGCGCCCGCGGGATACGAGATGGTTGGCCACACGGGCGAGCAGGCGCGGGAGAGGTTCGGGGTGAACGGGCGCGTCGTGGGTGCTGTGTCATACACGGCTGGTGCGCTGAGCCCTTACCGGCTTGTCACGGTGTTGTGGAAGAAGCTGCTGGATGAGTTCCCCGAGGTGCTGGCCATTGAGACTGGGACCAGGGTGGAAGAGGTTCAGGTCAACGACCAGAGTGCTCGCTCCTCAAAGCTGGAAGACAATAGTTCGTTCCCTTACGTCGTCGTCACTAGTCGGGGGCAAATCTTCGCCCGTAACGTCGTCCATGCCACGAACGCGTTCACGTCACAGCTGGTTCCAGGGCTCCGGGGCAAGGGGACGTCGGCGCTGTGTCATATGACAGCCCAGCGGACGCCTGGGTACTTTCCCGAGAGAGATGGCAGCCGTTCATGGTCTGTGATTTTCGGTCAGGGGTTCGACTACGTGACACAGAGGCCGACGGGGGAGCTGATGATCGGAGGTGGCTTCTTCCAAGGCCCGAAGCAAGGCATGGACATGATGGGTGTCTACGACGACAGCAAGATTGATGGCCTCACGCTCATGCACTTGGAGGGCGTGATACCTACCGTCTTTGACCCGGGCTACAAGGTGGAAGGCGAAGGCGCAAGAGTGATCAGGGCTTGGTCTGGGGCGATTGGCGTAACGCCTGATTTGATGCCGCTTGTCGGGAGGCTCGACCCGAGGATTACGTCTAGGAAGATCAAGCAGGACGCGAAGGATACTGATAAAGTGCCGTCGGGAGAGTGGATCTCAGCCTACTTCTGTGGTGATGGCATGGTTTGGGCCTGGCTCTGTGGGGCGGCGTTAGGCATTATGCTGGCGGGAAGTGAGGACGAAGACTTGCCTGCAGAGCCCGGTCGACCTGCTGGCAAGTGCAAGTTGGCGAAATGGTTTCCCCAGGAGCTAAATGCTGGTTGGGAAAGAGTGAAAGGCATGGATATCGTCGATCTGGCTGATGCGCTGTGAAGTTGAGATTCAGTTTTGATATTGACCAGATTGATGCTAGTAAAATCGCTTTGAGACAATCTAGACAGATGACCACCCAGAGCGTAGATCCTCAATAGGGCAGTGGTGCGAGATTCAATCCTTCAACAGAGAACTTAAAGGAGTCATTCCTCGAGTAGCTCCCACCTGCATCCAAGTCCAGCCTACCCCTGATGCAATCCTTAAAATCAACATCCGCGTATACGATCCCAGTGTCGTCTTCCCACTGCGGGCCCGCGAGCACTTCTCCGAAGGGATCGGTGATGCAGGATCCTCCACGGGAAATGAACTTTGTCCCCGCACTGCTCTTCTTGACAGCCTGCTCCTTTCCAACAGTCTTAGGACTTTGGGTTCCATTGGCCGCAGTGGTGGCCGAGTTGCCGTCCTTGGCACCGCACAGCACAATCTCATTGCCATCCTCATCAAACACGCTCGATCGTCTGCGCTGGGTGTGTTGCCTGGCGCCATTAGCGCTGTGCGTCGGGAGGGCGATCTCGAAGCCCTCCTCCGTGACGCACGAGCTGCGGCGCTCGCGCCCGTAAGGCACGGCGTCGGCCCGGATCTCATCGTCCGCGATAGCAGACGAGTCGTTGGCCGGGTCATCTGTGGCACTGCCGTCGGGGACACACATATTTGAGCTTAGCACGAAGCACCTGCCCTCGATGCCGATGGTGCGCATCAGCGACGCCCAGGCGTCCCGCCCGTCCGCCGTCGGTGCCAGGTACAGGTTGATGTTCTGGGCGTACAAGGCCTGCCTTAGGAGGGGCATGTAGCTCTCCCAACAGATCGCGGCTGCCATGTTGACCCGCACGCCGCGGATCACAGTACTCACCGCCTGGAGGGTCTTGGGAGAGCCCTGAGCCCATATTAGGCGCTCGGTACCGGTCTGTACAAGTGTCAGCAGCCATGACCGTTGCGTGAGTGTGATTTTCTGGGCACAAGATGAGGGTAGCATACAGGCATAACCTTTCTCCTCTTGCCAATGACGCCCTTCTTAGGACAGACATAGACAGCAGCACAGTAGAGTGAACCACCAGCCTTCTCAATGCACCCAACAACCAAGAACACGCCCGTCTCAGCAGCGATCCTCTCCAGCTCCTCCCTCGTGCCGTCGCCGCGCAGGGGCTGCCCACCCTCACCACCGCCGCCGACATTCACTGCGTCAAGCCGTCTGTTCACCCAGTCATCCCCGGCCCCCGCGCCCTCGCCCACCACGTCGCCGAGGTCCACGGCCTGCTCGAAGTACCGCACGAATTCGTCCCTCCCTTCAGCGCTCCGACCGCCTACTACGCAGCCGAAAGCCGAGCCCCGCGGGTACCCGCCGAGATAGGCCTCGGGGAGCAGGAGGATGTCTGCGTTGCGTTCGCGCGAGGCGCGCTGGGCGATCTGGCGCAGCTGCGACAGCGTCGCTGCCGTGGTGGCCTGGGTGGAGGGAGAGCTCGTGGCCAGACGGACCTTGCCCGGGGCTGGGTGGGAAGACATCCTGGGCTGTCTGTGGAGGAAGGAATGGGGAGTGGGAGATTTCGCGGTGCAGAGGTTGATAACAGTCGTTGCCCGGTGGAGGAAGAGGTTTAAGTCAATGCTGGACGTCGACAAAAAAGGCGTAGTGAGATAGATGGTGTGATGCCGATACCGGTGGCAGGTGCTGTTGCTGACTACTACGGATATTCCAAACCGTGATGCAGCGAATGAGTTCTCAACCAAAAACTGTCCAAGGACAAAAATAAAATGGCAATCATATAAAGTTTTGGGCTGTCGTCGAGTGAGCTGACGATGGTGTTGCTCGCTACTACCCCGCATATCAACGAAGATCTGATATTCGCCGGATTTGGGGTCCTACCTCACATGGTTGCACACTCAGGTACCGCGACATTCAGAATTAGACCAAGCTTGAGAAGAAAAAAAAATTGTATTGAGAATAAGATGCGCGCATCAAGCCTAGAAAATCAATTTCTTCCTATGAGTACTGGGTATCGATTCCGTCCAATCCGTAAGTCATCAAGTAAAAAAAAAAGCCCTCCAATACAAACCATAAAACTCCTGAATGTGTCCGTCCAAACCATGACGTGTGCACCTAATTCTTTGCATGGGCCAGAGTGAGTCCTCTATGTCCCTTTGATGCGCCCTGAAGCAATGTTGCCAGCCCATCACAGCTTGCGCCCACAAAAAAAAAAGGCAGCCATACTGTGAACAACGTAAAGTCATCTCTTTTCAAGATTCACTGGCGACGGGAATTGCTCCGGCTCCAACACTGCCGCTCAGACTGTCGGCCCGTCCATGACCCAGAGCCAGGCCGCTAACCGATCGTTCTGCGATGGACCTTGCCGTGGTCAAACCTGGGCTTGTCGGCTGCCCGTCGAGGTTGGCGCTCAGCACCGATAGGGGTAGCGACTCTCGGCTGCCGCCAAATTGTGATGCTGGTGGCAACGCACGTACCGACGCGTGATCATAGTCCGTGTCCCAGGAGCGCCGCCTACGGCGTTGGGTGGACGACGCAAGTGTCAGGATCGAGATGTTGTCGCTCAGTAGATTATTCGCGATAATTGCGCTGTATGTAGCAGGGCGGTAGGCACTCCGCCTGTTTCGGTCGCCGTCGCCGGCGGGCATGGCTGTGACCAGGGCCTCGGGCTGGGTGTACTGGACGGCCTGTTGAGGCCGTGAGGTGGGTTGGGCAGCAGTGTTGGTGGGCTGACCGTTTAGCAGGCCGTTGGCCATATGGGTTTGGACGGTCGACAGGGTCGTCGCAACAGACCGGGCGGAGGGCGCGGGCGAGGAGAAGGTGCTGTCGGGCCTGCGTGGGTCGGTCGCGGTGATGTTTGTGCCGGCGAAAGAGGTACCACCGTAGGATGGTGCGGTTGTCGGGGGTCGGCCTTCGGCGTCACCATCGGCGTCGCCCTCAATTTCAGCCGATGATTGCCTGCCCTCGCTCGTGGACTGCATGGACTGCCTGCTCAGCTCCTCGGCAGAATGTATGACCAGCGCGGGATCGGGCGTGCTCTCGACGGTCGACTGGGGATAATCGATGGAATGCGATTCTCGTTGATGAGTCGATGACGGTGGGAGCCCATGTCGGGAACTGACATGGCCTGACTGGGGGTAGGGATTGTTCGGGCCCTTGGTGCGCTTCATCTTCTGATTCAGCTTCTTGACCCAGCTGGTAAAGGGTTTCCGACGATCTGTGGGCGCCATGGCCATTGTGTAGGCGGGGCGACAAGACGAGAAGAACAGGGGTGGAGTAAACGAAGGAAGAGAAGAAGAAGGGAAAAGAAAGGAATGGGAGTGAGCGAGCAAGCGAGCGAGCGATTGGAGTTGGCTGGTGAGAAAGAAGAGTAGAGTGATCGAAAAGGAAAGGAGACAGACGGATCGTCAAGCTGTTGGTGGCAGAAGACGAGACGACAAATGGCTGGGCGTGGGCGGCAGTGTGGAATGGGGATTGACCTTGGAGTGGTGGCATTGGGGTCACAGGGGATTGAGAATTGGCAATTGGGAGCGGAATGGCAGAAACGGGGTTCATAGACTGGAATTCCCGGGGAAGCAGCCTAAAGCGCCATCATCCCGACTGGGAAAGGTTAATTCAGGAGCCTTCAAAGGGCGTCAGGCGTTCAGGCGTTCAGGCGTCAGCCCAGCCCAGCCCAGCCAGCAGCCAGCAGCCAGCCCAGCAGCCAGGCGAGCTTTGCGACCGAGCTGAAAGGACGGGACCAAGGGGGGCCCACTGAAGCCAGCCCTGTGACGTACCCCCCCTGTCCCATGGCAGATATGGTATTGTAGATACGCTGATACGCTGATACGGTACCTGCCTGAGGAGACAAAAGATACGGTGGGTACCGCCGGCTGCTTTGCTTACATCACCCTGTCCCTGAGAAACGACGTCTGTGGTCTTGGCCTGCTCAGTCAGGTCAGAGCAAAGAGCAGGTCTATCGGAGCGGTTGCTCATCACCGTCTTCTTTACCTGTCGTCAGCATTCCCAACCACCTCAGACTGCACCAGCACCTCCGAGATGTGCAGCCGGTCATGTCCATCAAGCCACTCCCGGCGGATGTCGTGGCCCAGATCAAGTCGTCCGTCGTCATCACCTCCCTGAACAACGTGATCTGTGGGCTCATAAAGAACTCGCTTGACGCTGAGGCCACCAAGATCAACCTGAGTGTCGACTACTCCCGTGGAAACTGTTCCGTAGAAGACAACGGCGCTGGTATTCCACCGTCTGAATTTAGAAACGACGGGGGACTGGGTCAACTGCACTGTAAGTAGGCTTCGACACACGCGCATTGATATACACACGCGCAGAATGCACCCCTTCTAACAAAATGATCAAGACACGTCGAAATACCCGCCACGTCCAGATACTCATGGCAGACACGGCGTTTTCTTGGCGTCGGTCGCATCGTTGTCACTGCTCTCGGTGACTTCCCATCACCGAGAATACCACTCGCACAACTCGATGAGCATTCACAACTCTAAGGTCCTGGCCCGCCATGTTCCTTGCCCTCCCGAGCAAAGGATGCTCACGTTCAACCATGGTACACGTGTTACTGTGAGAGATTTGTTCGGCTCAATGCCAGTTCGGGTCAAACACCGCGCTCTCCAAGGCGACAAGTCTTCGTCCGCTCGGGATTGGGACCGACTTCTCTCCGACCTCGTCGCTTCAATGATTGCTTGGCCCGGAGAAGTCTCTGTGTCGATTCGCGAAGTTCATAGTCGGCAGAACCTAAGTCTGAGGACCGGCTTTCGACCTAGAGCATGGCTCAACGCCGGTTGCCGACTCCTTCACCAGGCATCACTTTGTGACAGCCCCAATACAAGTGATTGGGTCTCCATTGGAGCTTCTTCACCAAGATTATCCATAGATGGATATGTCTGCCGTGAGCCAGTTGCGACGAAGCGTGTTCAGTTCATCAGCCTTGGCATCGAGCCGCTATCAAACGAGTCTCAATACAACGTTCTATTTGAGGAGGTGAACAAAGTGTTTGTCGACTCTGCTTTCGGTGCTGTTGATTCCGAAAGTGATTCAGAGGGTGGCCGTAAGAAACGCAAGATGGATGGCTTCACCAGCAAAGAGCTGAAACTAAGAAAAGGTGTGGACCGGTGGCCAATGTTCTTTCTGAAGATCACGTACATACCTTCAGCGATCAATAGGTCTGTGGATGTGGATGACATTCTCGATGACCGACAGCCAAACCTTGCATTAATCACGGACCTTTTGAAGGCCACTTTCTACGAGTTCTTAAATAAGAACCACTGCCGACCGAAAAAGGTCACTCTATCTGCAAAGAGTAGAGACGGACGCAGTGGGTCGAATGAGAAGTCATTCGAGATGAACGAGGAACAAAAGAAGACACTGGGGGCTGAATCAAGCCTTGTATCATGTCGGATGGAAAGGCCTACCCGCAAGACATCGAAACTCGAGATCTCTGACAGCAGGTCGGAGTCCCCATTTGACGGGTGGTCGAGAATCAAGTCTGGCCAAATACTGCCTCAATTCAAAGGCTCTATGCAGCCCTCACGTTCTCAGTCGCCTTCTTCGAGTTCCACAATAGGCGGTCACAATTCACGCCGCGTGTCCGAACTTGGGCGCTCAAGAGCTGTTACAGCGGGGCTTTCTCGTCCTCCGCTATACGACACCAATGGCAAGCTCACACGAAAGCCTTTTGATGACATCGACCCCAAGCAACTGCGCAGCCAAGCTTTGCATCTAGGATCAGCCTCGCAGCAGGAAGCCACGGAAAGTTCGACAATGCCACCGCAACAGTTACCTCAAGATGAAGCCCTCGAATGGATCAACCCTGCTACCAATTTGGCTACCCTCATAGATCCCCGGACTGGCTTCGGGTTGCCTTCCAAGCCTTTGACGCTGAGCAGGAGGACTTCGGAAAAGCTATCCAAGCCGGAAATGGCGGAGCAGAACAGCCCTTTGGGAACGAGTAACTGCAATCCTTGGGTTACAGAACTGCTGAAAACGTGGAAGAATCCCGTTTTTGAGCTGACTGAGCGGCCGATACCCAAATTGCCTGACGTATCGGAAATGCTGGTCATCGACGCCAAGCCTGGCAGCCACAACTGTAATCATGGGCCGCCAGCTGTAAGCATGGCGTCATATCACGAAACGTCCGCCATGGGACTCCAAGCACGGGTATCAAAAGATGCCCTTCGCGGGGCTGATTTAATAGCCCAAGTCGACAGCAAGTTCATACTCATCAAGGTGCCACTAAATATCGTCCAGGATGGCCGGACGGAGACCCAGACATTCTCAGCCTCATCATCCCTCGTGTTGATCGACCAGCACGCTGCAGATGAGCGATGTCGCGTGGAAGGTCTGATGAGGGATTATTTTGTCCATGATACGACAAGTTTGAATAAGCACAAATGGGAGGCAGTCACCGAAGTTCTGACGAAGCCGTTGTTCTTCGAGCTCTCCAAGCGGGACAGAAACGCTCTATGCCGAGCACAGGAATATTTCGCGCACTGGGGGATTTGCTATGATGTAGAAATTCCCGGTTCCGGTCAAACCTTCGGAAGCAAGAAGTCCAAGGACCAAGCCATTGATGCAAAAGCCAGAGTTGTTGTGCGAAGCCTCCCACCCGCTATCTTAGAGAGATGCAGAACAGAGCCTCGGCTTCTTTCCGACCTCATCAGGACGGAGGCCTGGAAGCTGAACGATGAAGTTGGGTTGACCCAAAAGCCAAGGACAGGGCCCATTCTACCTGGACAGGCTGAAGATGGCAGCCCGGCTTGGGTGTCGCTGTTCCATGGATGCCCACAGGGAATCATCGAGCTGATCCACTCGAGGTCCTGCAGGAGTGCGATCATGTTCAACGACCCTTTAGCACTTGACCAGTGCGCCGATCTTCTCGGGAGGCTGATTCAGTGTGCATTTCCCTTCCAGTGTGCCCACGGACGGCCATCGATGGTTCCGCTGGTGGATCTGGGTAGGGACATTGGTCCGATGGAAAGTGCTCAGAAGGAGACTTGTTTCGGACGGAAGTTCAAGCAGTGGAAGCAGCAGAGCTGATGATTGATTGGATGGACATGAAGCGTCGACATTCGATAGATACCCCATTATATCTAACAACTCACTACTATTCGAGACTCAATCTTGCAGTATCACCACAGCGTGTCCCGTCTGACACGACCTTGTTGCCAAATCCCGCCCTGCACCAAGCCTTCCGCCTCCTCGAACTCGAAGACTTGGCCTGGGAGAGTGTGAAGTGCAGGAAAATGCGACAGCTCGGCTCTTGATAAGGATCATGACATTTATAATTTCGTCAAACGCTGGTAACCTTCTACACTACCCTTATTTACTTTCGTGCAGAGTGAGTCCAAGTACTGAATCCAACACAACAATCGGCGCCGGCGCCGCTCTCTTGAGTGGATATTGTTGAGCTTGTACAGAAAGACTATTGTCGTCTCTAAAGCATCCTGTACGGGAGATTCTTGTCCTAATCTTAGTCCCTGATGCGATAGGCGGTCGATACGTTGGTGAGCCCTGCGCGCAAGAACATCTTGTCCGCTCGCTTATTCTTGCCGAAAAGGACCACCCAGATCTCCTTGGCCCCCTGATTGAAGGCCACACGCTCCCAGACTGCCACCGCCTTGGTGCCGAAACCCATCCCCCGCTTCTCAGGCTCAACCTCGATGTGGTGACAGAATGACACCTTGGTTTTCTTGTCATATGTCGTCCACAAGGAGGCCACCTTCTCCTTCTTTTCGTTTTCGATTCTGATGTAATGGTGACCTTGAGACCCGATGCCGTCGGGGAGGATCTGATTGAAGTAGTTCTTCGTATCTGCCTTTGCCTCTTCTTCACCCGCCGGTTCCTGACCTGCGGCGGTCTCCACGCGCTTCTTAGCGAATGATTTTTCAGCTGCGGCCAGGAAACTTGCTCTTTCTTCTTCTTTCATCAGCACGCAGTAAATTTTAGGCGGTACAGCCGGCTTAACCTCCCTGTTGATTCTCTTTTTCATGAGGTGTGACAGGACTTGCAGTCCATCAAGCGCCTCGACCAATGCGGGCTGGTCGGCATCCGCACTGATCCTGATGGGCTTCTCTGGCCTCAGGAACTGTTTGCGGATCTCCTGGACGAGCGACTCAGCCAGTTCCCTGTCTTGGTGGCTGAGCCACGTCTTTTTTACAATTGTCTGCTTCATGTCATCAACGGTGACAAATAAAGCCTTTCTTGGAGATCCCAGGACGTAGCGCCGGATGGTTTCTCCTGCCTTCACCTCGATGACGTGCAAGACCTTTTCTTTCTTGTCATCCCAAATTCTAACCAGCCTTGGTTTGTTCTCTTCCCCCAGGACGACTTTGTTCTTATAGCCGCCGGTGCATTCAACGCCAGGGGCCTCTTTACGTGGCATGGCTTCGTCTTGGGCCCTTGGGCTGGAGAGAATTGGTATCACAAACAGAGAATTGACAAGCTTTGGTGATGATGGATATTTTGAAACTGTCGTTTGGGTTCGAGATTCAAGAAACCAAGTAATGATTCCGATGTAGCATGAAGGGCTCTGGATTTAAAGGCCAGAGTTGAGCTTATTGAATGATTTTGATGGGGGTATTTATCTCAGTCAGACATGCCTTTTCTGTGACAGGGTAAGGAATGCCAGTTCTTCCAAAGACGGCGGACTGTGGGCCCGCCGTTTTCTCTGCATATCTACCTTTCCAGTCGAGATCTGGCGGACTGACTGTTAGCAAGGGCCGGAGTAGTGGCTGCCTCATTGCCTGCTATTGTCTTTCCCAACAGCTCTTTCCAATTTGCTCTCGCTCCTCATCTGCGTCTCGTAGTTCATACAGTGTGATAATACTCAAACTCGTATATAGATACCTAGATAGTATCGAACACATCAACTAATTTCCGCCTTTCCTTTCTCAATGGAGGTTTCAGCATCCTCCAGTTGCACTACCTCCAACGCACGGCGGCCCAGTGCACTCAAAGCCTTGCGGGTTCACAACATTACCACAGAGATAGTCCTTTGCAGCGGTCCCATTGGTGAAAGTCACGTTGATGTCGAAAATACCAATGTCGGTACATGGTGCCACGGCGCTGCACTGAAAGCTCGCGACATTCTTGTTCTTCGTGGTACCGCGCGCATTTCGGATCTCGAGATTTCGTATTTGGAACTGTGAATTTGTGCAGTTACCAGTCCCGGGTGCGCCTGAGAAACGGGTGCATTGGGAGATGGTGAAGGCGCCACCGCGCATTCCTTCCATCTCGAGGTTACTGGCAGATATATTTGAAGCAACTGGGATTGATTTGTGAGTAATTTGTCATGGCTGACCAAATAAGAGGCACTCACAGCCAAGGCCACCGCCTCCTCCATTTGGCGGGTAACCATTCTGGTCGTTTGTCCAAGTCTTTACGTAGACCTGCCACCAGCATTAGCTTTGTGGTATACCGTAGCGTAGTCCGAGCTTACCGCGTGTAATGTATTGAAGTACGATATGTTTTCGAAGTGCAGTCTTTCAATTGTTTCAAATGCGCCTTTGTACTGTCCAATGCTGCCCAAAGCGATGCCCAAACCATTGTAGAACTTAGAATTTGTGACACTGATGTCAGTGCTGTTCGCCTTCATGGAGATACTGTCATCGCCGTTGTAAACCGTCCAATTGTTGAATTTGATAGAGGAGGAGAAGAAGGTATCGGCACCATCGGTATTAGCTGTGCGTGTTAGCATAATATTCTGTCTCCTATTTTACGAGAGGCTGATTAGGCAGTCATACAGCTTTGTACACTGTTACCGGTATTGTTGATGAAGATGCTGTCAAACGTATTGTTATGGCTGTGAATGATTGACATTGTCCTTGAAATGGTGTCAGCTTAAAGATCCGGCGTATGTACTCATCAGCGAGGCTCGATACGTACCACATCTGACTCCTTAAAAACCTCACGCCTCGGACCACAGAATTTGTTAAGCCATTGAACGTGATAGCATGCGGCCTTCCTGGATAGTTCGATGTGTTCGGCTGCTGCCGAATGAAGCGGTACCAGTCATCACCATTGCCATCAAAAGTCCCGTGGCCATGCCCTTCAACAGTGACCTTGTCCCCACCTAAGATGAAGGCTGTAGACTGGTTCTGATATCCAACTGGCATAGAATGGTTGAGCCAATACGAGATATTGGTTCCCCACTGTCCACGAAAATTACTTCCTGTCAAGATTGACTTGTTGAAGAACTTACAGAGAGGGTGCCTTGAAGGTCTACTTTGACGTTGTTCAGCCAAGTGATATTCATCACGGAATTGACATGGTAAGTCGTAGGCTCAAAAATAACCGTGGCATCTTGTCCACACTCCCGAAATGCTTGTATGATTGCAGGAGCATCATCAGTCCCGTTGCTCCCGCCAGACTTCACAGTACAAGTTTTTGCCTGTCTGGGTTGAGAGGCCGCGGCAGTAAAGCCTGACAACAGTGCAAGGACAGTGGTGACAGAAGGGCTGAGCATCTTGAATAGTGATGTGTCTGCCTTGTGGACAGCGTGACCAACTCTGTTGCTAGCCAACTAGCGAAAAGTGCAACATTTAAATGTGTTTACTGCTGATGATAATTCGGCACATGAGGAGCCGAATTCTCTGACATCACGTATCCGTTCGTCCTTTGTGTATAGAAAATGTTTCCAGATTCGTATCGCGAGGGGAATTTTGCGCGAATCAGACATGATCTGTGTTCATTTGGGATTCAAAAATAGCCGGTGGGACATTGTTGATCGACGCGGGGACGAAAGCAAAGGTGCGTTGCTGTTGAGCTCGGAGCTTCGTGTTAGGTAGCATTCAAGCGCGTAAACGCGGGCTAGTTCGCGCCGAAAGAGCCTACGACTTGTGCTATTGCCCTCCGAGACCAGTCATCCCCATGCTTCGGGATGGCCGAACATCAATCAAAATTTGGTCTTCAATTTTACACATTCTTGGTCTTGTAGTCAAGATTTACAGTGGAACGAGCTTCATCAGAAAAGTCAAAATATGCATCACAAGCGATTTATTGACTTCAATCCAAGATGGACTCTTCTATGTTGTATTAGCATTAGTGTATGTGCCTACCCCAGATTTTCCCGGATACTCCCTTTGCTAAGATGTATACAGCCGGCGCAACCAACGTAACAAGACTGGCAGAAACCACAGAACTCCAGAAAAAGGCACCAAAGCCCGGTCTATCTCATCTTCATCTAGGGATTACGTTTTCCATCCCCGAGGACCCTTTTCTTGGTGGCAAATGGTAAACCATGGATGGTTCAGTATCTCGGCAGTGGTGCTTCTGTCCTCGGGCTTCCATGCAAACATCTTCTTGAAGAGGTCCATGAGCTGCAACGCCTCGTCCTTTGACATCTCGAAGGCGACGACTTTGCGTCCCGCCCGAGCGCGAATCAAGCCCCTCGTGCTCTGAGTAGGAGGTGGAGCGGGTGGTTGTGCTTCACTCTTAGCCAAAGGGACTGTGAAACGATGCTCCAGGAGAAGCAGGTTGTGGAGCGAGCCCGGCACACCCGTCCTCGCCATGTGCTCCGATATTCGCTCTTCCCTCTCTTCCTCGCTGAGCGATACCCACTGGGACGGGTCCTTGGGCACATCGGATTGTTTGGCAAGAGATGACCGGTAAGGCTCGGGCAGGGGACCGCTCAGATCTTCCCAATTGCTCAGAAAAGACCAGAGAGTACCATCCAAAAATGGTTGACCTCTGTTTCTGACTTCAAATATGGAGCAGCCGAGCGCCCAGATATCGCTACCGACTCCGAAGTTTCCACAGTCTTGAAAGAAACCCTCCGGGGCGCGGTATGCCAGAGGAATCCCGGTGGCTTCTGGTGCATCAGAGGCGAGAAAAGACTCCCCGAAGTCTATCACTGCAATGTCATCCGACACGTACTCCGAAGCCTCTCCGAGGCATGAGGCGACAACGATATATCTTGGTTGATGATCGTCGTCGCCGTCTTGGTCATTTTCGTCCATAATTCTCGTGCTGGAGTTGACTTCGTCTGTTTCTTCATCGACACCTTCTGGGTTTTCACGGGAGCTATCTTCCACATTGTCCCCTCTAAAGTCGCTGTGCCAATCAAACTCTCCATCATCAACAAGACAAAGAAGCTTGGGTCTGCCGAATACGTGCAACAGGTCGCCTTCTTCGAGGTTGTCCAGGCCGTCCAAGATGAAGCAGATATTAGTAGGACGGAAATCCCCGTGGCAGATCCCCTTGTCATGTAGGAACTTCATGGCAAGTACGAGCTGGTAACAGATCTTTTTCAATGGTTCCTCTTGGTGTTGGTATCTTCGAGCAGCATCCTCCAAGTTCGGCCCGAGAATCGGCATGACAACACAAAGATGGTTGCCATTTGGTCCCTTGTGCCAGAAGTGTTTGATAGGAACGACCACATGGCTGGTATGAACGTCCTTTTCTTGAGGGCTCAAGCTCGACAGCATCTCACAGATCCTCAGATCTGCGCAGTGCCCGATCGAATGAGTGGCAGCGAGGATCTTCACAGCTCTCCATCCATTCTGTTCAAGATCTCGGCATAGCCACACTGTTCCAAAACCTCCATGACCGAGTTTATGCACCACTCTATACCGCCCATCTCGGCCCAACAAGTCGCCTAGATGGGTGGGATGCAAGCCACCGGGCTTATAATCCTCAATGTTCTCTGCTCTCTCATCGTAGTCGTATGGCACATAGACTGGTCGAACTGAATCTCTTGATGTTTTCATGGTGTAATCTGTGATGAGATTTTCGTGCAATGGAACATTCTGTTATGGTCTGATTTCTAGATGAACAGAAGGCTTCAGTTGAAGCGAATATTAGCTTTAAAGCAGTCAAGTTTTGTATTATCAAAATCAGGTAAGTGGTGTTCTAGGACAAAGACACGTTTGTTCTTCATTATTCGTTTTGAATGAGACACAAGTGTCTCACACCACGGCATCAAGTATGAACATTCCGCCAAAGGTGATCAAATACAATGAACCAGAAATAGGTAAGCTTTCAATTAGACCTTGCAAGCAAACCCTGCTCGGATCCCATTGGAGGGAGAGTGGTAGCTATAGATTGACCATCCTGGATAGACACCCGAGCGTGGCACACGATGTGCACACTTTCAATGGGTTTTGAATTCTGAAATAGTGGCTCGATGGTCAATTTCTCTGTACACTCATCCACTTTTGCTGACTTAGGACTACCAGGTGTCGCCATAGACGAGCTTCGACCAGGCCATTGAGATTATGCTATTTCAGGTCGAGTTCGGTGCTTCGACCAAATAAACATCATTTCCGTAGTTTTGTAATACTCCAGGGCGCCAGTACTCTTGGACAATCAACGATAGATAAATTTACCGTCTTTGGCCAGCATAATTGGTGAGTGTCCTGCCGACTGCGTGTTCAACGTTGTAAGCGATGAGCAACTCGAAAAAGGGCCGTCAACATGGATACGGAAATCAAGAAGAAACAACGATAGCAACTGGACCTTGACTTTCCCATCTAAGAGATTCTCATGGCTCCGAATGTATAGAATCTATTCACATAAGACGCTGAAGTCCTGTGCAGATAAGACGCATTACAATGACAGTGCGCTACCATGAAACAATTTGGCCAGTTAGCCTGCATTTGTGCGTGTGCACTCGTAAATCAGAATGCCTGAATGAAATCAACTGCATTCTGACTATTTTTTACTTTTTCTTCAAGTGACAGAAGGGCTGGGAATGTAAAGACGATGAAATGCAGGAGTGATGTCATCTGCATGGAGACGGCTTATAAATGCGTTCCGTTGTGCAGCTACATTCTCGTCGGTTCCAATCGTGGCCTAATCTGCCCTTCTCCACTCTCTACTCGTATCACCACCGCACAACGACACGCACCAGCAATTCATAGATTGAAGATGCCCTCCACAGCACAGAAGACGCTCTTTCTTGTCGGACCCGGCCTCATTGGGGGGTCATTGCTGGTGAAGCTGAAGGAAGTGAGGCCGGATCTGAAGCTTCACGCCCTCACGCGCCGGGATGACCAGGCTGCGGAGCTGAAGGAGCAAGGGATTGAGCCTGTGCGGGGCTCCCTTGAGGACGCAGACATCATCAAGGAGTGGGCAGCAAAGAGCGATATCATCATCCACACGGCCTCAGCCGATGACGACAAGGGTGCCTTTGCAATTGTCGAAGGACTGAAGTCAAGGGATAAGAATTCAAAGCGAGCCATCTACATCCAGACCAGCGGCAATGACGAGCTTGCCAACTCTGCCAAGGGCCTGGGCACAAAATCGATTGAGGAGAAGACCTTGTCTGACCTTAACCTGACAGACGAGGACCTGGATGCACGGATTGCGCCGGACGCGTATCACCGCCACGTGGACGGGCACTTACGGAAGGAGATCCTCAATCCTGAGAAGGAGAAGGAGCACAACGTCGTCTCCAGCCTGATGATGCCACCTCTGATCTATGGCATTGGCTCTGCACCTTGGCATCGGATCTCCATCCAGACCCCGATGCTCACGTCATTCATGATCAAGAACGGGCTCGTCACATTGCCTGAGGGCTTTACCGGCGCATGGAACTGCGTGTGGGTGCACGACCTCGTGGACCAGTACATCCTACTGCTGCAACACCTCGAGAAGCTCGAGCCGGGCCAGCAAAAGACACACTACGTCTTCCCTGCCGAGAAGAAGCCGTTCCTTTGGAAGGAACACTTTGACGCTATCGCGGCAGAGTTGAAGAGGTTGGACCACCCGGTGACGAAGTCGAACGGCGGCAAGCCGAGGGAGCTCAAGACCAAGGAGGAGTTCATCGAGTTTGTTGGCGGCAAGGACAACCCATACAGCGAGTGCTTCGGCTACATTGTATGGGGCACCGAGAACAGCTATACTAGCCCTGAGTAAGTGACATCGCGTGCACGATCATGCTAAATATTTCTCGAGGTGCATGACCAACTGACGACCTTCACAGCCTTACCACCAGCCTCGGATTCAAGCACAAAGCAAAGGGTGTCGTGGACAGCATTTTGAATGGAAAGGAGCTGGAAAAGTTTATCAAGGAGCAGAAAAACTGAGGGAGCTGCATCTTCAGGCATTGATGGCGTATCCGATCAATACCTAGGCCCTGGGTGCATCAGTGAACCAGGCCATTCTCAAAAATGGGCGATCAGACAAAGTTTTCTACATTGGCCTTGACGTTCAAATTGGCTAAAATAATGAAAATCTCTCACTACCCAGCCTTGTAGAAGTTGTGCCTGAGTCAGACCAAACACGTTGCTCTGCCACATCCCGGGGTAGCACAGGTCTGACGACGATGAAATGCTCACCTCATATAAGGTTCAGACGCTGAGGGGCTTAGCAGTATGGCACTAGAAAGCGAAAACCTCAATACTTGAATGATCCGAAGTCACTTTAGGTTCGTGCCAAACCAAATGTCCATACTGGCACCGAACTGAGACCCTCACAGGCCTGCTGGCCGCGTTATTCAACTGGGAAGAGCCATCTATTCGCATTTTTACAATGCACCATTGCGTAGCTCGATACGATTTCTGATGTGGCACGGCTATATCTATGATTAGTGAATACAGTTATTCTGCTCATTTAGAAATATTGAGTTGGTGCAGTTTTCATGTGCCAACTTAATGGAAAGACGGGATATTCTACCTGGGCCATGTCTTGCTTACATAAGCGTCAGTCGGGGATTGACCTCGCAAAGTCCTCAATAGCTACGGGCGTCGACTTAAAGAGTGCTTCAAAAACTTCACCCATCCCGCACATCATTCAGTGATGCTTACATGGCCTCCCTGAACCGGACAGTATGGCGTCTGAACAGGCAGGCAGGTTCAAACGCCCCTCTCCCGTGGTATCACCCTAGGAGGAGCATCTCAACGAGCTGGCACGCCCAAACCTCACAATCCTCCAGCCGCGTGCAGATCTACACCTCGCACAGCCACAACCCCTACCTCAACCTCTCAGCAGAGCACTTCCTGCTCCAGAACTCACACCCAGAGTCCACAATCCTCTTCCTGTACACCAATGACCCGTGCATCGTCATCGGCCGCAACCAAAACCCTTGGCTGGAGGTGAACCTCGGCCTTTTAAACAGCTTCACAGCCAGGGCAGGCGACGATGGCGCCGGCCGGGCCAGAGTCTCCCTTGTGCGCCGGCGCTCAGGCGGTGGCGCCGTCTTCCACGACAGCGGCAACGTCAACTTCAGCGTGATCTGCCCACCGGCGGCGTTCGACCGGAACAAGCACGCCGAGATGGTGGTGCGGGCCCTTCGGGGCCTAGGCGTCTCGACGGCGCGCGTGAACGAGCGGCACGACATCGTGCTCGACCGAAGCCCCGGCCACGGTGGAGGTGGAGGTGGTCCCCCGGCAACAACGTTCAAGATCTCCGGGTCCGCGTACAAGCTCACGCGCCTGCGGTCACTGCACCACGGCACCTGCCTGCTCAACTCGCCCAATCTGGCGGACATCGGGCGCCTGCTGCGGTCGCCGGCCGAGCCGTACGTCAAGGCCCGCGGGGTCGAGAGCGTACGCAGCAGGATATGCAACGTCGGGCTGCCGAGCGGCGACTTCATCGAGGCTGTCAGGCACGAGTTTGATGCCATGTATGGTGCGCCCGATGTGGATGTGAGCCTGGGCGCGGGGCTTGACGCCCCTGATTTCGACCACGAGCAGATTCAGAAAGGCTACCGGGAACTCACGGTGAGATGATTGTCCATTCAAGGCTATTGTATGCGGTGATATATTTGCTGACGGGTGTCAATCATCACTGCTAGTCCCGGGACTGGATATACAACCAGACGCCGCAGTTCACGTTCTCGACACATCCGTCAGAGGACGATCCCAGGGAGAGACCGACTCTTCCGACCGATGTGCCGAAAGACGTGAGTAGCGCTGTCCGCACCGTGTGCTACCTTCTTGTTCGAGATCAGATAACTAAAAGGGGCTCACAGTTTCGCGCAATGATCACCGCACGTCACGGTCAGATCCAGGAGGCCGACCTATCCGGTTTCGACGTCGCATCTCTACAAGGCCAGCATCTTCACACTGTCACGGACTGGCGCAAGATCCTGTCACCTGGCGGTACCGCTGCATCACAAGGAGTTGGCCAATGGTTCAATCACCTCTTTGGCATCGGCGACACGAGGTGAACGCCGTAGGATACCATTTCTTGAATGCATCTGCACGTTTCATAGACACCCGATCAAAATGATGATACCCCTCCGGCTTTCATGCCATCAAACACAGCCTCTCATGATCTCATCCCATAAACTCTTCTGTATGCTTTCATTCCAGATTCTGCTGCACATTCATGACGCCCCGCCCGTACCACTCCGCCACGGTCGCGAAGCGGTCCTCGCTGCGCTCGAGCTCGTCCTTGAACAGCTCGTGGCGGTCGGCATTTTCCTCCTGGCCGCGCTTGATGGCCCTGATGGTGGAGTTGTTCTGGGCGCACAGCGGGCACTCGCCGTCGACGCCATCGCCGCCGCGCAGGCAGCGCTGGTGGAAGCTGTGCTTGCACAGAAAGTGCACCGCCGGCAGGTCTAGCATCTGCGTGCACACCGGGCACCGCGTGGCTTGGAACACGGCCGGCTTGGCGCCGAGGTCCGCGATCTCGGCCCGCCGCTGCTCCGTCTCGGACCGGAACCCTGCGACCCGTCGCCGGTTGGACGCGATGTCCTTGCGTTCGCGCTCGATCGTCTCGTGCAGGTACGGCTTGATCATGCCCATCGTTGCCACTGCGTTCTTGGACAGCATCTGCACTACCTGCAGCGGCGCCAGCAGGCCGTCCTTGTCGATCGTGTTCAGGATGTTGGCCAGCTCGTCGAGCCCTGCTTCGTCGAGGACGCGGGAGTCGGAGGTCAGGTATGCCAACGCGGCGGGGTACAGGGAGGGCTCCTGTGGGCCGTACTTGCGGAGAGCTTTCATCGCGCCGCGAGTATCCTTAGCCGAGGTGTAGGAGCGAAAAATGTCCGAGAGCAGACCGGCCTGCTCCTTGACCAGCGTCGTGCCGTCTCGAAACTCTGAGAGATGTGAGAGCAGCAGCACATTTGAGTTTTCTATGGGTACGCCTCGGCCTTCGATAAGTTTCTTGGCCTTTTGCTCCCACTGCTCACGGTCGTGCTCGCTCTTCACTTCTGTAGATTTGTGCAGGTACATCTCGAACAGAGTTGTGTAAAGGTCGGTCTTGTTTTCGTCGGATATGCTCTCGTCTCCGAGGCATGCTTCGAGAAAGACGATGAACTCATCGGGGTGATCTATGAACGATGAGAATGCGGTCCGTGGTTGCGGTGGTGTGTACTTAGGAGCCGGCGCATCATCAGCATCGAGCATTACTGTCGCATCGCTGACAGTGGGCTGTATGTTGCCTTGGGTTGGTGGCGAGGCGACCGCAGATGAGTTCATATATGGCAGAGGAAGCAGGTTAGAAAGGTTCTGTACGGCGCTCGCTGCGCCAGCTACAAAGCGTCCACCGCCTGATGACGGGGTCTCAATGGTGGCAGCGTGGCGTGCTCGCGGACGATAGTTTCCCGTGTAATACTCGATGAATATTTGTGTTGAGCCTTGTGGACAATGCTCGATAAGGACCCGGGCATATTTCATCAAGCAAGGGTAAGCCTGGGCTGCGTTAGTATCTTGCTCATTTTTCAGGTGGATTAGTACCTACCGTTTGCGGATCGAGATGCCATATGAAGCTGAGGGCTTCTTTATAGTCCTTCAGGTCTTCAATCAGAATATCCACCACCAAATCGTTCTCGCCATGTTTCTTGGCCAGGTACGCAGCTTGTTCGAAATACCCTCCTTGCCTGCACATTGTTATTGCCGTGTCCAGGTCAAACTTGAGCTCCCCAGGTTGCTTAATGAATGCCTCCAGCTTCTCAATGTCTTTCAATTTTGCATAGCAGTTCAACAGCAGTGTAGTGTGGTCCGAGGTGGCCTTCCCATGTTCATGAAGCTGCTCCAGATACTCGATGAGGTTGTGTATCCTCTGAGTGTCCAGGAATTTTCTGATTACCTGCGACGGTTCTGTATTGTCGATTGCCTTTATGTACTGGGCCATGGCCTGATCATACTCTCCCTTTTGATACAAGTGATCGCCGTACTTGCGGAAAATGACGTTTTGCTGTTGTTTGTCCAGGCCGGCAGTCTGTGCGAGCGATATCGCGAAGGGGTAGAGGTTCCTCTGATAGAGCATCTCCAGCCTCTGCTGAAGAGTCTTTTCGTGGTATTTGTGAACCTTTCCATCTTGTGTCAAAGTGTATAGATCACCCCACAATTCGAAAACAGCAATCACCTTGGAGATGAGAGTCTCGGTGTGTGCGATCACCTTGAGATCTGGCTCCAATAGGGAGAAGGTCGACGCGTTGAAGATGGCATCAGCCGCGGAGCCCCCAAAGCGCCTTCGTAATGATTCTGGATCCCTCAAAGACTGAGCTGATGACGGAGGCGATACGATTGCAACGTATTGTTGGTATACTGTCACCAGCTCCTTCGGCGAATCGTATGCTTTGGGAGGCCCTCGTCCATCCTGCGTGTAATAGTATATCGCATCGTCTCTTGCAACAACAATGTTCCCGTCTCTCTTGTCTACGGCCATGCATCCGACGCCGCACCCTAGGTCCTCGACTGTTTTCGGTGGCTGCCCTTGCCCTCTTCCGGAGATTGTCAACTTCAGGATCCGCGACACCGTCGAGATGAAGAGGGTCGTCAGTCTTTCGTCGGCTCGCAATTCGACTCCAGTGATCGGTTCTTCGGACTCGTACACTATTCGTTGTTTTGCGCCGCGGTCATTGACCAGGTCTCCTCGTATGACTGTCACTGCGCCGTTCGCGAAGCCGACAGCGATCTGGGACAGGTCTTCTGTCGCGGCGAAGGCCGATACCTAGGAATCTCTCAGCCATGCATCCAGATTGAAACTCATTTCGGATTACGGACGGGAAATTGTTTTCTTCCATTGTGAATCGTCACGCTGCTCAGGCAGGTCGGCATACCCGTCTTCTTGACCGGCTTGTCTAAAGCCCAGACCTTCAGTACCGGCTCGCCGCTGAGATCCTCCTGTTGAGCATAGCACGTCAGCAATTTGACTTCCTGGGTCTTCTGCCACATATGGATCATGGTATGTATCGTACTCCAACCGTGACAAGCAAGCTCGTCCCCTCGACCTGGCGCATGTGCGAGATGCGGACATTCTCGTGCGCCTGGAAGCTGCGGACGATCCTCCAGCTGGGGCCTACGATGCGCACATGGCCGTCGGAGCTCCCGAGGAAGAGGCTATCGGAGCCAGAGCAGACGCTGGATATCTCGTTGCTGTCGAAGAAGGCGCGTGTCTCGTCGTCGTCGGCGAGCTTAACCTGGCTGACATCGAAGAAGTCGAAGGATTTCCACTGCGGTGACGGTGGGGTCAGTACATTTGGTTGCGCCAGCTTGTGGTGCGGACGAATACATACAGAGAGCGCCATGCTTTGCCTATCGTTGCCTCCGTGACAGCGATCTGGGCGCCTGTCGCATGCTCATTCAAGGGACAGGAATGGAGGTGAAGATGCCCGGCTGGGAGATGGCGACGTCGAGCTTACCGGGGAGCGCTGATAGCTGCCGCTACGGCACCGCGCCTTTAGCGTGAGCGAGAGCTGGTGATGCAGTGGCTGCAGGGGTATGGGGCACCTCGGCCTGGCCCCACCCCTGCAACAGCTCATGCCTGCATTGGTCTTCTGGGTCCAGCTATAGGAGTCTTGTCCTCAACATCTCGAGTCTACTCCCGTTTTTGACCTACCTCGTCCCAACAAGGCTGCCTAGGAATTCCAGTAAACTCGGCATTCTCCAACCTGAAGTTGACTGTGGAGGTTCTCCGGCATCAAGCACACACGATACCAACATCAAACTCACCTCCTTGAGCTATATGCCTCCCTCTTTCTACTGACGTGTAAGACTCGGGCCGTGGGACCCTATGGACCGCGTGTACAAGTCTGATCTTCAACTCACCTTTCACATCGTTTCAAAACTCTCAAAATGTTTGAGCCGTTAGACGTCGCTTTCTTTTAATAGCCAGTGCTTACTCGACGCCCCTTCAATCCAAAGCCTCGCAAAAATGTCACGTTCAAAGTTGTTCCTTGGGGAACCCATGTGAGCGAGTCAAATCATGCTTTGTGCTCAATTGCTACTGCATATGTAGGTATTTACAGGGTCTGAAGTATGTATAGGAAGACTGTCTTTATATCTCTCCCGAGTACCCAACTCTGCTCCGCCGTGCCCATTCACCCAGACAAAGCGCTTAAGCATACTGGCCCTTCATCTGGCCAGTGACCGACGGGTTCTTGACGATGTATACACCACGCTCGATCGTGTTGACGAGGATATTGCCGGAGGGGAATCCGGCGTAGTGAGACCAGGTGCCAGTGAAGGCCACGTTGCCGCCGCCGGACTGGGCATCGTCATCTGGGAAGACGTCGAAGAAGGCGACCTCCTTGATGCCCTTGCCGGTGGGGTCCTGTGGCACTGAGGACACATCGAGGACGCGGAGGCCAGCACCGTAGTTGGACTGGAAGGACAGACCGTTGTGGACGTACTGGTTGTGGTCGATGGACCGCACTGTGGACTTGTACAGGCCCGTCTGCTTTGGTGCACGCAGGTCGCGGATGTCCCAGACGTAGGTCACGGGGAATCCGTCGGCAGCAGGCGCACGTCCATCTTCCTCATCATACTCATCATCGAGGAGAAGGTATTCCTGGTTGTTGGGGTCGAGGACGGAGCCTTGGTGCGTGTAGGACGCGCCAGTGTAGCTGGTTCGAGAGATAATTGTGGCGGCGGCCTTGTTGGTGACATCGTAGATGGTCAGTGTGTCCTCATTGTAGCCGTAGCAGATATCGCGGCCAGTGTAGCGAGTGTCTGGTCCACGGTAGACCAGGCACTGGGCATCGTGGACATAGCCGTCACCAGGAGCGCAGCCGGGGGAGGTGGGACTGGCGGGGTTGGACAAGTCGATGAAGATCAGTCCGGATTTGCACTTGTCTGTGCGTGGCTGTGCGCCGACTGCAACGGCAAAGTTCTTCTCCTCAAGGGAGACAACGTTGTGGGTTCGACCAGTAGGGAGACCGTTGAAGAGGGAAATGTCGCTGGAAGTGCTGAACGTCTTAGGTGACGTGACAGTCAGGAGCTTCCGGGCATCGAAGATCTGGATGCCGTGGTTCGAGGCCTCACTTCCGATGATGAAGTAGTTCTTCACAGTCCTGATCTCGCGCCACTGGGAAGTGACTGATTGCTGAGGGAGACGACCGAGGTAGGTGATCCTTCCTGTCTTGGAGATCTCGATGAAGGCAGTACCGTCGGCTTGGCCGATAGCGCCGAACTCACGTCCTTCAGGAGAAGTCCATCCCCAGGAAGATGAGCCTGAGCCGCTGCGGCTACCCAACTCAGCGTGGGTCTTGAAGTCCTGAAGATCGAGGTTGCCGCAGCGGAAGGTCTGCAGACGGTCGCCCGGGACAACAACAGCTTGGCCGTTGACGCACTTGACTGGGGCAGGGAGGGCTTGGAGGAACTGTGAGGTGTTGTATGCTCCATCGGCGCGGCGTTGTTCCCACTCGTCCTGCTCCATGTTAGTCCCAGGATTTTACACTTCTATGGGCCGTGTCACAATACCATCTTGTACTCCATGATGGCTTCATGGACCTTTCCGGATTGGTACATCTCTTTGGTGATCTCGCTCTCGCCGAGCAGGGATTTCAAGGAGACGGCCGCAGCCATGGCCGGAGCCAACAGCGCTAGAGCAGACTTCATGATCAATTACTAGGAATGCGGAGAACAATACTGTTCAAGGGCTAGAACGAATGTGTGATGATGGCAAGGTGGTGTTTTGGCAGGAGATTGAGCAGAGGGGTTGTTTACCTTAAATCATTTCCGCGTATTTTGCCTTCACATTGTGCTAGACGTGAGAATGATTCCTACCTTCCTCACCGAGATAGCGTCACGGAGTCATGAATAGGCAATTACCCAGTTGTGACCTTCTCTTCAGGAAAGCGCAATACGACCTACGAATTCCTGATGAAGCAGGTCAAGCCAGCGATAAGCCGCAAGGTTCAGTGCAGAGATCTTGGCTTTGACTTGGCTTTCCCTTGGCTTCATTTATTCCGGCCTGCCTGACCAATTGGACCGCTTACTATATTGAGACGCCATCGTGACCTCGTCTGCTATCAGACTTCCGGGCACTAATTGTGGTCTTGGAATAATAGACAAATGGTTGAGCGGAACTACTACCGGAGGAGAACTATGACACTCCCCAATGTTGTTTTCGCGCTATTGGCAAGGCACAGAGTATCTATTGCAGGACTTCCACATTCCAGAGAGTTCCAGTAGGGATGTTTACAGCTGCCGGCTGGCAACGAGAAGGTTGTGTCTGTGTCTTGATTTAATTTCAGCCTGTGCATCTGTAAGTCGGGACACTTTTTTCGCACCCGAACCGCTTCGCAGATACGCGGATAGAGCCATGGCTATGCCGGGCGGTTAGCATAGGTCTTGTGTTGAATCTTGGCGTAGCCTTGAGGGGAAGGAGGACAGCAAGCAGCACGCCATGGAAAGATATGCTAGATATTATGCTGTCGAATATACTCCACAGTCTCAGTCTCAGACTATACCAGCAGGTGCCTCTCTAGAGTCTCAATTGTTCAACATATCGCCTTTGTGGTGATTACTTCTCGCATCACCCCCTTCGAGAGAGATTCTTCTGATTTAGTGAAAAGTGGCAGCTCACAAAGTGATTCTACCTGCCTAATTAGGAAGAGAGAAAACAGGCATTGAATGCCGATCTTTCGGCAGATCGACAAATATCAGGGCGTCATGTGATAAAAATAACACAAGTGCCAGAGCTGAGACCGGAGGTTAAGAAGGAACGCGCTTATGTATTATTCCAGCGTCCCATACCCTCGATTGTAGGATCTCTCATCCTGTTGAACCAAAACAACAAGGCTAACGACTATCGCTGAAAACACGCAAAGGAAAAGACCAGGAACGCCGAGAGACCAAACCTCAAATTTGAGCAAACAAATCAAACGTTATCTTGCCCTGCAGCCTCTGAGCCATTGGGCCTCTCAGGAAGCACAGGAGGCATAGCGGATGCGTGTGCAGGTCTATTTTAGCTTCGATTCATGATTTTTCTTCATCAAATACGGCCTATGATACCAGGACCATCACACAGAGACATCGCAAGTACTATCGGAATATACGTAATACTGCTCTCAAATTGGAGTGTTGTAGTTACAAAACAGGAATAGATGTTAATATACCCTGCATTATTGATGATAACATCATCTTAGTTTATAAAAGAAACTAAAAATACTAAAAGAATGATCCCTATAATTAACTCCTATTTGAATAGTTACGTTTACTGGCCTTATTATTTCTTACCACTCTTCTTCTCCTCAAGATGCTTCTTAGTTCTATTCTCCGTCCTCATCTTCGTTCCCTTCAACCCCTTCCTCATCACCTTCATCGTCTCCTTCGTCCTTTACTTTGGCCTTCCCTTTCCCCTTATGCTTCCCTTGATTAGCCTTCGCTGCCTTTCTCTCCTTTCGCTTGGCCTTTTTGTTCTTGACTTCACTTCCTGCCGCTTTTCCGGCGTCTTCGTCATTGCTTCCCTTGCCTAGTGTTGTATAGTATTTCTCATTTGGACCAAACACCTCGGGTTCGTATTCTTCGGGATCTTCTTCCTGTTCCGCATTGTTCCAAAGCACCACAGGGGCACACACAGACTCGGAGCCACTGACGGGAAACCGACCATGTTCAAACTCACTTGGATGCAACAGGCGATCCGGAGAACCCGAGGCCTCATCGATGTGAACGTAGACGTGGCCTGAATAGTCGAATTCGTTGTCGTCACGATCTTTCTTAAATGCATCAGGGTCCCTGTTCGCGAAAATGGTAATGTGAGGGTCGTCTTCTTCCGAGTCCCCCTGTTCCGTGGTTGTCTGATGGACACGGCTCCTGATGTTTTCAGTACGAGCGCACCTATGTATTACAATTTCACGGGTTTTACTCAAGATAGCTGAGCCAAATACGTACCTGATATACCAGGCACGAAGGGGTTCTTCCTTATGATGTTGCGCGGAATACTCGTAGGCTGCTTCGCTTATCATGTCTCCATAGGCTCTGACCAATTTCTCCTGGATAGTTGAGCCTTTGCTCTTGCTGGGAAGATCTGTGAGCCAGACAATCTAAAGCGTTGAGAGATTGTCAGTAAACCAATTGCATAATCGAAAGCAGCTTTACTCTCGCGGAGAATCAAACAGATTGGGTATTGTAAAACAGTTGAGTCTGTTGCTTTGGAATTGTAGAAAGTCCAGGGGAGAAGAAACATGATGTTAATCCTTGGTCTCAGCCACTCCCAACCAGCTGGCAATATGCGTTGCAATATAGCTACTCCTCCGGTCCTCGCCGGGTTTTGGAGCTTTGCAACGTTGTGGAGGACAAGGGCCTTGACTCTGCTCACCTTGGGCATCCATTTTGTGTAGCTATTCTTTATATCTCCTTCTTCCTCACTAGTGTGAGCCACTGTCCACTTTTTCTTCGCCATAGGGTCTCTTTTTGAGGGGCTTCAACTGAGGCAATAAGTAGTAAATATAAACAGTAAAACTATCGAAAATAATATTGATCAACTTGCGAAGTAGATTGAGTGACACGTTGTGCTCTCGATGTGACCAGAGCTTGTCCTGGGGGTTAGCTTTATAAAATATACTGGCCGTGATCTGGAAAACATGAGTACGCGTTGAACAATTCTCAGCTTGCCTGGATGCATCTCTATAGTGGGAAATTGACCACCTCAGCTGGGAATCATCCATTGTATTGGTCTAGACTACCCATCTCTGACGAGATACGTGGATTGTCACCACCTGGTCGCCATCGACATTCGACTGGTTGTGAGAAGCTGACTGTGCCCCAATATCACAAGACGCATTGGGGACCCAGTTAGGAAAGCCATAGCAATAAGGCTTGAGCCGAGCATTGAATGATCACCACAGGATTCTGAGCTTTCAATCGGCATCGTGGACAGCCCACCTCTCATTGAGTCGTGTGGATCCAAAGTCTTCAAAGAGGTATGTACTGTCTAAGTTACTGTACTTTCTGTACAAGAACCTCAAAGCGCTTATATGACTTATCACTGCTGACTGGCCTCCATCTTGCGCGGTGGAATCTGGCAGGTGTGGTAGTTGATCACCTAAGGCTGCGGCTCGCCTGATGGGTACGAGATTCCTGGAGCCGGAAGTCGCGCCGAGCGAGCAGGAATCCGAGGGGCGAGACCTTACCACTCTGGGAGAATAAGCAGGAATATGAGATAAAAGTGACATGTGATTTGTAGCCCTATTCACACCAAGTCCCATGGCTGAGATGTTTTTGTAAATTATACCTATATCAGAATAATTCCGATGTCTTGGGGCTCCCGAAGATCACTGCAGCAGGACTAGCCATCGGTGGACGCGAAGGATGAACTGTGGCGGTTTATTCTGGAATTTTTGAAAAATATTCAGAGATTGAAGATAAATATAGAGCTTCTATTTCGGTTGTCCCGACTTATACTGGATCATTGCCAGAGTCTAAGAACATCTAATGCTGAATCTAAATATGGCTTTGTACTGGCCAAGTGAGCGGCCTGGATTTTCGGTGTAGGTCAAGTCTTGAACCATTCATGCTCCAGCACCTTGCTGGAAGCCAAGCGCTCCTCTGGTATCCACCTTAGTAACTTCTCCAGAAGATCAGAAAAGATCCGAGCCTCATCCCCTGAGATGGGCTCATGTGGCCCGTGAGCGCAATCCTCTCCGGTGCAACGAACGGATGCCTCGATTTCCTCCTCTATTGCTCTACGACGTGCGGCTTCTGATTTCATTGTATCGATACTCGTCTCGGCCTTGGAATCCCCGTCAGGCTCGGACAGAAGGGCGCGCAACTTCTTCTTCCAAGGCACCAACCATGCCTCTGGTGGCTTTCCCAAGAGTGGTGCTAGCTCAAGCAAGTAAGCAGCGCCGTCAAAGCGCAAGAGCTGAAAGACAGAGAACAATCTTCTCCCCGTTCGTATCTCAAATAGCGTGCACCCGAGAGACCATAAGTCCATCTCGATGCCTGCGGTCTGGCCCAGGACCATCTCAGGGGCGCGGTAGTCGGCAGGGATGCCGGAGCTTGTGGGAAGGGCGTCCTCTGATATGTCAAATGACTGCCCGAAGTCGGTGACATAGGCCTCTGTAGAAATCAAGGATGGGTCTGCATCATCGAAGTCAACCGGATACACCAGGTAATCTGGCGCACCAGTGATGGCCGGCGTGGAGGACGGGCTCTTGCGGACTCTGACTTTGGTAGTTTCCGGCTTGCCGAGCATCTCGAGAACCTCTTCCTCGTCCAATCCATCGAGGCATTGCAGCTTTAGCAATATGTTGGCCGGCCGAAAATCTATTTCGATTAGTGTTGATTCGGGAACATCTGTCTGAAGCCTTACCTCCGTGGCAAACTCCACGCCTGTGAAGCGCAGACAGTGCTTGAACGGCCTGTCTAGAGACACTTCGCAGAGTAGAACCATGAGACTTTGTATAATTCTCGACATGGTCTTCGTGTTTGTCTTTGTCGGCTTGATCTGTGCTGTCTTTTCCAGCACCGTCTCGTAGCAATCTTGCTAGAGATGCGATGCTGGGGCCCAGAACAGGATAGACGAGGCAGATATGGCTCCCATTTGGACCTTGCGTCTCGAATCGGTTCACTGGCAGGCAGATATGCTCGCCACCAGGCACTCTTCCGATACCTTCTGCTTGCAGTCTGCTCACAAGGAGCTCGCGACACGCCTCCTCCGACTCGCTGGCCAGCAGGATCTTGACCGCAACGTAAGTTGGGTCTTTCGCTTTCTCATCACAGCAAAGCCATACTGTTGAGAAGCCGCCATACCCGAGCTTATGAATGACCCGGTATCTGCCTTTGTGAAGAGTATCATGAAGTTGCACGGGATGATAGCCGCCGGGTCGGTATTTGCTAACGGTTTCCAAGCTTTCCTCTACTGCATTGAACAGAAACAGTCTCTTCCAGATCGGGACTTGTTCGGCTTCTGCTTGGTCAGTCCGTTTTGGCTGGTTCGCTATCTCCGAAGGCTTATCGCCACGAGACTTCTGAGTTTCTTTTCTTTTCATTGCAGTGATAACGTAGAAATTGATTCAAGTGCAAGGTTCCGAGCTAGGGCTTGACAGAAGGCCTGCAAAGTACAACCCAGTACGAAATTTGTGAGAAAAGAGAGAGAACGATTCACTCTAGGAAGAAGAGACGTGGGCCGGACTGTCACGGAAACTTTGTGTTGGTGGGGTAGTGGACTGCGCTTCGAGAATGTCATGTGCTGAGGTTAAAGGTGAAGGGTCATGATGGTGGGGCAGGTCAGCTTGTACGACGAACGTAAGCACCTAACTACATGAAGTACTCAAGTACGCGGGTAGGTAGGTGGGGCACTTCTAAGCGGCTAACAAGATAGGATATAATTCTCGGCCGCCCCCAAGCCAAGGCCAGCCATGTTTCCTATTAGGATCATGTTCGACTTGTGCATCAAAACAGCTTTGTGTTGCAAAGATAGTCTTGGCATCCCGTAATCGGGGTGGTCAGAGGTGTTGACGTCGTCGTATGTCAGCAAATATATCAAGGCCTAGACCCTTGGCTATTTGGCTATTATCGGCTTACATTCGAAAAGTACTAGTCTTGGTCCCAAACTCCTAAGACTGTGCAATATATTATCATACCAACACCCCTATCGAGCATGTCTCACCGTGAAAATATGGTCAGCTTGCATAATCTGACGTTGGAGGACCCCGCCTGTTTGCTCCTTGCGGACGCTGAGGGTTGCAGTACTGGCCTTTCCTGATAGCTTGAGCCTGCATAATAGACTACACGGATGCAAACCCCTGCCCCCGGAGAATTAGTCCGCACGTGATGAGACCAATATGTGCATGACTGCATAGGACAAGGCGTAATCTACTGCTTCAGCCCTACCACGGGACGACCGTGTAACACGATCTTCGCCAGGCATATTCTTTGGCCGGGCCGAACGTAAACTCCAGGGGATCTACCAGAGAAATTAATTCCAGGAGGTGTGGTACAAAAACTGAATGCCAATTTTGAGACAAGTCAACTAGTTACGCAGTTCCCTAGCAGTGATCTGACAATTGAGACGAAAGCATGTAAAGAGTTAAAATTGATGATACAACAAGGTTCTTGATAAATGGTGCAGTCTATGTTGTTGGACCTCCCTCCAGACCTACTCGGACGCCTTCTTCGGCACCTTCTTCTTCTTGGGGGCATCTTTACTGCCAACCGCCTTCTTCTTTTTCAAAATAGACACAGGGCCGACCTCTTCATCCTCTTGATCTTGGGAATCATCCAACGGGTCAGCAAGTGTCACCTTCTTCCTGGCGATGCCTACAGTACCAGGGACCGAAGCCAGGCCCGCCACACCTGCCCAGTCTTCCTCGCTCTTCTCGAGCTCGGTTCTGGCAACATAGCGCGGGTCGAGAAGATCTTCCAGCACATCGGCCCAATAATCGTACTGAACCTTCCACTCTGTAATGCGCTCCTCGGTGACGGCCTCGCTGTATGGGAACTCGGCCGCACGATTGTAGCGCAGGTTCCAGATTTCGCGGGAAAGAAACTTTAGTTTTGCGGCTATGGGACTGAGGTCATTGTGGCTCGGCTCTGGGAGAAGAGATATGATTAGATATCCTGCTCCGAATAAGGCTTTGCAGCTTGTAGACTTACGTGTTCTGGCTAGGTAGAAAATAGTTCTGATCGTCTCGTACTCGGTCACCATGCGGTGATAAAGTCTGGGAGCAGGAAAGCCGGTCATTTCAACCTCAGGCTTGGGAGGCGCGGGCCCGATGAGACGTACTTCGGGCGTGCTGGGCCTTGAGGGTCTGTACGGCAGAGGCGGCCCGTTCGAGCTAAAGGACGCAGCAAGTGGCACCGGGGGCGATGTGCTGGTTGAACCGCCAGGGTTGTGCGAAGAAGAAGGAGGGAAACCAGAGCTGAATCTCTCACGTCGCCCTTTTTCTTGAGAGTAGTTTGAGACCAGGTTGGAGAGATCCTGACGTGGGTTCTCCGAGGCGTGCTGGGCAGAATGGTCATTGGACGCCATGTTGTTTTCAGCGTACCTCCGAACGGCGGTTTTGGGATCCAGTATGAGCTCTTGAAGACTGTCGCCCTTGTGAAATATTCTGTTGCGGGATTCTGGTCTGATTTTGGCATCTACATTCATCGCGATTTTATTATATGCTATCCGAAATCCCTCTCTGATATAGATGGTGACGCATTCTGCAAATGCGATGTCCGCTTATATACCACTCCACTCTTTTCTGTCCAGCCAGCCAGAAATATCTCCTGGCATTTGATTGCCAGGGAACATGAAAATGTCAGCTATAACTGTTGAAGGATTGTTCTGTTGGTGTCAAATTCATTCACAAGACCCGGATGGTGAGATGATGGGAACATGTGAGATGTGGCTGTCACAGACCCACTCACACATAGCAATAATACTCCTGGACAATCTCAAAATCTCAGCGTGATCTGGTCGGATCTGACAGCCTACGGACCTTCCGAGGCCATCCTCGACCATTTTTGGAAGAACTCGCATCGTAAGTCAGCGACTATTACTTGTCTCTTTCGCTTGCCAACATTGAGCCTCAGGGTCAGCCCCAAAATGGTGGCGCGCTTCTGCCTGTCTACCAGGTGTGCATCAAAGGTCTCGTGTGTTCCTTCCTTAGCTGATCATGACACCCTCCACGACTTCAAATCCAGAAGTCACATAGCTACAACCTCATTAGATGCCAGATTTCTTAAATAAATGTGTAAATCGGCTGACTGTATGATGAGATATGTCTCAGCAGCTCCCTTCAGCTGATGGTTTGTGGCGATGCGTGAAGCCTAGAGAGGCCATATTTCCTTCTCTGGGACATCAAGGAGAGTTGACTGGCATGAATGTGGTCACGAAACTCCAGGTAAAATTAGAAACCCTCATCCATTCCCAGATGGATGGATGTAAGGCGTGTTTTTGAGGATGACAGTCATCTCGTAGGAAGCCAACACTGTGTATCTGACACAGAGCCAATGAATCGTATGTTACTCCTAACCTAGTGTCAGGATATGAAGCCCACCCATGCCTACGAACAGAACAAATGCGTTATCAATCTTGCGGACCCTCAAGTCGGAGCCCATTCTTCACTCCATCAAGGACCGAGCATTCAGAAGTTGTTCTACAGCTGAAATCAAGACAATTTGGTAACATTCTGTTGTTAATATCGTATACTTGAAGCGCCCAGTACAGAGAACTCTTCCAGAATCTCCATCATGGCAGGACTGGTAAAAGGTAAGTTTACTACGCCACTCTTCACCCAGCAGAGTCTGACATTATGACATAGGAGGTCTAGCCTTGGGCAAGGTAGTGGGAAAGGTCGCCGCACAAGGCGGCAAAGAAGTAGCCAAGAAGAAGGCGGAAGAAGAACTAAAGAAAAAGGCAGACGAAGAAGCCAAACAGAAGGCAGACGAAGGAACCAAGCGGAAGGCTGAAGACGAGGCCAAGCGGAAGGCGGACGAGGAAGCTAAACGGAGGACAGATGAGGAAGCAAAGAAGGCAGAAGAAGAAGCCAAACGGAAGGGAGAAGAGGATGCTAAACGGAAGGCGGATGAAGAAGCCAAACAGAAGAAAGACGAACAGGTTAAAACCCAGATAGACAAGAAGGTAAAGGAAGGCAAGGAAAAGGCACCAAAAATTAACGAAAAAAAGGTTCCTAAGAAGGAAGAATCTGAGGAGGAAGAATCTGACCAGGAAGAATCTGAGCAGGAAGATTCTGAGGAAGAGGGCTCTGTGGAGGAGTCTGAGCAGGAGTCCGGGGAAGAGAGCTCTGGGGAGGATGATTCTGAGGAAGAGGACTCTGACGAGGACTCTGACGCAGAGAATTCTGACGAGGAAGGCTCTGAGGACGAGGACGAGGGCTCTGACGAGGGCTCTAACGAGGGCTCTGAGGCAGAGGAATCCGACTCTGAGGAAGGGGCTTCTGAGGGAGAGGACTCTGAGGAAGAGGGCTCTGAAGAGGGCTCTGACGAGGGATCCGAGGAGGGCTCTGAAGAAGAGGAAGAGGCTTCTGAATCTGAAGACGGTGGCTCTGAGGAGGAAAGTGACTAGCAGGAAAGTGATTAGTGGGAAGTTGTTCTTCAGATGGTGTCTATTTAGGTATGGTTCTACAGCTCATGGATTGAAGTGGTTATAGAAATTATATTATTGTGGATGAACTTTGGCTTCAAATCATCAAAATCATGCCAGTCGCACTATTTCCAAACAAAATGCGACTTTGATAACGTAGTCAGTTAATAAAAAAAGCGTAACCTGTATACCTTCGGCATGGAATCTCTTCATCTCCCATATTCATTTCAATAGGGCACAGAGAGGCAGATGATTCTTTTGTGCCAATATATTAGTAAAATTCTGTAATGGAGACATGGAACTCATTGCCAGTCTCTGCCTTTCTTCCCTCTTGAATCGGGGCACGCAAGGGTATCCCAAACTTGCCAAGCAGTGTCAATGAAAAAGCCTCGGACTTAATCCAATCGGCAAGTCCGTTCTTGTGACAGGTGTCTGTGATCACGACTTGTCTACACCTGCCGCTGTAATCCATGAGACATCTCCCACCGTCTCATGGTTAAAAGGAAATTGTGGCGGCTGGTGGGCATATCATCTGAATCCTACTAAGAAATGGGGTCCATGATGTAAGGATGGTGGTCAGAAGTGCCATCATGTGTTTGGCGAATAATTCAACACTTGGCACTCGCCAAAAGCGTCACTGATTTGTACTAGAGGTGTACTGGTACCTGTGCACCAGGTTCTCAATATATCCTTTCAATCCTCCCAGAATCCTTCCATATTTCAACGGTGATTTTGAGCTTATTTGGATCAATATCATCATGTCATTCTGTCTTTCTAAGCTGCTGGGTTCGGAAAGGTCAGTGAAGTAATAAACGTCAGCCATAGATGATAAGCAGTTAGCTTAATAGGTGAGACTGATAGCGCAGCCCACCTGCTCTTTGCCCAAATAATAAAATCCTTGTAGACTGGAAATAGAATGTAGAAGAAGTTGTAGAGACTCGCAAGGTACGAGGCTTGCCAATAAATACAATCAATCCGCTCCGCTTGATTGCGAAATTACTGCATTGTGCAAACACCTCATTCTTCTACAAAATAACTCTTAGGGCAACTTCCTGAATCCATCAAACATTTTAAGATACAACACAACTGAAGATTATCTGACCCATATTTTCACTCCAATCTGACATTATGGCGCCAAGATCATCTTCCAGAGCACCTTCCAGGGCACCCTCTAGGGCAACTTCTCGAGTAAGGGCTTCCTCGCGAGGGAGGTCTGAGGAGCCCAAAAAGCTTTCCTCTCGCAACAAGAAGCCCACCCGGCCAGTTAGTGATGATGAGGAAGAGGAAGAGGATGATGATGATGATGATGATGAGAGTGAGGAAGAAGACGACGAAAACGAAGAAGATGAAGAAGAACAAGCTAGTGAGGAGGATGAAAATGAAGAAGCTAGTGACAACGAAGAAGAAGAAGCAAGTGATGAAGACGAAGAAGCAGCCAGCGATGAGGATGAAGACGAAGGTGGTGATGATGACCAGGAAGTGGAAGGCTCAGAAGCTATATTGGACAACTCTCATCTAAAGCATAAGAAGATCCGCAGCCAGAGGGAGAAAATGTAAGACTCCTATGTCGATTTTTGATGAGGAATACTAACATGGCTTGAAGCCCTTTCGAACAGAGCAGCAAAGATGAAAAAGAAGGCAAAAAGGAAAACAAATCTAAGAAGACCAAGAAGTCTGCTGATGTGGACCAGGACGATGAAGCAAAGCCAGCCAAAAAGAAGATGGCCAAGAAAACGAAGACATCTGACGCTGAGGAAGATGCGGAAAAGCCAAAGAAAGCAGCTAAGAAGTCAAGGGCATCTGAAGGCTCCGAGGAAGAGAAGGAGAAGCCCGGAAAGAAGAAGGGTGCCAAGAATCCGGAGGCATCTAAAGGCCTGGAGGGAGAGGAGGAGAAGCCTAAAAAGAAGAAGGCTGTTAAGAAGCCGAAGGCGTCTGAAGGTGCTGAGGAAGAAGGGGAAAAGCCTAAGAAGAAGAAGGCTGCGAAGAAGCCAAAAGCATCTGAAGGCTCTGAGGAAGCAGAAAAGCCTAAGAAGAAGAAGGTTGCTAAGAAGACAGAGGGACCTGAAGGCTCCAACGAGGGTGAGAAAAAGCCGACTAAGAAGACTGCCGGTAAAGAGGCCAAAGGACCAGAGAAGGAGAAAGGCAAGAAGGCTGGTAAGAAAGGGAAAGCTTAAACTTTCAATTAATCTTCAATAGCCGAGGCAATCTCATAGTTAGATGTTACTTTCAATTGCGGGAAACAAGTTGTTGGATGGACATGTTACTGTACAGCACATGAGATAGAGACTTGAGTGTTTTTCCTTTTGTCTAGTAGTTTATTTACACCGTTATATATCACGCGCGCGCTCTAGTGTTCCATGAATCTCGATGAATGAGGTATTGCTAGCAATGGACAACGCTTTCTTGCACGGCTTGAGATGTCTTTTTGAGGAGAGTTCGGATAAATTTTCGTTCCTCTGGAAATGTGTGCCACAACATTGTGGTCAGTGGAATGGAACCAGAGTGTGTATTGAAGGGGGTTCCAGCAGTGGGCAACCCTTGGTTTTAACCCTGAAGTTGCAGCAATACTTGGGTCTAGGTACCTGGGTACCTGGGTGGGGCCAAGCCACGCGGGTGGGGCAAACATTTCAGGCTGCCCCACTGGCTGACTCCCTCATGCATTCTTCCATCTCACCTAACCCAACCTTGAGTGACTTGAGCCTCAACCAACAACCACAACCCACCTGCAATAACATCCAGCCATCACCGCCGCATCGCATCCATCACTGATCGTTACGACTCTCCAATTAATTTGCCAAAAAAATCGTCACGTTAAGAGAAGCCACGCATCATGGGATCCGTAGTCCTTCCTCATCTGCCTTCAGGCTGGCATGTTGACCAAGCGATCCTTTCAGGTCCGTCTTCAATTCATCCATGACACACTGGTTCACACAACTGACCGCTACCACAGAGGAGGACCGTTTAGTTGTCATCCGCTTCGGACGTGACCATGACTCAGTAAGGGGAACAATCACTTCTGCCTTGCTTTTACACAAACGCTGACTGCGATCAGGACTGCATGCGACAAGATGAAGTGCTCTACAAGATAGCCGACCGCGTCAAGAACTTCGCCGCCATTTACCTTTGTGACATCGACAAGGTCAGTCTCCCCTGAGGATCCAAGTTGGCAGCAGGAACAGGCTCTAAGTAATCGTAGGTCCCTGATTTCAACACCATGTACGAGCTGTACGACCCCTGCACCATCATGTTCTTCTTCCGCAACAAGCACATAATGTGCGATTTCGGTACCGGAAACAACAACAAATTGAACTGGGTGCTGGACGATAAGCAGGAGCTCATCGACATCCTTGAGACCGTGTTCCGGGGCGCCAAGAAGGGCAGAGGTTTGGTGGTCAGCCCGAAGGACTATAGCACAAGGCATCGTTACTGAGAAGTCACTGCTGTGAAATGGAGCATTTTGGGTTGATCAAATAAGTCGGAGATGGCGGATTTATGTGCCTCGTAACTGTGAAACTTGAGCGCATCACGAGCAAGAGACACAGAAAGGAGTGGAACTCTATGGGCCCAAAAATGAGGGCCATGCAAGCCGAGTTTGGCCGGTAGCAACATGGTGGAAAGCATGCGACCGATGATAAAAGGCGTGTAGTACGTATGTTTACACCAACATGGCCGGGCCCGGGGATGTTGATCCGTGAGTTTGATGGGTTTGCAACAAGAGCGTCCAGTCCAAATCTCTAGCAAGACTCGAATCAAGCCGTTTGATAATCGTGAGATTGAGATGATGAAATTTCTCACTCATATAAAGTTGATCATCAGGTTACTTCCAAAGTCACACGAGAGTACTGAAGTCGACGCGGCCCGATAGGATTGACAAAAGATCCCCAACCAGACACCCATTCCCAACACAGAGCAGACAAAACGTCGAGTACTCTATTCTAATACCCTGTTCCAACATACGCTATAGCCTGGGCAAACTTGACGGACCAGCCCTATGTGTCGATTCCCGATGGTGACTGAATTTATGTTGAAATGCTGCATATTGTCCGGGCCCTTAATGATCCAAGGGATATCGGTCGGGTCCGGCTCGAAGACCTCGAGTAATTCAACATGTTCAACAATGCAATCATGAGTAGGTCTAACAAAATGCAGTCACTCACCGCTATGGGCGGCCTTTGGTCCATCATAGTAGCCTGAGACTGCGTAAACATTCCCAGTCGCGACATCGTCTAGGTTAATGGAGATGGTGGTGACGATTGGAAGCCCGCTGGTAGTTGTTGGAGGAGCCGCGCTCGTAGTCGGCAACGCCGTCTCGCCACTCGTTATAGGAGCCCTCGTAGTCGGTATTGTCGTCTCTTGTCGCCCAACGACTCTTTGTCCCTCCCCTTCGTCTCTTCGGCCCGGCAGCTGCGGACTAATGTCTCGCTTCAACTCATCTCCCGAATCCCATCGGTAGGATGGCGAGGGTCCTTGCTGTGGTCTCCGAAGCCAGTCTAATAAAGCTTTTAGGTGTGTTAAGGATCCTGAGCTCGGAAGTGGCACCATGGAGCAGATGGCGTTCAGACTACCATAGTCATCTAAGTAACCAGGGATGAAAACTTTTCTCAGTTGACGAATTACAATATAAACGCACTATACCGGCTTTCTTGAGACGTTCTCAAAGCCGTCACAGCACAATGGCTCGATTTGCCTGGAACAATAGAATTGAGGAGTACCTATTGAAAATATTGGAGGGCAGCGCATATGCACAGGCCTTGGAGCAATTTAGACCTAGGAAGACTGGCAGAGGGTTGATAACATAACAGAAGCCCACGCCCACCTTTTCAAGTTTTGAAGGACAGAGCAGGCGCCGACTTGAATGCCTTTTCTGAAGCCTACTCGGGAGTAGCCATAACTTTGAAGTCCTTCCAGGTATCCTTAGACATGCCGTTGAAGTTGTCCAGAAACGCTGCATGCTTCACACTCTCCCAGACGCCCTGGACCTTCTCCTGAACGGCAGGGCTGAGGGAGCCCTTCCGGATCCCCGCCACAGTGGCCCTCAGCTGCGCCAGGCTCGACGCCCCAATGATCACCGCGTCGCCCTTGCTTCCGTCGAGGATCGAGTTGTGGACCACCCAGCGGAACGCCAGCTCCGCCCCCGAGATGCCCTCCGACGCCGCGATCTCTTGCCACGTGTCCAGCGCACCCAGGATGGCCGGCCGGCTGCTGTACAGGTCCTGGTACACTTTGCCAATGAAAGTTTCCGGATCCCATCGGCCTTTGCCTTCCTTGATCTGTGCCGTGGTCTTGGCTAGGAAGCCACCAGCGATGGGGCTGTAGGCGTAGAAAGCAACTAGAACGGACGCGGTCAATCATTTGCGCTTCATGCAAGACATTCCTTATATGTAGAAATCCAGGAAAAGCTGTTTGACTATGATATGCGATTTCATGGGACAGCCAGTGTTATTTGCCTCGAGTGTGGCAGAAGGGTGCTTTGTATTGTGGTACGACATCCATTGAAATTTGCTTACTGTTGTTTTCGCGCAGGATGGGGAAGAGCTCGGTCTCGGCGAGACGGCCTACGGGATTGTAGTTGCCCTGATATACCGTTGGGGGCACAAACCCCCTTTCTCGGCAGATGCGAAGGACTTCCTTCGTCTGCTCCGCGGTGAAGTTCGAGAGGCCGAACCTCCGGAAGGCCCCGGACTTATGCAGGGAATCGATGCCTTCCAACGTCCCCTCGAAAGAGAGACGGGTATCTGGACTATGCAAATAGTATACATCGACCTTTGGATTTTCGTTAGCGTCTTCAGAAGGTTTGCTCCATGACGAGTTCCACACGTAGTGGGTCTTCGGAGTCAGGTGGGGAACAAACCTGCGACGTGGCGAGCTTCTTCAGACTCTCCTTCCCGGCGGCGACCACCACGTCTTTCGTCGAGGGCTCAGGATTCATGGCTCCTGGATTTTTCGTGTCGATCGTGAAGCGGCTGGCTGCCTTTGTCTCACCAAGAAACTTCTCAGAGTCTCCGTAAACTGCGGCTGTGTCTATGACCTTGATACCAAACTCTTCAAGGAGGTCCAGGTATTCCCGGACCTCATCCACAGAGGGGACATACGGGGCAGTGAAGATACCACCTCCAAAGACAAGTTTAGCAGCCGTCATGATTGGATTGCTTCCGCAAGGCACTGCTGTTGAATTGGTGAAAAAAAGTGCTGCTCAAACCAGAGGAATGAACTCTTGAGGTCAAGTATAAGCTTATCCATTGGAAAATGCTGACACCAAACCTTACTTATACCCGGGCATCTACCTTTCTCGTTTGAGTCTTGAAGGAGTGTAGTACATAGCCTCTACTGTGGGGTGTTTCATTGCAGTAGCCTGCGTTCTCTTCTTACCAATCCCTCCGTCGATGACAAATGCCCCGCTATGGCTATGGTTGGCCCGAAACGATGGCTTCCCGCAACTAGTTCCCTCTGACGAAGGCTTCAAAGTTACCGAAGGCGGGTCGGAAGCGGTGGAAGCGGATTAGAAGCCGCTCAAGTGCTCTAGCTAAGAATCCTGCAAGATGTTGATTTGACAGCAGTCAAAAGTCTCCGATGCTAAGGATCTCACCATGCACGTGAAGTGTTGCAATGAAACCTAGACTCGGTGTGAAGTGCTTACGACTTCACAAAATACAACCATGATCCACGACTCCTCCAATTACTGAGGGGTTGGCCCAGAGACGAGGGAAATTACCTAGTTGAACTGTCACTACTGTGGCTCGGACTTGAATTCCTATAGTCAATATGGGCTGCACAAACGTATCTAAGACTGCATCGAAAGATATTTAGGAAGCTATTTCAATGCTGGCTTACCCTTAAAATCTTCAAATTTTAACGCTCTGAGTGCAATACACGCGGTTTATTTGTAAGCGATAGTCGTGAAGGATCACCTCCGACATGTATATTAGCCACATTCGTCATACCACATATTCGGACGCACATTGAAGATCACTGCGAAATTTTCTGTGCAATGGAAAGAATGAGAACCACACTGCTAGTTGCTTGGGCACTTGCATAAAGTATTGTGCGTAATTACGACTCTATAGCCGGTCTAATCCTAGCACAGACCCGGAAATAATGCTTGTCGCCGTATCAAATATCATAAATGTTGCTGTCACTGTGATTGGTTAGCATGCAAATGTTCGAGGGAGCGTAGCTAGTATGTCATCCGAGAAAGCACCGCCGGCGCAGGAACAAAGGGAAGTACGGAAGGGAGGGATAGAACGCCACCACTTACAATTTCTCTCCAAACTTCTCCCTGCCTTCAGCGTCCTTGTTCACAAAGACGCTGATACTGCACTGGCCGCAGACGAACTCTCCAAATCCGTCCTGCCCAATCTCGACCTCCCGGTCGCTCCACCCAAGCACGTCAGTCCACTTCTCCCCGGCGTGCATCTCGCCAACATGCATACGCTTGGAGCCGGCGCCGGCATTGGACAGGACGACGGCACACCCGAAGCGTCGGTCCCAGGTGCCGTAGCGCACGAAGCCGAGGCACGTCGCGTAGTCGAAGTAATCGGCCTGCTTGCCGTAGGCGTAGAGCTTGCGCGCGAGTATCAGCTTGGGCAGGCTGCCGCCGCACGAGGGCGGGAAGGACTGCTTCTCGCCCTTGGGGTCGACGCCGTACAGATCCCCGTACCAGACGCAGGGGTAGCCCGTGTCGCGGAGGAGGATGAGCGAGTAGGCGAGGGGCTTGAACCAGTCGGCAATGGGCGCCTCGAGGGCTTGGTAGGGCTGGGTGTCGTGGTTCATCACTAGTGTCTGCAGCAGGGTCGCATGCGATTAGCTTCCGCGAACAGGTCGGTATGAGTGAGGGACCTGAAGACTTACCACGGCACAGATAGGTGCAGCCTGTACAAGTGTGTCATCGAAAACCTTGCGCATGTCTGCGCCATCGCCCTGGCTAATCTCGCTGAAGTTGTAGACCAGTGGGGCATCAAAAAGAGCAAATTTCCTCCCCATACGGTCAAGGTACGCCTCCATGTCCTGAAGACTGTCCTTCCAGAACTCGCCGACGACGAACCAACCAGAGCCGTAAGTTTCATCCATGTTGGTGATGAACTTGCGCAAAAAGTCCTCGCTGTAGTGCTTGATGGCATCGAAGCGGAAGCCCTTGAGTGGGAGCTGGCTTGCAATCCACTTGCCCCAGTTGAGGACATCTTCCTGGACTTCTGGATGATCATAATCCAAATCTGACCCCATAAGAAAATCACTGTCTCAGATGGTTAGATCGAGCTAGAAGCATGCTGAATGGGGCCAATTTCACTCACTAGTTGCCCTTCTCACCGTCGACATCTCCGTCGTCAGCCCAGCCCTTGACCTTGTCACCCATGATCTTGTAGATCGCATTCTTGTTGTTCTTCGCGTTAAAATCGACACCGCTAAAATGATACCAGTGATATCTCATTTTGCTGTACTGTCCGCGTCTCCCAGGAAACGTGTAACCAACCCATGCCTCAATTTGATAGGTATCACTGACGTCCTTGTTGCGGTCTTCCTGATCAACTTCCTTGGCGTCGCACTTCTCCCTGCGGTCAGCAGCAAACTTATGATTCAACACTGCATCCCAGTAGATCCCAACGCCGTTGTCCTTGGCTGTGTTTGCCATTCTGACCAGCTCTTCCTTGGAGCCCCATTTGGTGGGAACGGTGCCCTTCTGGTCGAACTCTCCCAGATCGTACAGGTCATAGATATCATATCCATTACCATCTTTGGAGGAGCCCTTGCATCCGGGAGGGACCCAGATGTTGTCGATGCCCCATTGCTTGAGCTGTGGTATGTGCTTCTCGAGGCGGACCCAGTGCTTCTGGTCAGCAGGGACATACCACTCGAAGCCCTGCATCATGGTCATGTTCTCCGGGGTTGGTTGCTGTTCGTCTCCCATATTGGCGGCTTGCAATTGCTCTTCAAACAATCTGTGATTCTACAAAGTTGGAAAGCTGGAGAACTTGCGAGGACTGAGCGATTGAGTGAGTGATATTAGAACCGAGCTGCTACATAAAACAGGCTCACCGCCAGCGAAACTTGTAACAAAAGGTTTTTGGCCGCCATCAGCTTCCCGCCCACTAGCAATGCGCTTATCGTAGTAGAGGTGACATCCGGCCCTGATGGTGCCCTCCATCGCCTGGAATTAATCCAGAACAGGCTTACGTGGACAAGGTTCCTGGCGCTACAGGTAGCCAGACCTTCGGAGCTTCCAGGTTTCCCACGGGACCATCCCGGCAAACCTGAAATTCTGTCGCTGGGGGACACGAGCTGAGTGGCAGCGTGCAGACATAACTGGCGAGGACAGTGCTGTTGATCAAACGGTAGTGCTGGTTCCCGTCAACGGAAGCTTGGAACAGCTGGGATGGGATGATGCACTGCATGAGGTGACGTCGAGTGGCATTGATGATAAGACTGTTTCTTGGTGTCAGCAGCCATTGACGAATTCGTAGGTGGGGGGCTTGGAGATGGTCAATTGCGCTGGACTTGTCAACCTGTCATGTATATGACACCTGTGGCTTTTTGACATGAAAGCAAGCTGTCTGCTGCTGCCCAGAGGTTGAAAGAGTGCCAGATCCCTTCTCTATTTCCAGGAGAGAGAGAGAGAGAGCACAGGCCATTTCAAGAGAGGAGCCAGTGACGTCATGCCTGCAGGCTCTACCGCTTGGTGGTGAAAAGAAGCAGCTTCATCGAGACAACGCGATACAAGAGGAAAAGAGACAACTCGCAGCAAGCATACTGAGTTTCTTGGATATGTATGATATCTTATTTCTCTTCAACGGACACGATAAAGGATGCTCATGCCATTGTTCATCAATGGGAGGAGACGGAGAGCAGCCGCTGGCTCCCCGCCTCCCATCCGTTTTTCGGTGGGGAAGCTCCAGCACGCTCCAGGCCCAACCACCCATGTCGCGTTCCCAAACAGGCAATTCCCAGCCACTGCCCAGGCCGTCTCCAGGCAACGGAAGGCGCATGTCAACACGAAGACGCGGTTGCCCAAACGGCGAAAGCCACCGGACCACTGACAGCTGTCCACGCATGCAGAGACAGCCCCGACCTGCGAGGGAAAGACCAGCCTCTCCTTGCTCGATTGATTCGCTTAACGGCCGTCGAAAACTCTCGTCTCCATTTGCCTGCGTATGATCCGCGTTGCTCCAGCCGTTGCATTGCATTGCGTCGCCTGCTTTCACCGACTGAGGCTGATACGTATCTCTCGCGTACGGTATTTACTTTCTCAATATCGTATTATTAGCCCGAGACCTTCTTCTCTTTTCTCCTGCCCTCTCCAATGCCCAGAGAACCTCCCGCCCTTGACTTCGAAATACACGTCGACCAAGACTGTTTGAGTCCAGCAATGGAGGAAGAGAACCATATCAGTCAGCCCGCCGACTCGGTGGAGAAGGCGGCCGATCAATGCGAGGCCCAAAACATTCCAGACAAGGAGGATGCGGATACTACGGCTGTACCCGAGACCGCGGAAAAGGACGACATTCCAGCCGTGGACCCAGAGAACTCTACCAACACCACCACCGACGCCACGACAGAATCAGACAGCACGAAGGACACACTCGGCCAAGACGAGCCGCAACCAAATGCTGAGGATTCCCTCGAGGACGACTCGCACATCAGTCTCCGGGGAGAGCCAGAATTTGACTCCCATGAAGAGCCACCAGCTGTAGAGGAACCAACACATGAAGCTCGTTCCGAAGCCGACCACGACAAAGATGAAGCATCACCAGATGCCATCGCCGAAGAACAACAAAGTCATGACACAGAAGAGCCTACACTCGATTCTGAGCTAGACGAAAGCCACGAAGAATCACAACTCGAAAACCCAAGCGATGATGCAGAGACACAGGATGGTACTGAACTCTCTTCGAGAAGAGGGTCGGACGCATCCAACTTGGAGAGACGTCACTCAGTAAGGACGGAGGCATTGATCCAGGCTGCTGCTCGAGCCGTAGTGTCAATGAGGGATCAAAATGAGCACGACGCCACACAAGAAGAGGAAGATAGTGCCGACGAGTCCGAACTGAGCTCTACAACACATGAGACCGAAGACCCGGACGAAACCATTCACGGTGATGTGGACCAGGATGGCCCAAGCCGCCCCGAATCTTCCGCCTCCCGATCTGTCCACTCCTCAGAAGGCGATGGCGCCGATAATAGCACAGAGGACGATGTGTTTAGTGATCGCAGCCCTCGCACATCCATCCATTCCTCAGACGAGCACTTCGATGGGGATTCGGTTGAGGCCATGACTGAAAAGGGTGATCAATCACCTTATGTGCGATCCCGTGTCGCCTCTGGAGTGTCCACGTCTGGCGCATCGGTGATCTCTGAACAGTCTCGACTTTCACGTTATGAGAAGGAGGATTTCATTCCCACCTCCCGTTCCAACAGGCCCGCATTTCGAAGCCCGTCTTCTGTCAGAGCCATGCAAATGTCATCCCCAACACCGTCTAATTACTCATCACCTACTCGTTCCAAGAGGCAGCATGTTCTGCCCACAATCTCACGGCTTGGAAGCCCGTCAGTGTCGGGTCAATACCCGCCCAGAGGCCGATCGACGCCAACACGCTTCAAGCGACCGGAGCCAGCACCGCTGGTCCTGCTTCATGTTACACTTCTCCCACTCCGTTGGGCTTATGGAGAAGTGGTGAATTATTTCGAGGGCAAGAAAGTTCCACCAGTCTCATTCTCGAGTGAAGGAATCAAAAACCTGCGTGCGGCGTGGCGTCAGCTGCAAGACCGCCTTGGCGACACTGAAATGGAACGAGGAATCCTCCTCCCTCACCCCCAGAATGACTATGAGGTTCTTGAGGAGCGTCTTTTAGAAGCCCTGGAATTGCCTTTGCGACGCCGAGCCCGGATTTTGGAGTGTGGCCACTACCTCGGGCCTTCGAATGAAATGACACCCAGTTCCGACATCGAGGATGATTCTGAGGACACCAGCGATGTTGACGATTCCGAAGCTAGCGGCAGGAGAGAGAAGAGACATTGGTGCAAGACCTGCCGAGGGGACATCAAGTATGAAGAGCTTGGGTCGGAAAGGGTTTTCCGCATCAAGGTGTATGCTAGCAACGGGCTTATGAGTCCTGGAGCTTGGGAAGCCTGCTGGAAAGAGATGGAGCGCGTTGATATCGAAGTAGAGCCTATTACTGGCTCGCCTATTCAACATGAGCTGTCCAAGCTAGGTGCCACGTTTGACCAGGAGCACCAACAGCGGCTGGATCAAGAGTCTGAAGATCAAGAGCGTTTGCGATTCGAAGAAGAGCAGCGCCTCCAGATGGAGGAAGAGCGACGCCAACAATTGGAAATAGAGCGCCAACAGTTGGAAGCTCAGCGTCAGGAATTCGAGGAGGAGCGACGCCGTTCTCTCGAGGAATCGCAAAAGAAATTGGAAGAGGAACGCCGACTGGCCGAGAAAGAGCAGCGTGAGCGCATCGAGGAAGAGCGTCGCCAGCAGTTCGAGGAGGAACGTCAGCTGTTAGACGCTCAACGACGAGAATTCGAGGAGCAACGTCAAGAGCTTGACAACCAACGAAAGATGATCGAACAAGAGCAGCGGCAACACCTCGAGGAGGCTCGACGCCAAGAACTTGAGGAGGAGCATCGCTTGCTCGATGAACAGCGCCAGCAACTTGAGGAAGCACGCCAACAATTTGAGGTCGAACGTCGCCAGCGTCTTGAAGAGGAAGAGCTCAGGCGGCTGCAGAGAGAGGAAGATGAGCAGAAGCAGATGTCGTCTGCACGCTCCATATCTCGTTCATCCTTTGTGGAGGACGATCTTGCTTCACCAGCTCTTGAGACCGCCAGCTCCACAGATGTTGACGGCCGTCGGCGTGACTCTGAGCGGCTTCGAGAAATATATGGCAATCATAGTCGAACTTTGTCCGAGACCACGGCCACAAACTCATCACCAGCGATCCACATTCACGTCGACTCAGGCCGGCAACGGGAAGAGGAGCAGAACTCTCGTCAGCTCGCCACCATTCCTGCTCCACGCGACACTGAGGTGCAGCCCAGCCGAGTGCATGCCGATCCTCCACACTCTGAGGCTTTTATTTCTACACCAACACCGGCCTCCCCGTCCGAGCAAGCTTACCAGAGACGAGAGGGTCGCCGGAGGTCCCTGGACTCTGCCTCGCTGGCAGAGCTAGTGGGCGAATCGATTAGGATTCTTCTGCAGGACCCCAAGAACGTTGCAATTGGTGTCCTTGTCGTCCTGATTGCAATGCTAGCTGGACAATTTGCAAAGCGCGATGATCACGGTGTCGAGCTTTACAAGCCACAGCAACATCACCACCAGTACCAGCACCATCAGCTCGACAACCGGGAGCCTGTGGGACAGGTGATCATGAATACGCCAGCCGTGCAGCGCATCGAGACCATGCCTCCACCACCAGTTGCGGAGACGGTCTACAAGACTGTAACCGAATCGCCAAGCTCATCACCATCGCCGCTGGTGGAGACAATATACAAGACTGTCATTGAATCTTCTCACACACCATCATCTTCCCAGCACACCGAGACCGTCTATCAAACGGTCATTCAGCCTCCTGTCCAGGAGAAGTCGACTCCTATTGTTGAGACGATCTATACCACAGTGATAGAATCTTTAGCCCAGCCCCACGCTCAATCAGCAAACGCAGCGCTTGAGAACGCCCGTGAGTCAACACCTAGCCGTGCCGACCCCAGTATTGATTTGAACCCCTTGTCCTCCATTTCGGGTGGCGAATCCGGTATCTCTGCCTCTCCGCCTACCCCCGTGTCTGAATTTGGATTTGTTGCTTCTTCCCCTCTTTCGACCGCCGAACGCGACCTTGCACCGGAATCTTACTCTAACGAGGATACTCTCAAGGCCAACATTAGTGAGGAGGCTCTGGTTGATACAGAGATCGAGCAAATCATCGCAACAATATTCAACCCTACTTGCTACTTGAACAAGGAAACGCCCAACTCGGATCCACGACCACTGGACAGCCTTGACCCTGAAATTCCTACTACACAACCTGCATACCCTGAGCACGAAGAAGACTCAATCACCATTGAAAATGAATACGACGAAGTGGATAATGGGCCAGTCGTGGAAATGCCGTCGCTGTATTCACGGTCTACTCCCTCATCAAGCACAGCAGGCGCTGCCACCGACCAACAAACAACAGTGAGAGTTGCCGAGACCATCACGGAGACTGTCATCGTCACAGCCACGAGAACTAGCTTTCAGCAAGCATTGAGCGCCACTGTGAATGCCGGAGTAGTCGAGGCTTGAAGGATGCCTTTGGTCGCCTAAGAAGTTATTGTTGATGGGGCTTCGTGAGTGCATGTTGTGTATTGTGAAGCATTCGTCAAGACAGCAACAGCGAGTTTGAGAATTGAGGATCGTGGCCCCGGAGTATGATGATGGATTCGATGTCTGGAACAAACCTGCAAACAATTTGCAACACAACGGAGAGTTGTCTGGACGCCTGTCTGAACTCGGGAGTCACCTGGGTAGGAGTTGATCGCAGCCACGACTCATAAGTGTCATGAGAGAGATGCGATCTGGGACCCAGAGTGCTTGTATGCATAGGGGCGTTCTTGTATTTTGAGCTTTGTCTTATGGTCTATTTCTCTGTTGGTCTTCTTTCCAGCCTGCCCCTTGAACAATGTACATAGCATTCAGACAGCGAGCGAGCGAGCACATCTGGACTTGAATGAAGCATTTGAACCGAGGGCCTGGAAGCGCGCACATACACACGCATACATACCCACTTGAGTAGATAGATAAACTTGATTATATTTTGGTAATGGAAATTAACTTGGTCCTCGAGAGCCTACTTGTGTATGATCTGCCTTCGAGAAGGTCAATCGTTGTACACGTTCCTATCGCGCTGGCTCTTTACAAGCCAGACTTCAGATCCCTCCGGATATACACTTACAGAAATCTGACTGGGTTGATACCAGCCACGGCCCTTACAGCCAAGTACGTCAACATGGATTTGGGCTGGAAGATCGCATCAATCCAATTAAGGTACATAGGTACCCTGTACTCCACCTGTTCATCCGACTGTCCCCCCGGAAAGCTAAGCATCAGTATATTCAATCCAGCAAGCAGAGGACCAAAATGACCTGCCAGGCCTGCCTGTGATGAATTTGCTTCGTGACAGCCGCAGGCATAGCCACATTTTTGTCGATGTTTGGTAAGAAGTGGGTATCGCTGACGTCGGGGGATCAACATGGCTGCACGGGCCAAGATCCCATCCACCCACGTCACAATGATTTCCGCACGCATCTCGCCATGGGCTGGTGAAACTTGTGAAGCCCGTCATGATGGAATTCGAGTGCCGTAGGCCGAGTTATGACGCATTTTGGGGGCATGGGAGGGCGACCTCAGCCATGGTTATAAACTGCCTTCAGCGGCGGCTCTCAGCTAAGATCTTGCTGTCTTTTGGAAATACCTTCCTACTACGCTGACTATTAACAAGAGACTACGCTTGAACACATTAGAAAATTCGTTTCAAGATTATTGATAATGTCTCTGAGTGCTGAAGAAGTGAGGAAGGCGGAGGGGGTTCCTGGCGCATTCCCGTCCGAGGATACCATCACCAAGTCTGAACTCAATAATGCCAGCAGCACGACGCCCGCCATGACTGGTTCCTCCCGTCAAAACATCGCGCACACATCTGCTGGGGCTGGCAACACATCCGCGTACACTGCAAGCCCGGCCGACTCAGACCCGGATCACCTCCTCCGGCGCGCCGGTGCAGAGGGCGTGCCAGTATCAGGGGCAACGTCGTCTGCCACACAGGGACTGGGCTCAGGAGCCTCTACGTCCTCGGTAGCCAACCCGCTAAGTGGCCCGACCACTGCTGCTGACGATGGTTTCGGGGCGGAAAACGCACCGAACATCACTGAGGACCTCAAGGCTCTTGGGTCCGGGGCGGCCACTGCGGCGACGGCGGTAGGGATTGCGGCTAGGGATGCCGCGCTGGCCGTCAAGGACGCCGCGGCACCTGTTGTGAGCTCTGCTTCTGAGCAGGTAGGCGAATCTTGGAAAGATTCTCTTAGATGGTATTGAGTGCTGACGGGTGCTTTGATAACTTTCAGGCCATGCAAGCTGCTGGATACGCTGCTGAGAACGCTGGGCCGGTGGCGAGCACGGCATCCGAGCAGGTGAGACGACTCCGATAGACCACATCACAGAAAAGTCTCATCGTTTGGCTGACCGTCTTCCAATTCATAGGCCAGGGACGCAGCTATCTATACCAGAGACTCTGCCGTGCCCGCGGCGAATGCTGCCTCCGAGACAGTGAGTCTCATCTGACTACACTCTCATCTTGCTGAATGACTGACAAGCAATCCTCAGGCTGGAAATGCGGCTGGCTACACTAAGGACACAGCCATCTCCGCGGCCAACACCATCCAAGCAAATGTAAGAGCCAATGCTACCTCCCCGAGTGGCTGGAATCAGTATTAATCATCTCCCCACCACAACAGGCCCCAGCCGTCCTAGGCGGCGGGACAATAACCAACACAGCCAGCGCGCGAGACATCGTCCCCGAGGTCCCAGGCCAGGTGAAGAGCTCCATCGCCGAGGCAGGCGAGGCGCCCGAGGCAGCAGCGAGCAGGCGGGCGGTGCACGGCAAGGGGCAGGTCGAGAGCGAGCTGCTGGGGTACGCGGCGGAGGCCGAGGCGGACGAGGCGAGGCGCGTGGCGCCCGCGCAGAAGCTGCCGCCGACGGGCCTGCCGCCCTCCGGGCTGGACTCGGGCCCGCAGACGCCCAGCACGGGCGTCGCCGTCGTGATGGGGACCAACACCGAGCGGGCGTTCCCGCTCGGGTCGCACCCCACGCACGAGTCCTCTTCTTCCTCTGTTGGGCCCGAGGTTACGAGCGGCCTGTCGACTAGCGGGGTGCCGCAGACGAGCACCGGGACGGGCCGCGGCGTCGATACGGGCGACGCGGAGCTGATGAGGCATGCTGAGGACAAGGGCACCGGGGCAGCGTCAACGCATGACAGGAAGCCTACGGCGCGGCACATGCCGCCTCTGGAGGACAAGGTGCCAGTGCGGTCGAGTGAGGAGGTGGCTGTTGGGACAGGGCCGAGTGCCTACAAGACTCTGAGCTCGGGGACGCCGAGTGGTGTTGGGCAGTGAGGCATGACTGGATGACCTTGTGATGTTGATAACCAGATCTAGATTGACGGTCAACGTGTCTTATTGCGAGGCTAGCCAAGGGAAATAAATTGATATTTTCTTTATTCTCTTGTTCCAGGAACGCCGAGTACACCGGGACTGCAGTAGACTGGTAGAATTTGCTCATGCCCTTTTAAATTCGCCAAATATAACAGAAAGATATGTCCGCCCCCACATCGTTTTCCTCTCCTCTCCCACTGTCGCCATCTATGCGGCCTTGCCGTTCTCCTCGGCCTTGTTCTCCGCATTGAGTGGCGGCAGTAGACTCCGCGCCAAATTCCTCGACTGCTGTGCCAGTACCGTATCCATCACCACCAAGGCGGCCATGGCCTCCACGATAGGCACGGCGCGCGGCACAACACATGGGTCGTGGCGGCCCTTGGCGGCCAGGACGCCCTCGCCGGTGCCGTCGTAGGTAGCGGTGGTCTGCTCCTGGCCGATGGTGGCAGGGGGCTTGAAGCCGACGCGGAAGTAGATGGGCGCGCCGTTGGTGATGCCGCCCTGGATGCCACCGCTGTAGTTTGTCTTGGTGGTCAGCTTGGGGCGGGGCAGGCCGGCCCTGTCGGCGCCGGTCTCGAGGCGCTGGGCGGTCTCGGCGGGGATGAAGGGGTCGTTGTGGATGGAGCCGGGCACCTCGCAGCCGCCGAAGCCGGAGCCGATCTCGAAGCCCTTGGTGGCGGGGATGGACAGCATGGCGTGGGCCAGCAGGGCCTCCATCTTGTCGAAGCAGGGCTCGCCCAGCCCCGAGGGCACGTTCTTGATGACGCAGGTCACGGTGCCGCCGATGCTGTCGTTGCGGTCGCGGAACTCGGCGATGTAGTCCTCCATGCGGCGCGAGACGGCCTCGTCGGGGCAGCGCACGGGCAGGAACTCGTCGACGGTCTTGCGGTCGATGTCGCTCAGCAGGCGCAGGTAGTCGGGGTTGGTGCTGGGGCTGGGGTGCTCGGCGGAGGGGGGGAAGAGGTGGACGGCGCCGACGCTGGTGACGAAGGCGACGATCTCGACGCCGTAGGCCAGGCGCAGGTACTTCTCGGCGATGGAGCCGGCGGCGACGCGGCCGATGGTCTCGCGGGCGCTGCTCCTGCCGCCGCCGGACGAGGCCTTGACGCCGTACTTCTCGAGGTATGTCCAGTCGGCGTGCGAGGGCCGCGGGTACTTGTCGATGGTGGCGTTGCCGTAGTCCTTGGGGCGCTGGTCCTCGTTGAGCACGCGCAGGCCGATCGGGGTGCCGAGGGTGATGCCGAACTCGGTGCCCGACTGGATCTCGACGCGGTCCTTCTCGTTTCGCGGCGTGGTGATGGCCGACTGGCCGGGGCGGCGGCGTGTCATCTGCGGCTGGATGTCGGCTTCGGTCAGGGCCATGCCGGGCGGGCAGCCGTCGACGATGCAGCCGACGGAGCGGCAGTGGGATTCACCATAGCTGGAGGCAAGGAGGCAGGGTCAGTCTGGGAGAGTGAACAGGATACGCTGGGGAGAGTGTGTGGCCATGACGGGGGACGTACGTGGTGACCCTGAAGTGTTCGCCAAAGGTCGACATGGTGAGAAGCGTTGTCCGTCGTCCGTCGTCCAGCGTCCAGCGTCCAGCAGCCGTCTGGTGGATCTCGAGGTATAAAGGAGTAGTCCTGTGAAGTCTGGGCCTTCGAGACCAGAATTGAGGAGAATTGGGTCGTGCTGGCCAGTGGACAAGGCAAGGTAGTCTATAAAGTTTCGCGCCTTGAAGCAGCTCGACTCACCCTTCGTCGACGCATCGATGACTCGTCCCTCGACCAGGGAAAATTTCCCAGCACCAACCAGCCCGCACGCCGACAGCTCCAATGCCCCGCTACCCGCTATCGGCGCTCAACCACCAGCCAGGCGCCCGATCAGCCCACGCCATCGCAGGGGGACAGGGATCAGACCCACGCCATGGACTTGGGACCTGCAGCTGCAGCTTGAAGCTCACTCCCCCAATCCAATTAACATTGACAGGGGGCCTGCCTCAGTCCCACGAACATCTCTCCCTGCTCGACACCACCTCTCAAGCATCACAGGCCAACCAACGACTCACGATACTTTTCTGTCCTTTGCACCAACGAACTCTTTCCTGTTGCATCAACACAATTCGATGCTTTGCTTCTATTCAACGCTATGACTTTCTTACGCTTCCTCCAATGACACCAAGTGCAGACCATCCCTACACTGGTGTCAACTCGTCCGATGCCTCAAGCCGCATCGACAGGCCAGCCACCGCGCTCATCTTGTAATGCGTCACAGCCTCGTCCCCATCACTTCCGTAGAAGTCAGGGTCCTTAAACGCCATGACGACCCCCACAAGTGTCTCCCCATCCGGCACCCGCAAGCTGCTCTTCCGGTACCCCAGGCCTTTCTTTATGCTCCCCCAGTGCTGATAGCCCGCTTCACCCCCGTAGAAAGTCCGACCTCGGTTGGTATGGATCTTCGAAATGGATGTTAGCCAAAGGCGTCGTCCAGCTGTTGACGAAAATAAGGTTAGAAATTGAATACGCCATGGGGCTTACCTTGATTGCCCTTGGATGGATGGACAGGGAAAACTCCACCTCTGTCACCACCTCGCCCCCAGGTCCATCGATATCGAAGTGCTCATAACGGTCGGCATACTTCAACCCTGCTCTGGGCACAGCGCCTTCCAATCCGATCGTCCGGCGTGCCAAGCCTGACGCCGGCTCGTACTCAGCACTTATCCCACATAGGTGGTGGATGTCACGCGGCAATGGGGCACCACCCTCGCTACGGTCCATCGCCTTGCCGCCAAACACGATGCAGGCGGAAAGCCGCCTCAGCGCCCGAAGCTCACCCACGTCCTTTGCCCAGATCAGTGCGCCATGCATTATCAAGTCGCGGTGCAGGTAACCCTGAGACTTCAGCAAACCACCCCCTACCAGCCGGAGCCCGGGGTGTTCCCGGATGCTTTGGCCTAGTATGTGCGAATACTCTTCCTCCCATAAGAATTCTTGGAGGAGCCTGAAAGGGAGCCGAGTGCGGTACGGCATCACCGAGAAGTCCGCAACGTCAGGTTGCTGAGCTTGTACGAGGCCGAGCTGTGTCAACTGCAGCTTGCCCATGACGTCTCCAGTCGTGCCTGTTATGCCTGTGATAACCCACTCAGGGGCGGCTGAGAGGAAGCGCTGCATGTGACTTTGTGTCGTCTCGCCCATCTCTAGCCTTTTACCGGAGTTCAGGATCATCTACTTTGTAGTATCAGCAACGCCGGTTCTCACGTCAAAATTGAGCACTTGAGTGTGCTTTCAGTGGGTATGTTGGCACTAACCGTAAGGCCTTTCGGAGAAGTCATCGCCTGGAGGTCTTTAAGGTGAACGGGGACGGGTATGTGAACAATGATGTCTGTGATCCACTCCTCGACAGCTAGACTCTTAGAGTGCCTCACAGTCCCATCATCCGAGCCAGCTCTCCCGAGCAGCCGTCTCTCTTCACCATCAGGCGTCAGTGAGAGGCCCACAAGTGAGCCATCGCTGTCCCAGAAGCTCTCCAGCGTCTTCGTGGTGTCCTGGATCTCTGACCAAGTTTTTGCCCAGTAAACCTTGCGAACGGTGTAAGTCTTGATCGCCTCCGGCGCCGAGACGGTCACGAGGGGCCCACACTTGGAGTACTTCCGGATCAATTTCTCGGCATCGCTCATGGTCGGGTTAAGGTCGTCTTCCTTGCGCGGCCAGTAGATCCTTCCAAACTGCTCGCACAGCGACCAGATGCGCCGACGGTTGGCTACACCCATAAGCGGTCCGGTTAGCCACCTCTCAGGACGCGTCGTCTTTTCCGCCCATTGCAAGATACGCTGAGCGTCGTTTTCCCGCAGAAGGGCTTCATCCCGTTCAAGCAGCTCCCGAAGCTCGAAGTACCAAGGAAAGAAAGAATCCCTGAGCCGCTGCCGCCAGAACTGGTTGTTGTTCCGCAAAAGCGCGTGAACCGGCCATGACGCCTTTGCCAAGTTGATAAGATCCTCGTCCGAGATAAAGCCGGAGATCCTGTACAGTACATCGTATGGTATCTTGGCAAATTGGTCATGCTGGACGCGGTTCCCGAGGTCAGTCCGCACCAACACCGGCTTGAAGGCGTCCGTCCCGAACATGGACAGGACGACCTCACTCGCGCCGGGCACGTTCAGTGGGTGGCTCACGACGAACTCAAAACCCGGCACTGCGTTCCAGGACTGATCCAGCATTTTGTTTACGACGCCATAATCGAATTTACTTAACGCGTACCCGGCGCTGGGCGACAGCTCCCGCATGATGCTGAACAACAAGTCTTTGTCCAGCTTACCGTCGCCAAAGGAACCCGTGAGGCATTTGGCCAGCATCTCGTAGCAGCACCAGTGGAACGGGAAAATGGGCTCCCCGGGGCGGTCCCAGTTATCGTAGCAACATAGCTCTGCAAGATCGAGCCCGACGACGTTTGGATCGTCGCCGTCTTCGACGTTGACGAATCCAACGTCGTCATAAGTGCCCGGCCCGCTGACAAAGGACCTGTAGTTGCCGAAAGGGTCAGCTCAACTCAGCACTCACTTGCATGGCGCAGGGCTGTTGTCGCCATCAAGGAGAACTGACTTGCAAGCTTGCTCTGAATCCGGGTTGAACGCAAGGACGTGGAGTGTTTCGGCCCACTTGACGTCTTCCTCGCTAATGACGGTAGGGTCGTAGCTGTTGTCCTCCTCATAGCTATCAAGAGAATTGGCGTCGTCATCGTCGTCGTCGTCGCCGCCCCCGTGCTTGTCTTTATACTCATGTTCCTTGCCCTGCTTGTCCTTTCCGAACTTTTTTGCCATCTTCCTCAGGAACCGAGCTGTCCTTGGCTTTCGGCAGACATTGATCTCTCGGAAAGGCCCACCACATATGGCACAGAAGCAATCGCTGGAGCCCATAGTGGAAAGGAGAGACGACGACGGAGGTCAAATCATCAAAGAGTGAAGGAGGCGAGATGGCAGAGGGGCACTCATCAATTTTATAAAATGAAGACCACGAACCTGTCTCATTTGTCTAGCCGCACCCGGTCAAATGCACCGTTGCTGCCTGCTCCACCGTTCCGGAGCGGAAGCCGATGAGCCGGGCTCGACTGGGGGTAAGCACCCCTCGCCCTAACAGGCAAGTCTGCCAAGCTCAGCTAGGGTGCTCAGTCCCGTGCATGGCTCTCTCATCGAAGTCCATAAACGGGATCCCAAAGTCGAAATCCATGACCTCGCTATCAAGGAGGTTCACGGGGGCCCAGCAGTGCCGCCACTGCATCGTGACCATGGGGTCCGCGAACTCATCACCGTCATCAGCACCAGCGGCAGCGACGGGGCGGCCACCGGGATCCAGGGTCGCCCCAGGGTGCTCGCCGACGCCGCCGCCGCCGCCGCCGCCATTCATGGACAACAGCGTCGCGGCCAGGCGCTCGGAGCTCTTCTCGTGCCGCGCGGCGGACGACTTCTCCATCGCCCGCTGCAGCAGCTTGGCCGACTTGCCCGCCACGACACACTCGTCCGCCATGGTCTCAAGTACCTCGATGGCCATGTGCACCAGCCTCAGGAGCGGCTCGATCTCGGCCTCGGAAGCCTCCTGGTTGATGTAGACCAGGATGATAGACGTCGCGAAGATGGTATATGTTGTGTTGTAGAACCTGTGCGCCGTGAGGTGTTAGTCACAGATGGGGGGCACCACTTCATACGATGCTTGCGAGGGACTGACCATGTGCGGAAGAACTCCTGGTGGTGATATGTCTCGTGGATGATCTCGATGGTCTTCTTTGCCGAGTCCAGACATTTCTGGACGCATTCGTAGGATCCCGGTACTGAGGACCTCTCGGCGGGGGTAGATGTGAGGAGGATGGAGCCAAAGAGTAAGATCCGGAGGTTGAGATAACCTGCGTGTGGAAAGACGTCTCATCAGTCGTGTCCTAAGTGATAGCTCAGGTGAACTTTGAACAGTGCACTTACGCATATTCAACACCAGCTTCTGTCTCTTCATCCACATGGCTTCCTTGTGGCTGCCGATCTTCGATGACCGATCCGACTCCAGCCTGGGACGGATTGGATCCGGTAGGTGCGACAACCAATTATCAAACCGCTGGTCTAGATGCTGCGCCAGTTCCACCGTCCTCGCGGCCGAGTTCTGGGGTAGATAGATATCTATGCAGACCTGTCGGATAAGCCTCGAGAAATGCACCATGTGCTCTATGATGGCACAGTGGGGTGGATCCAAAAGCGTGGAGCCCGGGTCGAAGCCTGGGGTGAATTCGGTCAGGGGGAAAGCACGGTTATGATACTCTTCAGAGCCGAGCCCGCTTGGACGACCCATTGCGAAAGACAGCTCTCTGTGACAAGTCAGCCAATGACCCAACCCCTTCGGAGGATGAGACCCACTCTTCTAGGGAATATATGCCCCTGAACATGTATGTTAGCTCGAGATCGTCAGTCCTCGATGTGCAAGCACTCACCACCAGGTCCTGGCTTCTGCTCTGAGCTGAGCTGGACTTCTTTTGCAGTTCGGGCCTGGCTCGCGGTTTATGCCTACTGCTAGTGCCGTGCGTACAGCCATGCCGATGTAAAAGTAGGACCCTGACATATGTCAGCTTGACATACATGAAACAGGACACATATTTGACTAACAATGGGCATTCAGCTCATTCTGGCAGACCTTTGCCTAAACATATGGGTGCACAGATTAGCATTTGTGCTTGTCCCATCGACGAATTGAAGAGAGATGCTGTCCCGTCCCGACCAAGAGTGAGCGAGGGTTCGTACCATGAAGAAAAACGTCTGCACCATCTCCAAATCAGTAGCGAGCTCAAGCTCTTTGAACCTCGCCCTCGCCTCGTTGAAGAATCGCCTGCTCCACTTCTGGTTGCTGACCCCGCCAACAGGCTCGATATCCCTGTAGCCAACCAGCGCACCGATGGACAAGATACTGAAGTACAGCGGCACGAAGCTCGCGTGCTGCTTCATAGCGGCCTTGTCGCCGGACCAGAGGATCTCACACCGCTCGAGGAAGGACGTCTTGTCAATCATGGGATGGATATAATGCATGGTGGAGAAGAAATTGTGCAGAAACACACTGCACTGGCGGTAATAGGCGGGCTCCATGGCGGAGAGTTGCGCCTCGGACACGGTCAGGACGGTCGTCCCGCCGCCGGCGCCCTTGTCCGACGCGTCCAGCTGCGGCGGGGAGAAAGCCGGGTTGTGCAGATTCGAGAGTAGAGCAGCAGCGACGGCGTCCGACTCGGAGTGCTCAGCCGTGCCGCCGGCCTCGGACGACGCCGGCGACCGGTCGCCGCCCCGCTGGACCTGGGACAGCAGCGCGACCGACGACGAGCTGCCGTAGAACTCGACGTTGCGCGTGTGGCTGTTGATTGCTGTGACCTCCTGTCCGCCCCTCTGGCGGGGCCTGGCGGTCATGGGAGGAGTGGATGAGAAGGCCGTGCTTGTTCCGGGCGAGCCCGCCGGCGCGCCGGCGTTGTTAGCATACTGGTTATGGGCAGAGAAGCCTGATTTGACTGAGGAAGAGCTGTTTGCTGCCTGCGCCTCAAGCTGAGCGGACAACTGCTCCACTTGCTGCTCCAGGCCCCTGACATATCTGAGAGGGAACGGTCAGTACTTCCGACGCGCGTACAGCACTGCTGTTCAATGAGTAAGGCGACGTACTCGGGCGTGTATCGCCTCCTCGACGAGTCCTGTCCTTGGTAGACACATTCCACATTCCGATCTGGGGTTGTGTGTCAGCCTTCCCGCACTGCTGCAGTGCCATGTACGGTGTTGGGCTTACTTCTGCAGTAGGTGCAAGGGTACAGCTCATCGCACTTGTTCTTCTTCAGCCTGCAGAGGTTGCAGGCTCTCGCGGCCCTGGGACGGCGAACCTTGTGGCCCGAGTTTTGAGCGTGAGTCGTCGTCGAGCCGGTGGGCTCCATGGTGCTTCACCCAACGCCGTGGCCATAGGGGTATCAGGGTGGAAAAGTAAAAGTCGTCCAATTAAGCGTCGCTGTGAGACTTGAGAACGACGATTGACGTTGAATTGTCCTGGGCTGAGGCTCAAAAGGGGATGGAACGTGTGGACGGAGCCCGCCAATGCCGCTTCCCCGCAGGAACAGGGGGTCTGCTCCCAGTACCGCGAGCCTGGCAACGCTGTCCAGGGTGTGGAGAAGAGGTCTGGGGAGGGCTCACTTAGCGGCCAATGCCACCTAAGACTCATACATGTACCGCGTCAGTTTCCTCGTAACCTGTAAGATTAAGTAATGCGAATTATTTACACACCGGTGAAGTCGGAGCTTTGTGTGCGTCACACAATCTGACAATATATACCGTATTGTGTGATATAGACATGGAGAATGAGGCAGATGGTATGTATATGAAAATCCTGTAAATCTTCCTAATTCGAGCCGGATTTACTCCAAAAATACAAATATACTCTCTCATACTGAATCTTACGTACGGGACAGCTCCATAAATTACGCTCTTAAGACAGGGCCCCGGTCCCTGTCTGCATCTGGAATGTGCAATGTTGTCCCGCCGCCGTTGGAACTGGGTCAAACAATAACAACATCATCAGCAGGCCTTAGAGTTCCATATCATAGACTTCATTTTAGATTCACTGTCAGTTAAGGGACCTACTGCAAGACCGCAAGGAGATTTTACGACCCTAAATCGGAACGTGCGTTCCCACTTGCGTGCCTGTGTGGGGCCGTCCAATGTCATTGACCTCAGATGCACCGGCGGACCCTTGAAGTAGCTTTCGGATTTGCCGGACAACCTTGACTCCCGTGCAAGAGGGGCCGCGTTGCTCGGCTCCATTCGGTCCAGGGACTCATAAAGGTTGGGCAAACTCACACGGGTCCATGTTGTCATTGCTCAAGATGCCTCATCAAGCAAGTATTATCTATCGACCTCTTATCGGTGTTACATAGCCAGAACCAGGACAGGTACCATCCAAATATCCACATCCAATATGAGTATCCCAATCCAGACAACACCGCCCGACTCCAACGCGGCCTATATCATCGACCAGCTCGAGGGCGAACGCATCAGTATCCCTGGAAGCAAGGGTGTCTTTAGGATTCTCGCCTCATCAAAACAAACCAGCGGAGGAATTGCCGTCTTCACAAGTGGTGCCGTGCTATCAGATGCCCCAGGCTTTCACTGGCACGCGGAGGCCCACGATGTCTTCCTTGTTACCAAGGGATTCCTGAAGCTCTGGAACGGCGACAAGTGCAGGATCATGGGCCCAGGCGACTTCGCGTACATCCCTCCAGTGAGTCGAGACGAAGGCACAAGCATATTCGTGACACAGCTAACACGTGTATGAAAAGAAAATCATCCACAACCCCGAGCTGATAGGCCCACATACCGAGACCCTGGGTCTGATCGCCCCGGGCGACTGGGTGGACTTCTTCAGGTACGTGGGCGAGACGTACAACGGCATCATTGTGCCCGAATCCGACGACCGCGACATCAAGAGCTTGCTCATCCCCAAGGTGATGGCCGCCAAGGACCGCTTCGACGTCAACTTTGTGCGCGACTACGACCCGCCCGCGGTCGGCGAGTGGCTCGACTCCGAGAACATCCTCCCGGATCCTCTGACCCCGTACTTCCTCCGTGCCAACACCGGGCCGAGACAGATCCTCGGGGGCGTCTTGTCCAGGCCGTTCATCTTCGCTTCTCAGTGTAGCGGGAAATTCGCTATTTCTAGCATCGAGTCTTCGAACCAGTATGGCTCGTCTCCGTTCGCGCAGCAATGGCTGACCTTTAAAAATGTGCATCACTGTTTTACTGTCCAAGAGGGCATCCTGAAGGTCAAGCTCAAGGAGGAGAGCTCCGATAAGTGGAACAAGGTCAGGGAAGGACAGACGCTTTTGGTGCCCGCAGGGAAGGCATTCGTTCTTGACTTCGGAAGCCGGTTTGTGAGAGCTATCACATTCACGAATGGACCCGGACTGGAAGAGGTTGTCAAGTTGGCCGGCGCCGATTGCCCAGCCGTTGTCCTGCCAGATACGGCGGCTGCGTATGAGCGTAGTAAACTTCAAGACGTGTTAGGTCAAGTCGGCGTCGTTGTAGAGAATCTTTAGACGATGGGCAGAAATGCTACATTGAACACAAGAAAACAAAATTTACTCACGCAGCGGTCTTGTGAAGTTTGATCTAGGCTTTTTTATGATTGTTGTTGATTGGTTCCTCAGCGTTTGTACAATCTAATTCTGATCTTGATGAAATGGGGACATAATTCCAAAAAAGATCTCACTCTTCTAAGCTCATCCCAGGCGTACGCTGGATTATTTTCCAAAGTGAAAGTCACATGTGTCATCTTGATAATGGCAAACTTAGAGAACGAATCCTGAAAGTAATAAGGGAGTTTCTGGTTCAACATCAGGCAGCCAATAAGGGAGTTGCATGATTAATGTATTTATTAAAATTCAGGTCCTTTATACTAATATTTAAATATAAACATAATATACAATCAATCGAAATCAAGTATAATAACACAAACAAAAGATTACAACCTTACATTTTTTACAATTACGAACAAGAGTAAGATTTGTTCTTAAGGTTTAATTGATTGGGGGCTTGATAAAGTCTCTTGATTGCGGTGATTCGACGTCAACATAATACTTGAGATTACACAATCCTAGCTGAATCCACCCAGACCTCTCTCGTGACTTCGACGTCCCCGGACGACTTTCCACGGGTCTGGTGCACCTGGCTGTTCTCGACGCTCACCACATTTGTAGGGCGATTGATGAGCCGGACCTCGTCCAGCTCGACGTGTTCATATTCCCCACCGCCGCCGCCACCCCTCTTGCCCGAGGTCCACGGGTTTTGACGCACGCCGTTGAACGCGGCGTCCTGTTCGCGGTAGCGGCCCTCTCGGATGCCCGTGCTCGCCTCCACGCTTGGCCTGCGCTTACCGTCCCTGAGGAGCAGCCCAAGCTCAGGGAAGCTCACGCAGAGGATTCCTGTCGCTATCTCGGCTAGCCTGATGAAGCGGGTGCCGTGCGTTAGAAATTATACAACAATTCGTCTTGTGGATATATGTGTGCTTCGTTTCGCCCACATCAGAAGACGGCAGCATCTCATTGCACGAGGACGAATTCGGGACAGAGATGAAGGCCTATCGACTTACGCCCACATTATTATCTGAGGCTGGACCCAGGTCTTGTCTGGGTTCTTGTGGCCTCGCAGCCGCACAACGGAACCCACGAGGCTGAACGCAGGAGCGCTGACACATAGTCAGCTGGAAATCCTGGAGTCATGTAGGAAGTCTTTACTCGCAAAAGCCGAGGTCTAAGCCATAGAGAGATGCTCACCACATGCCAAACGTGAAAGCCAACACGACATAAGCCTTTTTCGTGACCTTCATGTTAAGGTTCCAGACCACCCGGAGCGGCATTATAACCATGATGAAATCGGTCAGTGCGTTGAAGACGCCGTCGACGTTGACCAGCATCAGTACTTCGATGCAGTGGCCAGGGATAAGCTGGTCCCAAGCCCGGGCCCGCGGAATGCACTCCCATATCTTGGCAATGACTGTGGCGACGTAGTAGAGCACGAGCAGGACGCTGAGCACGACGACGGCGACGTCGAACGGGCTTCGTGGGTGCCCCGAGAATACACGCCGGTACAGGCACAGGATTGCGAGCTTGGTTACGCAAATGGCAACGCCGTAGTGGATCCTGGCTACATACAACCACTTTCCGTCGTTCAAGTCTCATGTCAGTCTCTGCTTGCCCTCAAAGCTTCTGCTCTTCTATATCTCTTCAACACAGGGTCCAGGGGTGCGCAGCGAACGGGGAAGGCGCATGAGTACTGTCTACGTACGTAATATGCCTCTTTGACCTGGGCGTGGGTCAAGTCCCACTCGTGCTCTCCACCGTGGTGCACCATCGTGGCTGCTCCAGTGCCACAATAAGTGATTGCCCCAATCTGCGCCGTTAGTCAGGAGACGTCCTGCCTACTGCTAGGCAATTACTACAACTTGGCCAAGACCTACCCAAGCAATCAGAGAGAGCCCTATTCTGGTCGTTAGCTGGGTCTTTCTTGTATTCTTGCAAATGCTGATCATTCCGGGCTTCAACCCGCTTACAGTCTTCACAGATCCATTGTCGCTTGATCCAAATCCTGACATACATGCGTAGGAGGAAACATATAGTGGTGAGCGGTATAACGACGCCAATGGCGATAGTCATTGCTCCCTTCGACGTTGCTGGGTGGTCGAAGTTGGACATTGCGCCCGGAGGGGGCATCAGCTCAGGCGTCGGCGTGGCGTCGCTAGTTGTTGTCGCCATCTTTTAAGCTGTTGTTTAGCTTAGTGACATCGTTTCGGCGAAGGGCTTATTGGGTGGAGGGCATCCGGAGACTTCATGAGGTGCAGCTGGTAGTTCAGTCGGTAATTTACTTATCTTATTACATTTTATGAGGGAGTAAGTAAATTAATTTACCCTGGTTAAAGGCTGCAAACCTGGGTGCTTTCGACTATCACGCAGAAGTCCCATTGTATTGGGGTGGGTTTGTTCCGGACCAGGTCGGTGTTATAGTATAGGTAGGCGATGATTAATTACCATAAATAAGTACAGTCAGATCCCAGAATTCCGTCAAGTTCGGCTACCGAGAGTTTCTGTTGCTTGTCCACCAAGGCTGTAAGGAAGGACTGCTGCCGTGTATGGATGCAACGCGGCTCATGGGCCCGCCAAGACACACTGGCATGCTGGCTGAAGAATAGTCCGGAAGAGATCAACGCGGGGCGACCATCAGTTGCCAGAGACGGAGTGCATGAGATGTGACGCTGGCAGAAGGCTGCCCAAAGCATGAATGGAACGAAACCCGGACCCATGGGTAGACTCTCATTTACTCGGAGACGAGGTACGTGATAGGCGTCCGCTCCTCCAATATATGAATGAATGTCATCAGAGGGGGCTGAACGCTTCTTCATCTTCACCGGCCTACTGCATGCGCAGCTTAGACGTGTTCAAAATATGCAAGTCAGCAATATCGCAACTACCGACCCAAAATCCACCATGAAGGACCCAATCACGACGGCAACCAGCGCCGGGTGTCGCTTGTGGGGTATACCTAGGTAATGGCAAGGGATCGGCGTGACCTGCACCTCCAAGGCCAACTGCAGTCCTGATTTAGAGTAGCCTGCCCTCGCCAAATTTTCCTCACGGCGGAGAGGTTATTGTGTGTGCATGGCTCGGTCAGTCACAATGACAGCCCTGGTTACAAGAAGATCGACGAGGCAAACTTCTGAAAAGGTTCAGATTATGCCAACGTGCCCGGCCCCGACTTGGCCACCCTCATCACCCACAAATGCCACTATTCCGAATATCAAATTCCCACTATGACGGTATACAAACTCTCTTTCATTGGTCTTGAGGAATTATCAGAGTTGGCTTCATCTGGTAACACCTAAGCAGCGTTAATCAAAGCCTTTCAAACAGTCTTGTTATCCGCAAAAGCTATGTTTAAGTAAATCTTAACCCTCTTCTTCTTATTTATCTTAGTAATTTGAATTTCAATTTCTACAACCTGTTTTTATAAAATTACTACAAGCTTAACATCTTTTTAATGACAGTCTTTGAATAGAACTTTTTTAAATAATAATTGTTATATAAAGCTTCAATATTTCTTTAAAAAACACAACAATTCACTAGACCTCTTATGTCTTAAAATTTTGTGAATATTATAGAATTAAATCTTACTAAGAATAAACTATAGTATATGAAACGTAATGAAGTATTCTTTTGAATTCCTTAAGGCGCTCCGCATCGAGACGAAGACGAGATTACCCGCCTAAGAATCCCCAAGAATTGCCTCGCTGGCCTTCTCCGACAGCAAATACGTCGGCAGCTGGATAAAGAAGCCCGGGATGACGGGGAACGCCGACGCGTCCACGACCCGCAGGCCTTGCACGCCCCTGACGCGAAACCGGGAGTCGAGCACCGCCCCGATTGATGCCGTGCAGCACGCATGATGCCCAAACGAGTTGGCCTCGATGTACTCCTTGACCGCGCCCTCGTCGCTGGCGTTGCGCCTCCCGGGCTTCGTCTCCTCGAACGAGCCATCGAGCGGGATGAGGCTGTCCATGGCGCGCCTCGCGAACGACACGCCCTCGTACGACGCCTGCAGGTCCTTGTCCCGCGCGGCCGGGGCGCCCCCGAACGTGTTGAAGGCGATGACAGGGGTGTCGCGCGGGTCCGCAGATCGCAGGCGCACCGTCCCCGCCTCGTTGGGCGTGCTCGCCCGCAGGCTTAGCCACACCCAGTGCCTGTGGTCCGTGTGCAGCGCCAGCTCGGACCAGCCGGGGAAGAAGCCCGGGAAGTTGGCTGGCCCGCCGTAGACGAGGACATCCGGGTCGTCGGCATTGGGCGCCGCGCTGGTCCGGATGACCGCGCCGACCGCGAGCCCGTTGGTCGCGTAAGTGCCCTTGGCCGCCTGCCCGAGCCCGGACTGCCACCTCTCCAGGCATGGGTCCGGGACCTCCGGGTAGCCGTACAGGAAGGTGCAGCCGCTGGTGAGGCTGAAGTTGGTCTGCGTCTCGCTGATGACGGGTACCTCGATGTGGTCGCGGAGGTTGGACCCAACGGCGGGGAGGTCGACGAGCGGCTCGATCCCGTGGGCTGATAGCTCGTCGGCGGGGCCGATGCCGCTGAGCATGAGGATCTGAGGGGTGTTGAACACCCCCGCCGCGACGATGACCTCCTTGGACGCCCTGAGGACACCCTCGGCCTCGACGACGGCGCTGTCTGAGCGGGTGTCTGCGCGGTACAGGGCGTTCCCCTCGAGGTACTCGACACCTGTGGCCTTTGGACCGTCAGGAGAGGATGAGCTCGTGTCGAATTGGATCTTGGTCACGAGCGTGTGGAGCTTGATGTCAAGGTGATAGAGCCTGTTCCCGTCAGCGTCGGCCGCGGTGGCCACCTGCAAGATGCGGTCCCGCGCTCCACCGCGTGTCGAATTGCCCATCGACAGCGGCATCTGGTACGGGCCCGTGCTGATGGTCTTTCCCGGCGCATTGATATCCTTACTCAGAATCTTGGCCAGCCCTGCGACGGTTTGATAGACGATGCCGATGAGGCTCATGCCCGATGCCGACGCGGCCGAGGCGATGATGCTGATTATTTTCAGGTCCTGCACTGCCGTGACAAGCGACGTGAGCTGCGTCCAGAACCAGCCATGGAACCCGTGGCCGACGACAGAGTTGGGGAGGTAGTCACAGTGCTCAATCTCCTCGAGATACCGCTGGAAGGTGCTGCCGTTCCACGACGTGTCCCCCGTCCTCTCCGCCACCGCATCCCAGTCGCTGTCGAAGGCCCGGATGGCCACCAGCGCGTTGTGCCGGCTGCAGCCGCCGAGCGTGCCGGCCCGGGGGTATAGGGTGCCGATCGGCACGGCGTCTGCGGGCGGGTAGAGCCCGGTGTAGATGGTGCCGTTGGGCAGGCGGTACGACGTGATCTCGTTTCTGGCCTCGACCGCCGGGTCCGAGCTGCGTGTGACAAAATAGTTCCATTGCGTCGTGGGGTGGTCGTCGGTGGCGCGTGGGAACAGCACGGGGATCTGCTCAATGAGGTCGTCGCCCGAGTCGCCACCGGCGTCGACGAGCAGCACCTTGTGGCCCGCCTCGGCCAGGTTCGCCGCCAGGGGTCCGCCGCCCGGGCCAGAACCCACGACTATGTAGTCGTAGGCCGTGTCGTTAGTCACCTGCCGCTTTGGCAGGATCGGGTTGTGTCTGCGCACATGCGAGCTGGTCGATGCCAGGGCCGAGTTGATGAACACGGCCGCGGCCAGGGTGGCCACAGAGAGGATGCCTTTTGCATACATGGCTGAGTCCCAGCTACTATAGCACCATTTTGGTAGAGACAGACAGCCCTACACCTCAGCTCAGCTCCGGAGGAGACTCAGCAGCCGCTGCTGTGACATGCTCTAGTTATATCTGCACGAGTGGCCAAATTGTAACGACATTACTTTCCCACAATGAAACTCTACTTTATGGCCATCCCATACTGTACACTAACAGCGTAGAGGCTGCTGTCATCGTGAACACGTGTGGACGGGAGTGGAGCTTCCCGCTCGCCGTTGCATTGCGATCGTCTATTCAGAGGCTAAAGACGGTCGCTAAAGGTGGCACAGCTCCAAATGGTTCCTCGCGCCAATCGAGCCAAGTTCAGCCCCTCAGGGCTGGAATAGGCAAGACATTCGTCACTCAACACCCCGATATACAAGAAACCGCCAATCCACTGGACTTTACAGTCACACTATGTACTCAAGCTGTGAGTAACCAATACGGCCCTGCATCATGCCTCCATTATGCAGTGTGATAGCCAATCACTGTAATCTTTGGTCATGAGATGAACACCCTCCCCGCCGAACATGGCCACCATGTAAGAGTCGATCTTCGTGAGCCAAGATCAGGAGCTAGAGGCACAGCATGGCTTGCCATCGTCTATCATGGTGTGATGTACTCTATTTGCCGACCCAAATGTAAGATCCCAGTATGGTGTACAGATTATTATAGAATTGTGCGCAGCGAGAAGTACGTTTCTTAAAATGGGGCCATATCGTGACTGGATGGCCAGTACGTCAAATAAATGGCTCTTGCCTGACGGCGTCCTCTACCTCTTTGAACGCATCGTAACCATACAACCACGGCTGAACTTCCGGGCATGTCCATCTGCTTGGAAATGGGCCTGTAAGGTCTTTCCCAAGAAGAGAAAGAAACAAGGCATCACGAGCTTCTTGCTCGGGGCCGTCTAGCATGTGAAAGTCGTGTCGCTTCGGAAAGACATTAGTGAAAATGTCCAAGAGATTAATGATAATTTCGGCATCTTGTTGGAGCGACTCACCTGTTTGAAGGTTTCCCTGACAATAGCCTCTCCTCTTGCCTTTCTCAGCTTCTCATAAAGTCTAAGTGCTTGGGGCACCTGGGCTTTGGTCTTCACGTGCCCTAAAAGTTGTCCTAACACAGCTCCATCCTCGACAGCGGAGTTTGCCCCTTGCGCAAGATATGGAAGCATTGGGTGGCATGAATCACCCCTGAACATATGAGTTAGTTTGGTACCCCAAACTTTCACAATGTCCATACTTACACAAAAACAAAATTTGATTTCTCGTTGACCCAAGATGGCAACTCTTCCCCTGTATCGCAGCAATGCGTCAGCCGACTGGCAACTTCTCTGTGGCATTTCCAAATGGCAAAGGGATAGGAGGGGTACATACTGTGCATCAATCTCCATTTATGTACGAAGTTGACCCTTTCGAGGAAACGTCCCAAGATCGGGTCCCAGTCGGCAAAATAAGCCCTCATTTCTTCCAAGCTACCCGGCTGGCGACTTACGCCCTCCGGCAGGTCGTCAGGAGCAAGCAACACAAGGTTGTACATCTTGCCCCCTCGCATCGAATACCCCACAACGTGCGTTCCGGGGCCAATCCAGAAATGCACAGTCGGTTTGCTCACCCAGGCGCTCAGCTCGGGGTCGTCCGCCACCTGGTCCAGGTCGAGCACCACCCGGTACGCCAGGTCGCCTGTCGGCAGCGGCGGAACTTGCTTCCCCAGAAAGCATGTCTGGCATTTAGACCAGAGGCCATCTGCCGCCACGATGATGTCGGCCTTCGCCTTCTCGCCGGACTCGGTTGTGATCTCCGTCTGGTCGAAATCTATGTTGTCTACTCTCTCTCCGAGGTGGAACTTGATGCCCAGATCCTTTGCTCTATCGTACAAAGAAAGCTGCAAGTCGACGCGATGCATATCGAGGAAGGGCGCTTGGTATTTTCTACGAATGTTCTTGTGGAAGTTGTCCTCATGTGCGAGAACCTTGCCGGTATACCGGTGCACGGTCAAGGCGGTGGGCTCCGCGGCCTCTCTCCACAGGCGATCTGACAGGCCCCATCGCTGGAGAATGCGAGTGGAGTTGGGAGTTACTTGCAACCCGGCGCCGATCTAATTACGTTGTGAGTTGACAATGACCCGGCTGTGGAAGACAAGAGCAGATATGTGGGCTATGGTTTCCCCTACCTCAAGGAGTTCTTGTGCTGATTCGAACACTGTCACGTTGTGACCGGAGAGGGCTGTTGATATCGCAGTCGCGAGCCCACTGATACCTGCGCCCACTACGATTACATCCAGCTTGATTGATGACTTCTGCTGAGCTGCGGTACCATTGACGGTATGTGGTGTACCCGAGGCTGCTGTTGCGGGGCTGCTGTTTACCGTCATCTTGTCCGAGGAATCTCAATATTTTGATAGAGCACGAAAGGTAGAGATGATTCTCAGATCGTTTGATAACCTAAAGCCGCGATGCTTGAATCTTTACGTTAGATGCCCCTTTTCAATAACAACGAGGTCATCAATTTGTTGTGAGTCTCGGCTATCCCAGATTGGTACCACTGTATCGAACTCCTGAGATGCCGAGCACACGCGGCTAATGTTAGTGTTAAGAGCGGCAATTCCGGTTCCGAGGTTTGGCTTCAGCCGGATTACCCGGCGTCCACATTCCGCGGAGGGGAGCTTACCGGTGTTCAGTTTTGGCACCCTATGATGTCGGGTTCAATTGACGTCTTTTATGCGGTCTGACGGACGCGTCAAGCAAACGATGCGGAATTAAGACTTCGAGAAGAATAAACTTTAAAACTTTCGCAAATGGGTAAAAATTCTTCCTGGACACAGTGCCATTCAAGCTAGGGGGGAAGGCATGCGCATTGGATCATGCAGTAGATGTAACCATCCCTGGACACTATGCAACGGAAATCATCTGAACAACAAGATAGCTTCTTTTTCTAGAGTATCCCTAAGCAAGCAAGCGACATCAATTTTGGAAATGGACAAGATAAAAAGACATCATAGCGGGATTGCCCTGAGAAGCAAAAAGTAACTTTGGCGCAGATGTGGAACTTTAAACACGGGGAGCGCAGAAGTGCAGGCACAAAAAGATCAATCTGGACAGATCAAGAAGGAATGTTCGGAGGTTATGAAGATGGACTGATCAATTTTTTTTCTTCGGTTGCTTCGACCTGAAACCTGAATTATTTTGGTGTTAAGCACTACACATTGCATAGCTGTCTTTATCGCTGTTCATGTGCCACTCCGTCATCTTTTCAAGGAGAATTGGGTCAATATCGCGGTTGGCCTTCATGAAAATGAGCTCGTACGGATGCAAATTACTCCCGTAGTACTTGCCATCATACAAAGCATCATCGAGTTGGCCTGCTCGACAGTAAGTCCCGGGATCACGAGCACCAGCGTATGCCGTCATCAAAACATCCACCTCGAAGCCCTGGGCTTCAATGAGCCGTGTAGATCCAACCTCACTGTGCACCGCCTGGTCCATGGTTTCGGGACAGAAACTCAAGCCCACGGGGTCCTCCTCTGTCCCCCAAAAATCCGCCATACCGACCGTTCGAGAGAGGTCCGGGTTAAGGAGCAGGCCCATCCCAACATCATCGGTAGCCCAGAGCATCGACTGGACATGTGGCGACGGTTGGCAGTTGAGAGTTGTGCCGACCAGCTTGATCTTCTCCGTGAGTCTGTCTAGAAACAGGTCTGTCCAGCATAGGGAGGCGTACACCGGCAGAAAAGGGCCACGAATACTTGCGTTCATAGTGATGAAGCGCCTGTAGTTCTTCCAAAGATCGTCTTCCCTCAGCACTTCTCCCATTGCACCTAGATCGAAACAGTGATTTTCCCTCTCTACCACTCTGATATTATCACGATCAGGAACCAGTTCTTTGGCCGTTGTGTTGCCGTTGAAGATGAAAACGAAGTCTGTCTCGTTGTGCAAGCCCTTCTTGAGAAAGAACTCCAAGTTCAGGCGGGCTATTCTTGATTCAGAATAAGTGAATAGAACAAGTGACCTTTCTTTTGATGGCGCGATTGCATCGACAACTTCGTGGCTTTCCTCTAATGGAACAGTGTCCATCGACTGAAGAGTTGTAAGTTTTAACTCCTCGGCAAATCAGTGGGACATTCGGCATCGCCTTACCATTCTCAAAATATACTCCAACCATATGAAAACAGTCGAGACTGTGAGAAAAGCGCCAACGATCAAGTATCTCCACTGCAGGAAAACGGGCAAAGAGTACATGATTTACTGAGACTCGTGAAGCTGAGATATGTAGAAGGAAAGATTTTGGGTGCACAACTTGAGATCCAAACAAGAATATTTGCTGGCTGTTGGTAGCCATTTTGTGTAAACTTTCAATCTCCTCCATTACCAACGCGTAGATACATACGTAGATAACGACAATGACGCGAAACGCCGCTATAGGCATCTAACTCTATTTCGTAGATTTCAAGTGGGACCTCAACTTATGCCGCTGAAACTCGGACCATCTGCGGGCATGTTGTATTCGCTGAAACAACGCACGTGGGTTGCGAACTAGTCAGGTTCTTTCTCTTCGCGGTCAGCCTCGTGCTGATCATTACGGGAACTTTTAATAGCACATCCTTACAATATACCTTATCAACAGCTTTTATGAGTGATAGGCGCCAAATTCGATGAGCCAGTGTTCAATGACTAATGAGCGATAAAAGGAAATGGCGCACAGGGCCAGCGATGGAGATGCCATTCAATGTAGCCAGTCGATGTCGCTGTGACTGGCAAACCTCCATCTTATTTGTCCTAGATATACTCGATCATGATTCGTGAATGACAGTCTCTAGTAGAGCAATCATATTTCCCCATTCTCATCTCCACTAAGTCGCTGAACACCCGGCGGACTTACCTGTACTATAATGTACTGCTTAAGTTCCAGACATGAGTGATCCATCGTGTCCCCCCACCCGGGTGTCCGTACTCATGGTCGACGTTGGCTCATTTCGTCCAAGAAAAACACTTTTTCGCTGTCAGTTGTACTCTTTGCTTTCTAGTTCACTTTTCTCCTCGCAAACCTTTGAATCTGCATCCATCAATTCTCTGCGACGGTGTACAACAATCATGCCAGCACCAATGCAAAGCTCAAAGAGGAACTTCGACGGCCTCGACGGCCCAGTCTATCCGAGAACGCCTCCCACCCTCCCCTACCGCCACTATATCTTCCAGATTATCTTACGTGTTTTTACACGTGGGGTGTTGAATACATCCACTGCATCTGTCGTCGTAAGGAGTAGGAAGAGAGTATCGAAGAATACGCACGGTGGTCTTCAGCTACGAATGGATAGGACGACGAGACAAGATTCTATGTGGCATCACAATTCTCATCGAAGAAGACCTGCAATCACGTAATCAAAATACCGGTGGCAGTCGCAGCCGAAGTCGCCCAGATGTGGGGCCATGATCCGCGCAGCATTGTGCAAAAATTAGTCGCGTTGGCGGCGGGAATACGCGACAATGGAAGCAAGTGCTTCTTTTCATATAAAAGCAACCTTCAATACGTAAAAGCTTACAAGCCTGAGAGATGAATGTGCCCAAAATGAGCATGGTTGCTATCCAGGCCTCTTGCATGTTCGCGTTGAGAACGCGTCGTAGAACTTTGTGCGAGTTCACTGTGTGTATGGTTGTAGAATGGCACACATTTCACTACCGCATTCAATGGACCGATGAGATGGTATCATGACCTAGGTTGAGGAAAGCCAAGAAGTTCGGTACGGAGTGCGGGTCTCGGCAAAATGTACGACCTTTTACCGGACAGGTAAACTTGGCGATGTTGTATCACCACAAAGCATGAGAACTGCCTTCTTCGAGAATGACCTGGCATCGGCGTTCGCGGGAACCTCTTCCAACTGAGAATGCCATTGAATATGTAGCAAGCCTTTCAATTGGCTCATCTGTTGTGCTATACTGTATCATGCATGCTCTCTTTGTTTTTAGACACTGTAGACGGGTACATGCGGTATTAAAAACAGGGCACAAAAACGCTTACTCATCCCCGGCTAATGCGGGTCGTCGACCACGTTCTCCATATTTGAATGCTTGATGAGGCTTCACGATGTCTCCCGCATGCAAATCACCGAGCCACTACTTACCCCTGCTTGAGAAGGGAAGTGCTACAAAATCTTGCAGTCTGTTGCATTGCAATGAGTAGGACCATCGGAGCTTGTGATGGGTTGCTCAGGCACATGTGCACTGGCGAGGAAGTGCGTTGAGGCTTTTCTTGGCTTGAACTATCTGCGGAGGTTAATGTGTGCTAGTCCACTCTTTCGGCACTATGCAACGTCGAGTGAGTCCGATGCCGCATGTTGACAAAGCATGATGACTTCATGGAAATGTATAAAAAGACTTCCCCCTCCTTTCGTCCACTGAATTTGTGACTCCTCCTTCTTCGAAATCCATTCTCGAGTTCTTATTCCCCCAACCACTTTCGTCAAAGAAACTATAGAGAGTACGCTGTTCCTCTTGAGGCAGCATGATATCTCTCGCTATGGAATCATCCAGATCAAGGTAACTAGGTGAAAAGTACACAGCCGGGTGTTCGGCTCTTCCTGCTGAGATACCTGCTTTATTGGTCATGATCGTGAGTTTGGCACTATGCCGAGCGCACGATCAAGAGAATTCAGCGTCTGGTTCAAAGCGGAAGAGTCGATCTGAGAAACACCGGAGAACTTGAACTGGGTAATGCCAGCGAAAGAACATGTGGACCTTCGATCTTCCCCGAGACCCTCCGGTATAGATCAGACTGACGATCCTAGCATTCCGTCCAACCCGGACCACCTACACCATGTCGACTGACAAGATCACCTTCCTCACTAACTGGTAGGACAATCTCATAAAGGCATCAGTTGCAGCTCATGGGTAACATGATCGCATTCTAGGCACGCCACGCCCTACCATGCGCCATTGTATCTCGCTCAAGCCAAGGGCTACTTCAAGGAAGAGGGTGTCAAAGTTGCTCTGCTGGAGCCCAATGATCCGAGTGTTAGTGCATATGTTGCACTAGGTGTTTGCTCACTTTGCATTCAACTTACTCTCGCTTTAGGACGTGACCGAGATCATCGGGTCTGGCAAGGTAGACCTCGGCTACAAGGCTATGATCCACACGCTTGCTGTAAGTTTAAGCCCCATGCTACACTGCCATGACACAGCATTGCTAACAAGATGCTGCGTAGGCCAAAGCCCGCGACTTCCCTGTCACATCCATTGGCAGCCTTCTCGACGAGCCGTTTACAGGCGTGGTCTACCTCAAGTCGTCTGGTATCAACGCCGACTTCCAAACACTCAAGGGCAAGCGCATTGGATATGTCGGCGAGTTCGGCAAGATCCAGATCGACGAGCTGACTTCTCACTATGGCATGTCTCCCGCCGACTACACCGCGGTCCGCTGCGGGATGAACGTGTCCAAGGCCATCATCAAGGGCGAGATCGACGCCGGCATCGGCCTTGAGAACGTGCAGATGGTCGAGCTCGAGGAATGGCTCGCTGCTCAGGGCAGACCCAAGAGCGATGTGCAGATGTTGCGCATCGACCAGCTCGCTGAGCTGGGGTGCTGCTGCTTCTGCACTATCCTGTACATCGGGAACGACAAGTTCGTGACTGAGAACCCGGACAAGGTTCGAGCGTTCTTGCGCGCCGTCAAGAAAGCCACAGACTTTGTGCTTGAGCAGCCTGAGCAGGCCTGGCTGGAGTATGTCGACTTCAAGCCTGTGATGGGGACCGACCTCAACCGCAAAATCTTCGAGCGAAGCTTCGCCTACTTCTCCAAGGACCTCAAGAACGTTCAGCGCGACTGGCAGAAGGTGACCAAGTACGGGAAGCGTCTTGGGGTGCTGAGCTCCGACTTCCAGCCGAACTACACCAATGAGTTCCTTGAGTGGACTCTGGATGAGGAATCGCAGGACCCTATGGGCGACCAGAAGCGAATGGCGGAGCTGCAGAGTAATGTTGCGGACAAGGGTGGATTCCGCCGCCTGCAGATTGAGGAGATCCAGGTCTGAGCTGTGAAGGACAAGACGGCCTTGCAATCACTCGTTTTGTGCACAAGAGATATAGAGCACCTTCTCTATTTGGCCAGATTCTCAGTCTATACGTGCCATTCTTTCATTTACAGACTAGCACAATAAAACCCAAGTCGAAATGCACGACATCAACGTATATGAAGTGTAGCCTCTCTAGGGTTCATCACCGTACCTACTCAAAAAAAGATTATTACTGCGGAATACTCATGTATTGTGCTCCTCTAAACGGTGATTTTTGACTACCCGTCTGTCTTGCTTGTCTAGCTAAAGATTATAGGGATGTGCTGGCTTCGGTTTTGCAAGCTCCTCAAGCAGATTTCGTTCATTGAAGGATGTATCGGGCATCGTGGAGTCCTCTGCCATCTAGATTCTCATCATCCGTTAAACCTTGAACCAGCCAGGAAATCATGTGCAGTCTTGAAAGTCTCCTGTGCGGACATGCACAAATTGATCGCGTGGCCAGTTTTGGCAATTCTCTTCCAATTGAATTCGGCGTTGGGGAATATTTCCACCGTTTCTGGGAGCAGGTTACCGCATGCGGCCACGGCTATCGTGGGCGTGCCTTGACCACAAAATGGCTGGTCTTGCTCGCCAGTGATGACCAGGATGCGCCTGGTATAAGCTGGTGCCTTGGTCATCAGAACGTAGGTGCCGATATATTCTCCCGCTGCGACGACGTCTTCCCGCTCCCACCAAATTTGAGCAAGCTCCTGCTCAAAATCTACCTGGTCGTGAACACCGAAGAAGGAGTTGGTTCGGGTTAGCTCGTTAGGTGAAGTCAGCTGCAATGCGACTTAGTATACGTACGTCAACGTGAACGGAAGTAAAACCATAGCACATAAATGGAAATGGACAAAGAGCAAGATGGGAAAAGAATGGTTCTTACGTAGAGTGCAGGCACTGTGCTAGGGAATCTCTCTGGAAAGAGCACCGCGGCAGACTGGGGGTTTTGAAGCGCGATTCCGTAGTACGACGGGAGAATGCGTTTAGTATAGCCGGTAAAGACGCTGATGTTAAAAAGATCCGGATACGTCTGGGCGATGTAAACGCCAAGCACCGATCCATAGGAATTACTGATATACAACAATTCGTCGTACTGCGGGATCTGACCTGTGCTTCCAGACCTGATTTGGTTGGCGAGATCCACATAGAGAGAAGCTCTAGGATCAGTCAGTCTATGAACATAGCAAAATAAATGGCACAAGTTGAGCATTTGCAAGGTATAACGGGAGAATACGGCATGAATGCTGTAGTTCAGATATGGTGTAGCGGCTCTGAAAGCAAGACGGGGATCTCACTCGTATGGGCCTTGAGTATACACTGCGGGATCTGGGTGAGACGACTTGCCGTGCCCTAGGCGGTCCAATTGCAACGTGGGATCTGTCGTAGTTCCGCGAAGTCAGCACACTGAAACTGGTTTCTGGTACTAAACCTGAAGCCAATACTTACAACCTAGGGCATTTGCATAATGTCTCCAGGAGTATATTTCGGGTTTATAACTTTCATACCCTAGCATAGTCAAAGTGTCAACCAATTCAATTATATTTACTAAACTTTCTAATATAATTAAATAGAAAATTTTCAGCTCTTAGTTAAATTAAATTAAATTTTAAAGGCTATTAATATAATTTAGTTAAATATAATAAAAAGAAATGGGTTTTAAAGCAAATATTTTCTAAACACTACACCTTATAAAGCGCACTAATAAATTTAATATATACCTTATAAGGCACAATACTTAAAAAATATCCACCCTAAAATTTAACTTAATAAAAAAAAACATATATAAAATTTAAATCTTCTATAGCTAAATTATATACTTAAATACAATACATATTTAAAAATATTTATATTAATTTATATATACTTTACTTATTTAATTATAAAAAGCAATTAAAAGCTATATTTTTTTAAGTTTATTTATAAATATATACTTAATAAATTAGCCTACTTATAGATATCTAAAACCCTTTTAAAAACTACCTTTTATATAATTTAAACTTAAAGTTTTATTAATTAAAGTAATTACTTATACACTTTAACTAAATATTTAAAAAATTTGAATACTAAATTTCCTTAAATTTATTTAAAAAATTTTAAAATAAGCAAATTTACTAAATTTAAATAAAAATTATTATAATACTTTTATTATTAAAATTACTTTTTATATTAACATTTAATAGTTATTTTTACTATATAAATAACCTAATTTTAAAACAGTTTATAAACTTATAATTTTACTATTTAAAAAATAAATAAATAAAAATAAACTACTAAACTAAGCTAGCACTAATTAGCTTAACTAATAATACTAATATAATCTAATTCTAAATATTAAGTAATAAAAAAATAAAATAAAAAAAAATAATATAATTAATAAATTTAATAAACTTAATAAAATTAATAAATAATAATAAATAATAAAAATATAAAATTAATTAATTAACTAATCAACTCTTTTAATATATAAGTATTAATACTATAAAATTTAACTAAAAACGCTTATTAAATACTAAGTAGCATTTAGCCTATAAAATAATAGTAACTCTTATTATTTAAACCCTTAATATATAAGCTATACTATAACAACTTACTATAAAGTTCTACTTTTAAAATAAATTTAAAAAAATATAACTTAAAAGCATAAATTATTAATTAATATAAGCTAATTTAAAAGCAATAAAACTAATTTAAAGTTTTACTTTACTACACTTTTTTTACTCTAAACTTAACTTATACCAAATATTAAATTTTATTAGTATAAATATTTTAAAATAATAACTATACCTTTTTTAATTAAACAAATATATAACTAAAAATAGCAATAAAAAAACTAGTATTATTAAAAGCAATAGCTATAAAAATAAACTTCCCTTTAATTAATAGCTATATACTTAATTTAAACACTTTAATACTAATAATAATAAACAAATTCCTCTAATAAATTAATTATAAGTCCTTAATCTTTCTTATACTCCTCTTTATTATAGTAATTTATCTTCCTCCTCCTTAAATAAGTATTTGCATAGCTATAAGAAAGCTTATTATTATTATTCTCCTCCTTCTTTTTAAATAAGTAATTATACAGTTATAAAAAGCTAATTTTAACTAATAATTAAAATTTTTCCTTTTAACTAAAAAAAAATTTATTTTTATAAAACAAGCTTACTTATAAATCCATTTTTATATATAACAATTAATAACTATTTAATTTTAATAGTATACTAATAGTTCTTTTATAAAAGTAAATAATAGTTTAGCTATAAGTTAGGATTATAGTTTAAAAAGAGGTTATATTTATGCTTATATAGCACTTACTCCTATACCTAATAAAGCATACTAATAAATTTAATATACAACTTATAAAGCATAAGAGTAAAAATAAAGAATACCTAATATAGCTTAATAAATATAAAAGGCTAAGTTTACTTACTTACAACTTTATAAAAAAAAATTATAAATATAATATAATTTTTTTAATAAAATATATTAAAGCTATAAAATTAAATAATATAAATTGTTTTTATATTAAATATTGCTTTATTATTATAGCAAGTAAAATACTAAAATATATATATTAATATATAAATTAATATATATTACTTAAAATTACTTAAATATATAACTAATAATGTATTATTACTTTAAATAAGTAAAAACTTACTAAAATTATTAATATTTTTATTTATAACTCTTAATATATATTATTTATATATATATTCCTTTATAAAAGTATAATATTAGTAATATAACTTATAAGTATTCTTTTATATATTAAGTTTAAGTACAATATTTAACTTAATATTTCCTAATAATACTCTAATACTTAACTTTATTTATAAAAACTTTTTATAAAAGTTTTTTTTAAGCTTTATTAAAGTATAATATATAAAAAAAGCTTAAAATTAAATATAAAAGTATAAGTATAGTATTAAATTATTATAAAATTAAAAGTAAAAATAAGTATATTATTATTATATACTTAAAAAATCCCTAAACAAACTATATAATTATATATATAAAAAGCTATAAAATATAAAAGTTTACTTTTAATTAAATTATAAAGTTTAAAATAATTAAAAAATAATACTAAAGCTTATTAAAGCTAATATTTAAAAAAAATTATTAATTAAAAATTATAATATTACTTAATACTTATATTTTAATATATATAATAAATAAAAATAAAAAATTATAAATTATATTATTAAGTAATTTAATAAAAATATTTTTTAGTAAAAGTTACTTAATATAGTAATTATTAAAAACTTTTTTTTTATATTATTAAATCTAAATCTTTTTAAACCACTTTCAAATACTTAAATCTTATAATTATAAATATTTATATATATTTTTTATAAATAATAATTTAATTTATAATAATTAAAATATATAAATTTTTAAAAAATAAAATTATTATTATTTTAAATATTATTAATAATAAAATTTATATTACTTTTAATAGTTAGCAATTAAAAAATTATTTATTACTTTATAAAATAATTATTATTTATTTAAATTTAGCTATTTATTTTTAAAAACTAGTTTTTAATATATTAGAAATTACTAAATATTATATTAATAAAAATATTACTATATATATTTATAATATTTTTAAAAAGTTTAAAATTTATTATAAAATTAACTATTTTATTATAAATAACACTAATAATAATAATATAATAATAAATAAATTAAAAAAACTATTAAGCTTTAATAAACTTAATTACTATATTTATTATTTTAAATATATTACTAATCTTATTATAAAAGCTCTTTTATTTAAATTTAACACTTTAATATTTAAAAACTTACTAAGCTTAAACTAAGCTAATATTACAGCTTAATATATTAAATAGTAAAAACATAGCCTTATTAGTAAACTAATATTACTTATTTTTACTATTTACAAATTTAATTATTTAATAAAATTTTTCTTAGCAAAATAAATATTAAATTTTTAAAAATTAAATAATTTAAAAAGTAAAACTTAAATACTACTAAAAATAATTATATATATATTAATATAATAGCTATTTATATTATTTATTATTTATTATACCCTAAAGCTACATTTATTTATTATAATAATCTAGTAATAACAAAATAACTTTTATTATTAAAAATCTTATTAATATATAAAATATATAAAAAAATACTTATATACTTTTTATAATAATATAAAACTATTAAATAGCAATTAAAATATAATTATAGTTATTAATAAAGTTTTTAAAAATATTAAAAATATACTCTTAATATTAAAAAGTAATAATTAATTTTAATAATATTAAAATAGCTTTATTAAAATATTTAATAGCATTTAAAATTATACTTTAACCTTTAAATTCTATTTTAAACATTTTAAAATATAAAAATTAATTATTTTATAATTTCCTAATTTTAAATATTTTTTAATTAATATTAATTTAATTTAAAAAAAGCTTAATAAATATTATATATTACTTAATAAATTACTTATATATTATACTTTTATTACACTTTATTTATTATATAAATAAAAGTATTTTAAAGCTATTTAAGATTATAAGTAGAAGTAAATTTATACTACTAAAGCTGCTATTTAATAGCTTTAAAATAAAGAATATAAGGATAATAGTTATATTTATATATTAATAAAAAAACCTAAAATAAAAAAGAAATAATTACTAAATAAAAAATTTAATATTTATTATAATAAAATATATATTTAATAAAAGCTATTTTTATTACTAATAATACTATTAATATTACTAAAAATATATTAGTTAAATATTATAAATTTAAAAAATAAATATAAATATTAATAGCATAATATTTACTTAATAAATAAGGATATTATTAACTTATTACTTTATTAGTATTAATATTAATACTTTTATTTATAATTATTATAAATAGCTTTAAATATTTTTTTTATACTAATAATAAGTACTAAAGTTAAATAGTTATTTTTATTAGCTAAATATATAATTATAACTCAGTAAAATTAATTTAATATAAATATTATTAGTATTACTTAATTATTTTAATTATAACAACTATAAGGAATAATATAATTTAAATAAAATAATATTGCTTTATTTAAACAGCTAAAGCTATTAAGCTTATAAATATAATAAATAATATAAAAATTAATTAAAAATAATTCTTTAATATTACTATTAAATATAGTTTAAAGGAATAAATAAAAATAAGTAATAGATTTAATTAATTAAACTAAGATAAAAGATCTTTAATAGCAATACTATATACTATATTAACTAAATTACTATGCCTAATAAAGCATATTAACAAATTTAATATACGCCTTATTAAGCACATATATACATAAAACTTAATATTATAAAACCTTATAAACCACAATAAATTTTAATTTTAAATAACTACTCTAATTAAGCTTATATATAAATTAATAATATACTTAACTAAATATATATAAATTAAAATAAGCTATAATTAATATAATTTTAGTTTTTATATATTTTATAAATAAAATATTATAATAACTATTATTTAATAATTTAAAAATAACTCCTTTTAAGTAAACTTATAAAAGTTTATATAATATAAAAATACTAAATACTAATACTTTTTTAATTATTACTTTTTATTAATATATAAATATATTTTACTTAAAACTTTTTAAAAAATAGCTATTAAATAAAAACTAAATACTATACTTAATTAAGTTTATATTTAGTAAAAGCTTTTTAAATATTAATATATAAAACTTATAACCTTATAATATTAACCTTTAATAATAATAAAGCTAAAATTTAAATATAAAAGTAAAAATAATTACTATTTAATATAGCTTTTATAAACTATACTTATATTAAAAGCCCTTTATCTTACTACTAAACTCCCTTTTTAAAAATCTATCCTTTAACTTTTTTTTTTCTTTAAAGCCTCTATACTTATATTTACTAATAAAGTTTAAAGCAATAAGCTTATAATAAAAAGCAGTATATTTAATAAAAAGCTTTATATAAATATAGTATTTTCTTAAAATTAACTACTAACATCCTTTATTCTAATATCTCTCTAATCCTCTTTACTAAATATAAGCTAACTTACTTTAGCTTTATTATAAACCTTTAAAATTTAAAATAAAACTATATAAACTTAATTAATTTTATTAATATTAATATACTTAAAGCTTTTAAAAGCTTTATTTTAATATTAATTAAAAATTAAATAAAAAAAGTAAAAATAAAAAAAAAATAATAAAAGCTAAAATAAATATAATAATTATAAGTATATTAAAAATAACTAAAATATTATTAAAAAAATATACTATTTAAATAAAACTTATAATAATAAAATTTATACTAATAGTTTACTAATAATTAATAAACTTTTAATTATATATACAGTTAGTATAATAATATATAAAAATACTATATTTTAAACTTACCTATATTAAGTTAATAATATAACTGCTCTATAAACTATAACTCTTAATATACTTTTAATATAAATATACCTTAATAATACTAAAAACTTAAATTATAATAATAATACAATTACTAGTATAATATTTAAAGCTATAAGTATTTACTTAATAAAATAAGCTAACTACTAAAAAATAAATAGCTAACAAGTTTTATACCCTTTTAATACTAGTATTATTAAAAAGCTAACTTTAAAAAAAAGCTTACTATACTTTAAAAATAGCAGCCTAAACTACTTACTAAATAATTAAGTTTATAGAAATATTAGTAATATTAATTATAAAGTATACCTAATTAAGTATAAAGCTAATTTAATAATAAAAATAACTAAAAGTATATATATATATATATTAATAAAGCAGAGTAAACTTATATATACCAGCAAGTACTATAATAGCTATAATTCTTATATAACTATATATTAAAATAAATAAACAAATAAATATTAATAATTATATTTAACTCTTTATTTTAATATATATAAATAAAGAATTTAAAAAAAATAAAAAAAAAATTTATTAATATTACTACTATTATTATAATATAATTGTAATTAAAATTATAATTATAAAATCTATTTATAAATAAAGAGTTATATAAAGCTGTATTATTTTATATTAAAATAGCTTATACACTTAATAAAGCATACACCTAAATTTAATATACGCCTTATTAAGCATATAAGCTACTTTAATATATTATAAACTATATAATACTTATAAATACTAAATTGTAATTAACTATAATAACACATTTCTAATACTTAGCAATTAATACTTTAAGCTTAAAACTACTCTAAATACTTAAAATAAACTTAATTAATTTATATTTTTAATAATTATTAATATAATATAGCTATAGCTATAAATAATTATTTCTTTTACCTATATAATATACACCCTATACTATAATTAACGCTATATAATTAAAACTATAATATTAAATTTTTTATTAAAAAATTTAATATAAAAGTAGTATTAATTAATAAAGCTTAGCTACAGCTATAATAAAATACATAATATATTTATTATTAAAACACTACATTAAAAATAAAACAATACTAATATAAAAAGGTTAATAAAAGGCTAAAGTATTATAATACTATTATATTATATTATAAATTTAGCACTAAAAAACATACTTTTATACATAATTCCAAATTACTAAATTAAAAGAGTATTATAAAAAGCTATTTTAATCTTAGCCTTAAAAAAAAATAATTAATAGCTTATTTTAATATATAAAAAAATATATAAAAAAACTTAAAATATACACTACTTAATTTAATCTATTACTTAAGCTAAAAGCTTTAATTATATAAAGCTTCTTATTATTAATTATTAAAATTTTATTATAATACTAGCACTAATTAAACTATATAACGCATTATATAATTTTATACTATTATTATATTTTAAAAAATATATAAGGTAAAGGATTACTAGTTACTTAAAATACTAAAAAATTTAATAATAATCTATTTAAATTAATTTAATTATATCTACTAAACAGCTTAATAGAATAAAGTAAATAAAAGTATTTCTTTAGTAAAATAAATAAAGTTAGTATAAACCTACTTACTCAGTTTAATTAAATTAATCCAGTATAGTTAGTTGACACAATAAGCGTAGTACCTTTTATCAAAGTCAGATTGGACAAATTGCAATAAGAGCTAGGTGAGTTTCACCTCCCATAGCCGACCAGTAGTCTCGATTCGCGGTGATAGAATGAAACATAAGCTGCAGCTTTGTGCTATTTTCGTTTTTAATCGTCGGTTCGCAGTAATATCCGGCAATGGTATCGGTTCCGTTGACTGATTTGGTCGTAAACCACCCACTCACTATATCGTATATAGCGGTTTGTATGAAGGCTGGAGTGGATTGGTTGTAGTGACTTAGATCATAGTCTGAGGGTTATTTAGCATGCCAATGAACGCGGAAGCACAAGTGAATCAGACCTTGAGGTATACATACTTTCGGCAGCACCCGACAAAGTGAATGCAACTTCATGGCAGCTAGGATCCCTCAGTTTGTGGTTCTTGTGAGCAAGACAAGAGATTGGACGAACGCAACGTCTTGACCCTGCGGACAAGTCTGTTCGTGCGTAATAAGAGCTGATGGGACCTACCTGGCATTTTGAGCCGAGGCAATGGCTGCCAGCGTTAGGCCAGTGATGACTGAAAAGACTGAGGAAGTTGATTGAAATTTAGCGGCTGCCATTTTGCATGCGTAACTGCCAGTTCTAGATAGAAGAGTCCTTTAAACTAGTATGCCTCAAGAAGCTCCGTGTCATAGTACGGCATTGAGATAAATAGTGCGCACCAAATGGCTCCAAGACGAGCACCGCCGCCCAAATAATGGTCAAAAAATGTGTGTGCCTCCGCCAGGATCCCAAACGTTATTTTCTTTTTTACTTCGGGTGCGAAAGTAAAAAAGGGCAACGTTTACTGGCGGGGTTGTATGAGGTTATACCAAGGGGGTAATTGATTTGCGCGACATAGGCGACCCAGCGGTGATGCCTGACTCGGGGTATCGAGCGTATAACCCGGGCACGAGCAAATGCACATGTGCTATTCGCTCGTCATTACAAGCTGTACACATGAATCCTGATTGTCTGGCCTGAAATGCTGCATGTTAAAGTTTAGTCTATTCGAGCCGGCAATTGCTAGGTACCGTCGGCCCCACGTGTTCACAGCGCATGCGTTGGAGTGTTATAGGCACGTTGCCTCCTGGGGTAAGCGAATACTACAATGATGGAGCACAAGGACTTAACAATCAGCATTACTGAGACACAATTGAGTTGCGTAATCTCATTGTGATCGGGCATTCGGAACATCTCCTCCCAAGATTCATGCTAATTGGTGAGAGTGCGCCCGAGGCAAACAACCGATGTCATGTTGAGGGTGAAAATCTCAAATCGGGACCGTCCATAATCGGAGACCGATGAGCGTACTGAAGCCGACGTTGGCCCAAATCACGGTATATTGCCGTTAATCGTGGATTTACAATTTTTAGTAGCTGGAGATCTGCCGAGAAGACTATACATACTGGCTACGGGGTGCAGCATGGGTGGACACAAGCTTTGCTTGTCTCGGTAGGTCACTTTCCCCAGCTAAGCCACAGTGAAGTGAGATACTCGCCAACCACACTCCCCCGGAAGTATTAACCATATGAAGTACTTGAGAAGCAAATTTTCCTGATAGGGCAGCTGTTTGACGCCGTCGAGACTATTGGAAACAAAAGGAAAAGCCGACCATTTGGCCCTTGGTGTAGTCATGGCTTGTAGTTGCCAGCTTTCAATGTTCTGGAACGCGTAATACTAAATATTGATTAAGTAAAGTCTTGTTGAGTAAGTTCATCTGAAATCGTGAGCTAGTCTTATGAAGGATTCGTTCGTTACGGCGTTTCGAGTAGCGGCTACGACTTCGATGGCACTTCTAAATGTCCATGACTGCTATGTGTATCATCCCAATTAGAAAGTTCGCTTGACATCTTTTGCCCTGATGCTAGCATATCTTCTATTAAGGAGCGGCGTGATTGACAGGTCTGCTACTATGACGAACAGATGTTTTAGGGTGGAAAATTATCAGGAGGTGTCCGCGGAGGGACCGGAGGAATTGGCTGTATTTGGTCGATCGAAATGGACAACCCTACTCTACTCTGTTATCAAAATCTCACAATTCTCTGTATGCTCTGCACAAGTGGTCGATACGAGTTATATACAATGTCATCTACTATTATAAAACTTATGGTCCAAATTCAGAACTCATTCGACTGTGGTGTTCAGAATGATTCCTAATGCAGATCCGCGTAGACACACATCCTGGGCTTAATATCAATTGTTTCATTGAACATGGTCACAATATGTCAACAAGTGCCGGCAGCCTGCAGTTGACCTTACTGCTTCAGAATCGAGATCCCAATACGGATCTGCCTTCTCACTAATACTCAAACGTTGTTTGGTGAGCGGAAGTAAAGGTCGAAGCGGACGTGCCCGGGGGTCGGGGGGTTAAATGAAGACGCGAATTATCTCGGTGATCTCATTGGTGTCTTAAATCAGAGACCCAGTGGGAAGGGGCTTCACCGAAATCGGTGTCGTTTGTTGCGAGGACACGACCTTTGCTTGCACTGTGGAGATTAATGAAATCGGTCTACGCGAGTCGAGTATTGATGACGGTGAGCATTCTCGTCCTCAAGTATTCGGTGAGTGCTGGAATGATTTCGGCTCCGGGTTCTAACTTTCTGGCTGTATAATAGACAGATTGACTATGTGCATCACAACCGTGCAAGGTGCTTCAGTCCCCATTCTCAACGTCGAATGTCATGCATATCACCTACGGTGGGAGAAAATCCATGCCCAGGCAACCTGCATGCTTCCAAGACGGAAAGCACGGAAGAGTTGTTGTGAAAAGTGGCCCAACAGACTGGGCATCTGAGCTGTCACTCGATTCATGTTTACGGCAAGGTTCCCCCATGGAATGATGCGTGGTTTGTTCTATTGTAGTTCTGCACTATAATTGTCTCCACTCAGGTCCACACCTAGAAGAGTCGAGCATGTTACGGTAATGCGGAGGATGTGACGATCGGCAATATGGCTCCACTGGTCTTCTTACGATGAGGTGAGTGATATCAAACAACGTCATCCAGGCGAGGGGTATCGAGCATCGGCTCGATTCTGAGATTGGCAGGTCCTGCCATGCGTTCCTGAATACTGCAGGAGCAATAAACTCTGAGCGCTTAGTCTTTCTGGCACCGGATAAGCCGTCTATGTCAGTTTAACACGTTACCAGGAGGATCTCGAAGAGGCTCATGCCTATGTGTGAGTGAGCTTTAATGACTACATTAGCCTATGCACTAATCTTTGATAGGAAACAAGCACTCAGAGTACCGAAAAAGAGTGTCGGCACTTAAGCGTTGCGTGGAGGATTCAGGGAACAAGCCTGTCGGAGCTGAGATGTCTGACAGCAATAAGCATTTTGTTTGATGATCTACGAATTGACACACCTAATATTAGACTATCACAATCCATAACTGGACTAAAATCTGCTAACCAGCTAGATATTCGTTCAATCTGCGCGCGGACATAGCTAGACTGACCTACATGCTTAAGCAGCCGACTCACATGATATGTCAAGGCCTTCCCCCTTCAAATCCGTTAATAGAGTTAACAAAAGCGGTCGGATTTCATTCGTCTTTTGACAAGCTTAGCTCGTTGTTCTGTTTGTGTCAAATTTGAGTAGACACAATCGTCTTGTGTGTGGATCTGCAGAAGTTTCATTTCACTAGGAGGAGCGCATCACTTTTGCAACTGTTATTGGAATTTTGTGACGCTTTTGTATTCATGACCGAGAGTGCAGGTATATATGCCAACACCAACTTCCTTCACAAAGAGAGACTTTCATATTCAATCCCTTCTTCCAAGTTTTTCCAATCCTTCTCAGAAACTGATATCATAATAACGCCACTGCGGTGCCCGCTGCTGAATTTCACAACGGCTTTAACCGAGCTTGGAGGGGGTGTAGCTCTGGTCGGGAGTAACCACTGTGCCGGCCTGGACCTGCTTGTCGGTGTAGGCAGGGTAAACGATCAGACCCGCAGCGTAGTCGACAACAGCGAAGGTGGTGAAGCCGTTGCCGGGGCCGAATTGGCCAGACCAGCCGGAGGTGACGGTGTATGCGCCGCAGGTGACTGGGCCTCCGTTGGTCTGCGAGGCTGGGGGTCCCTTAACGACCTCAGTGCAAGGGGTGGTGGTCGATCCGTTGTTGATGCCGAAGGTCCAGGTGGCAGTCGTGTCAGCGGCGTCGACGACACGCTGCAGGCTGGTGATGGTCCATGTTGTGGCCTGGGCCATCATGGAGACGGCCTCAGCCCTGGGCTCGAGAGGAGCGGCCAGGGAGCCAGCAGAGAGGAGGGCCGAGAGGAGGAAGGTGGTGAACTGCATTTTGATTATGGTATTATAATTACGATCTCGGTGTAGAGTTCGGGGTCGAGCAGTATAAGGTCTTGAAGAGTGAGGTGGTTATGATAGTGTCGGATGAGGTGAACAGCTCAATAAGTCCACTCAGCAGAGCAGCCTCGACCTTATATAGGCATCGCGATCTTGGCGGAGTAGACGGTTGTTCAAGACATGCATATCATGAACGCAGCCTCAGACCAGCGATGAGGGCTTACCGTCACTTCCGTTCTCCAACGTCGTCATGGCTCGTACCCGACTCCGAATGATCCTCGTTACAGTCTCCCCACTGAGCAGATGTCAGCTGTTCGCAAAAGCATGGTGGGTCAGGTGGTCGAAGAGAGGATACCCCAGGCTGCCATCGCGTAAAGAGCCGCGGCAGTGTGCGTTCCTGGCGGCAGACGTTGAACCTTGGATCGGCATAGCTCCGAGGACCCGAGCTCGTATTCACCTCCGGCTTCCGTGTTGTGTGGAGTAGGGTGCCAACGCTAGAGACAACCCGCCAATCCTACGTCAGATTTTGGGGAACTCCTTTGTTCTCGTATGTAAGCTTAATCTGGGTGGATCTTCGCCTCCGTTGCTTGGCGCTCGGCTTGCTGGAAATAGGAACAAGGCGGAGTGGGCGAGATCGATTCTGGGGGGTTGGGTTCCAAACTGACGTTACACGTCTGACTTTCACGGCAAAGGGCGTCGTCGTGTCGTATTTCTTTTCTCACCGATCAATGCAATATCGAGCCCTATAATGAAATTGCAGAGACAGAACATATGGGGTGCATGAAACGTTCCATTAAGCTACATCGTTAATAGGTTGCCTTCAATGCATGTCTTTCACTTCTGCATAAGCGCTCATGTAAGGTGCCTACATCCAACATGCCTCATCAAACTTTGGCTCAACAGATTCTGTTGATCATCAGGGGTTTGCTGCCAGGCTACTGCTAGCGAGGGCTTTTCTTGAGGTCATTGTCGCGCCTCTACATACAGCATATGCAGAGACGCGGGTGACTCCACATGGCCATCGATCGATCATGCCCCCTCACGTTCCTACATCGTATTTCGCCTTGATGATGCCAGAATGGCACATCAGGATATTCGAAATGCCACGGGACGCTGCCACAACGCCTGTTCAGGTGAGGAGTTTCAGCCACGCCACGCCACAACAACTGATGATGTGTTGCTGATGTGGGAAATAAGTCGATGTTGTGTCACTGGGCCAACCAAAGATCGTAGAGCTCTAGACTTCACATCAAACCATTGAGATATGTCTCGACTTTCAGCCATCTTAGGGAGCTGACATCTGGATCAGTACTGATTCCCTTCCCCGAGCTCTGACGATGAAGGCATGGATGGTTGTCAATCATACTCGTGCTTTCTGACATCATATACACCTGTGCTGTCGACACGCCTCGCATGTGTCTTAGTCGCGTCTGAAATAAGAGTCAAGTCTCAGCCCATCCACACGACCTGGGCGGAAACACCGCCCGAGCGGTTCACGGTCGCCCTTGTTTGCGCGGAATCTGAATGACACGTTGACATCACCTGCACTGGCAGACTCCACACGGGACTGGGTCCGCTCAAATGCAATCCTATCAGCCTTCTTACCGTAATGTGGATTCCGAGCTCCAGACCACGGCGTTGCCTCCCTAATGTTGCTGCTTCAGGCTCCCTTTGTCTTGCATTAGGGCTCTAGGTGCGCTGGCATGGAGTTGTCGATTCATGTCCTGAGCGAACCCCTGAAATCCTCATCTTAGGCCAATTCAACAAATGCTCCTGCTGTGTGGGTACTACAAGGGTATGTGTACGCAAAAACTAATGCATCCAAGCCGATCATCCGAATCCTCCTCGCCAGCTTTCTATTCGGCCTGAATCAAGATTCAGTCTACGTGAAATGTGTCGCACCGATCAAAATTGCAGGAGAGCGAGTTGCTGGAAATGTCTGAGATCAAGACTTCGTTGACTCGGTGGCTTAGCATAGAGCCTTTCTTTGACAGTAAGGACTTCACAGTAGCACATGGCTGGGTCATGCATTCAAGTCATTAGTGTGAGACTTTGCTTGCGATTGTTAGGTCGGAAGAGCTCCTCGATGTCCGGCAGGAAATTACTCGAGGACTGGCAACTGCACGGAATATGGCGCCATGGAGAGTCACTGCTAAGTGCCTCATAGCTAGAGGGTTATCAAGGTCTCGTTTGGAAGCCCAAATTTCGAGTTGATTGCTGGGGAAACCTACGTTGGTGTTGAGGGAAGGCATAAAATGTATTCAAAGTCATTGATCGCCAGAGGTCGGGAACAGCCTTCGCCTGAGGAAAGAGCTCTTGATTTATTGCATCGCTTGTAGGAGATATCGCGGTATATGGGAGAGCATTCCAATGTCCAGCCTTGAACTTAAACGCCAGCCTGTCAGCTCCTGTTGCTTGTAATACCCCTGAATGTTTAGAACAAAAGCATAGTTTGACGTGACGTACCTTGTAGTGTCTGAACTTCGGTCTTTTGTGCAAATAGCAGTTGAAGCCCTCGTGAAATGTGTAAAGAGAACACGGCAAGCAAAAAGAACATGCTTTGTCGCCGATATTGCGGTCGTCTATCTCAGACTTTGCATCGGATTCGCGTTCCAAGTTCGCGAAACAAAGACACATTCGCATGATCGATATCGAAAACTTGCGATTTCCGTCTCTGCAGCATGAGAATCGAGCTCGCACAGGGCCATAAACTGTGCTAGACGAAGGATGCACTGGATGTATTTGATCATTCGTAGTTGAGGGGAGAATGGTAATCACGGCGACGGGAATGGGAAGAGTTTTGTAGAAAGTGATGAAGCATACTCCAATTGCCTTGGATTATATTCGGCGGGTTGCCGGTGTATGCAAGTGCATTCATGGAAATAATGTCAATTGCATGTCTTTTCGTGCTACCGGATATAATACAAGCTAGTAATTCTCTCCCGGTCAACTATACCGATAATGCTTAGCCATCTATGTAGTCTTGATTCGCAGGCTATACCACCCGCTTTTTAGCACAGAAGAAAAGGAATGTATTAGTTCTTGTTTGAAGTTTTTGTAGTCGCAATTTCCCGGGCCCTGAGCCTCTAGATTTACCATGAGCACCAGTATCGAGCATGCCTAAAGAATGCTGAACGTGGAATACACGCTTTCAAGAGACACCTTTAGCAGCTCAACAAGGTGCCACAAGGATGTGGGATCTCAAGCAGCACATGCGGTATCATGCAGCTCGGACTTCGGCGCGTGAGTGCTAGTAAAACTTGAAATGGCACGGAAACGGACTATGCTCCGAGTGGACTTGAGCAAAATCGGGTATTGACTTGGACACCAACTGCAGCCTTCAAGAGTCGTCCTAAATGAAGCTCTGCGCTTCAGGCGGAAAATTGTTGTGTTTCATCTATTATTTGAAGACATGTCAAGAGCTGACCATGCGTTCGTTTCAGGTCGTCTACAGCAATACCGAACTGACGGTGCGTTATAAACAAGAGGTCTGTTGGATGCGAAAGTAAGGTTTGGCCCATGATATCGATACAAAAGACGAGTTTCGTACACAACCCGGCAGTGTTGAGACTCCCTGTTGCGCGCGGGACAGAAGGCAGTCGAATTTTCGATGATTTTTTTTGATGTCCTAATCACGAAGCAATACTGTAATGTTTTTAAATGGGGCGCGCTTGATGCCAATACATGCGGTGCTTGTATTTCCGGCTTCGAGGGCCTTTAGCCCGAAAAAGCGCGGCTGACCTCTTCCGAATACAGCTCAATACAACCAAGCGGGCAAATTGACGAGGATGCAGAGCGCCAAGGACGGTCCGGACTGCCAATGGTCATGTCAGGTCGGAAGAAAGCATACTTTTATTGCGAAGCCACCTCGTGTACTTCAACGTACGCGGGGGCAACTACTCCATGCAGCTTTTGAGGGAGGCATCGTCTGCTGACTACTATAAATGAAAACCTTGTAGTCCGTACTGGCGAAAGGTTCACTCCACAACATCACGGCCTGCGGATAGATAAGCTCTGGCCCAGACCGATTCCGATGTTCAAAACCTTATAATTCGTGTCTTCAGACTCTCATTTCCGTGTTTCCTCGAAGGTGGGCGCATCTTCGCGAACGACCCACATTTACTTGTCTGTTTGCTTCGCTTCGCGACCGTTGAAGATGGCCTTCAAGTTATTCTGGCTGGCGTCATTGCTTACTGCTGTCACCGCAGCAGACGTGCCGGTTTATGGGCAATGTGGTGGCACTGGATACACGGGGTCTACGACTTGTGCTCAAGGATCGGTCTGCACATCGTATAATTCCTATTACTGTGAGTGACAGCTGAATTGAGCTCTGCGTTGATGTTGGACTGATGTTGTGATTCGAAATGCAGCTCAGTGTGTTCCAGGAACATCATCGGCAGCCGTGAGCTCAACCACTTCTAAGGTGTCAACGACGACAAGCTCCATCAAAACAGTCACGACTTCTACGGCAGCACCCAGCAGTGCACCCTCAGGAACTCAGTATATGATCACTTTGTCAGTATTTTAAACAGCCCAGACTTGTCCCACTTTGCTCATTCTAGAACCAGCGGAGACTCGTACTCGCAGACCGGATTCGACATCAACGGTACTAAACCATCAGCTAGCAACCCCATCGGTAACCCAGCTTTACCCGGGTATACAGCTTCCGGCGGTCTCAACTGGGTGGGAATGTTGGCGTCACAATTGAAAGTCTCAAACCTTCTGGCGTACAACTTTGCGTACGGTGGCGCGACTACCGACTCGAGCCTCGTTACGCCATACGATCCCAGTGTTAAAAGCTTCGTGGACCAAGTTGGCGAATTCAGCAGTTCCCTCGCGTCTCACCCATCGTATGCTCCCTGGACCGCGGCGAATACCCTTGTGGGAGTGTGGATCGGCGTCAATGACGTCGGCAACACGTACTGGCTCAGCAATGTCGACGATGTTATCAAGGCCGTTATTGCTCGGTACTTCGAGCAGCTGCAGATAATCTACAACGCTGGCGCGCGAAACTTCTTCCTGCTGAGCGTTCCACGTGAGTTTCAGCCCCCATTTCACCGTCAGAAAACTTCAATAGAACTACGCTGACAATGCCTGGAAAGCGATCCAATACACGCCCATGATGTTGCAGCAATCATCGAGCGCAAGAGACTCTGAGGCAGCCGTGATCACGAAATACAACCAGATGCTAACGTCCAGCCTTGCGAACTTCACGTCGACGAATAGCGGAGTTAAGGCGAAAATCATCGATACGACGACCCCTTTCATGACCGCCATCAACAACCCCACGGCATATGGGGCGCCAAACGCCACTTGTTACAACGCAGATGGAAAGAGCTGCTTGTGGTTTAACGATTATCATCCCGGCTACGCTATCAACGAACTGGTGGCTCAGGCGGTCGCGAATGCATGGAAGGGCAGTTTCTTCTAGTTCGAGGCAGAAGGAGATATGGAAATGTGGTGTGGGACATCTCCAATGGGTCTCTAGCTACTTCGTATCATTGCTACCATCTCTAAGTAGATGGACAGGAAATAAGATTCGACCTTGAAATAATCTTGCTTGAATGTAAATGTGAATGTGTTGATGCGGTATGTGACAAGTGTATCATGTACATTGACGACTCTTTTCTACTATGTTCAGAAATATACAAGAAGCTTCGAATCTAAAGAATCACCACCTATATCCATACTCCCCTTTAAAACCTTCTATACCTAATCATGCAAGTTAAAAACCCCTAGTAACGGCGGCGGATAACGCGGCCCATGCTGTCCCTCTTCCTCCTCTTGCAGGGGGCAGCATCGTCGGCACCCGTGTCCGGAGAGCTGCCGGTGGCGACATCGAAGGCGGCAATCTTCTCGGCCGCGTGCTCAGCAACAACCATGATGATGGCCTGTGTGTTTCCAGTGGGCAGGTCGGGGTGGATCGAGGCATCGACGACGAAGAGGTTGTCGGTGCCGTAGACCCTGGTGTCGGTGTCGACGACGCTGGTTCCGTTGCTCCGCCCGTCATCGGTGCCCATCTTGGTGGTGCCGACCCAGTGGTCACCCGAGATCAGGCTGTCGGCGAGGATGGAGTCAGGGGTGGAGCTCGCGTCGAGAGCCATGGTGGAGGCGATGGAGCCGTTGCTCTTGGTGGTGACGTCCATCCACCACTGGATGAAGTCGGAGAAAGCAGCCCTGTCCGCCTCGTCCACCAGCCATGGCTTCACGTTCAGGACGGTGTTGCCGCCGGCAGTGATTCCGAGCTCGCCGGTGGAGGTGGTGCCGTGGGTTAGGAAGGCCTTGATGGTGACCGTGCCGTCCTTCATGGAGCTGACAGTTCCCTGCAGGTAACGCTCGCGGCCATCAGTGCCGTTGACGGATGTCCACAGGTGCATCCTCTGCGCGGCCTGGGTAAGGACACCGGAACCTTGCTTATAGAGCGCCACGTCGGACTCGACGGGGTCGGTCGCAATGCTGTCGTACTTGTAGGCGGTGTAGTTGGCGGAGGTCTTGAACTGCAGAGGAGCCTGGGCGTGATCCTTGAGGCCGTGGCCAACAGGAAGGTCGATCCAGTCGGCCTCGTCAGGCAGCTTGACGCCAGTCGTACCACCCTGGACAATCTTCAGGGCATCAGACCTGCCGATGCCAGAGTTCCAGAGGACTCTAGGAGTGGACAGGGCGCCGGCGGCGAGGACGACCTTGCCACCTTCCTTCAGGTTGATGATCTGCTGGCTGCCATCCTCGAGCTCGGCAAGGACACCAGTGACGCTGCTGCCAGTGCGCTTAACTTGGATGACCTTAGTGCCGAGCTTGAGGGTGAAGTTGTCGAGGTCCTCAGCGAAGGGCATGTAGGTCCTGGCAGGGCCGGCACGGAGGTTGTTGGTGATGGACCAAGCGGGTCGAGAGTAGACCATGTGCTTCTCGTTGGGTGTCTCGATGGAGTCAACGTTGGTCCAGCCTTGCGCGTCCAGGTAGGAAGACACAACTGAGTAGGCCATGTCGTCGTAGTGCTTTCCGTCAGCAGAGGGCTGAGTGGTACCGGGGTTGCGGGAGTACAGGCGGTCAGCGGCCTTGCTCACATCGCTCGAGGACCATCCCGCGGGCCAGTTCTCAAAGTCGTGCGCAGGAGGGCGGATGAAGTTCTCTCCGTTGATGGAGCTAGATCCTCCCAGAAGACAACCAGCCATCGAGGCGGTGTCACTGCACACCTTGGTGCCGGGAATGGCAGACAGGCTGCTTCCAAGGGCGGGGATATCATATGGAGTCAGGGTGTTGTTCCATTCCAGACCCTCTTCGGACCCGAGTGCGACGGTGTTAGCTGGACCACGCTCGATCAGGAGGACGCTTGAACCAGACTCGGCAATACGCTCAGCAGCGATGATACCAGCAGGGCCACCACCAACGACAATCACGTCGTAGGTCACGTTGGAGGTGGTGGGAGCAGCGGCAGTGGCGTTGCCAGCCACTGGTGTGGTTGAGTTGCTGCCGGCTCCTGGCGTAGGTGTGGCAGCCGCGGAGGCCCACGAAGCCCAAGTCTCGAATTTGGCTGACTGAGCATCAGCAGCTGGGACTCCGTACAGTCCAAATCCGGCATCGTGGTAAGGCAGGTCGCTGGTGGGGTCGGAGGGAGTTGTAGGGTCTGAAGAAGAAAGTGCCCATCCGAGCACAGGTGTCTCGTCTGTCGCCTTGAACGATGTTGTACCACCCACGATACATCCCTCGCAGAGGAAAGTGAAAGAGAAATGGGTGCTGTTGACGAATGTTCCGTTGGCGATCGGCAGTGCGCTGACCTCGGTGGCGTCGTAGACAGCTGGATTGGCATATGCACTGGCGGTTCGGAAAGTGCTGACGACCTCCTCTCCGTTGGCCCAAGCAACGAGCAGGAGGTGGTTTAACATGCTCCCGGCTAGCGAAACAGCTCCCCATCCTCCTGTCTTGCTGATTGGCACCACAAGCTGTCCGATAAAGTCTGACTCGATCGTCTCGGGAAGAGCAATACCGAAGGTAAACTGGCCACCGTTGGCAGAGTATTGTTGGAAGTCAATGCCAGTCTTGGGATCGGTGTATGCGGCTGATGTCGTAGCCGCTGTCACCATGCGGACGAGCCCGGCAAGGGCCGCCGCCGAGCCTATAAGTGTAGAACGCATGGTTGTGTACTTGTCCAGGTGCTAGAAGTTGTATGGGTATTGGTAAGATAGAGATTGAAGCTGACAGATCCTAGCTCTGTCGTGATGGATGAATGAATGAATGTGTTAATGAATGTAAAGCCAGGCAGATGCTCTGACGAGAAAAAAACGAAAGACAACACCGAGCTTGCGGTGACTTCAAAGGATGCAATCCAACTCAAGATGGTGCTGCTCAAGGAAAGGAAAGACTGAAAGAATTGAGCGGCATTCTCGACATATATCCTACGATTCTGTGGACCACAACCGCCTCCAAAAGCGTGCGACTTAGATTACCAACGTCCATGTTGTTGTGAGTCCCGCTTCCTGTTTAGGGGGAGTTCAGGGGACTGGCCTGAGTATTTCGGAGGTTTATGTTTGACGCCAACGATGTTGCAAGGGTGTTCTACATAACATGCGCAGGCAGCGCTTGAACTGAGTGATAGATTCTCCGTGTAAGCTTTTGCGGGCCCCCTTCCACAACAGGAACTCTCTACTCAGGGGCAAGCATCTGGATCCTCGTGATCACATAGCGAGTCGTGCGCGGAATCATAAGTGGGAATCAGGGTGAGTAGAGGGCAGTGCTGCAGAATATTGTGGGTGAGCCACGAGAGTCACTGTTTCGTTGCTGATCGCACATATTCTATTCGTTTCGTTTCGTTCTGTTTCTTGCCGTTTCTGTTTGTCGATCCTGCCGTCGGTCGAAGCACAGGAGCGGTTGACGTGATAATCGACGACCGGCGGCGAGTGGGGGTGGAGACCTGCCATTCGGATCCGAAAGCCGGAGACGACGGGTATTGGTGGAACATCTGAGGAGGCTGCATTGCCCCTGTCATCAATCCTGCACAAGCTTAAACGCCAAGATAGGATGATAGGAAATTCGAGGGCCCTAATTCGCTGATCTTTCTGTGAGGAACGGTCCGTCATATCTCGGCGAAACGGCCGCTCAAGCGAAATATAAGGTGGATTCAATTCGACACACTGAACAAGATTAAATAGGGAAACAACCTTGTTTGGTGGGCCGTCAGGAGATCGCCTTCCAGGGAGCCGAGATGAGAGGATGACAGACCCAGTGAATTGGATTTGCAACGCAGGGGATGTTGGCGCTGGCGTCATCGCGCCGCTCACAGTTACCGAGGGATAATGCTCTTGAGCCTCCCTTTAGCCCGTAGGCCTCGTAGCATGATGGCCTTCCACCAATAACGTGGCGCCAAAGTGACCAAAGTACAAGCTCCTGTTCGCTTCAGCCTCAACTCCATCGTCGCCAAGCCCGGCGCCAATCGAAACGTCCCAAGATTCTGGGCGCCGGCCAGCGTTGCCATTTTTGTTTTGACAGAACATAAATGGAATATAAAATTCTCTGCTGTCATTGCCTGTCTGTATTTTGTGCTGACGGTTTTCAGAGCGAGTGAGTGGGTACTTGACGCGATGTCACTGTCCTTTTCGATTCGGCTGTATCCGAGACATGCTCCTTGTCGTCAAAACGCACGCTTACAATCTAGGCACTTCCGCGGCGCATTCAAGTTGCCACACCAATAACCGCCAGAAGGAATGTAATTCAATGGTGAAATCATGACACCCATGCCCGGCAACCAAGACTTCAGTCGCTGCGATGTCAATCTAATCAAAGAAGTGCGTTCCGACCTTGGGTCGGGGAAGGCAGGAGTGAAGCATGCAGAGTTGCAAGGTGACTATTTGAATGCTGCTGAAAATTATCGAAACATGATTCCTATCATAACGGTAGGGGTTAGAAGGCTAGCCAATCCTTTGCTTCCTTCTCACCCAAACTTCACTCTCGCCTCCTTCAACGCTTTCCACCGCAACAGGACGGAGCTCAATCTCCCACACCTGCAGCCTATAATTACCCCGATCGCCTCTGCCAGTAATCAGATCAAAAGACCAGCCGTGCTTGGGACATGTGATACCCGAACTCAACACAATACCAAAATCTTCTATGTCGAAAGGTGTTCCATCTGAGAGAGGATATGATGAATGAGGGCACTCCTGCAAATCAGATTAGCCAAACCCAATCTGGAAACAGACCTGAGGCGTCTGGGACAAGGTACTATTGCTTGCCTGATTTATTGCGTGAAATTTTCCCTTGTACTGGAACACAAGCACCTGATCCCGTAAACCGCCTGCCTCCGACGGTGCCCCCGAATCATCAAGTGCCACCTCGCTGGCACGCGAGCTATCTTCTTTGGGGACGTAGAATACTTTGCATCCTGGTTTTGTATCGGCACCGTCACCGCACGGGCGTATATGGGCAATGTTATCGTCATCCTCGCCAGTGATATTTGGAAATGACGATGCCAGACCGACTCGAAACCATGCGTTGCCCCCTTGGGACCGCGAGAAGGGGTTGAAGAACAAGGTCATTTCTTTGAGATGCAGCGACTATTCATGTACCCAAATTCTTTGACTGGCGCCTTTTGGGGAAGGACGGTCCATGGATGTGTGATTGTCGGTGACCTAGATTGGTTCGACAGAGTTTGACCCGCGAGACCCGGATGACTCGACCTCGGAATTGGTGGCTTCCTCCCTTGAAGCGCTATGAGATCACAGTCAGCATCTAGCGATTTGAATTCAGAGGGCTTTGATCTCGGGCGATGCCTATCGACAGCAGAAGACAAGGCTGCGAATTGGTCGCTTCGAGTGATTGTGAACCCCTGAACAGGGTGTGATAGAGGACAAAACTATAGCGTGTGATAAGAGAACGGGAAGGGTCAGGGTTTTAAGCTCAATGAGGAAGGGGGTGTCGGGGGGGGGGGGGGATGAAAGGGAGAGGCAAGGGCACGTTTCCTTAACCCCTTGGAACATATCCTCATGGTGCTATGAGTAGTATTTAAAGAATCCAAGTAATAATTCGCGTCAGTGGAATCCGCGTTTCATTTTCTGTATGTACGAGCGTTGTTCCAAATCAACCCGGGGGGGGGGGGGAAGTGTCACAAAATAATGTTGAATGCATTCTTAGATCACGACTAAAAACTCATTGCGGTTTCCAATTCGAGAGGAAAGAATATAGCAAGAAGAATAACTCTAAGCCTAGGTGAGCGGACTTGTGCAGAGAGAATGCACAAGTTCGCATCGGCAAGCCCGCCGCGACATTGTATGTGTCGAATCGGGGTCAGGTTCGCACCCGGGACCTCTGCATTCTCATCTTGACAATGTTCGCTCTGCCCATAGGAAAGAAACGAGGCTTCGCTGCTAAACAGTTCATGGTCCAGATCGTGCCACTGCTTACCATTTTTTTTGGCTCAAGATCGCCACCGCCTCCAGACCATCCACCCCCTCCTATTCTCGGCCTTCGCATTTTCGGCCTTTGCATTGTCGGCCTTCCTCAACCTGTCATTCCTCCACTTCATACCCCAAATGCGACTCATTATTGCCAAAGAAATGCAGAGGGCGAATGCGACAGCCATGCCCCCGAATGTCTGCAGTCGCCCAAACTTCTCAATCAAGTAATGGGCGGCGGGGACAGCCCCAGCAGACAAACCGCATCTTGCGAAATTGTTCATAGCCGTGGCGGCAGCGCCGTTTCCGGGATGCAAGTCCGTAATGAGGGTGGAGTTGATCGCGAAGATCATGTTGCTGGTCAGCGCGATGAGGAGTTGTAGTGTCAGAGGCACCGCCAACCAGCCGGGTTTCGAAGTAAGGGATGGCTTCCAGAGCGCGGCACCGTATAGCGCGGTCAAGACAGCCAGCAGCGGGGCGGCCCAGAAGACGTGACGGAAGCGTGCCTTTTCGATCGGAAAGTCTCCAGGTATGGACTTGGGTGATATTTCGCGATCATCCGTGATACCGTGTGCGATTTTGTAAGTTATCTCGACGGTCCTGTAGTCCCTGTCCATGAGCCGTCCGGCGAGCCATGATCCCATAATTGTGCCAATGCCTGTTAGAACCAAATGTTATCATTATTGTTCGTTCTGGAACAACTCTCAATGAGATTGCTTAACGTACCGTTTGGTAAAGATGCGTAACCCAATTGGAGTTCGCTGAGACCAAATGTCTCTCCCAGCAGCGCCGGCGTAGTGGCATTAACGATAGACCAGATCGAGTAAGCGACTGCACCGAATATGAGGTTCAGCAGCGTGTCGGTTTCCGATAGCATGCAAAGAGGTTTCACAAAATCACGGGGCTTCGGCATCCTCCTGACCGTCTTATCTGGCCCTGTCAGATCGGATGGCTTCCTGCAGATGCTATCCCACAAAGGCTTGTAAAAGATGCTTTTGACGCGCACGGAGCCGTTTCCAGCGACAGTTCGCAGCGTTTCAGGCAGAAACATGACCATTGTGATGATAACTAGGCCGGCGCTGACTGCAAGGAAGATGAATGTTGACCGGAATCCCCATGTTTGAGATAGAGCGCCTCCGATCAAAGGCCCGATGGCAATACTGAAGTTGCGTACTATGGAAAGTAATTCACGGTTAGGCCGACCTCAATAGTGTTGACTATGATGGCGGTTCTTCTTCTAGCTTACTAGCCTGGTACATGCTTAGGAGACCACCGCGCTCGGAGGAAGTCGAGATATCTTGAATGACCCCGTTGCCTGCCAATATATCAGTCATATGCGGATGGTTTGTGAGATTCGAGGGTCATCCACATACCGATGCTAACAACTGAGGCGCTACCGCAGGCTTGCAAGGCGCGAAAAATGAATAGGACCACGAACAAGGGCGAAAAGCTCAAAACAATGTTGGCAATAATATAGACGATGAAAGAATAGACATAAACTTGGCGTCTACCCAAGCTTTCTGATAATGTTCCCCATAAAAGTGGCGCGACACCTTGGAAAAGCTGGTAGGTAGTAATTGTAAGGGAACCAAATTTGTGCGATACTGTGAATTCCTATGGCCCGTTAGCTAGAAAAGGAGGATGGGGCGTGAGGTTGGCTTAGCTTACTTTTTCAATTGAGTTGAGGCACGGGAAGTAAATATTAGATGACAAGCCAGAGAAAGTGCCAGCCAAGCCAATCAGGCCCACCACTGCCCATTTTTTCCGAGTTCCAAAGACGTGGTACGGCTCAACCGCATCCGCTTGTGAGATTTCTGGGGACTGTGCCAGTTGCTCCTGGTGACCTAATTCCAAGATGCGTGAACCTCGATCCTCCTCTGGCAAGCTATCAGAGTTGCTCTGGCTGGAACTGGTCATCGGAGGCAAGGTCTGCAACGAGAAGGACGTGACATCGATACTTGGTTCCCTTTCTGCTTTTTCAGAAAAGGGGTTCAGAGACCGGGCACCCGTTCCAGCAGCTGGAAACAAGCCACTTCGAAAATTGCCCTGCTCGCTCATTTTCGCAGCCCTGAATGACTTTTTCTGTCGAATTTGTTTCGCTTTTAGGTCTTCCGCGAGACTGGAATATTTATTCGCACACCGTTGGCGTAGTATACCTCATGAGATGCGGAGTGATGCGCGGAGTCGATTTATTGGGCATGAGTGTTGCTGGATAGTTTAAAAAGAGCCCACAAGAAATAGCATTAGGCTTTGATATTTATTGAAATTCGAACCGAGTCATCATTTTTTTGCCTAATATATTTTGAGCAAAAAGTAAACGTGTGATCAAGCACATTAGTGAGCATGGCTAGAACAAGGCGCGAGACTAAGGAGAACAAAATGAAAATTTAGTATTTCTTTCAATTCTAGAGATCGACTAATAGACGGTGCGGCCCCAAAGCGCTGCATCTAGCGATCAAAGTGTCCAACACAAGATGCAGCGGAATTAATTTTACTGTTCATTAATCCCTGTGCATAATATTTTGCAAATGAATCTGAGAACATTCAACAAAAAATCAATTCAGACTGATTATTACTTACTAGATGTAGCTTAATATCTTAGCTTTGCTGTAAGCCTATATGTCTGTGGAGCGAAAGGCTTTTTCATGAGCGGTCCTTTTATCTCTCATACGTAGCATTCTTCATCAGATTTGGACGTGTAAAATGTGCAATCGCCCGAAGTCTGGTGCAGATATGTCTGTTCAATTTCGACGCCATCTGCTGGCCCAGTTTTCAGGGCTCAGGCGCACCCGCTCTGTCCACGGTTAGGTCCGCAACTCTTTTTCCCTGGCATGGCTGGGAGCGTTGGAAAGAGACGTCTCACTAGTTGTTCTTGGATGAAGAGGAGTTTAGAACAGCCGCAGGTGCTGACCACAAATAACGAACATGTTGGTTTGATCTAGGGTGGTGCCTACGTCTGCCATCATCTCATACACTGAAGGATGTGCGCGGCTGAGCAACGCAATTCAGCTGCACAAAGGTGTCGACCTCCTAACATTGATAAAGAACGAAGATATAGACGGCATGAGAACATTTTTGGATGAGGGCGTAATATTGACTCTTTTTAAAATTTCTTCTTAACATATTCTCATGGGCTAATGGGGGGCAACAAGAGAGGCATCCCGAGAAATCATGTCATACCTTACGAATGCACCCTGTTGACACGACGGGCTGCCCTTCCTTGATATCTTGGCATCAGATTATATTTCATTGAATACACAGAGTTAGCCGACTACTTTCGCAACCCAGTCATACATCGTCAGCCCAAGTTGGCTCTCTGCGCCGATCTGGCAATGTTCACCTGCGCCAGTGTTGGACTGGAACAGATGGAACGTCGCCTCAGAACCAATCATTTGCGCAGCAGTAGGCGCCTGTTCCAGACCGACCGTATCGTGGTCGGCACCACCCACAAAGACGGGAACCGTCAGATTCTGCGCGAACCCATCGATAGTGTAGTTGCCCAGCTGGTCAAACCAGTTGTAATACGAGTTCGTCTTGAAAGCCCAGAGGCCCTGGTCGACGACCCACTTGAAGCTGGTGGGCGCCAGGCCGCTGTTGTAGATGGCCAGGGTGTACGCGTTGAAGGCGGTCTCGTTGCCGGCCTCGTACAGCTGGATCAGCTGCGCGGGGAAGAGATCCTTGAGGACCTGCTGTAGGTTGTATAGCCCGTCCACCACCGTCACGCCCGCGAAGCGCCGTTCCACGGCCGCGGCGCGCACGACGAGGATCGCGCCGAAGGACTGGCCGTGCAGGATCAGCTTGTCCATGTCGACGTCATCACGCGTTTCGAGGTAGTCGACCACCGGGGTTACTACGTCCCACCAGTTCGGGATGAAGCCGAGGCCTTGCTCGCGGCGCACGGTGGGCTGCCCTGGGCCCTCGTAGGAGATAAAGTTGTATCCTCGAGAGGTGGCCTGGCGTCCTATCCCATGGTATAGGTCCTCTTGGCTGCCGTCGTAGCCGCTCACGGCAACGATGGTTGGGCGCTTGGTTGAGTCAACGCAGGCGCGTTTCGCCTTCTTTGATGGGGAGCAGTATGTCTCGGCTGGGTAGAAGTAGGCTGGAATGGTGAAGCCTGGGGCCTGGATGGTGAGTTTTTCGCCGGGAAAGGCGAGTAGCTCGATAGCCTGGGCGAAGTCCTTCAGTTGGCTGTCCCAAAGACTGTACAGTCGAGGATCAGAGCTGTTGTGAACGAGGAAAAAGCCTGAAGTCCGGTAGTAGGATGCTGCATGAAAGTAAGACTCCAGTTGACCGATTGGAGATGTGGTACTGTCGCCTTGGGCCTCGATCTGGCCTGCGAGGTAGCTGAACTGGCTGTACCAGCTTTCAAAATCACCGGGCGTGATTTGCGAGGCAGCACGAAGGACTTCGCCGGTGTTTGAGCCCAAGTTATTGGACAGCGCAAGAACCACACTTAATATGTAAGAGAACTCGCTGTCGGTGCTGAGGGGCAATGTGGTCTCATTTGTGGCGTTGTTCTGGGCCGCCTAGTCCGGAGTCGAGGTCAGCAATTGCCCAGGAGACGTTGAGGTTGATGGGGGCTGGGACGGAAATGAGAGCACGTACTGCGGCCAGGAGCTGAGCGCTCCAGACAAGAACGTGGCTCGGCTTCATGATAACTGGCCGTTGTGTGGTGGTGTATTTTTCCGGATGATGTCCTGGTCAGTGGCTCCGAGCTGCCGGCTGTGGGCGATACTGTGCTACAACTGTTGAAGCTGGAGCACGTTCTAGTCGGCCATAGACTGTAACACCCGATGGTGGGCCAAAAAGCCACTCCCATGTTGAGAAGTGCGGACCATCCTCTTTATACTTGTGTTCACGAAATCATTGACGAGGATGTGAAGGTGCTACTGCAGACTTGTAATATGCCACACCCACATACGTCGTAGTAGGACGCGACACTGAATCCTTCGCGCGGCGTTGCTGTCATATGGAACCAGCCATTCCTGCAGGTGCTCAATTGTAGCTATGTCTTCTGCAAGGGCACACGTACGCGATGCTAGACTTGGACAGGACCGATTCCGCTGCACGCGTCCCTCGGCATGCTCCACCATTGGTGCAAAGAAGAGCATCTAAGGCTGCTGCCCTGCATATATTCGTCATTCGCGAGGTTATAAAGCATGAGGTAGTATGGGGAAAGCATGGAGAGGTGTTCTAGAAGGATTGCTTAGAGCTGACATCTCGCAATCGGGATCGGTCCCCCACACCAAAGACAGCGGATATTGAATCCTGCAGGTCATGCCTGTGAGCAAGACGGCAAATTGACCAATCACGCATGTTTCGAGGACATTGGTGACAGCATGTGATTGGCTGTAAGTCATTAACACATTAGGCTTAACAGTAAGCCAGGCCAGGCCGTCGTGATAGAGACGGCGGGAAAGATGCTGAAAGCTAGACGGCCGCCATGTCTCGGCTTGTTAGTCTAGGAGCCCTGACTAGAGAAGTTCGGGCTCGCGATCGCTTCCGTTTTGACCCCAGCACCGGTGGGCTGCCTTCTGTTAGTACAACGTCACCGTCGCAGCGCCAGGAACAAAACGGCGTGGGGTCTACCTTTCAGGGAAAACAAGCTTTCCGTGCCGTTGGAACCCTGGTCGACTCTAACGTCATGTCCCTGTTCTGACCGTTGCGACCTGAACATGTGCTCCAACGTGCTAAAGTCAATAGCTGTATTTCAAGATGATATTTTGTAAATGTTTATGAACCACTGTACAGCTGCAACATTTTCAAAGCTTCTGGCCCAATGTTCCACCTGTTGCAGCCACACTGAGGCACTTTGGTAACCCGAACCATGTAGAGGTCAATCTGGCTGCCTGGACTCTGGGCGACATCGTTTTTCCCACCCAAGAACAGCGGCAGGTAAGATCGGTTTGTTATCTTCCCGCGCACGTGAAAATGACTGGTTAACACTAGTCTTTGAATTTCGATATCTCTCACCGCTCTCACCCGTCCTTATTGCACTTCATGAGAGCGAGTGCGCCTCTGAACTTCGACAGTGAAGAGAAGCCCATGGCTCATTAATCCTTGACAATGGGACGTCTAATTCCGGCCCTTACGGCGGTACTTAGCGGCGCCATCACCGTTTCTGCCTCGCACTCTGCCTCCTACTACCACCCAGACATCAAGAGTGCCCACGATAATGCCTTCGCTATCTTCAACTCCATCCACTCCGCAATGCGACAATGGGGATCTTCAGTGCATCACAATGGCCTGTCGTTCTATCTTGCCACAGCTCCCGAGGGTAGTGTCTTCTACCATGGCGGATACAGTACAGAACGCCCGGATAGTTTCGAGTGGTTGGCCTTTGAAATAGAGCATGCTGCGCAATTTGCCGCCTCTTGGGAGTTTACACAGAGTGCAGACCTCAACACCATGGCCGATACAGCCCTCGATGCACAAATTTTGAAGACTCTTCTTCGACATCGAAGCTCTCACGCCAGGCCCCCGTCTGATCCCGGCCGCAGTCCGAACTTGCATAACAAGTTGTCCTCGCAACGACCTCTGGGAATTGTGGAGAACAACGACGAAGGCGATGAGGACGATGACGATGACGATGAAGATCCACCGACCAGACCACCGCGCTTTGATAAGCTACGGCGCGGGTATTTACAACTTTACCGTGCCAACCGACCCTTGAATCTCCTCTACATCGACGGTGAAGCTGCTGCAAAGTGCCCACTTGGCTCCCTCGACAGCCAGGATCTGATATTGCTCGGCCGCAACAAGTCCTCTGGCCCACCCACCTGGGGGGAATGGCCGCGGGCTAAGCAGTTGTGCGCTCTTGCAGACGAGTGGAAACACCCGACTGGGGCCAAAATCGATGGCTTTATACGCATGGAGGCTGGTTTCGAGATTGTTTATTGCGACTTTTCCGAGCAAGGTGGTTTAGATCTGGTGTCGGTGCAGGGGAGCTCTTTCCGTAACGAGACTGGTTTACCGCCACATCAGATCGACTCAGTCTTTGAGTGGCTCCGAGCCTCCGCTGCCCGATTTCATGGCCACCCGGCCGGTCGGCTGGACATCGACTGGAGCAGCATGGTCTCAGCTTTCTCCTACCCCATGAACCTCTCAAACCCGGACTGGCATAGGCAGGACCTGCCCAGGGTAGTGAATGCCACAATGGAGAGCAGGCTAGGAGTCCGTGCCAGGTTGAGGGATGTCTTCGCCGCACGCGGTGGTCAGGAAGTACCAAAGAGAAGAATCGTGAACTGGCAGGGCGTGGTTGACAAGATCGTGACACGCTTCAGCGAACGGCTGCAGTATATGGCGAATAACCAGTGGACACATGACCGTTTACTCCTCGCCCTCGGCACAATTGTCGACCCACACATTAGCTATACCGATCACAGCCCCATGTCAGAGCACCTTGCTATCGACCGTTGCACGCAGCACTACCTTGATCCGTCCTTCCTGCACCCCGAGACATGGACCCCGGAAGACCACGCTGTAGCGACCGCCCTTGAACGGGTATCGCACACTATCTGCGACACCTTATTTCACGCACGGCGTGTCTTGCGAGCCGCCAACGGTATGATGTCGTCCGATTCTGACGCTCTCGTGAAGGAGGCACAGCGGACCATCGTGGAACTTATGGAGCAGCTCAGGTGGACCACATGGAGGGAGTGTGACGGGTGCGCGTCTTCGGATGAGATCTGCAGCATCCCCATGTTCCCGACTGGCGCGTCCGAAAACGACTATTTCCACCCCAGCTGCAAGAACATCACCGAGATTCTACGTAGCTTTGGGTATTGGGGGCTTGATGTACATATCTACGACCAGAGAACAGACAAGAGAGCCTGATTTAAACGATTCGCAAAGAAATTTCATGTAAATAGTCGTCCAGCCGAGTCCACAGATGCAAGTACAGCGCTTGCTAATCGGTGATCCAAGGGAACGGACCGGACCGTAAGCAGAGGCTGTCATGACAAGCATTCACCATTTCGTAGGAGTTTTCACGGATATCAAGGTCTGCATAACGTGTTATGTTGTTATTAAATCTATCATAATAATCAAAACATAACGATACTATTTAAAATGCCCTTATATTTCTTATTGAGTGACCTGAAAAAATAATAAAGAATCTTCAAGCCATCTATAAGATTATTACTTTCCTTAGAGAATTTTTTTTACGAAGGAATTACAGCACTACATTATGATCGAAGACTTCAGTGTTGCATTCTGCGTGAGAGCAATGTTACGGGTCGGTGTCGAGTGGGCCCCCTCGGAGACCCACGTCAAGAAGTCCAGTGTGGGAATGTTCAGAGGGAATCTTCACAAGGCCCCATTTCGTAGCCTCGACACGTTTCCTATCATCTGTGCGTCATGAAAGAGTCCTCGTATAGCGACAACTAGGAATGGAGAGTCCATCTCATCCTGGGCCACCGATGAACGATGCCACGGATATCATTCGGATCTGCTGGCAACAAGCCTATAAGGTCGAAGACCCCGCGGCCCAGCCCCTCTCGCGGGGAACCAGAAAAGCAAGACTCAGCTGACGGCCGATAGAGACGTGGTGTGATCCGCTGTACGGACACGGCGACCTTCGCCCGGGTAGAGTCATACGAATCTAGGGAAGGCACAACAAGAGTATCTTACCAAGCATTTTTGAACCAATTCATTCAACATTTGAGATTTGCTCGGTTAGCAAGCCTAATTGAGCCGCCTTTCCGCGATGAGCCCGATTTATACTTCGCGATAAGTGAATTGCAAAAGACGCTGATCATTTACCGCACGGTCTGTCTTCCTGGCAGGTGTTTCGCATATCTTGGCTGTTGAAAGTTTGACAGTCTTATAGACATCGACCGAACGCGGCAGGATGCTTCAATCAATAGTAAAGGGAATCGAAGAGATCTCGCGTGTTATCACTGTCGGTACAACCGGTCTGGAGTGTGCCGTAAGGATCGCATGCCGACGAGCGATGGCCTTACAAATTCAATTTGCTGTGGTGGAACTTTTTGCACATTTTTGGCGTCTTATTAAACAGCTGGAAGTTCCATTATACCAGTGCCTCAGAGGTGAGTCGAGGCGCGGAAATAGGTGATTTGGAAGTATTTACATTGTCTTATCTTTATCCAGGCGCTTCCACACAATCGACCCTCAAAATCATCAAAAAGTTGGAGGCTGGTTTAACTGTCGGTTTGGACGTTCTAAACAACAAAGCTCTTGATATCTCAATCGCTGTTCAACGTGCTGTATTACGGAGTAAGTAAAAGCATGTCGTCCCGAAGAGGTGCTCGGGCTTGAGCTCGCAAACATCAGGTGCACGGTGGCAGAGGAGCCGAAGCTACGCCAGATTGCATTCTTCCTCACCCAGTCCACAACCAGTTCACAAATTGACACATCAATTACTACTGTGCTAACAAAAGCTGGTTGAGCAGCAATACCCCTGACCCAGGCTAGTATTGGATATGACTTGAGTAGGTGCTTTGGGCATTCATTACCATTGCGGGTCTCATGAAGCTCGAGTCTGGAGACCAGCCGCCTTGCAAGATACTTCTAACATTTTTACGCAGGGATTATAAACAGAAGAACCACCCAACTAGACAGCCGTACGTTTATACGATGAGAGGGCTCCATGGAGCTCGCCACTGACACATTGACCCGACCTAGGCATCTCCTCGGCCCTCACCCTACCACAGGACGAAGAATACGATGGAATCAAAGAAGAGATATGCCCCTCAAGGATGAGAGGCGGAAGAGGTAGGCGCTAGGTTGATTGGTCAGCTGGATGAAGCCCAGCTGTACGAATCGTGGAGAATGGGGTTCATTGCGATGTCTGGGTAACGGGGTATGACCGAGAACAGCCTTTTTGAGTCTGCTTATAACTCTATGTTGGGATTGGTCTCTCCCTCCATCTTCACGGGGCTCCAAACACCATATCCATACGTAAGTTGGAGTAAACCATATCAAAGTTGTAGTCAGCACAGAGACAAGATTCATCCTCGGAGCACATTGCGCATTGACACTACTTCGACACGATTATACATGGGCCAACGCCATCCATTAACCTTCAGTCCACGATCGCTACCCCCCAACAAGAGCGACACCCCGTCACCCCCTGGCCCTTAAGCTTGGCCGAACCTCTTGGCCACCGTCTTCCAGTTGATGACGTTCCAGATAGCGCTGAAGTACTCGGCCTTGCGGTTCTGGTATTGCAGGTAGTAAGCGTGCTCCCAGGCGTCGATGCCGAGCAGAGGGATAAGGTTGCCGGTGACGGGGTCCTGGTTCGCGCGGGTGACCAGGCTCAGCGTGCCGCTCTCCTTGTCCTTGGCGATCCAGGCCCAGCCGCTGCCCTGGATGCCGGCGAGGGCGGCGTTGGTCTGCTTCACGAGGGTGTCGAAGGAGCCGAAGTCGCGGTCGATCGCTTTCTGTGGGCGCAATGTACGTCAGCAGATGTTCTCACTGGCTAGGCTGTCGAGGGAGGGCGAAGCAACCACCCAGCTCTGCGCATGTGCAGTCTTTTCTACGCACCTTCAATTCTCCTGCCGGCTCACCGCCACCATCCTTGCTGGCAGGCGCCAGGTTCTCCCAGAAGAGGGAGTGGTTGACATGTCCACCGCCGTGGAAGTTGAGGAGAGGCGCGATGCTGGCGGCCTTGGACGAGTCGCCCTTGGCTTCGGCCTCGGCAATGGTCTCGAGAGCGCTGTTGAGGCCGTTGACGTAGGTCTGGTGGTGCTTGGAGTGGTGCAGCTCCATGATCTGGCCAGAGATGTGAGGCTCGAGTGCGCCGTAGTCGTCTAGTAGAGGGAGCGCATGTCAGCATTCTGTGGTCGCAGGAGACGATATCGTGCGTGCAAAGGCTTGTGATATTCGGAGGAAATCGGCGGACATGTTCACTTACAGGACAGGTCGGGGAGAGTGGCCTTGCCGCGGACGAACTGGGTGCTGGCCATGCCCATGACAGGCTTCGCAGCTTGAGCTCGCAGAGCACCCCGCAGGGCAGGAGTTGATCGCAGGAGAGTGGCCGACATTTTGCAGATGGTTGTGTGAATTTTTGGAGGGCGATTGAGCTGCAGGAATTGGTGGTGGATTAGGTTGAGCGTGTACGAACCTGGCACAGAAAGTAGCAGGAAGTCTGGGAGGTTGAGACAAAAGTGAGGAATTAATAAAGCTATTCAGTCTTGGTGATGTCAAGCCGTTAGGCCGACCGGCTCGGACCCCACAGGCCTCGATTGCCTGCGCGGGTGTGGGGATGACAGAGCTTCGAGCTTCGGATGCAGTGGAAGCTCCCAGGCGTTGCGAGAGCTTGGGTCTCCGATCTCACACTGTCGTCATAGCGATGTGGGAGCTCACCACCGCCCTGCAGCGAAGCCGCGATTTGTCGACATCCCTGCACGCCCAGCTGCACTGTACTGGTGCCCCACAGCCCAGTCGCGTCTCGCTTCTATTTTCCAGCACCGCGTTCACATGTCAATATTCTGATTGTTCGACGCAGCACCACCACCACTTCACTAAGATTCCCTAATTGAAGCACGCTCCAGTGGTCCGTGGCATCGCGATCCTGATATTCTGAGAGTCGAAGACACACTAGAAAAAATCCAAAATGTCATACTACGATATTGACGCGATCCTTACGGATGCAGAGGTATGGTCGCCAAGCCGTGGTTGATGACAATATTGATGGGCATTTGTTGTCTAGCATTGTGGTTGCTAACTCAGGGCTCGCCTCCAGAAAATCCCCTGCGAATTCAACTTCGAAATCCCCGACCTGGGCCACCTCGACAACAGCCCAGGCCTCCCCCTCAAAGCCGGCTCCAAGCTTGCCCTCCCACTGTGGCTCGCCGAGATGCTCGCCCTCGCCAACACCTCCGGCGGCGCCGCAGACGAGGACGCCAAATCTTTCGTGAACCTGTCTTTACCTCCCGCCCTATCAAGCGAGGTGGTCCAAGCCCTGAAGGCCGACCCGCGCGCCGTTCCGTTGCGCGACCAGAGCACACACTTCTACGGCCTGGCGACGCGTCTCATGGACCTGTTCGAGGAGAGGGAGCTGGATGGCGTCCTGAGGAAGACTTTCGTCACGCGCTCGGCGGACCTCGCGCTGCATGCCAGGAAGACTGGCGGGGCGAGCGGCAAGGAGGATGGGAGCAATCTTGGTGTTGGGGTGGATGGGGAGTTCCTCCGGGGCTTGGACGAATGGGAAAGGAGCCTGCACCGCAAAGCGCACGATGGGACTAAGTTGTCCAAGCAATGGATGGAAAATGTCAAGAAGCACTGAACAAGTCGCAGTGTCTAGGCAGACCTCCATCGGCCGCCCCCGTTGCGCTTTGTTGGTGGTTGATCCTTTACGCCGCGGATGCCCATCCACGAGCCAGTTGGCGTGACCTGAATTTTGGTCAGGACGGTGGTGTTGAGGGCGCGCCACTTCCAGTCGCGGAAAAGAAATGCAACTGTATCGAGCTGCCGAGACTACGACCAATAGGTGAGTCTACTGAGTCTACGTACCGAGTCTCTAACGGTGCAATTATTCGTGCGATAGACTGACACCGCTCGCAGGGCGGATTGAGCTGCGACACAATTGCAGATATTGGCGCGTAGCGCTATCGGTCTTCTCCAAGTCTAGTATCTGAGGCGACCGAGTGCTCGACCATCATCTGTCTTCCACCTTGTTATCGAGTTTCGCCGTCTTCAAAGAAGCGGGGAAAAAGATCACGTCCTTTGGATAGCATGAACAACGAACGTTGCTGAGAACGCTGTCGACACGCTGTGCGAGATGGCCAAGTGGAAAGCCGCAACGATTCACAGGCAGATATCTACTGCAAGTTTGGATCGACATCTTAGGTCATCAATGATTGCTCCTATCGTTCGGAAACCCTCAGCGGATATCTCGCGGTGATGAGGGCGTGACAGACGGGAAGCAGGCCGGGTATCGACAGCTACTTCTCGGGGCACCTTTGTGCGTTCTCCGAAATAGATCCACATTGTCCAGGTCAAATCATTTTGCTTCCCAGCATTTCGGTTTGTGAGATCCACGTGCACACCTGCCATGATCAACTCGTCCAATCTCATGGCCTCGCGGCGGACAAAGCCAGGGATGTCTGGTTCCTATCTCGGGCCATGTATAAACCCTCGTCAATTTGTGTGGTACTTATTAGACGAACTCGCGCCTGGTTACAGCGGCTTCCTATCTTCGGCAATCCGGTTCATGAGATTTTGGGTTGTAGTGATCTGCAAAGCCGCTATGGCCAGGTTCATCCAGATGGGGTCAAGAATGAGGGGGTTGAATGTTCCCCATGGGGTAGCGGCGTGGAGTGCATATCTAGTACCGAACCTAGTACCTCTGACACCGAGTTCGTCGACTATGGATCACTCTTACCTGACTCTGATCTGAGGGGGTGGCCGGAGATGGCCCGGCTTTGAGCGGTGATGATATCTGCTCGCTTACATCTCCACAGTCGGAGTCAAGAAAACAAGCCGGTCTGGATAGTCACGAGTACATAAACACCTTGCCAGCAGACTTCTGAATTAGGAGCGATCCTTGGATTTTCTCACCAAGGATTTTTGGAATATGCATGTATAGACTACAGCTTCACATTTTAATTCTCTCTGTTGTTAATGGTGGTTTCTACCGCTCCAGATCTCAGTAGCGACATAACCCCTCAAGTCCAACAAACAATGGCCCGCCGATATCTCGGCGGTTCAGGAGAGCGGCTGACGGTATGGATATCCATTGCCGCCTCCACGGTGTTGATATTCTACGGCTATGATCAAGGCGTCTTCGGGAACGTCCTCGTCTCGGATGACTTTCTGAGGACAATGGGCTACCCTTCGACCGCAGACCAGGGCACGATGACCTCGGTGTATAATCTAGGCTGTTTCGCAGGCGCCCTATCAACGCTTTACACCGGCGACAAACTCGGCCGTCCCCGTGTTCTTATGCTGGGGAGTTCCGTCATCGCCGTGGCGGCAATCATACAGGCCTCTTCCTACAGCGCTGGGCAGATGTATGCCGGGCGGGTCATCGCCGGGCTGGGCACCGGGATGAACACAGCGACTGCCGGCGTGTGGCAGTCCGAGACGTCCAAGATGCGGAGCCGTGGCAAGCTGATCATCATTCAGATGGCGAACTGTATCACGGGCTTTGCCATCTCCAACTGGCTGACGCTTGGCTTCTCTTTCGCGCCGGGGAGTGTCTCGTGGCGGTTTCCGCTCGCTTTCCAAATGTGTGAGTCTGCTGCTTTTGTATTGGCCAGGGCTTTAATCACGTAACGATGCTGAACATCGCAATTAGTCTTCTCCGGGCTTGTCTTGCTTATGTGCCCGTTTCTCCCCGACTCCCCGCGTCTGCTTATTCGTAAGGGCCGGTACGATGAGGCAATGGAGGTTCTTGCCGCTCTCGAAGGCCATGGCGCCACACCTGGCTCGCCATCCGTTCGCACCCAGTTCTCCATTATCAAGGACGTTCTTGATCGAGAATACGCTGTGGAGTACACCTGGATGCAACTGATCACCGGGCGTGGACCCCCAGGTGCGATGCGGAGAATGATTTTGGGGGCCTGGATGCAAGCTATGTCAGTTGCAGCATGAGCATATCCTTGTGAAGAAGTGGTAGCTGACCAGACTCCGACAGGAACCAAATCTCAGGAATAAACGTCACGTCTTATTACATGACTTACGTCTTCATCCACGCCATCGGCTTCAGTGAACTGACGGCCCGCATCCTCGCCGCTGCAGGGTCCATGGACTACCTCTTCTTCTCATTCATGGCTTATTTCGTGATCGAGCGCTACGGCCGCCGCCGCGTGATGATGGTGTCAGCCGCGGCGTGCTCCACGTGCTGGACTATCATTGCCATCGCAACAGGACTCACCGAGACCGGGCGCGGCGACAGTTACAGGCTGGGAATCGTTGCCGTGTCCTTCTTCTTCGTCTTCTTCGCCTCATTCGCAATGGGCGTCCTAGGGGTACCCTGGCTATACCCGACCGAGATCAACGCGCTGGCCTTCCGTGCCAAAGGCGCCAGCCTGGCTATGGCGACCAATTGGATCATGAACTACATGGTGGCGCAAGTGACCCCGCCTGGTATCGAAAACCTGGGCTATAAGTTCTGGATCATCTGGGCTGTCATCTGTGCCTCGTTCATACCCACGACGTATTTCTTCTACCCAGAGACGGCGAATCGATCGCTAGAGGATATTGACAGATTCTTTGAGGGGAACCATAAAGTCTTTGTGTTCGGAGACAAAATGGCAACTCAGTTACACAGACCAAGCATCTATGAGGAGGCTGATATGGAGATCGCCGCCAAGAATGAGAAGTCTGACAGTAGCGCCGGTCATGTTGAGAAAAGGGAGAATGAGGCCGGTATAGAATGAAGTGGTATGTATGACTCGTCGTCCACTTGGAGAGACACATATGGCTTTTCAGCCCCAGGTGTATAAGCAAAGCCAGAAGATCTCAGGGTGGAGGGCTGATTACGGTCTGGTATAATGTCCGATATGATAGGGGCTGAGGAGATCCATTGACCATACTAGAGACTCGCATCTGCGTTACGCATGAACAATATAGCGCGCAAAGTTGTAAAAGTTCGAGGCATCTCTTGGCTCAAGATGTGATGCGTTCCAGTTACTCAGAGTTGTGCTGAGAGGCATGAGATGTTCCATCCTAGAACTTGGATTATTGCTGGGATGGTAGTCTGGTCTGAGTCAACTGGTCCTTTGTTCTCGATTTGCACTCCTCGTTTTATCTTCTAATGACAAGACCGCCTTGTGTTTCTATCTTTACCCATTCAGCCACTTTTGAAAACGACCTCAGCCTCAAAGTAAACCTGCATATCTCTATGCAAGGTCTAAACAATTGTTCTTTAGGCTGCAAGGATACGAGGGATCACCTCCTGGTCGTTGAGAGCCCAGATAATAGTTTGCACAGGAGCCGCGAAGGTGTTACCGGTATACCAAGTCGATCTGTAACCTTGGAGGGCATTAAGGTCCTGGAAGAAACCATTTCTGATATCTTCGGCTGTCGCCCGACCATGAATCAGCCCATGGTCAGAACAATGTATGACCTCCACGTCCTTGTCAGCAGCGCGCACTGCGCCAGTCCCAGAAAGAGCTGCAACGTCCTGGTTGAAAAGATTCCGAGTTTCCATGGCATCAAGTCTGTCATCTCCAGCTGAGACCGTGGCAACAAGCTTCGAAGCATTACCAAAAGGAATATAAGTAGAGGTAAAATTAAGGCTTGGGTAGTGCAGTTGGCTGCTATCGTTTGCGGAGGCGGGGAGGTTGAAAGCATAGAAGTCCGAAGCAAATGAGTCGCTCTGCACGGCGGTGGCCCACAGGCGAGAGTATGAGAGCTTGCTGAGGACTTCGACTTCTTTGGTATCCATGTCGAAGGTGGTGAAGTGAGACGGATGAGGCGGGATTGCGAGAAGAAGTTTGCTGGCCGCGATCACGGTCTCTTGGCCTGTGATCGAGTTTTGCACTGTTACGGTAACACTGTCATCAGAGCGTATCGCAGAGATGGCTTCGGTGCTGTAGTAAACCTTGTCTCCTAGCAAAGCAGCCGCTGCATCGTAAATATCCTGGTTGCGCCCCGATGCGGGAACATATCCTGCTCGTTGGCCAACATAGCTCTCTGCCATAGATGCTGGAAAGGCCTGCAGTACCGTCAAGGTCAACTGGTCCACCACTGTGCCAAGTCCAGGAGAAATATAGAAAATGCTGGGCAAAGTGGCGGCAAGGTCGTATTTCTGAACAAAATCTCCAAACGGCATGAGGAGTTCTTCAGGAATGTCGCTGCCGTTCGGAAAGTTGAAATATCCTGGAATGTGGAGATTTTCGTACAGTTTGGTAGCATTGATATAACGAAACCATGCAGCAGACAAGGCCTCTTGGGAGGGCGAGGTATAGTTCGTCAGAGTTTGGCCGGTGGTGAAGTCAAAATACTTCCAAGGTGTCTGCGAGAAGTCTGGCGATGCATCTGCGAGCCTGTTAGAAAGGCTGGCTCCTTCAAAAGCCACGCAAATAATGTCTTCAAGTCCACTTACAAGGTACATCGAGGCGATCAAAGAACCCCGTGGTATTGCCGTAATCGACCCAAGCAGCCACGCCGAGCTCACTCTTCACTCCAGTAGCAGGATCATTGTAGCTGTCGACGGAACCACCCTGGGAGGAGGACGTCAGTAAATGCGGGCCTCTCAACAGCCTTGTCGAAGACGTCGAGTACCGACGATGCCTACCAAATCAGATTGCTTTTCAATGACAATAACTTTCTGGCCGGCATCTGAAAGCTGGACAGCGGCATGGGCTCCGCCAGCACCTCCACCAATAATGATCACGTCTGCGTTTACTGTTGCTCGTGTGACGTATTTGGCGGCCACACAGTCAAAAGCCAGGAATCCGCTTGCCCAAAGCAAATTATTCTTCAAAGAAGACATGATTGCAGTGATGGCAGTGGAAGCGAATGTGGTCAAAATTAGAGCAGAAGAGAGAAAGCGTCGTCGACTTGGTGATCGATGATGATTTTCTTTTTGCACAAGGAGGCTGGTGCTGTTATCTTATATGCCATCAGCTACTTATATACGCATAGCGCACTCATAACCAGTGACGATGGGCGGTTTCGGTGTAATATTAAACCACGTCTGTCCTCATGAGAATTACCCTTACGAGGGAATCGGCAAGGGCACAGAGCGCGCACACTTTACGGAGAGACACAGGCTACCGATTCCGTGAATAGGGGCAAAGTTGTTGCAAGAGTCTCCCTATGCATACACATTAGACTACCGCGGAATACAAAAATTAGTCTATAGCATCGAACAAGCACCCACGTGTATGAGTTCCGCGGAAAGAAATACGAAATTGACGCATGGAAGATGATGCTAGCTGAACCTGTGCACCACGGAGATTGTTGCGCTTCTAGGAAACTTCAGAAGTTTTCACCGCGTCACTCTTTTTAACCGGTAGTACGCCCTAGGTTACCCGTGATTTCCAATGTAGAGACACTTGCGAGAACCCCGATATTGCTTCGGGAATAAATAAACATAACTTACCGACCCGATCTCCTGTATAATCATCCACAGAAGATTGACGGCTAACCGAGTCATGGCCACCAAGGTGCTTAATGGTTAGTGGAGCGGCTTATGCTTAATGTGGTGGATGTAGATTAGAGTAGGCCACTTCTGCCTGGAGACGCCCAAATGTCTTGTTCGGCGCCTATCAGTGCGCCGAGGCCGACGCTGTGTAGACATGGCAAAACGTGCACCATGATCAATTCCACAACACATTTTGATGCCAGGTGGCACGGTAGTCAAATATCAGCGACGAATGATGAGTTGAAATTGACCAAGTGAATATCGGCTGGGCTGGCAACAAAGTCGCAGATATCCCAATGTCTCCCAGCTAGCTACACGGCACAGCATGCGTCAACAACAAGCACAGCTCTGAAAGGATTGCCCGAGTCAGTTTTTATGTGACAGAATTTGTGATGTGGTGAAAATTTTCCTCTATCGAGTGAGCGAATTGAAGTCATGAATCCGTCCCTCGGAGTTTCTTGAAGTTCTCCTAACACACAAGTCGGTCAGTACTTAGGTATTTGAGGAAGTTGGTTAGTGTGCTTTTTTGTTGTATGTCGTTCTTCTGGCAATCGATTGAGCGCCACACTTGAGAATGGCCTAGCAGAATTTCGGGAAGAACTTAAAGCTTATTCGCGCAACTGACTCATTTGACTTTATCATTCAGGGGTAGTCTGCCAATACATTTAGACAATCTTGGCCACGGAGTTAAATCATGGCGGTGTCCCGATGGTTCTAATCTTGATGTTTCATCCAAACTCTCAACACTGAAGTGCTCGCTTTCTGTTCACAACGTCCTTTGCCAAATTCTCACCTATCTTATTCAGACTCATTATTCCATCAAGATATGTCCGTCACTTCAGATAGTTGTGTTATGGACCGTCTCACGCCAATTTGATGAAATACCTTCGCTGTGATTGCTGGTCTTGTCGCTCCCCGATTCGCAGCCATGATTCTGCCACAGACCAGTATCAGAGGCCCGAGGGCATGGTCTATCGCTCTTGCTGTGATCTGGTTCTGGGCAGCTATCTTTTACGAATACCCCAGCCTGATTCCTTTTGACGGCGCAGCACGAATCCAAACACTGACAATACCCTCACTCAAGTCCGGAGAGCCCAAGTCCGGAGAGCCCGGGCCCTCGCAAGACGTCTTCTTGACCCAGCCCCTTGGAGGTGAGGCCATCAAGGCAGTGTGCGGGAAGACTGCCTGGAACGAAGGCCTTGTGTTCACATGCAATGAGTCGTACGGTGGGGTCGGGAACATTCGCAACTCAATCCTGCACTGCGTTCGCTATGCCATCCAGGCTGGGGCGAGCCTGGTCCTCCCTCGAATCGTTCTCCGATCCTCTACGGACATCGGCAACCTTGAGACCGGGGAGACGGCGCACTTCTCATACATGTTCGACACGCCGCATTTCTTGGAACAGATGCAGCTGTTCTGCCCGGAGATGAAAGTCCATAACACAATTGACGATGCCAGAGCTGGCTGGGATGGACAGGAAGGCATCACCTTGAGCGTCAAGCCCGAGTCTCTGGTCGATGGTGGCGTCCCTCGGACTGGCATCCCGGACCCCGGCGCCTGGCGTGGACAGTTCTATTCGTGGCTGGACAAACAGGTTGCCACCGCTGGTAAAGGCACATCTGGCCTCGTCATCGTCAACCTGCAGCGTTCGTACATGACATACCCGATCTATTCCGACGGCGAGGCCTTCGCCCTCACATTCGCCTCTGTCCTGCAGTTCCGCAATGACACCCGTGCCTTAGCCAGCAAAGTCCTCTCGTCTCTGGCAGAGCGGTTCTCGCTCGACATCGATCTGAACAAGGACATCCTCCCGAACTCCTTCTTCGGCATTCACCTGCGCACCGAAGCGGACTCCAAGAACGCCTGGGAGAGCGCGGGCGACTACTGGTTCTACTCGCACTACCAGAACCAGGTCAAGGTCTACCTGGAGCAGGCTCCGCGGTCGAGCCCGTCTGCAATATACGTCGCATCGGGGGACCCTTCCGAGACGTTCCGGTTCGTCGCCGATGCGGCCAAGGTCCCCGCGCCGAACAACTACCCTGTCGTGAGCAAGGCGGAACTCCTCGGCGGAGCGGACCTAGAGGAGCTGCATGCCCTGACGTTCGACCAGCAGGCCCTTGTCGACTATCTCGTCCTACTGAAGGGGTCGGACTTTGCTGGGGTGGCGCACTCGAGCTTCGCTTGGAGTATTGCGTTGAAGAGGCATCAGTTCGCGAAGAAAAGGGGAGAGTTCTTAGATGCACCTGAGATGCTGGACGATGATTTGAGCAAGATATATGGCACTGTGAAGGACTTTGAGGACTATCCAAAAGTCCTATGGCCCCGCAATTGACATTTCGGGGCAGAAGCCAACCGCATGGTATGACGGGAACTATACATCGGCAGCTTTGTCATAACTCACCCATACACAATAACAACGATCATAGGTTAAAGAGGATTTGTAGGACACAGCAGCCAAGTTATCCCTTGGTCATGGCTTTCAGTCGCGATTAAAGGACATGTGCATTAAAGACTACCAGGATTCCCGAAAAACACATTCATCAAGGGATAGAATTTGCAATTTTCAGGCTAATGGCTCCTGTCATCCATCTGGCTGTATGTGAGAGGTTTAGAGAATCCTAACAGAAGCAGCAACTCACTGACGTTCAAAGAGGCGTGCCGCCTGAACGCCAACCCACTCAAGCATTTTGTCTCGACAATGAAGGACAAGTGGCCAGATGATTCATCTCTCTCACACAAGCGAATGGAGGTCCAGCGCCTCCTCCCGATAATGCCTGCATTTATGCAGCAACCGGCGACGGTACAAGACACCTATTCGTATTCACTCGCAGCCACTGTCTTGTCTTCGTGCGTCAAGGCGCATCACTTCCCAGATCTGTCCGAGAAGCGAATTTCCTCATTTCCGAAGTGATGATTCTTGGTACAAGACTTCGACATTCCGTTGGCGTGCAGTGTCGTTGGCCTCGGTCTCATGGCTCGTCCGCTCTACCAGGTCAATTGCAGCCCCTATGCTCTTGCAGCCCCTCCCACTCGTAACCCTTCTCGTTGCTTTTGACTAGCTGTGACATCGTGGCAACTTTAGGTGAAGGTACGCGCGGAGTGCCAGCAAGGTCGGCGACGAAATCGGCTTTTTTTTGCAAACTCGGCAATGATGCCCTTCACATTGCGGCAAAATTGTTTCATGGCGTCTGGTTTTTGGACTGTCTTGTCTAGAGTGCCTGTCCGCGTTAGCCATGCGCTGCTCGAGTCCAGATCTTCAATGTAGTCCGGCTTGCAGGGAAGCCAGGGAAGTCGGCAACTTGAACATGTGTTGAGTCCGGCCAGGATGTCTGGTATGTCCATGCATCCGATCGCAACCGATATGGTCTGAACTCGCGGAAAAGCTCGGAGAATGTGAACAATGAATGGACACTTGGCAAACACTGCCTGTGAAATCACCGGAGTCGGCAGACGCTGAAGCGTCTTGTATCCTTGGTGTGCCATGACTTTGCAAATCGACAACGGCAGGACGATGTGTCGGACCTGTCGCATCCACGTAGCAGCTGTTGAAGTGACCCCATTGAGCTCACGGTGTATGGCTACCGCCGAGATACCGAGATATTTGAAGTCACGAAGGTAGAGAGCGTGAACGAGAGGATGGTATTGCCGGTACGGTTGACTACTGCCACAAACCATCCACCCGGCCGCAGCGGAGTGTCTAAGTGCAACTTGACGGGACTCCTGGCAGACATATCTCAAAGACGGGATGTCGTAGATTTCGGGTGGCTCCTGCTCAACAGCCGTCCACATAGGTCTTTCTCCAAAGCTTTGGACCAAGCAGCAAACCCGGGATGGGAGGTCGAAAACGGCCATTTCCCAAATCACAAGGCGTAGCTCGAAGGGAAGTTGCTGGAAAAGAGGGAAACATGGCATCTCTGGTGGCATGATGGCTGGTGGTGCTGACTTTGTGCTGATTTCCAAGGCTTTGCCTGGGACCTGATCATGGTCAACGTCTGCTGTCATGGCGTTTGGCTCAGGGATAGAACATCCGACGTGGAGCAAGTGTAGGTGCAGACGATGGAAAGAGACTCAGTAGTTCAGCCATGAAGAACAGTGGTCTCACTTATACAGACTCATGAGCAGGCACCAGCCTCGGAATCTGGCTTCAACAGTGTGCTGCCTTTGATTGAAGGAAAAAGTTGACGGTGTCTTGTTGATCTGGTTGACACTGCCTGGATGCCATGGCTTTGCACTAGGCCACAATTCAGCTACGCGTTTGAGCATTGTTTCCTTCAACAAGACGGTTTCATTGAACAAACCTCTTTACCTTTGTCGTGCTTTGTATACATATCCAATGTAATTCTATGCGTAGTGTTGATAGCAAGCGACCTGAGTGACGAAGCAGAAACACCACTTTTCTGGGGTACCACACCCATGCCCAATCAACGGGTGGGGCCATTGAAGAAATGGCCGGGGTAGCTCCACCTGCCCCCTCCCCTGCCTCCCAGTCAGACGCGTACATCCCCGAAAATGGCGAGTTGCGGCTCCACCTGACAGTGAGCTAAGGCCAACGTCACCCCACCACCCACGGGGTAAGCTCGCCCAGGCACCGTAACAGTACGGAGAGCTGCACCACAGCGCAGCCTCCCGTCGATACACGACGGCGGAAGGCCAGCAGTTCAGTCGATCTGGTTGATAGAAAGTGCTGCAGTATTGCCACTCTGTCTGACCTGCAAGTCTGCGAAATGCTGGTTGCCTTCCTTCCTTCCTTCCCTCCCTCCCGTGCTGATCTCAGGTGCTGATCCAGGGTGGGTGGTTCGATGTCACAATCCGGTGTACGCCATGGACACGGAGGCACTGCTCCTGACAAGTCCTTCACGTCAGCACACAGGATGTCGGCGACTGGCGGGCTGATGTTGAACAAGGGGACATAAAAAAATTAAAATAAAAGTCATGAGCATCGACAGCTGCTGCGCCGTCCAGTGGCCAGGTCTAGTCGCGATCCCGTTGGCAGTAACACAGATGCAGGCCGAGAGACGTTGCACGGCCTTGTACGACGTTGTGCCCTTGAATAATATCACACCGCTCTGAACCATCCCATCACACACACGAATTAACTTCGTCTTGCCTCCCGAGTCGAATGGTCCATCAGCAATCTGGCCATGTACGTCTGCCAAGTGTGCGACAAGCCAACTTTTGGACCCTTGGGACCTGCCAAGCCACCTCTCTACCCACGAATTACAGTGTCTAGTTGGGGCTAGATGCTTCCAAGCTACGCGGGAGAAGGAGGACTCCTGCCCAGCTGTGTTTGACTGTCTCCTGATGTCTTACAACACCCCACGCCGTTCCCACCGTTTCCGTGCGGCTGGGTGGACACAGCCCTGCGAAACGGACGAAACGGACACATCTAGCACCTGCCCAACGCCACATGGCGTCAAATCTGCAGGTGCAGGCAGGTGCAGGTGCAGCTATGACTGCAAGTGCAAGTGCAAGTGCAAGTGCAAGTACAACAGGAACTGCAAGTGCAGACGGGGTCAGTGACGGCACACCTGCGTCTTTTTGCTTGACTGTACACTCGTTCTTTGCTGACCTTGGGGCTCAAGGGTCCTACAGCTGCAGCTGCAGCTGCGGTATCAATGTTCTGGTGGCCAACATTTCCCAGCCCACCTTGAGGTCTGCTCTTCCTTTATATATCGAGGTCGTCGCAAGTGTGGTTCTGTTTTGAAATAGTTCCTTTCCTCTCTCTCTCTCTCAGATCAGGACGTATAGGTCCATCTTCTCGATCTCATTTTTGCTTCTACTTCATCACCTGCTACAATTCTCGGCTGCCAGGCCGTGATACTTACGGTTAAAAAACTCCCACAAATCCCTCGAAACTACCCGCTCATTACTCTGCCATCAAGATGACTCAATCAGACGCACCGGGGCGCCGTTTCTCGACGGGCGCATCAGACGCACCAGGGCGCCGCTTCTCCATAGGCGCATCGACGCATCGACAGAGGCAGATGAGCCAAATCCTCGACACCGAGGGCCATTTCAAAGCAAACCGGACAACACTCTACGTTGGCATATCTGCTATCTTCGCTGATGACCACACCGCCGCCGTTGCTCTCGCAATTCATGACACTGTCTATCTCATCGACTTCTCTGTCAAGCATATCACACTCGACGACTCGCTCAACACTGGCCACGATCTCATCGCCGACTATGTAATTTCTGCGTTGGAGGACTACGAGCATGAAAACTTCGCAAAGTTCATAGGCGCTGGCCTCCCCGCCAACGTCAAGTACATGAGCCCTTCTCTCTGCTCGCGCCTCTGGCTAGAGATCGACATTGTTCCCATAGTGCTACGGCCGGATGAAGAGAACAAGGGGAAGAGCTTCTGGGACATCAAGAGGGTGGATGAACAAGCTGACAGTATGGCCAGGAAATGCATCATGTAAGTTGCTCCCTCATCCTTCCGTGGTGTGTTAGATGAGTTGCGTTGAGCACGTACGGCTGGGTAAGCTCACGACCATCCCGTGTTAACAATATCGTAGGAATTTTGGACCTTCTCTAGTTCCACTTCTGCAAGTCGGCTTCCGTGGCGTCGTCAAGACTGATGCTGCGTTCCGTGCGCACCTCACCACAGTCCAGAACCACAGAGACACTTGTACACCGCCCACTTGGGCTTCCACGGTCAAATATGCGGACCAGCTTCGCCTCAAAAAGATCAAGATTGCCTTCTTCAGCAGCACGCCGCAAGGAGGTGGTGTAGCCCTGATGCGGCATGCACTAGTCCGCTTCGCTCGCCTGATGGGAGTTGATCTGACCTGGTATGTACCCAAGCCTCGGCCGGGCATCTTCCGCATCACCAAGAACATGCACAACATTCTTCAGGGTGTTAGCCACCCCGACCAGCGTATCTCGGACGAGGAGAAAGCCAGTATCATAGACTGGATCACGGACAATGCGGAACGCTACTGGTTCTCGAACGGCGGCCCCCTCTGCAAGCCGGAGGAGGGCGGAGCCGATGTCATCATGATTGATGACCCACAGATGCCTGGGCTGATTCCCCTGATCAAGAAACGAACCCCAGACCGCCCTGTCTTGTACAGATCCCACATCCAGATACGATCTGATCTGGTCGCCAAGGAGGGCAGTCCGCAGGCAGACACTTGGGACTTTCTGTGGAATAATATCAAGCATGCCGACATGTTCATCAGTCATCCGATCCCATCATTTGTTCCCCACAATGTCCCGAGGGAAAAAGTCACGTACCTACCGGCCACTACCGACTGGCTCGATGGCCTTAACAAGCCGCTCAACAAGTGGGACTCGGGTTACTACGGTCACATCTACAACAACGCCTGTCATGCACAGCGCATGACAGAGCTCCACTATCCTGCTCGAAAGTACATCGCCCAAGTGGCGCGATTTGACCCTGCCAAGGGCATCCCTACTGTTATCGATTCATACGCTGAATTTCGTCGCCTTCTGGACCAACGCGGAATCACCGACACCCCACAGCTCGTCGTCTGTGGTAATGGATCCGTAGATGATCCCGACGGTAGTATTATCTACGACCAAACGATGATTCAGATCGAGCGAACGTATCCACACCTGGTCGGAGACATCAGTGTTATGCGCCTGGACCCGAACGACCAGTTGCTGAACACCATCATCGCCAATGCACACGTCATCCTTCAGCTATCAACGCGCGAAGGCTTCGAGGTCAAGGTCTCCGAGGCATTGCATGCGGGCCGTCCCGTGATCGTTACCAATACCGGTGGTATCCCGCTGCAGGTGAAGCCAGACGTCAACGGGTTCCTAGTTGAGCCGGGAGACTGGGCGACCGTGGCGAAGCATCTGGTCGACCTGTTCACAGACGACGAGCTGCACAAGAAGATGAGCTACGAAGCACGGACCGGCGTGTCGGACGAGGTTGGCACGGTCGGGAACGCGCTGTCGTGGTTTTACCTGGCGGCCAAGTGGGCCGAGGTCGGCGTCAGGAAGGGCGGTAGGAAGGGCGGTGGGAAGGGGGGTCTAGATGGAAACGAGAAATGGGTAAATGATATGGCTCGGGAGGAGGCCGGGTATCCCTACAAGCAGGACGAGAATCGTTTGCCTCGGGAGTTTACGGCGAAGAAGGAGTAAGGATTATACACTGGGTGTCGATGGGAGTGGGACTCGCCGTGGGGAAACATTCTGCTCATTTTTGAACGGTAGATGGGAGTTCGAGTGTGTTGCTTACATTGATTTCTGGAACTCAAAAGGCGATTAGGACAGACCAAATTTATTATTCCTGACTATGTTAGTGCGAAGTTGATCGTAATTTGGGGACCGTGTCACTCTTCCAGATATGAGAGTTTTGTTATTGCCGCCGCACAATGAAACAATGCATGTCAATTTTGTTCCGACGGCTGCGATCACGGTGGTCAGGTTACATTGTGAGATTGGATTCCGGTTTACATTGCCGCGAACACTTGGCAAGTCGGCCATTATGTGTCAGAACCCCAACATAGTGGATCAGTCGAGTACTCCTCACGGCGGAGTAGCAAGTGGATATAATTGTCTGAACCCCCGGATTTGGGTGGGTCTGGGGAGGAACTACCCCAGATACGGCCGCTGAGGAGGTGTTTGGTTGGTCGCGCGTCTACCGGGGTCTATCAACCATCGCAGCATACCCCAGGCACCTCGTGCAGAACAGGCCCGAATGCGTGAGGGGGAGCACGGCGGCATATGTACATCAGCTGACGATGTTGTGCCGGAGATTATCCAGGTACAGAAAGCTTAAGAACAAGGGCATCCCGCGCATCCTTGCGAAAAAGAGAGGAAAAAAAAAAGATATGCATGTGTGTAAATCACATTAGGCGAGCACGGCCACAACTCTAGGATTTCTTTGATTCACAATGGAGCCAACCGCCGTGTCAGCGGCCGACGCCCGCACCAAGCTCGCGTACAAGAACCGGTGGCACAAGGTGTTCAACAACCCCAAGATCGTGGTCATCGCGCTGTTCGCCTCGTTCGGCGGCTTCGAGTATGGCTACCAGCAGGGCGTGCTGGGCCAGTCGCTCGTCATGCACCGCTTCAAGGACAACTTCCCCTCCGTGGTCGAGTCCTCGAGCGCCACCGGCTGGCTGACGTCCATCCTCCAGGTCGGCGGCATCATCGGCTCCGTGTCGGCCGGCGTGCTGGGCGAGGTCTTCTCGCGCAAGTACACCATGTTCTCCGCGTGCCTGTGGGTCATCCTCGGCAGCTACCTGTACTGTGGCGCTTCGTACCATAACCCTGCGATGTTGTATGCTGGGAGGTTCTTTACTGGTATTGGAGTTGGAACTTTTAGTGGTGTTGGGTGAGTGAAAGCAGCCCATTTATATGATATTTGATATGATGGCTACAGGGTACTAACACACATGAAGGCCTCTTTACAACGCCGAGCTGTCCTCTCCCGAGCTGCGAGGCTTCCTGGTATCATTCTATCAATTCGCCACCATCTTCGGCATCATGCTGTCCTTCTGGATTGGTTACGCAAGCAACAATATTGGCGGCCAGGGCGACACGCAGTCCAACCTGGCCTGGCAGCTGCCGACCATCATCCAGGGTATACCCGCCGTCTGCCTCGCCCTGGGCATCTGGTGGCTGCCGTTCTCGCCGCGGTGGCTCATCAAGCAGGACCGCGACGACGAGGCGATCTCCACGCTGGCGTACCTGCGCCAGCTCCCTGCCGACCACGAGCTTATCCAGGTCGAGTACAAGGAGATCAAGGCCGAGTGTCTGTTCGAGGAGAGACACTTTGCCAAGTCGTTCCCCACGCTCGCTGCGAAGGAGAAGAAGAGCGTCTGGACGCGGCAGCTGGCTGAGTACTACAACATTGTAAGGTCTTGGGACAATGCTAAGCGGGTTGCGACGGCTTGGCTTGTGATGTTCTTCCAGCAGGTAAGCACACATTCTTGTTTCTGTGTCCGAGCTGTTCCATATCTAATGCCTCTGTGCCACAGTGGAGCGGTATCGACGCGATCATCTACTACGCCTCAAACGTCTTCCTAAGCCTCGGCATGTCAAGCACTACACAAGCACTTCTCGCCACCGGCGTCACAGGCGTGGTATTCATGGTGTCAACGATCCCCGCGATGCTGCTGATCGATCGAGTAGGCCGCAAGCCGATGCTGCTGTTCGGATCGGGTCTGATGTGGGCGGCGATGGTGATCGCGGGTATCATCGTGAGCCAGTTCCAGGACGACTGGGCGCACCACGCCGACGCGGGCTGGGTCGCCGTCGCGTTCATCTGGGTGTACATCTTCGCGTTCGGCTTCACGTGGGGCCCCGTCAGCTGGACGCTCGTGTCCGAGATCTTCCCGCTGTCGATCCGGGCCAAGGGCGCGTCGTTTGGCGCCTCGTCCAACTGGGTCAACAACTTCGCCGTCGCCTTCTTCACGCCGCCTATGCTTGAGGCCTGGGAGTGGGGCACGTATATTTTCTTCGCTGTCTTCCTCGCCATTGGTATTGTCTGGGTCTGGTTTTTTATCCCCGAGACCAAGGGCGCCACCCTCGAGGAGATGGACCGCGTGTTCAAGAGCCACTCTGGCGAGGAGGACGCAAGGATGCTCGCGGAGGCGAGGAGGGATGTTGGCCTGACTCACGAGCTCGAGGGTTCGGCTGAGAAGGCTGTACTGGCGGAGAAGGACCAGACTACGCCCTCGCATATGGAAGAGGCGGGATCTCAGTAGATGCTGACATCTTCGAGGAGGCTAAGAAGGCAATGGGTGTAGGCATTCTGGAATTCGCTCGGTGATGTCACGATTGTTCTCGAAATAGTTGATTATGACGCATTGGGTACGGAACTGTGACACTGAGGCGTGATCAAGTTTAAAGTCATATCAAAGAATTGGTGGCGAGGGGGTGCGATTAAATGGAACATGCAGGCTGGTGGCATGGGACAACAATATTCTAAGATGTCTAGATACCCAAATACAATAAACTTGGCGTAATGTTGAGTAATTCGCGAACTGCACATTAGCACATGGGAGAAATTTTATAGCATTGAGTCCCTCATGTGTATTCGTATGTACAACTATTAGTAGACCACTTAAGCTAGCTTGGGTTTATTTTAATATCGTAGATTATCAACAAATAAGTAAGACTCCGATGCATGTGATAGAAATTTAGTCAGATGTCATCTACCACAAATGATTGCCCCAGAGTCTTGGTGTGATCCACATTGGGTATAGAACGATGTGTCGTTATGCTAGCGATCCGGGGTAGAATTATGACTGCAGAGTGGACCCAGTTACACTCATTGAACTGAACGTACATTACATTTTGTCCCATATGCTCAGATATGATCAACGCATGATATACAATGCTGCACAACACTGGCCTTTCACACCTCGAATCTTGGGCCCGGCAGCCGCACAACAACGACGCTTCAGAAACCGTGATACTAATCGAGGCATCCAAAGCTTCGATTCTCCCCGGAAAGTGAGTTTAATCACATTCGGTTATCCAATAATGAAAAAGCAGGCTTTATGCAAGTTCAAGCTCAGTTCAGACTGGGCGAATAGAGTTCAAACAATTTACAGGTTATAAAAAGTATAGGAGCTGGGCGCGCGGGCGGTATATATGTGCGAAATTAGCTGCGACAGTGCGAAGAGAGTCATGTATTGTTGGAAAGGGGTAGAGCCAGAGAAATAACTGGAGAGTGCACTTAACCAATGTAACATGACAGGGCGTTGTCGATGCGGTGAGACTGGTATTTGATTGTCAGCCCATTCTCAGATTTCGCCGGATTTACCAGTAGACCAGCCCGTACTGCGGATTTACAAAGTATTTTCTTACTAGGTTCTCAGGCAGATAATGATCTTGTTTATCTCATGTGAAAAATATTTAATGCTCGCTCCTGTTTTGTCGAAGATCAGGAATGGGGTGACCCTTTCCATGTGTGCTGACTCAGCAGATCATGGATGAAGTTTTGCTCGCCGCGGAGAAGCCAAATGCTGCGAAAACAGGCCGGATGCGGCTCGGCCAGGTTTTCGCTCACACGCGATGGCAGCGAGGAAATCCAAATAAGGGGCCCTCGGACAGCCAATCACATCGATTTCATTACCGCAGCTGCTCAACACTTGGGTCAGCATCGTGCTTCGGTCTCGCACTCAGCGGAAGTCCGGGCAGTGGCATGATTCCCCAGGAATGTGGGAGGCATTAACTGGATCACATTCGCGGTCAACGGGACAATGGTAGACAAATAAAATCGGAACATGACAGCAGTGAATTGCATCTCCGTGGGAGATGAATAATACATCATTATTAAAATCAAGCCGCAACCCTGCTTCCTGTAGGCCACTGACTCTCGAGATGGCACATCACCACCCTATCATCTTCCAAGCTATCCACCTCATAGTGCCCCCAGACCACTCAGCCTGCGATAACCTCAAGACACATCGTACTTGTTTCACTAGGTTGAAATCCCAATATTCTCGGCAGAAATCACCATAATGACTGTCACACCCAGCACAACAGCAGGCCCAAAACCGGGTGCTGCGACGAACGGTGATGCCGTTCCGCCCTCTGCGCCCCTGAGTCAGGCTCAGATGGCCATCATCAAAGCCACTGTTCCCGTCCTCCAGGCTCACGGTGAGACGATCACGAAAGTCATGTACGACAACATGATCGGTGCTCACCCCGAACTACACAATGTGTTTAGCACCACCTCTCAAGTCACAGGGCGCCAGCCTCGGGCTCTGGCACGCTCCGTCCTCGCCTATGCGTCGTACATCGACGACCTGCCCAAGCTGGCACACGCCGTTGAGCGGATAGCACAAAAGCATGTCAGCTTGTTTATCCAGCCGGAGCAGTACGACATTGTGGCAGTTCACCTTATCGGCGCCATCGGTCAGGTTCTCGGTGACGCGGCGACGCCCGAGATCGTGGACGCCTGGACCGCGGCGTATGGCGTGTTAGCGTCGGTCTTTATCAACAGGGAGAAGGAGCTGTACAAGGCCGACGAGAACTGGACAGGGTGGCGCAAGTTCCGCATCTCGAGGAAGGAAAAGGAGGCAGACGATGTCGAGAGCTTCTACCTGGAGCCCGTGGACGGCGTGGCGCTGCCGAAGTTCCTGCCGGGCCAGTACATCAGCCTCCAGGTGTTCGTGAAGCACCTGAACTACAACCAGAGCCGGCAGTACAGCTTGAGTCAGGCGCCCGAAGACGCAGGGCGGTCCTACAGGATCAGCGTCAAGAAGGAACGGGATGACGAGGCCAACGTGGACGGCCTGATCTCGAACATGCTGCACGACAGCTACAAGGAGGGCGACGTGGTCGAGCTGACGCACCCACATGGCGAATTCTTCCTGGACCCATCGGATGTCTCAAAGGAGGGCGCCCCGGCAGTCTTCATCTCTGCCGGCATAGGCGCCACGCCACTCATGTCCATGCTTCAGGCCCTGGCCCAGCCCTCGGCAGTCAAGAGGCCGACCTCGTGGATCCACACCTCTCGATCAAAGGCTACACAGCCGTTTGCAGATGAGGTGGTGGCGACCGTCGAAGGAGCCATCAAGGATAGGGCCTCGACGCACGTTCATCTGAGACAGGGGCATGAAGGGCAAGAGAAGTCACGGTTGGACATAGCAGCTCTTGATCGGGACAGACAGCTGTTTGTGAAGGATCCAAGGGCGGAGTATTTCGTGTGCGGTCCTGAAAACTTCATGCTGGATGTAAGACGGACTCTGGTGGGTTTGGGCGTCGATAAGAGCAGGGTCTTTTTGGAATTGTTTGCCACTGGCGATGTGGAGGACGACGAGTAGACGGCCAAGAAAGCCTGATTTCCCAGAATGTTTTTCTACAAGAGGGTCACGCAGAATTATACGGACATGAACAGGCGCTGCAAGAGGTATTTCATTTTCCTCATCATAGTCACTAGATGATTAAACAGGTGCACGACGGAGTGAATCTGCTGGAAAAAGCCAGCACTTTGATTATTTCACATAGCCATCAACTCAGCTCAATTGCATAACGAAAAAAAAACTTGAAATCTGCTCCGAAGGGAACCAATATATGTTGGTCTAACCACAGCAGATCATCTATCAGTGTAGTCCAATCATTGACTGCCGCCTTCCAGCTTCAAGCACTCCTAACACCATCAAGGTCGCTTATCCGACCACGTGAGGATTACGTCTGACGGCCGCCATGTTCCAGAAGATGCGCTCATGCAGCGTGCCTAATACGATGATGTACAAAAAAACAAGACACCGGACACGCGCCGTGTGCAACCTCCTTTCCAACCACGCCCACGGCTTCCGACCTTTTTCCACCGGCACGTCCCCCGGCAGCAGAGTAGCAAAATTTCTACGGGTCACACAAATGTTGATTCCCGCGTGCTCATCGGCATGGAATTTTTCTCGTCGCCTTCTATGAGCACCAAAGCTTTCGATGCTATTTGGGCGCCCGCATGAAAGGGATAGACGCCTTCGGCAGGTGTGGTGATTGTCGAGATCACTGTCGCACCGCAGCCCCCATGAACCTCATCTCATTATTGTGGTTGCTCAAGTCCAGATCTATCGGGACTGATGTTGCTCAACATCGTCGTACGAGTCTCTTCTGCGGCGATGGTTAAGTGCACATGGAGATGTTGTACTCATGCAATGGGTTCTAGAATCTTTATTGACTACCTTTCAAAAATGTCAAGTAACTGTGAGGTCTGCCTTGAGTTCATCCATGGGGGTACCTCGGTCCGACTCTTTGTTTGAACCTATTGATGTGTACATATCGTTTCGATCTGGAACTTTGGTCCTACAGATGCAGGACTTCAAGAGACTGTAGCTACATGAGTTCTATGTGTGAAGATATCGATGCTACTTTGTGCTACTGAAGGTCATTGAACATCTATCAGGTGTATGTTTTCTTAATTCAATAGTGATCTCTACCTAATCATGTGGTGATGCTAGCCTCGAACCCCTAACGAACCAAGCAGTGAAGCGAATCTACCATTGTCCATGCTGCCACACTAGTAGTTCCTAATGTCACAGCTTAAGCAAGGTATTATAATAAGCAGGACCCTGATGAAAGACGCTGTTGGGGAGCGAGAACCACCAGGGTGCGTCATGAAAAATCCAGTATTCCAAGGACATTGTTGTGGAGACAAACATCAATGCGATACATCGTACCCGTGACTGCAGCTATAGATTTCCTGGGTATACGGCCATATGTGAGTCTTGAGAATAGTCATTTCGAGTGTTCGTTTTGAAACCTTAGAAGCATTCAATATTTATTTTAATGAATAGCATGAGGAATAGGACGTTGTTTGGTCATTTATAAATCTTAATTCCAGCGCTGATGCCCCCCAGATGTGGAAAAGACCACTGTAAGAATATCTGGCTTCTTGACAAACGCTTCTCATCTTGATTGGCTAGATCAGACTCTACGTGATGAAAGTATCTTTTCCTTAGCCTGTAACACAGATGTGCGATTCGGCATGAACCAACTGGAACCGAAACTTTGTGTCCAGATCTCGTACTATAATGTGACAGTGAAAACAATTAGTGCTTATTTGATACCAAGCCAACATGCCACACTCAACGGTTGTTAGATTTTGCGAACTAAATGTTCTTAGACCTTGCTGTCTCACGATGCCTTTTGTTCAACCCGAACTTGGCCCATGACAGTGGCATTGGTCGCACAATGCACGCACCGGCAAGAAGCAGCATCTGGCGCTCTGTCATACGATCACCGAATCCTGCTGTGCTGCCGAAGCATTTCTCAGAAGGCCATATTCTTGGAATGAGCCTAGATTCTGTGCTCTGAAAACCTCCATGGTGTTTCCATCTTGTTGAGGTGCGCTTTTTTATGGTAGATCAAAGCTTCAATGGTCTGCCGCTAGTGCGAATCTGTGATATAGATATGGTAGCTGTCCATATCTTCAGTCTGATTCCGTGCCTTCAATCATTTTGGAACTTACGTTTGTAGACATTGGATGCTAGTACCAGTCCAAGCTAAACAAACGATCATTTACAAATTCGAATCCTCCAAGAGAGCAATGTCAAACAGCAAAACACAATGTTTTCTCCTCAAAGATTATTGGATACGAGAAAGGCTAGCGATGTCTTGGTGCCCAATCTAACCATAGGGCGACTCGCCTCGTAACAAGGAACAGCCATGAAGTTGCTGCTGCTATTCACTCACATCTCATGATCACAGTTCAACGTCCTAGTCCAATTCAGAGCCTAGCTAGAATCTGTGTTGTAGTGAATTAATAATACTTACTGGACGCTTGGTCAGACAAGTCTCGTCAGCACCATGACTACCTGAAGGAAAGTTTCTCCGGAAGTGGCGGAGGAAGCCATCTCACCAGCCCTGGGTATTTGGATTGGGCGAAATATGCAGTAGTGTTCCCGGAAATAGGATGGTCCTGTCGACACAGTAGCTGCATGAATAGTACTCTCGGCTCTCCACCAACGCAGTCTACCACATGGACACATCACTGAAGTGGATCCTGTGTGCCAAGTTTAACAGACCCTTGTGAAGAAGTATGTTTGCTTCTTGGCATGATTGTGGCTTACTATCCACGTCAATCCAGAGACAGACACCATGAGGTGAGATGTCGTCAGAGGAGGAGTATGATGGGACTGTTTCTAAGTTGGTCCCCTTTACGCTCAGCCACGAGGAGCACCATTGACTGAAATCGGCAAGAGTCCACTGGAGTCCGGCAACATCGGATCATGCAGATAGAAAGACTCGGCGCTGATGAAACAAACGGATAAGGTGTAACTAGATAGAAAGTAGTTAATATGTCCCAAACCTAGCCGAGACCTGTCGAAGGGTACCTTGTGGCTGCCATGCCTCGAATTTGTCTTTGGCACATGACGACTTTCATCCGGTCGTTTCTTCCATGAAATCTTCAATCCCATCACTGGCCCTATTTTGTGCATTTGGCACTGATTTCTTCACTTTGCGCGAAAACGCCTTCGCAGGAGACCATTCACTGTAAGCTCGTTTCCTGGTCCAGTCACCCACAGTAGGCACTAGGCTCGTTTTCCTCTTTCACTCAGCCCCTTCAACCTTCATCCTGTATTCCATTCTCCTGGACTCTGTGAACCTTCATCTTCTCCTTCCCCCTCCCCTCTCCCAAGATAACCCTCTTCCACCCTATAATCCTTGAAATTCAGTCCATTCTTGCACTAAGCTCCTACGCATGTTGTCTTCTCGCCTGTTTGTGAACGTCTATAACTTCAATCGGCAAGAAGAAACCAAAGCAGCAGCTCACAACTACTTAGAGTCCACATCACAAAGCAAACAGCAAACGACACTAATCAGCTCAGCAGGCTTCACCACTCAACGGCATCGACAGGGTAGTACAGCTTGTCTGTATCCATTGCCACAATTGGCTCTACAGAGTCCCATTGAATATTCTTTTGCTTTTGCAGGTGCGTCAAACCATGAATGCGGATTTGCCTAGTTTTTCAAAGCCTTCTGTGCTGGCATTGTAAAGTTCCGTGATTGTCCCTCGTTTGCCACCCATCAATGCCTGTCTCAGGACTTACGGCCGCATGTGCTGACATTGTCTCTTTCAGACCGCAACCTGGTGTGGTGGAAGACATAAAGATGCCTCCTGAGCCAATTGCCCTCGTCGGCAGCAGTTGTCGCTTTTCGGGCAACGCCACTTCGCCGTCCAAGCTTTGGACACTTCTAGCTGACCCCACCGACCTCTCTCGACCCATACCAAACGACAGGTTCTCTGCTATGGGATTCTTTCATGAGGATGCAGAGCACCATGGCACCACGGACTCTCCATACGGATATTGGCTGGACCAGAAGCTGGACCAGTTCGACGCTGCGTTCTTCAACATAACACGGAAAGAAGCAGAAGCCATGGATCCTCAACAACGGCTTCTCCTCGAGGTTGTGTACGAGGCATTGGAGTCTGCTGGATACAGTCTGAAGCAGTTTGCCGGCCGTAATGTCGGTGTCTACACTGGCGTGATGACAACGGATTACAGATCTCTGTCGGAGAGGGACGAGCTGAATTCCTCGCAGTACGCAGCTACCGGCAATGCAAGCTCCATCATTGCTAATCGGATATCGTACTTTTACGACTTCCATGGCCCGTCCATGACCATAGACACTGCTTGTTCGGCAAGTCTAGTTGCCCTTCACCAGGCTGTTCTAGGTTTGCGTTCGGGAGAGACAGAAATGGCCTGTGTTGCGGGTGTCAACCTCATGTTGACCCCTGAGCAATTCATTTCGGAGTCTAACCTGCACATGCTCAGCCCTACTGGACACTGCAGGATGTGGGATATTGACGCCGATGGTTACGCAAGAGGCGAAGGCATTGTTGCAATTTTCATCAAGACACTGACTCGGGCCCTTGCGGAGGGAGACAATATCCAGGCTATCATCCGTCATACAGGTGCGAATTCGGATGGAAAGACCCAGGGCATCACAATGCCAAATCCGACTGCACAAGCGACGTTGATTCGGACGACGTATGAGAAATCCGACCTCGATCCACGGGAACCAGACCATCAACCGCAGTACTTTGAGGCACATGGTAAGTCGTTCTCAAATTGTTACAAGTTGGTCCAATTTCCAGGTTAACATTGCTGCAAAGGCACTGGAACGCCTGCGGGCGACCCACGCGAGGCTCGCGCCATTGCCAATGCTTTCTTTGGTGATAATGAAGGTGCCACTGCCAACTCAAATGAGAAATCTCCAAGGAAAATACTGGTTGGTTCAATCAAGACCATCATTGGGCACACAGAGGGCGCTGCAGGTTTGGCTGGTATTCTCAAGGTCGTGGTTGCCATGCAAAACAGTTGTGTTCCAGGCAACCTGCACCACGACTCCTTGAACCCAAGTGTCCGTCCTTTCTATGAAAACCTGCAAATCCCTACACAGGCTCTGGACTGGCCGTCTCCTCCCACAGGCCACCCTATGAGAGCGAGCGTGAACTCCTTTGGCTTTGGCGGCACCAATGCACATGCCATAGTGGAGAGGTACCAGCCTGAGATTCACGGTCCTGGCACACGACTGAGTGTGCCCTTGACCAACACGAGACTTTGCAGCCAAGTCACTGCGAAGTACTTGACACTCGGATCGCCTCATCAAGCAAGCATCTCGTTGCCTGTCGTCATCTCAGCTGCCTCCGAACCATCATTCATTGCTGTTCTGAAGGACCTTCTTTCGTACATTGACCACAACCCCCACATCACCACTCAAGAGTTGGCGTGGCACCTTTACAGTCGTCGCACAGCACACAGCCTCAAGGCGTTCCTTGTTCCAGGCCCAGGAAAGGCGTCATCGATCATGTCGAGCCTGCAGTCTTTGATTGAACAGGCAAGCCGAACCTCCCTTACGCAATCTGGTGATGTCGTACGCTCCAAGAAGACATCGCATGGCCCCCGCATCCTTGGTATCTTCACTGGACAAGGTGCTCAATATGCCGCCATGTCGAAAGGCCTTTTACGAACAAGCACCGTGTATTGTGCCACCATTAAGAAGCTGGACCAAATCCTGCAGAAAGACTGCCCCGATCCGCCAGAGTGGTCACTTGAGGAAAAGATTATGGATGAGGGAGAAGACTCAGATGTGGGAGTGGCTGCCATAGCTCAACCACTGTGCACGGCACTTCAAGTTGCCTTGGTGGAGCTCCTCTCCAGCCTCAGGGTATCTTTCCATTGTGTCATTGGCCACTCCTCTGGAGAGATTGCAGCGGCGTTTGCTGCCAAACGACTTTCAATGCGAGACGCCATCCTGATTGCCTACTACCGAGGTCGGTACGCCCACTTAGCTGTAGGTACTGATGGATGCAAGGGAAGTATGATGGCATGTGGAATGACGAAGCGCGAAGCCGAGAAGTTTTGTTCTAGGACCAAATATCGAGGTCGGATTTGCGTTGCAGCGAGCAACTCTCCGAGCCTAGTCACCTTGTCGGGAGATGCGGGCATCATCGCTGCTGCCTCTGACGAGCTAAAGTCTGAAGGAAAACTTTCTAAAATCTTGAAGGTCGATACGGCCTACCACTCGTTTCACATGGTCCAGCCAGTGAAAGAATACTCGCATGCATTGGCAAGCTGTGCCATTCAAGCCCAGCCGCCAGTCAACGGCGGAACTCCAATATGGGTGTCAAGCGTTCACGGTCGCCAGGATGCCGCAAGCTCAGAAGAATTGGAAACTCGGTACTGGATGGACAACATGCTTCACCCTGTACTCTTCTACGAGGCGGTGAAAATGGCTATGGAGGAACTCGGACCTTTCGAATGCGCAATTGAAGTCGGCCCTCATCCTCAGTTGCAGACACCGGCTATGGAGACATTCGTAAGGAATACGGGCAAAGAGCTGCTCTACCATGGGCTTTTGCAGAGAGGGAGAGATGCAGAGAATGCATTCGCCGATTTTCTTGGGTTCATGTGCGTCAACTTTGGGACCTCTGCGGTGGACATTCGCCGTTTCGTCCAAGACTCTCTGCAACCTGAGCTTATATTGTCGCGTCTGATCGATGCTCCAATATATGCTTGGGACCATAACCAGGTTCACTGGAGGGAGTCTCGCCTCTCGGCCCAATACCACTTCCGCGAGCATCCACCACATGAGCTGCTAGGTGTGCGCACCCGCGACGACAACCAATTTCAGATGCGATGGAGGAACATCCTCAAGGTGGAGAAGATTCCTTGGGTGAATGACCACAGGTTTCAGGGCCAGGCATTGCTTCCGGCGTCTGCATACTGCATCATGGCACTCGATGCTGCCAAGGTTGTCGTAGCCGGCCGCAACGCGTCGATTGTCGAGTTGCAGGACTTAAAATTCCTGAGCAGTATCATCATGGAGCCTGATAGTCTCGGCGTTGAAACGCTTTTCACTTTTCAAATCGTTCATTCTCCCCAATCGCAATCCGATCAAACCAACATCATCGAGGCCGATTTCACATTGACATCGGGTTCAGTCGTTTCCTCGAAGCCCGGCCCTATGAAAAAGAACTTTGAAGGAAGGGCTCTGATTGTTCTCGGTGACGCGTCGCCAGATGCTCTGCCCTCTCGGTCGGTGGCTTCTCTAGCTGAGACTTTGCCTGTGGATGTGGCTACATTCTATCAGATGATGGATAGCATTGGACTTTCCTATACGGGTCCCTTCCATGCGCTGAGATCCATCGATAGGCGGGTTGACTATGCAACAGCAACTCTAATCAAGGCAAACCCAGCAGATACGACGAATATTGATCTAAGCCCGGCTTTTCTCGACAGCTGCTTCCATGCTACATTTGCAACGTTCTCATCACCGGGTGATAAGTAAGTTGGCCCGTCAAGCACTCCTTCAAACCATGATCCAACGTTCGCTGACTTAGACGTGCAAAAAGAGCGCTTTGGACGTCCTTCCTGCCAACGAAGATCGGCAGAATACGATTCAATTTGGCACTTTGTGACAAGCAATCGACTTCAGCCACGATGACTGTGGAGTCTCACCTCACCAAGTTCGACGCTTTCTCCTTTGGGTCTCCCGCAGCTCTCACGGCCGATCTATCCATAAGTAATGAAATTGGCCAGACGGAAGTTCAGCTTGAGGACCTTATCGTGTCGTCTTTCTCTCCAGCGAGGCCTGAAGATGACTATGAGCTATATCTCCACACCGTCATGGATGTGGACCCGGAGCTCGAAATCGTCACCATGGCTCAGCAGCCCATGGGCGTCCGCGAACACATAATTGAGAGCTGTGAGAGAGTGGCACAGATCTACTTGAAGTGGCCCACTGATGTTTCCCCTACTGACACCCCTCCGAATTCACCCCTTATGCCCGAGCACCCGGTACAATGTAGTGGGGATGCGACGACGCTCGAGGAAGTCCCCGCGGAGGTGGAAAATTTCGTCACCAACTCTCTATACTCCTGGGCATTAAATGTGATCCGCAGTCCTCAGGTCGTTGAAATGTCGCATACGCACTCGCTGGACTTCCCACGTATGTACCAGTCTATTGTTGACGATGCGCAACTGATACAACGCTTCCGTCGACATTTGGGCAGAATCGTCCAGCAGATCTCCCATCGTTTCCCTCGAATGGATGTCCTCGATCTCACATTGGCAGAATGGAACCTCACTGAGAACATCCTGGACGGCCTGAATAACGAATTCTCGTCATTCACATTAATGGCGTCGACGAAGTCAAAAACCCTACTGAACCGGTGTCCAACTCTGGTCAGAAATAAAAAGGTATCTTTTGAGGATCTCGATTTGGACACGACAACAGAGACCATTGGTGCTCCCAGTGGTGCGTATGACCTGGTCATTGTGTCAACCGCCATATTCTCAAGATTCGCTTCTGATAAGGATGAGATCATTCGAAAGGTCCGATACCTAATAAGGAAGAGAGGCTTCTTGATAATTGTTCATATGCCAACTTTGTCGATTCTTGAGAACAAGCTCAGTGCAATTGACGAAGATATCATCCAGAATAACTCTGGTGCGGTGATGCCTCCAGATTTGGATGGGCCGTTGCTCAAGAGCATGTTTCTGCCGGCGGCTCAGAATTCGACCCAAATCTATGCTTCGGGATTATCCATGACCATACGACAAGCCGAAGACGAGCTTCTAATATCCAAGAATGGCAAGTTCCAGGAATCAGTGATCGTTGTTGGCAAAGCAGCGGCGCGCTTTGGTCTTGAACGACACAGCGCAAGCCACGATATTTGCGGTAACAAAGAGTTCAAGATTTTCGACCACATCGAGGACGTAACATCAGAGGCAGCTTCTGCAGCCACCGTGGTTGTACTACTCATGGATCTGACCGATCCAGTCTGCTCAAACATGACCCGCGAGATTCTGAGCACTCTCAAGGCAATCATGCAGCCCGGAAAGATCATCCTGTGGGTGACGAGTGCCACCCAGCGAGACCCAGAGACAGCTGCATCACTTGGCCTGACCAGAACTCTGAAGGCCGAGAACCCCAACCTCATCCTACAGGTTCTCGACTTTTGCAACGCCTCCAGTCAGTCAACGGACTTGATCATGGATCGACTGATGATACTTCTCCTCTACCGGGACAGTCTCCAAAAAATGGATAATGCAAGAGAAAACATGCTGTTCACGTTCGAGTCCGAGATCCACGTAAGTGGGAAGCGCCAGATCGTGCCTCGCGTTCTCCCGTACAAGCCAGCCATTGAGAGGTTGAATGCAAATCGGAGAGAGGTGTCCAGAACCTGCAATAGTCTCGAAGCATGCCTGCTCATCAGCAGTGTCCAAGGCACCGATGGATTGAATCGATTCGAAGTCAGCCGCATTGAGGACTGTGGCACGCCTCTCGTCGGCCATCGCACGGGCAGATTTGTCAACGTCGAGTACAGTTCGTTGCACCCTCTTTCAACTGACATGCATGATCTGTATCTCTGCATCGGCCTTGCTGCCGACAATGCGCAACCAGTCGTGGGAGTTTCCTCATATCTCGCCTCGAGAGCTCCAGCATTTCAGACTATTGATCTCCCGCAAAACCTCGCGGATCGGAGAGCTTTTGCTTCCTGGGTGCCACCGATGGTGTCTGCGGCTGACCTAGCCGCCTCGGCTCGCCCTGGTGATGTTGTGCTGATCGATCCAGGTCTCACATTTCTTCAGTGCGCGCGTGCAGTCCTGCCTCCACGTGTTGGGAGTTCGGGATATGCCATTCATGTTTTAATGACCAACCCCGACCTAGCCAGGGGACATGCAGATATCAAGTACATTCATCCACTGAGCAGCGGTCGAGACCTGAAGCGACTCATCCCATGCACAAACCCTACTGTGGTCAACTTTCTCAGAGACGGACACGACCTGTCGAAAGTACTTCGGAGCCTTGCAGGCGATTTTGAATACATTCAGTGGTCAACTCCATTGCGTCCACGCCGTGATAAACGGCCTTTGATCAATGGATCGGCGTGGATCGAATTATTGACTGGGTGCATTGATATGGCTTGTCGCAAACCATCACAAAACGAGTCACCCATCTTTGTAACTCCGCAAGTTCTCCACGGTGCCAGCGGGCCAAATTCACCATTCGCCATTGTTGACTGGAAGTCAGACCGCTATGTCACGATTCCAGTAAAGCCACTGGTTGAGCCAAGGTTACTCAAGTCTAACCGGACTTACCTTCTGGTTGGCTTGACGCGTGATCTTGGCCAGAGTCTCTGTCGCTTGTTCATACGGCATGGTGCAAGAAACATTGTGGTGGCTAGCCGAAGTCCGAACAAAGCTGCCATTTGGATCTCGGAGCTAAACTCGGAGGGGGCTAATATTCGAGCCCAGCAGCTTGATGTTACCGACCTAGAGAGCGTCAAATATTTAAGCACAACTCTGTCGAACGTTGGAGGCATCGTCAACGGCGCCATGGTTCTAGAGGACAAGGTGTTCGCCCAGATGGACATCGACACGTGGACGCGTGTTATGCGACCGAAGACTGTTGGTTCTAGCAACCTCGACAAGGTGTTCAATTCCAGAAAGCTGGACTTCTTCATCATGACATCCTCTTTTGCAGCCATTGGCGGACACGCTGGCCAGTCGAATTATGCCGCTGCTAACATGTTCATGAATGGCCTAGCAGCCAATCGCCGGCAACGAGGACTCGTCGGATCAGTGCTGAACATCGGTGTCATCTATGGGCTAGGCCTTCTTGCGAGGGAGCGGCAGGAGATCTACCACAATTTGGAGATGGAAGGTTATCCGCCAATATCCGAGCGCGACATCCACCACATGTTTCTCGAGGCCATTGTTGCAGGTCGACCGACCGCCAGGCAGATCATGGATTTGACGACTGGGCTGTCCCGGTATCGCGTCAACGACCCGAAGCCCTTGCACTGGCATCGCGACAGCCGCTTTTGCCATTTCACAGTCAATGTCGACGACGACACTGCTGGTCCGCATCGGGAAGGCCCAGAGGAGAAAAACATTAAGGAGCTGATTGATGCGGAGATATCGGCCGAAGCAATTTCGAACCTTTTGTCTTACCACTTCTGCCGTCACATAGAGACCATCCTCCAGCTGTCTGTACACAGCGTGACCCCTGAGAGCCACATCTTCGAGCTGGGAGTGGACTCATTGGTGGCAGTTGAGATTCGCAACTGGTTTTACAAGAGAGTGGGTAGTGATGTGCCAGTGATGAAGATCCTCCAGCCACTGAGTATTTCAGAATGTAGGTACTGCCACATCCAGAGTTAGGATTGCTTTGCTAATCAGGAAGCTCAGTATGCCTTGACATCGCCAACAAGATAGTTGGCGAGAGAAAGTAGGCTACGCAATCCGCGATCTTGGTGAAAAACAAGACGATAGCGCGGTTTCGGTGATTGAAAAGGTCAAGATAGATGTTGTACAATTTGTAAATATTTGAGGGTTTCCGTCCATTTCTTATGTGGCAGCAGATGTACAGAAGGCAGCCTTGCGCTTAGGATGAAGTTGAAGACGGAAATTCTACATTAGAGTTCGAGGTATGAGGATCCAGAAATAGCATCGGAAGATGGGGCCGTCAACGTCATGAGGCTGAAGCTAAGAAACTGCTTCTTTTAGATCAGATAGGGAAAAAGTTTATCCCCAGTTGCCGAACGCAAACCTTTCAGGCATTTATCTGGCCACTGCGTGAGAAATTTTGAAATGATGGGCCCATATCTTTGCAGGATTGCATGCTGACAGACGGGTTGAATCAATTACCAGCTTGCGCGTGCCGTTCGTTTCGAGCTGGTGGTCCGTAAATCCGATGCCCAGCCCCTATTCACAGCAGCAGTTGGTTCAGAGGGCGCGGGAAGATGCGGTCTGCATCGCGATGCATTCCGCTGTGCCAAGCCCCTGTGGCCTACTAGAACCCATGCAAACCTTACAGCTCTAGCTTCAGGGATGCGCTACCCAGATACAAATGGTTATCATCGACAACAGTTGGCGGCGAGCCTCAAAATCACTAACACACATTTCATTAATCTATATCGGGCTACGAGCTACCATCATCGTCGCCCGCGAGCCGCCAAAGCGGCAGCGCCGTCAGCTTATACCTGTCGGCGCCTAGTGTCTCCGGCGATGGCCCACATTACGTCCCAATCCCGCGGGATAGATCCACTAACGCGACTTGAGTGGCGAGACCCGAGGCCGATGGAGGACCTTAATTGTGGAACCGCTCAAGTGTAGGGCGCGTTGGTGATGAAATAGCACGTCTTCCCCCGTGGAGGCGGTGTTGAGTTGGCAGTTCGTGATGCCACTCTCGCTTCGCGCAGGAAACTGTCCTCAAGTTTTGCGGTCCTGAGCTGTGTACGACTTGATGAGCCCCTATGAAGATGCATCGCGAGACAGAGCTGACGAGGGAGAAGACCCAAGATGAACACCACACAGTCGCCCCAGATGTCGACCTTGATGCCCAATCCACACAGTCCGACACCGACAGTGAAGACCGCCGGTCATCATCACAGGATGATGTCGTCCTCGTGAATTTCCAGCCAGGTGAACCGGCCGACCCTCACAATTGGTCATGGGTGAGTACGATCAGTTACCGCACGACCCTTTGGCGATTAGTCTAACTGACGTTGGGCACACATAGGCCAAGAAATTCTACGTCCCTTTCGTTGGGACTCTACTATCGATCAACTCAACCATGGGCTCGTCCACGCCCTCGAATGAGCTTCCTGCTCTGCAGGAGGTCTTCCACTTCCCCGATGGGCCGCAGACTACACTCCCGGCCACGACATACCTAATTGGCTTCGTCCTGGGACCGCTCGTCTTTGCTCCGCTGAGTGAACAGTACGGCCGCAGACCCATTCTCATCTCCACGCTATGCCTTTACACGATCTTTACGATGGCCACCGCCCTGTCTCCTAACTGGGCTGCCTTCCTGATCTTCAGGTTCCTGAGCGGCACCTTTGCCTCACCGCCAATGAGTGTGACTGGAGGATCGATCGCCGATGTCTTTGATGAGAAGGTCGTTAGGGGCAGGGCCAACATGCTCTGGTCCTCGGCCACGCTGCTGGGGCCCCTTGCCGGGCCAGTAATAGCAGGATATACGTACCGCTACTCCTGGCGATGGGTCTTTTGGGCGTGCATGATTTTCTCGGGGGTATGCCTCGTCGCCCTCCTCTTTCAGCCGGAAACGCTCGCCACCAAGATCCTCCGGGACCGAGCCGCGAAGCTGAATAAGGAAAAAGGAGGCGGGAGGTACATCGCGCCCGCAGACGTAGACAAGCTCGGCCTGCTGGCCACGCTGAAGATCACCACCACGAGACCGCTGTACCTCCTTTGCACCGAAATGCTCGTCGCGCTGACGTGCGTGTACATGGCGTTCGTCTATGCGGTGTTCTACATGCTCCTCGCAATTTTCCCCGCCATCTTCCAGGGTATCTACGGTTTCTCTGCAGGCGAGTCTGGATGCGCCTTCGTGATGATGTTCGCCGGGTCGCTCCTTTCGAACGTGCTCGGCTACTTCTACGACATTTACGCCCAGAAGCTCGTCCGCAGGCATCCTAACAAGCATGCCGAGTACCTGCGCCTGCCCCTGGCGTGCATCGGCGGCCCAGCGTTTGTCGTTGCGCTGTTTTGGCTCGGGTGGACATCCCGACAATCGATCCACTGGGTCGTGCCGCTCCTGTCCATGATCCCCTACGGCTTTGCCTACCAGTGCATTTTTATGGCCATGATCAACTACATCGCAGATGCATATGGTATCTTTGCTTCGTCAGCCCTGGCCGCTTTAGCTGCGTGCCGGAGTGTTGCAGGTGCCATCATTCCCCTGGCCGTCGACAACATGATCGACACGCTGGGAATCGGCTGGTCGTGCAGCGTGCTGGCCCTGATCAGCTGTGCGCTGAGTCTTGTCCCGTTTGGGTTTATCATTTGGGGCGAGAGAATTCGTGGTGCGAGTAACTTCAGCAAGAAGCTGCAGAATGCGCCGCATCCTGAGCTGGAGTTGACGAGGAGCGTATCGATTGTTTGATTTTTGCTGCTGGAGTCAAATTACACATCATGATAATAGAAAATGGATCACCGTAATGAACGGCTTCAAGTGCGTGCTTCTGCCTCTGCACAACAATTAGCCTCGCTCACTTTGCGTATAGATTGTGGCCAGTCTCATCTCAATCACTCAATTTCACGTGTAATCTTATTACTGGTAATGAAGTCTGTGTATCTCTCCCCCCGAATCTCACGCTGCATTGTGCCATGAGATTGTTTGGCATTTCGACCATTTCTCAAATTGAGGGGATGGGGGAGCAGCTCTTTGACCTGCAGAACCAACAGGAATCCCAAAAGGTCGTGTATGATTCGACCAAAACATAGGCACTCTAGAAAATGACCTTCTAAGGGATAACCTCCCGTGGGATAATCGCCATAAGATAACATCCTATCTCCTGTAGAATAACTCCATTGTGCGATAATCGCCCGTGGGATGACTCCCTACTTCCTGCGGGATAGGCTGCCATAGCTTACTGTCGAGCGTTACAGCTTTGAATCCCGTACAAAGTCGATTAGATCGACTGCGGGGACTTGGTATGGCTTCCGTTTCTTATTGATTCGCGTCGATGATTCGAATGCTTGCGCTACCCGAAGCATTTGAGCATCTTCGAACCGCCGAGCGTAGAGATAAACAGAGAAACTGTCTCAATTAGACCACAAGAATCACAGTATACTCGAAGTATGAGACTTACGGAACGTTTGGCCCAGTAATAACCTGTCCATTTCGCTCATCGGTGACTGCTTCGGTTCCTGGTGGATAGAACCCCATTGGGACGCTCATGGCTGGTGAGCCTGCCATGGCGGCGAAGCCTTGCACCGTGAGGGAGCCTTCCGCAGCGAGGAGCACGTGGCAGCCACTATTGTCCAGAGCCCCTTGGATACCGCCCTCAGATGCAAAATACTGTTGTCTTTCCCGCATCGTGGCATAGGTGGGAGAATGTCGTGAGGTACGGTCCGCCCGTTCCATGATTTCAACATTCCATTCCGGGAAACGCTCGGATGGATCATGTTTGATCGCCTCAATCAATTGGCCGAGAGACTTGATGTTTCTGGGGTTGACCGCAAGGCTCGACAGGAATTCCTCCAGGCCCACTTTGAACTCCGTTTCCAATACAACTAATTTCTCAGCTTCCGAGAGGTTCTCATATTCCTCGAGCCCTGGGATGGCGACAGGGTCGATGATGATGGCACCTGCGCCGCGAAGCCGGGCGAGACCATCGTTGAACGCTTTGAGCTTGTGTTTGTCCACCATGTCGTCTGGTTTGCGAAGGACTCCAACACGTAGCTCCTCTGTGAGAGGGCGACCTAAGTACTCCGAGTAGTCAAAGGCTGGCTCTGCCATGATGGAGAGAATATGCGCCACATCCTTGACCGTCTTTGCTATTGGACCCACTGTATCTTGCGCTGGTGAGACGGGAATGATGCCGTCTGAGTTCACCATGTCTTTGGTAGGCTTCAAGCCCACAACGCAGCTCCTCTCTGCGGGGCCCACAATGCTCGAGACTGTCTAAAATCCGATTAGTCCGTCGCAGAGAGATCAGGTAAGTTCGATATCTTCTCTTGTTCGGGGCTTACCTCTGTGCCTAGACTTGCAAATGCAGTTCCGAGCCCTACTGAAAGGGCGGATCCGGAGCTGCTTCCGAACGCCTTCATGTTGGGGTAGAAGATCCCCGTTGCCTGTCCTCCACGCGGACTCCAAGCAGTTGTCCCGTTGGTAGAGCGAAAGCCCGCAAACTCTGATACATTGGCTTTACCCAGGATGATCACGCCTGCTCTTCGAAGCCTCTGCACAGTTGGTGCCTCGAAGGACAATCGAATGCCGAGGAGGACGCTTGAGCCGCAAGTGCTCTCAGTGCCGTCGTGGGTCATGATGTTATCTTTTAAAATGATTGGAATCCCATGTAGAATGCTACACAGCCCGCCCGATCGGTTAGATTGAAGTCTCAGTTAGCTGGTGAAGAGGGTCTTGCCTTCTAGGACCGCTTACACGTCTCTCCTCATCAAGAGCACGTGCGATCGTCTCCGAATCAGGGTCCCATTGAATCACAGCATGGAATGTGTCATCCACTTCCTTAGACCTTGCCTTGTAGGCACGAATTAATTGTACGGAAGTGAAATGACCACCGTTCAGTCCATGGTTTAGCTCCTCTAAGGTGCTGTTGAAAAGGGATGGGATGGTCTCGGCATCTAGCCACCGCAAGTCAGATTCGACTGTATCATCAAAGAATAATATACGCCTAGTGAAGACAGGCACCCAGACATAGATTGAGCCCCACATGCGGCCGAAAATGGGTGTGGGCTGATGACTTACGCTTTTGAATCCATCGTCGGAGCTGGAACCGAACAGCGGCAAACAGGGATGCCAACATGGCCACACGGAAAGTATGACGCATCCAGGATCAGTGCCAAGTGAAGTCAGCAGGCGGAAGTCGAGATAGATTGACATAGGTGGTAGTGCGCATTCAGATGTTTAGCCACAAATGTGTTCTCAGTCCTGAAGAGGAAAGGTTGAGCAGGCAGGAGCGAAGAAGAGGATGCAGCCCTGAGGCCATGTTTTGCAGCAGGCGAGGTGATCGCCTAGACACATGGTTGCACAAGGTCACTGCTTGCCTAAGTGGCAGCTTCAGAAAGTACAAACAGGTAGACTACATAGCTGGCTGGTACTGCCTGCAGGTTTGCTTCAGCGTACACTGGATTGAAGCGCCTTGAGGTGAGCCAGATTGCCGGGGTACTACATGTGAAATTTCCGAAACGAATGACTCACGATTCCATTCACATACAAACAATCTTGAAAGTGCCCGGGTAGCCGCCTCACGGGCAATACGCATTCAGTCAGGATTTCTTCATCACTTGACAACCGTCCGATGTTTTGAGGGGGCTCTAGGATACATCGATGGACCACGCATGGCATGTCATCCGTAGTCAGTTGAAGTATATGAGATATTCGAACAGGTAGCTCCCAGCACATCAACTACAGTCTCGTCAATTTACCCTGATCAGGGCACAGGTGCGGGTCTTAGGTTCTTACCGGAAGAAGCTGTCTACCAGATTGTCGTATACAGCTTGGCTGGATTCACACACACACTGCGATTTGACTTCCCCGAGAAATTCTTTCCTGATCTCTTCAGCTATGACGAGAAGATTTGGTGCCTTGTCTATTTCATCTCGATCACTTGACTCTTGCAGCCCACGAGAAAGCATGTAAATAACCCTCGCCTGCTCAGATGGCGCGATGTCGTACAAAGTATGTATGTCCAAACAAGTTCTGAAGGTCGTCCTGGGGGGATGATTTAAAATGAATGCCGTGAACTGGTTGTTGGCAAGAGCGTATACCTGGCATCTTCGAACTGCTTCAAGTCAAACTGAAGACACCCAATCTCGTACAAGTATGAGGCATGAAGTAATGGCTCGTAGGGTTCGTATGATTTTGTCTGGTCGCGAGCCATCTTGAATGTCTTCAAAGCCTGTTCGTACTCTCTTTTTGCTTGCAAGAGCGGTCCGCGATGATACTGACGCCTGTCTCGTTTTTTCTTGCTCCTATTTACAATTATCATCACCAACATCACTAAAAGTTGATGCCGCCAATGCCATATCCGATGAACGATGTTCCGACTGTGTCACCATGGGCAATCGAGACACAGCTCTTCCCTTCCAATTGTATATATCGAAAATACCCCACATGGGACCCCGGCGGCAGAAAAAAGCTCCTTCCAACCGGACAAAATTTGCAAAAGAGAGCTGATGAGACTGGGACTTGAACCCAGGAGGATTGCTCCACCAGGAATGAATGTTAAGATTAACCTTAACCTGGCGCCATAACCATCTCGGCCATCTCACCTGTTTTTTGTTGAATTTGGGATTTTTGGGAAGATTGTGAAGGTTGTGTGGGTTTGTGGTGGAGCGGAGCCCACGCGACCGGGGATCCCGGAAACCAGATTTTGCACTGGTCTGATCTGCCGGTCGCTCTGAGATGTATCCTGACACGGAGTTTCCTCAAGTGGCGAGGGAGGCTCAAAATTATGTACAACATCTTGACTCAAGGCCTCAAGTGGCGTGTGAGGAGGGCTAATTTGGGGAGTTTCGGGATCAATGTTTGTGACAAAGTTCGTGCCGTCGCAGCTCGGCTGAGGATGTTGTACGCTGCTGGGACTTGGTTCGAGATCGGTTCCCCCAGAACTGATTGTGTTGGAAGGAGGTGAAGTCGTCTGTGTAACATCCAAGCTAGGCAGTGTCGTGATTTCTTTTGACGAGTGAAGTTTCGGGTGTTTCAAGTCACTGATGTCAAGGCTGGTCAAAAGAACACCAGGAGCCGTGGTGGGAACCCAGCTTTCGCAGCGCGACCATCCCCCAGTAGCGTCGTCCATCCCTTCATGGGCGAGTCGATGAAGTTGAAGGGTCTCATTGGTCATCCACTCCAGATAGGCGTATTGTCTATACTTGCGACGCCGGTGCAGACAAGCTAGGATAGGCTCGAGTGAGTACGAAATGGTAAGGATCAAGCCTCCGAGCATGTATGTGAACAAGAGCCCGAAAAGACTGAAGGATGAGTATCTTGTCGTTCGGATTTTCTTTGGAACAATCAGCTTTGAAAACGACCGGCTGAGTTGTAGGATGCATACCTGATTCGAACACAATTTCCGCGCAGCCTCAGTCTGAGGTCTTAAAACAGCCGTGTTTTCCTCTGTGATCATGAATCCAGAAGTCGTCTGGAGAAGACTCGTTTGCATTGCGGCAAGGGTTATTGAAAACCAGTTGGTGACATCAAGTTGCCACTGGTTGTCAGGGACGCTACCTTGATATCCACCAAAGAGATTTTGTTTGGATAGCAACGCGTTGTCTTGTAAGTGCTGCAACATAGAGGCTTCACTCAAGGCGTCAATGTACGTTGCAATTGTCAGCCAGTCCAGTCGGTCTGTTGCTTCGGCTCCTTTACCGGTCGATTCCAGGTTCGTAGCGCCAAAGGCTTCTGCAGCCCCAGAAATAGCATCAAAATAGCTGGCCATTGGACCGCATGCTGACGTATTGCTGCTGCAAAATTGCCATTGAGACGCACAGCCCAGCGGCGAGGCGGCCTCACTTGTGCGATAAACCGAAAGGGAATCTTCCTCGTCTATGTTTGCCGCGGTTGCAAAAGACACGGTAGCTCGGTACCAATCGTCGTCAAGCGGTTCACCGAAGACGACCCCATGACCGGACAGGAATACGATTAAAATATCAGCATCCGCTCGTCCGAGCTCATCGTCTGGCACAAAAGTACTGGATGGCTCAGCGCCAGGTATTCCGTTGGCCGTACCGGCGAAAAGCGGTCTGTATGTGGAAAGTTTGTCAAAATCAATTGATGGAAGGTGGAAAAGGGCCAATATTGAAAGTGACGTGTTGAAAAGCCGGGGCATGGCCGCCTAATAAATCTGGAACGAAATAATGTGCAGAAAAAGGAACGGGTCTGAATGGCTTACCGTAGCATATACGATTGCTCAGCCATCAGCTTGTTATCCATAATAACGTACTGATCATCTATGTTTTCAACTTCGTAGGTGTAGTCAAGATGCCCCTTGGAGAAGTTCGAGGCTGTACCGACGACCGCATACTGTGGTCCGTAATTATACCGCGTGTAATTCCTGTGTACTGATACGCGCCCCTTAGTCAAAAGAGGAGCACATTGAAGCTTGTGTCTGAGAAACATTCTCTCATTGGGCGGTGCGTTCGAGCCGAGGTCAGCATGGGAATCAAGGAACCCGGTGTCCAAGTAGAGGTTGGTGGAGTTGCTGCGACAAAGCGAATCCTTGAAAGGACACGGCGCCATGTTTTCCATGAAACCGGGTAAACGCTGTGAGGCAAAATGTTTACAGTCGGTCACGCCGGTGCTGTTTGCAGAGTAACACTGTTGGACGTAGTTATTGGCAGTGTCGAAAAGTCTTGCGGCAACTTTTTCAAGGGCAACTTGGTCACGAAAAGATGTAATGTTACTCAAAATGCCGCAGTTGGTGCCGTCGATGAGCACGGCACTGCCGATATCATCGTTTCCAAATTGGATCTGGGATGAAAACCCGCCGGCAATTGTGAAAGCAATGGTGCAAAATATGGCTAGAAGCAAGGCTGGGGATGTTCGAATAATGGCTTGCAAGTTCGAGCCACGCCATGCGTGGAACAACGCAATGAACTTGAACTGCGAATCGGAAATCAGAGACGCTGATACGCGCAAATGGATGAAGCCATGACTTACCACTCCTGAGTCTGACGACCCCGAGTTCCTCAAGAGAACCTGGCGCTGGTGGTGCAGGGCATCGCGGGCTTCCGAGGTTGAATATGACTGGTGCAGCACTAGACATATTATGCGCCAAAATCGGGAGCCAACGAAAACCACGAAAGAAGCTGTGAACGCAATCAAGAAGTTCGCTTGTTGACGATCCATCGTCAAAGTTGCACCAAGCACACGGCCTTGAGACCAGTTGGTCCAGAGTCCCAGATGAATCTTAATTTGTAGGGTGAGGTCCTGACGCCCATCAGGCCATGCCAAAGTTGCTGGATGATCCATGGTCGCGCCAGAGGGACAAGAATGGTAAGAAAATCGTACTACCAGGTACCAGAAGCTCTAGATCAGCCGCACATGAGATAAGTTCCTTTACTGCTAGACATGTCAGCAGACACGGGCGAATATATGTTGTTCGAATCTACCAAGGGCCTTGGCTTTGCCAACAGCCAACACGACATTAAATGACAATAACAGCCCCAGTGCCCACTTCTTCCTAAAGATTTGCCACCCGAGGTCTTTCCATTGCAAGGTCGACACGGCCACTTCAATTCAGCTCCCGCGATGATGAACAGCACGATTTTCTGGGCACTGGCTCGAAGCTTGGGCTGGCAATTGATATCCGTCGCACCGCATCTTGAAGGATTAAAATTTATGCTTAACAGCCCTATCACAGTACAAATTTGATCACAGACCGCTGAACCTCAACCTAAATCTTTGGGGGCCACGGAACAGCCGCTGCAGGGGCGCGGGCGGGCAGATAGGCCAATTTGCAGGTCCTGTCCGCGGCCCCCACCATCACCATGTGAAACCCCATGTTGCATCTGCCTGCGCAAACTCATTCTCCGCAACTTGGTCAAGATTGGTGAGGCTGCTCATTCGAAATATAGTCGTGAGGCAAAACCAAGAGCGCAGGCCCCCAAAAGTCTGTGGCGAGCGGGCCATCCTAATCTCCTTGGGTGGCCAGATATGGAGCCGGCCAACGGCGACAACGTGGCTTTGACGGCCCCCACACATGCACTTATGTCTGTTATAGCTGCAAAGGTGGCTGAAATTCGCGCCGGGCGTGGCCTGAAATCCAGGGCGGTTTATTGATATTGATCGGTCTAGCCGCGCTCTGGCGCAGGGGCGAGAACATTCTTGTCCCCTCAGCAGACAACATGCCGAAGCAACACATGTGAATCCCAGTCATAGCAGTAAATGCGTCGAGTAGTCGATGTTGTGCACTGGTGTCTGCGAAATTACTAGGCAGACCGCATTTCAACCAAGGCTGAGTAGCCACGAGGCTCTCCTGTAGGCTGTTCATCAATACCTACTTCTTCATCTGATGTTCTTATGGTTCGATACCAAGGAGTGAAGGCTGCTCCTGGAAATGAGCATTTTGGATGATCTTCTGCTTCGCGCGCTGGTACATTCCGCATCGCAATCTATAGGATTCCATATTGGTGTGATATAGCTAATGCCCAAGAGAGTCAACGGTATGTGCGTAGTATCCAATAACATGCTCCGCTTAGTCCAAGTATCCAAGGGACAGCCTTACGAGAGCGATAACAACCATTTGCTGGGCGACAAAATGCCCAGTGACATGCTTCGCCTGACTTGGCCTCACCAAGACATTCATTGATAATGCTAGGCGGTATCTCGCATACCGGCATTGTAGATTGCGAAAACAACACCATCTGGTCTAACTCTTCACAGCAACGCAGCTGTGTACACGTAGTATTTCTCCATCTATCTTTATCTACGGCAGAATCGAGCTGATCAACCGCTCTGGAAGCACATGGACTTTCATCCTGAATAGATTCGGTGCTTTGCGCCCCTCACGGAAGCCGAGGAGTACACTTGAGATGTTCTCTGCAGGTCTCCCACCCGAGGCATGGCACAGGTCCCTAATGGCCGCTCATTTCAGTTGTGACAGCTGCGCGCCCGTCTGCAGCTGCAGTAACAACAGCCTGACTAACGACTTCTGCCATCCGTCCCACCAGGGCACAATCTGTTCCAGTAGAAACAAGACAGGGACGGAAAAAGCACCGCAGGCTGAACGTCACGGCCACAAAACAAGATGTCCAACAGGGATTGAATAGACCCTTGGCCAAAAGCCACGATATCGATGCTGTTTCTTCATCCTGGACTTTGTCGGACCGAGCAGCCGCCTGACAGCCGCCTGACACCACGGCATCCGCACGATTTCTTGGTAGACCACGGTTAGAGACAGCACTGGGGCAGAATCCCACACAGGCAGGATGAATGTAGGACAGATTGGCCCGACACGCAGCTCATCTCCTCACCTCAGCCAGCAGCTGCCCACGCCCACAGACGGATGGGAGACATGCGAGGCGCTCGTAGTAGGAACGACAACAGAAAATCTATGTTGGAGGAAGGAATGTTCGCTCGACGTTGACTTATTGAGAGCTGCCTGACGTGAGCGACATTGGTTGGATAGCAGGTCTGCGCCAAGTGTCTCGGCGCTGCTGGTGCAATAACGCCTGCGATCACGAAATGTGCTTGGGATGAACAAAAGCGACACAAGCCGGCTGATCTCGAGGGCCAAAGGCTCTTCTTGTGGTCGTTTATGGAAGGTGGTTAAGCCTTCGTAAATACTGCACAGAGCTTGGCTGGGCAAGGGTACGCGCGCCCAGAAAACCCACTTAGTCCCTTGAGATGTAACTTGGCGAAGGTATTCCTCGGCACTATCCGAATCAACAACTGAGAAGGAAGGCTAGGCCCTGCAGGGCCCAAAACGCCCTATAATTCCAATATTCCTTGAAGGAGTGTTGTGTGACACGCCTGCGCGCACCGGTATTGGGCATGGCAGTCTTGCATCACTAACGCTGGGGATGATGTGCCATGGATACCAAGACAACCATACGCCGAGAGGTTGGATCGGTAGTTAGCCATGCGCTTGGCGAGCCGTCGTGCATCTTTGCTTTTGGGGTGCGGAGGTATAAAGGCGACCCAAACTCTGTGACCTTCTGGCTGGAGGCTCCACAGTCTCTCGCTCAAATATCTGTTGTTGTCGTTTGGCCTATGTTTTTAGGGTTCGTCGGGCCCTTTTCTACCAACTATGGTCGACCACAAAGCGAAGCCATCCTCAACGGTTGGCGAGCAATACAGCTCAGCTGTGTCACGCGACGAGGATGCACCACCCGACTATGCAAGCGGCCAGGTTCAGGATGAGCAAGCGTTCAAGTTCTCCGAGTCGAGAAAAATCGGCGTGACAGGGGCCGTGTTCCTGATCTTGAACAAGATGATCGGCACAGGAAGTGAGTTACCGTGCCCCTAACAAAGTCATCCTGGCGCTGTTTGTTAACAGAGAGCAGTCTTCTCGACACCATCCGGCATTTTTGCCTCCACGGGCTCAGTCGGAATTAGCATCATGCTGTGGCTCATTGGCGGTATCCTCACCTTCGCCGGCCTGTCCGTCTTCCTCGAGTTTGGCCTCGCGATCCCCAGGTCTGGCGGCGAGAAGAATTACCTTGAGCGCGTGTACCGCCATCCTCGATACCTGGCCACCTGCGTTCTTGCCTCGCAGATGATCCTGCTGGGTTTCTCATCTGGCAACTCTCTGGCTTTCGGCCGCTACGTTCTGTTCGCCGCCGGCTCGACAGAGCCCGATGGATGGACAGCCCGAGGGCTCGGCATAGTCTGTGCCACGTTCTCAGTGGCGCTTCACTCGGTTCTGCCCAAGTGGGGCCTCCGCTTGGTGAACGTATTGGGCATATTCAAAGTGGTTATTCTGGTATTGATCGTCTTCAGTGGTTTTGCCGCACTGGCCGGACGACGCCTGGTACCCAACCCGCATAATTTTGACAATGCCTTTGCAATCGAAGAAGGTGACGGATACGGAAATGGGGGAGCGTACGGCTATGCGACAGCTCTTCTAAGGATCGTGTACAGCTACAAGGGCTGGGAAAATGCGAACTATGTCGTCGGCGAGCTAAAGAATCCGAAGCGGACGCTTGCGGTTGCAGCGCCGCTCGCCGTCGGAGGAGTGACAATACTTTACGTCCTCGCGAACGTGGTAAGTGACTTTCAGATACATTTTTGCCATTCCAGGAGGAGATTTCTGCTATATTCGCAGTCTGTCTCACTAGTTGCCTTGAACACATATATGGCGGCTGCTCTTGGGACACACAGAGGGCACATGGCGGCCTTCTTCTATCCCTCTCTGCATAGAACTTCTTCCCCAGTGCGTTGAACTAACCCCAAACGCTGCAGGCATACTTTGCTGCAATTCCAAAGAGTGACCTTGCCAAGTCAGAGGTCATTGTTGCCGGGCTGTTCTTCCGGAATGTTTTTGGAGCCAGCGCAGGTGCGAGAAGCTTGCCGGCATTTGTGGCCCTCAGCAATCTGGGCAACGTCCTGGCTGTTTCATTCGCGCATGCGAGACTGAACCAGGAGTTGGCGAAAGAGGGAATGCTGCCATTAAGCAGGTTCTGGGCTTCGAACAAGCCAAGCAATGCACCTGCCGCTTCGGTAGGTCTCCTTCCCATTCCCTTTCACTGAAGAAGCAGTTTAGGTCTCTGACATGAACGGTATAGTTGTTTTTGCACTGGCTGATAACCGTCATCATCCTCGTTGCCCCGCCTGCCGGCCCAGCGTACAACTTTATTGTTGATCTGTACACTTATCCAGGCGTTTGGATCAACGGATTCGTGGCTGGTGGGCTCATCTATCTGCAGTTCAAGAAGTCGGAGAACTGGTCTTCGCCGTGGCACACGTACCTACCGGTCACTCTACTCTTCCTCGCGATGAATGTCTTCCTGGCCATTGTGCCATTCATACCGCCTACGGGCAGCTGGAATGCCGAAGGCTATCCGTATTACGTCTTCCCTGTCGTCGGCGTCGGCGTTCTCATCCTGGGTGGTGTCTACTGGACCGTGTGGACCAAAGTGCTGCCGAGCATTGGCGGCTACAAGGTTGTAGCGGAGAGGAGTGTGACTGATGATGGCGCTGAGGTGGTGAGATACGTCAAGATAAGGACGAAGGACGGGTCGCGGCTTCACTGAAGGGAACGCCAAGGTCGCTGGTCGTTTCGGACGGCAGGAGAACGTTGTATTATTACACACATAGATACCTGGTACCTACCTCAGTCGTAATGGCGGAACTGGGAATTGTTAGCCTGCCCTTTGACAAGAGCCGGCTATCTGCTAAATGTGGCTATGTGAAGTGGTGACCTCCCCACAACACGGGGTCTGGGCCATGACTCGCCGCCGCCTTTGCCCAGACTCGCAGATAGTGGAGGGAGGAGACTGGATCTACTGGGGTGTATTGCTTTGCATCTTGTCAACTGTCCCAGCTCCGTGGTAACGTCCAAAGCTTGTTTGAAGGAGGGAGGGAGGGGAAGTGGCTGCCTTGTTAAGTGCGGCCCATCAAAGACTTGAGTGAAGGCATCGTGACATCGGGGGGCGAATCAGCAGCGTCCTATGCCAAGCGCAGCGATGCCAGGTGTCTGAGGTTGCATTTGGCTATGGTTGATGTCGAGGTTGACGTTGACTTTGGCGTGTGGGGTGGAGGTTGCTACTGCTCAAAGTGACTGATGAAACCTGCCATTCGGATCCGATCGACAGTAGCTGCCCGTCACATGCAGCTTCGTCCGAGGTCGCACTCTGCCTCTGGCTGCGGAGCAAACCAGCCAGCCAGGTCGGCGCAAGGTGGGTGTGATCAGCCAGCGCCGAAGGAGGGGGCGATGGAAGCTGTACGGAAGCGGTACGGAAGCTTGATTGTGGCTTGGAGCTCGGGAAACTTATGGCTAGCAGAGCGCAGGGTGGAGGGAGGGCCTGTGCCACCTTTACCACCTGTACCACCTGTAGCCTCTGAGCCTCTGTACCACCTGAGCTGCTGACTGCAGGGGAGGCGCATCCAACCGCAGCCCCTACCGTCAATGGCTGAGACCTGGGGAAGTTGCCGGGACAGAGCGAGGAAGGAAGGCACGTATCAGGTATCGGGACCCACTTAGCATGCCTGAAGAGGCTTAGCTTCCCAGCCAGATGGGTCAAGTGCCGGGCAAATCCAGTCAAGCATTGACTCCAATTGGAAGGATTGATGGTGCAGGTGCCAGGAGCAAGGTGCAAGGTGCGAGGTGCAGATTGGGGAAGTCCAGAGCACGGCAGAGCACAAAAAAACCACCAGACAAACCAGCAGACAAAACACGGAACCGAACGCGACAAAGTCAACACGAGCATTGCGCTTTGCCACTCTCACAAGCAGTATCAGATCAGCAGCATGAGCACCTATCAGTGATGTACGGCTCTGTCCAGGCGCTGCTGCTGGTGATGGTCTTATCAGCCGACCTTTCTCCACTGCTTACCATCGCCCCCCACAACATCCCGAGCTATCTCGACCTGGAGCTGGATGGAGATAACATGGTTTACTGTAGATACAGCACAGTGGGCAAACGGGCGGACGGGCAGAGCGACAACCTGCAGTTGAGCTGATGTGAGGGCTGCGGGTCTGGTCACCACCATCATCATCGTCACCACCAGTGCAACGTTCAGGCATATCGGAGACTCCAGCTTGTCTTGTGGTGTATATGTCTCTGGGTGCGAATCCTGGTTGGGAGTCGCTTCAGCAAGGGTGCTGGAATGACACTAACTCCTATGTCAATTCTGCCAATCATCATCTGATAAGAGCCTATTTTGGTCCCCCCAGATCTGCTGTCTGGACTCGCGAATGTAAGGTAACATCTGATCTTGCCCAGGCACCCCTGTCTCTTCGTATCGCCATCGTGCCCGTGGCCCGTTTTGCTATCTCCAGTTCAGGGGATTGGGGGAGCGGCCACACTCGGCCATTCTTACCCCAGGGTCCCAATGCGCCGTCCCCTTTTCTTACCCGCTTGATTTAATCCGCGTACGTGCGCTTCCTGCTGTTCACGCGACAGACATCGTCGAGGTCAATTAAATGTTGTTTGTTGCCCTGTCGTCCTTTCCGACCTGGGTCTTGAGTCAATTCCTCTCGCTTGTGCCAGCAGAGCGCCGTCTTTAACCAGTACCAACGGCCCGGCCTCATCGACGACCACCTCATCTTCATTCACCAAGGGCGGCCCACAGCCAAATCGTCAGTCAAGATGGTCAACCTCGCAGCTACCAAGGTTGGCCCGGTGCGATGTGCGTAACTGATCTCCTCGCCCAATTCGACCTCGAATGCTCTGTCCGCTAACGCACGGCATCACAGATAATTCGCCATGGACTCAGGTCACCATCCTCGGTTTCGTGACCTTTTGCTCAGTCGGCATGTTCAGTGCCGTCAGTGGTTTGGGTGCTGGGTATGCGAACTACCAACTCCTCCCGGGATGAGAGAGCTCGGGCGCTGACTTGACATCGCCTATAGTGGAACTCAGGACACCCAGTTGTCTGACACGGCAAACGGCGTCCTGTACGGCTGCTTTGCGATCGCAGGATTCTTCGCAGGCTCAGTGAACGTACGTTCCTTTCCCCATCTCCTCCGGCCGAGTCATTAGAGAGAGCGACCCTGGCACATCCCCCGCCAAGATGCCCCAGAGTCCCGGATCCAGTTCAGCGCATTGGCAAGGGCCCGATCGCTAACCCTAACTTGCATAGAATATGCTCGGTCCACGGCTCACCCTCTCCATTGGCACAACGGGATATGCCCTCTACATCGGTTCTCTCTGGGCCTTCCAAGTCCACGGGACTAGGTGGTTCTTGATCTTGGCAGGTGGCATCTTGGGTGTCACCGCTTCGCTTCTTTGGGCCGCTCAAGGATCAATTATGATGGCGTATCCCTTGGAAAAAGACAAAGGTCGATCCTTTTCGCTCTTCTGGACCCTCTTCCAGATGGGAACACTGGTCGGTGCCGCCATCGCACTCGGCATCCAAGCCCATTCAACCCTGCCCGGAGTATCCACAGGCGTTTACCTGGCATTCCTGATCATCATGCTGACAGCCATTGTCACATCCTGGCTCCTCCTACCGCCCCACCTCGTCGTGCGCGGAGATGGAACCGTTGTTGAGATCGAGGCTGCAATCACCCCCAAGCAGGAGTTCAAGGAGCTGTGGGCCTTGATGAAGGACTGGCGCATGATCGCGCTGTTCCCAATGTTCTTCTCGTCCAACTACTTCTACGCTTATCAGGGCGCTATCACTACTGCCTTGTTCAACGGTCGCACTCGTGCCTTGGTCTCCCTCCTGACCGGAGTGGGCTCCATTCTCGGTTCCATAGTCATTGGCCAACTGACGGATAATCTGCCCTTTGGCCGTCGAAAGCGTGCCCTCTTCGCAACGGCATTTGTCGCTTTTCTGAACTGCGTCATTTGGGGCTGCGGTCTTGGTTTCCAAGTACAGTTCACCCGTGACAATACCGTCGTCCGGGGTGACGAGATTCCTTGGGATTGGACTGTCGGCGTCGCTGCTGGGCCGATCGTCCTGCTGCTGGCCTATTACTTGGCCGATGCGATGTTCCAAGGTCTCGCTTACTACACGATGTCGTCGATGACCAATGAGCCGTTCAGGCTTGCCCGTATGGCCGGATATTACAAGGGAATTCAGTCTGCTGGCGCGGCTATCTCGTTTGGTATGGATGCTGTCAAGGTTCGTCATCTCCTGAAGCCCTGGCCCTTCCTATTTCTTTAGACTGCCATCGTTGCTAACGTTCGCTTCTGTTATCAGACTGCGTACTTGGCTGAGCACCTCATCTCTTGGCTCCTGCTCTTGGTTTCCCTTCCCCTTTGCGCCTGGGTCCTCTGGGGCATTCGGGACAGCAACTACGACGTGGAGAATGTCACCCACGTCGAAGACGTGCCTGGAGGTGCCATCACTGGTATTGCGCTGCCACCTGGACACGTTGCCGGCGAGCACCTTCCTGGTGAAGGTGTCAAGTCCTCTTCCGAGATGAAAACTTCCGAGTTGCAGACTAAGGGAAGCGCCAGCTCTTAAATAAATACGGACTCCCGGTATAGCACATTGCTTGCAAGCCTTCATCTTGCTGAATATTAAGGAGGATCTAGATACCCAAAATGGACATATAAAGGCTGGCCGGTAGAGCGGACTTAATGTCTAGAATCATACTAGAGCTTAATTTTATGAAATTCATGATACACGTATTTCCCGAAATTGTCTCCTGTGATCGGGACGGTGTCCCCAGATTTGAGGGGTGCACACGCCAGCTCAACATTCGGCCGGTCCCCCCGCTCATTTGCCCACACAACGTATACCAACACATTCGAAGCACATCTCGACAGGGAATCCGCTCGACAAGCAACATCACCCCAAAGTCAGCAAGAACAACAAACGAATGGCCTGACGTTCCACAGAAACGCCACGGCCCTGCAGAAGCCCCCCAAACCACCCCACGCGGCGCTCTGCCATTCATGGGCTGCGGAACTATCTTAGGATTGCCGATCCGGGCGCTAGACAGGCTAAGCTTTGCGGAGGGGGGAGCTGCCAGGCTGCCTTGGGTAGCGCCACATACGCATGGCGACCGAGCTGGGGGCCAATGGCTTGGAGTGGGCTTATCTAGGCTGGAAGGGGGTTCTCGGATGATTTAAGAGGCCTTGAGCTTTGTGTGATGGGTATATATGCCTGCAATGGACCCACCGATGGTGCTTTATGTCCTTTAGGATCAAGAGCCGACGTGCACTATCGATGCCTTCAGCAGATCATGAAGAGTGAACAGCCATTGCAATATAACTACGACGGACGAAGGCGATCCTTTGGAATTGGTGGGGCTGGGAACATCCGTACGTCCCTCACATTCTCGGGTTTTTGACTCGATTGTGTCCTGATCGGGAGTCCTGGCTGACGGGTCCGTTGCCTTGGGACCAACAGGCACGAAAGCCGAAGCAATTATCCACGACGGGCGCCCGTCCGATGGCGGCCAGCGACGGCGGAGCAGCGTCTTGAGCATGGTGTCCTCATCATCTAGCTCACGGCGGAAGTCGGGGGCTGGGAGTTGGAAAGAAATCAAGGACCTCTTTCGGACTAAGTCCAACAAGGACTGAGGGCAAATGTCCCGTGACTGGATGAAGAAGAGTGCAGAAAGACAGAAAGAAAAGACAATATGTGTTGTTCGCATTCCAACGATTTGTACTGCCATCACCAGCAGAGAGATGTACATCTGCACCTCAAGAGCTGGTTTATTGCGATCACAAGCGAGGGTCTATATGATCTTGTATTGATCTGTAAGATAAGGTCCTCCAAGCAAGTCATCGACCACTTTGTACCCGTGCATATCGACATTACTTGATCTGCCAATCCTGCTCCATCAGCTCTTCATACGTGACAGGTCCACTAGGAAATCTCAACCTGCACACGGACCGAGCCCCTCTTGGGCTGAGGCACAATCAGGTCGTGGTCATACTCGATGTCTTCGATCGTCGTCTCGCGCAATCGAGCCCGGGGCAGGACACGCAGGGCCAAGGCGGCGGTGAGGAGATAAAGCTCGCAATAAGCAAGACTGTGAATTCATCAGTCAGTCGCACGGATCTAGGAGGATGTTCAGGAGGAATCTCTTTACTCTTTGCCCAGACACATCCGGCTCCCCTTCCCAAAAGATATCAGGTGCCTCTCAAGCGCATAGTTCTGACGCCCGTCCTCGAGCAGCCACCGCTCCGCGACGAACTCCTTCGGGCTCGGGAACAGCCCCTCGTTGCTGTGCTGGATGATGGACGTCATGCTGACGGGCGTTCCGCGCGGTATCAGCCACTCAACCTTGCCATCCTCGCTCTTGTAGACCAGGTCCTCGTCCCGGGCGATCCGGGAGGACCGGTGTGAAATGCCGGGCATCAGGCGCAAGGACTCGTGGATCACGGCCCACAGGTATGGCCGCTGCTCCAGGTCCGTCCACTTGAGATTCCGCGGGTCTGCACCCTCCAGGGCGTCTAGTAGGCGGGAGTATGTGGTGGGTTGGGCTAGGAGGTAGTAGGTTATGCAGGCAAGCGACGCCTTTTGAGTAGTGATGTCAGTACAAGTAGCATGCGAACAAGATAGGCTAGGCGAGCATTAGATTAAACCCTCGAAGTAACCTACAGCTGTCGTTTCTGTCCCCGCAACAAGCAAATTAAAACCTTCTCCAGACAGGCGATAAATGGTTTTCTCTGAATCCGGCAGCTGGTCATTCTCCATAAGGTCCGCGAAGATCCTGCCACTCTCTTTGTTGTTCACAGCCTTCTGAATATGCCCAGGTATGACCACCTGCAGCTGATTCATCAGACTCTTCATGTCGTCGCCCATGTAGTTAGCAAAGTACGGGGCAAGAGCAACAGCCGCCCTCGCAAGCCAAACGTGACGCATCATGTAGGCAGAATTCTGCTCGCGTTAGTCAAGTGCTATGGAGTCCAGCCGATTGAAATATGGGTAGGCAACTGTGGTGGGAAAGGGGCGATACGAACGAAAAAGCTCTTCGCCCAGCTCCCAAAATTGGGCATCCACCCTTCTTGGTCTATAAAACCCATAGGCTCACCGAAGGAGTACTGTGAGATGATATCAGCCGTGTAGCAGTTGAAGGCCTCCTTTATATCGAAAGGCCCCCTGGTGCGGAGCAGCTTGTCGCAGGTGCGCTGTGTGAACTCATGGACCTCGCCCTCGAGCTTCAGCATCTGGCCACGGGAGAAAAATCTGTTCATGGGGAGCCTTCGCGTCCGGTGGAGCTCGTGCGCCGGGGTCGAGAAGCCGCCGACGAGGATGGGCCCCGTGGCGCCGGTGTTCAGGAAGTGCTGCCATTTGTCTCGCTTCCTGTTGCCGGACGCATAGATCTCGTCGACGAACCGGGGGTCATCGCAGTGGAGCTCTTCGGCGTTGATCCTCACGATGGGGCCTGGGTTCTATGGTTCAGCAACCGGGACGCTCTTTGATGGTTATTTTCATGAATGCTCGCCTCACCATATTTCTCGTGCATCCGCCTAATTTCATGGCCATACCGGCCGACGAGGATAAAATCGTAGTATCCCTCGTAAAAGAACCCCATCGCGGCAAGTTTGGGACCCGGGAAGCGATACAAAGGATGCAAAGGGGAGATATTATACAAAGCAAGTACCACTCGATAAATAAGCCATAGAGCGACAACGACGGCCGCGCTTCTTGCAGACAGGAGGGCGTTGAGCCCAATCCTATCCAAACCGAATGACCTTGCGGTAGCCATTCCGCCCAAATTATTCAGTTGAATGCGGTGACCGTCGCGAGTGGAAGTTGTCGTAGAAAACAGGGACTCAGGTGTGCTAGGGCAAACATGAGCCGCAAGCTTCCATAGATATACAATATGAGAGTGTGTGCATCCAACGTATCTGCAGTGGCCCCGCCATGATTCCAAGAGCTTTCGACCCACTCGTCAGAGTATGATCGTCTCGCCATGCATGGTGCGCGGGACATCTCAGTGCTGATAGGTCCTAAGTAAGCAACATGCAGATGATTGCGGATGGTCCTTATCCCTCTTTGGGCGAGTAGTTCTTAGTCTATGGGTCATGCCCATGGTTTTTGTAAATCTGCCGAGGCTGGTGCACAGCGGCACGACCAGCAAGCATTGTCTTGTTTGAAATGATACTACCATCTCCACGTAATTGTGGGAATCGCAATTCTTGATTTCCAGGGAGCGATCTGTCGTATTACGGAATCTGAAAAGCTTATCTAGTCATATTCACAGTATGCGTCTTATTATTTACAACGCTGACTTTCGAAAATGCCGGACGGAGGTATAATATATACGAGAGATGTCTCTCATACCTTGCTTCCCTAGATTCCGACCACGTGATCTCCAATTCAACTTGACCAGAATCAGGGTGGTTTTTCCTTTTTTGGGGGGGAAGGGGAGGGTAAACTTTGAGCCTCATGCTGTTGTCTTGAGTTGTCTATACCTCGCGGTCCGAAGGTCAGTTGCGATCTACCGATTAACAAGCAATTACCTGAAATGGCAACTTCGATAAGTCTCCCCCCCTCCTTGGTCTGTGGTGGATTCCGATGAGCGATAGTGGTATCTTTTATGTTGCGAACACATGGCTTTGCTGCCTAAGATACATCACTGTGACACAACACGGTCAAATACCGGCTGAAGCACAGGACTCGATGCAACCACGACGAGCATTGGACTGCAAGACTTAATCAATCTGATCAGGCCCATCAATGTCTCGAAGCAAATACTGCGTGATCTACGTCCAGGAAACCAGGGGCCTATAACCCCACTTTGACGTTCCTTGACAGTAGAGGATTGTGTTAGAGTCATGCGATTCCGTGCACAGGAAATTACGGTTTGAAAGGGATATATCTATGGCAATGGGTCAACGAAGAAGCAAATCATGTGAAGGTCTGAACGAAAGGGTATTGCTTGCCAGATTTGATGGGGGCTAATCGCTGAGCCATTGTTGGTGATCATTGGGCCCAACACAGAAGTCCCATGCCAATGAATGCTGACGACAGTCAACCAATATAGTGCGGCTGAAATTCAGCTCAAACCTTGATATCTTGACTGGGTGTTGTGATAATGGCAAGATCGTCAAAAGATCTGGCCTATACTGTCTAGGCATTAGCTTTTATATGCGCGGCAGAGAGTCGCTTTGTCACGCTCAAAGAAATTTTGGCCTACCCGAGGCTAGATTCCTTTCACATTCACTAGCACAACGCTATAACGCAGCTGATACGCGAAACATACCGATAGGTTGTTTTCTTTCACCCTTTAGACGGAGTCGACACTTGACATATGCGAAGCCACAGACAGTTGTCCTCAATTTAAACTGATGCCCCGCACGCGGAAGAGTCTAAACGATTCCTTAGGGCACACCCGTGTGAATCATCAAAGAGATTATTGCATGTGATAACCGAATGTGGTGTGGTTTGGGTGGCAGGTTGTATCGGTGCCATAGAATGACAACCTTGGGGTCATGAGCTGGTTTTCCAAAGCATGGTAGAGCCAAATATAAATTTACATGATCCACTTCCGAGATATTATGGGTCAGTCTTCCAGTTCAAGTTCATCTTTCAGACCTACAATTAGAAACATTCATCTGAGTCAACTCAAAGATCCTTAAATCCCACCAAGATGGCATTCCAGACTCCATCCAACCCAAAATATCTCAGTTCCAGTCAGCGGCTCTCTAAGCTGGCCAAGGTCATCCGTGAGGACACAAATCGTAACACAGAGCAACTTCCTGGGCTTTCTAAGCTGCTAAACGAGTATGCAAGCAGCGAGATCAAAACACCGCCTAAAGAGGAGTTGATTCGTCGATTGATCCGGGTATTCAAAGACTCCACGACGGAACCCTCTTATTCTCGGGTCTTGGAAAATTACAGCACCAACGAGCAAAAACTTATAAATCGTTTTGTTGTCCATGGAGAGTCCGCTTGTGAGTTGGGCAAAGATTTTCACATCGGAATTTCCCCTGGCGCAAGAGAAGAGCTTGAGAACCTCGACTCGCAACCAGATGACTTCATTGAAGAGGGGCGATTTGCCACCAAGCACCTCTCACACACGGGGGAACTTATCCACCACATCGTTGATGAGGTCGAGTCTGTAACCAACGCTGTTCACTCTTGGATTCATCCTCACCCTACCTTCCCTGTGTATGATGATCCCGGCAACAAGCATAAGGTCCCGGCGTACTTCGATAAGCAATTTCAAAACTGGGGTCGCACGGTGGAAAACGTTCCCAAAATTACCTGTGTTCCAACCACTTCGTACGGCATTCAGCAGGTCGTGCGGTACGCAAAGACAAATTCCATGAATGTTCGCGCGTCCGGATATCGACACTCCTGGTCACCAATCTTTGGAAACCAAGGACAGATTCTGATCTCCACATTGGATCTCCATCAAGCTACAGTGCTGCCAAACATCGTTTCTGTGCCAGGTTCAGAAGTGCTTGACTGCCCAACAGAACTCAATGCGATCACATTCCAAGGAACTCCAGAGGCTGGGAGGAACCGCCTAGTTCGCGTGGGAACAGCTGTCACCAACCAACAATTAAGACGCTGGTGCAACAGTCAGCACGGAAGATTAGCATCTACATTACCATTAAACGTCATTATGGTCGAGATCACACTGGGTGGTTCTAATGCCCCGATCTGCCACGGTGCAGGTCGAAGCCACCCGACCTTGAGTGACCTTGTGCACACGATTGAATATGTCGATGCCAATGGCAACATCCAGAAGTTGAGCAAGGACAAAGAGCCCGACCTCATGAAAGCTGCTAGTGGTTGCTTCGGACTTCTCGGCATCGTTACCCATATCACTTTGGAAATGATACCGATGACCTACGCAGTTATGAGGCCACAGAAGCTTCATATAACCGAGGCCATCCCACTTCCGCCAGGCATGACGACGGAAAATTTGCCGCCTGTGCTCCGACCAGATACACCTATGACAGAAGAACAGCACGCCAAAGCCCAGGCTGCATTTGAAGACAGGGCGCGTAACAACTTTTATGCGGAATGGTTTTGGTTCCCGTACACTTCCAAAGTCTGGGTCAACTGCTGGAACACAACAGACGATCCTCAAGGCGAAATTGAGTATCCCAGCGATCCCGAGGTGGTCATACAGTGGTTCCAGACTGTAGCCGCCCAGGCCTTGCAGGTTTCAAGTGCTATAGCGGATTTGCAACACACTTTCGCATGGGCGCAGACAACTTTGATGTCTACTTTTGCCCTCTACGCCATGCCTGAGATCTCGGATGACCAGCCAGCTATCAAGACCCAGCTCCCCAATGCTTTGCACTTCCGTCGGGCAATTCAGAACGTTCGCGTGCTTGATACAGAGATGGAAATTCCACTACTTCCGAAGTCTGGCGTCCCTTTGTCAGAAGTCAACTTCAAGGACGAGATTGACTTCACTAATGTGCAACGCGCGTGGTGGGCCGCTGTCCTTACTGCGTACAAGCCCGAGCACCGAGACACATGCCCTCAGCGGATGCCACTCGAGATGCGCATTACAGGCCTCTCGCAAGTAATTATGGCTCCATTCCGCGGACATAATCTTGGGAGTGCTTCAATTGAGATCCTGACGCTCGAAAACATGCGGGGCAAGCTGTGGCAGGACTATGCTCAGGAGGTGCTCGACCACTGGATGGACCTCAAGGACTCGCGAGGCGAATACCTAACCACACGGCCGCACTGGGCTAAGGAATGGTGGAATTTCAAAGTACGGGGCCAGCCAATGATAGACTATGTGCGGCAGTCTTACACATTTGAAATCCAGGAGTTCATCTTCCGCCTTGGGCAGATCGCGAAGAAGCATGGGTGGAGTATGGAGGACGCCAGAAAACGGTTTGGGAACGACGCGTTGGATGCCCTGTTGCAGCCTGTTACCATTCTCAACAGCGGAGTGAAATCGTCGGTGGACAAGCAGGAACGTTCATTAATCACCACGACGCCCGTCATTATCATCAATTGATCTACGAGCATTTCGAGGCGTCGAGATTTTGAGGTAGTGAGGACGTGGATCGGGGATGGACAAGGAGAATGAGGTAAAGAAAAGATTGCCTTATTGACACATTGATATTACTGCATCATCTTGAAGGAATCCAAAGACTTACAGAATGTTTCGCTACTTGAAAGATGCTAGATTTGCTTGACATTTTGGCCTTTGATGGTACTGAAACGAAAAGAAAGAAGAGAGAGTTAGGTTGTTAGAATCCGCCCGCAGAAACGACACTCTCTTATTGCCAATAAGAGATTTCGAATAGTGCTTCCCGAATGTTGACTTCTTGTATGAATTGTGGTTTCAGTGAGAGGCAGGATAGGACTGAAAAGTCCGCGACGTCCAGTACTGGGCTACATTCACGGAAGTGTACATGTACAGATATCTATAAATCAAGTATTCTGAAGGTCATATAAGCTCTTCGGTACCAGGAGTATGAAATCTAAGTCACACGAGCACCTACGTGTGTAAATCTGTCCATGCGGAGAACGTTCTGTATGGGCATCAAAGCAAACATGGCCGCGTACTATGAATATCGCATCACAAAGACAGAGCAGCACCTCCACCTAAACTCCTAGGTGGACTCATAACGTGATCCCTGGTCAAAATGACCAAGCCTGAAGTATATGTATATCCAGGGCTGGCAGGTGATGATAAGTCACACAACGCTGGCCGGTAAGCCATCGTTATTGTTTCGGTTGTGCTCGTCAAGGACCGTAAAAAATATGGCATACACTGCGCCATTGGTGTCCTTGGTACCAAAAGTATCCCGGATAATGGTGTATCGGCGTACGGTCAACTTTTTCCTGAACTTTCAAAGGAGGACTGGACCTTTCTTTCTTCCCGAAAGCAGCCAACTAGGCCAAATGTGTCGTAACGTCTTCATCGCCTCCAAATATGAAGGAGTCAAGTTTCTGAGCCTCCAATGATACTTATCGTTGCAATTTCTGCAAAACGCACGTCTCCTTCATTCATGATCAAGTTGCCTTTAATATCATTGATAATGACTTAACTGCTAGATTGACATCTTATCATTAGTGAATTCGGAAAGTCCCTTGACCATAAATTTTTAAGAACGCATCTCCGGACTTCATAAAGCAAATACCCACGGTTTCTATCAATGAGGTGAGGAATTAGGTTCCCAGAGGCGTGACTCCTGGTTGCATGGATTGCGTAATTTACCAGACGTATATAAGGCAGCTTTTGAGCACGCTATGAAAGATCCTCCTTCCACGAGAAATACTGGTAGGTAGCGTAGATAGTAGACAATGCTGCCAAGAATGACCCCAACCCAAACGCAGCAGAATTGTCAGCCGTGGCAAGAGCATATACCATGGTGCTCAACCCGATAACGATGACCATAAGGAGTATCCACAACATGATGAATTGCGTGCTTAGCCTGTCGTTGATCTGAACACCCCAGCCATCGACGTTCAACTCGTCATTTGCTTGGCGTATCAAATAACCATTAAGCTTTTTAGGGAATTCTTTGATCCAATATTGGTCGGTATGGACACCATCTTGAAGGAGATGGTCAAGGGGGATTACAACGTCGAGGTCATGCTCTTCAGTAGGTTGATACAGATATCGACGTTCTCTCACTTCCAGTTGAGGAGGACGTTCTCCAAGTTTGAGATACGATGGGTGCGTGGTCATTCGAATTGGAATTAGCCGGAACTCATTATTGACGTTAGATTTCTTCTAGTAGTTTTAAGATGGATGGAGATCTTACACGAACGAATCTGCCATGGGAGACTCGGTGTAGGCTTATCATGGGCATAAACACTCTGAGTGACTTTGGTACGCGCGGCCCGAACTGTGAACATAACTCCTGGACGCATTTGGGAAAGACTAGCGACATCCTCCAGTCTGAGCCGTGACGCATTGTGTTGTATGCGTGAGAGATATCCTGAAACATGTAGGAATCATTCTGATACTGACTAACATCAATGTGATGAAGCTCAGGTAAAGTCTTCCCATTGACGCATAGCAGAACATACTGAGGAGACTGAACTTGCGTGGTGCTAGTAATAGCATTGAACGAGACTCCCGTCGTTGCTGCCGCACTTGTGCAAGTTGCATCTCCAACCAGCGTAGGGCTTACGCTCTGTGCAGAAGAGCCAGAACTACTTTGAGCGAGATATACTTTTGGTGGCAATGAAGGCTCATTCGATGTATCATTTTGGCCTCCCGAGGTCGTTCGGACTGTGGCAACGTCATGGAGAAGGCGTTGGCGAAATCTTCGGATCCTATCGTGTGAGGTTGCCCGAACATCGATATAGGCCAACTCGCTGCAACCCTGAAGCAGGTTGATCAAGTAAGTAATTGTCAATCCAGAATCAGCAGCTGTTACTCACGCAGATATATGGTATTCTGTGAAATCCTACTGGGGGAGGGGACCAGATACTCAATGCCCAGATACGTAATCTTTGCCACCTGGTCAATTCCTGGAAATTATCTTTTTCAGGCATCTCGTTCTTCGTGTTTGGCTGGTTGGAGCCCAGCCATTCCCGCAGATTGTTGTGTAAGTTTGGTAGAGCTCGTGAGGACGATAAGAAGTCCTTCACTGCCTCCAAAGCGGTAGCTGGAGGAGGTTCATTAAGATCTGAATCGTCTGAGTCTGACTGACTGAATCCTTCTTCAGGATCGTCAATAGGATTGGAAATGGGGGTTTCGACAGAAGATAAGCCTTGTGACTCTATCCATTTATCCACGCGGTCTGAAACGGCTGCTTGAGCGTCCTGACTCTGAACCAAAGGCACATTTGAGTTAGGCCTTCTCAATAAAATTTCCAAGTCGACAGCTGCCTGGCGCGCTGAGTGTCGAACGAATGTGGCGGTCTGATGTTGAAGCGCAGTAGATGCTTCTGATTTGAGGTTGTGACCGTACTTCTTCAAAAGTCGAGAAACGTTCCTCACAAATCGTCCCGACCCGACTTTCGACAGTGCACTCCCCATGAGAGACTTCAGCTCCTCATGACTTACCAGAAAAGTGGCCAACTCTGACACTGCCAGCAAAGCCACGTAGTCTTGAGAGGAAATTGATGAGTTAATTGAGGCCTCCGAAAACACAGCAGATAGAACACTTTCGATATCGCTGATGTCGCCGCCATCATTGGAGAGCTCTCTTTTCGCGTTCCAGACATGCTGCTCGAACATTCCGCAGAGATTCACGGCTGGTAAACGCTCATTTTGTGGAACCATCATGTGCTTCTCAATGACATCCAGCACACGAGGTGTCATATTGTCACAGGATGGAAGACGGCTGCGAATATCGCGATGCATTTCATCCACACAAGAGAGCCGCTTAGAACCATTGTGGAACCCGGCTTCGTACCCACTATTTAGAAAACCCTCGGTGTTGACAAGTTCATGTTGGCGGCGACGTAAGTATTCTTCCCTACCATCCTGGCCATTTGCGACCCAGGATGCGGCATCACTTAGCAAGGCTCCGGCCGAAAAGATGTCTGCGTCCGACCTAATTCGGTTTGAGCCTGTCGATCTCCCCGAATGGTGGCTGGACTCAGGAGCGCAGTACATTTGATTGCCTCTACGGTCGATAGCTGGACCATCGAAGGCGTCGTCTTTGATGTGTCTTGTGTGACTATGCCCAAAGTCGGCGATGATTGGTAAGAACTGGTATGGCTGTAACCCAGGACGTGTATCGAGTAGAATGTTATCTGGTTTTATATCTTGATGAACCACTTGATATTGGTCTGAACGCTCACCGGAAACAACAACTTGGTGGATACGACGCAGACCAACGGTCAACTTTGAGAGACTATCCCAGAAGTCTATAATCTCTTCAGCAGTTCTTGGCGGACTTGTGTTTCGGAAGTATCCGAGAAGGTCTCCCCCTGGTATCCATTCCATGACGAGATTGTATGTTGCCCCGTGTCTAAAGCTGGCGTAGCACTTGATGACGTTCTCGGTGGATGAAACGTTGGGGAGGAGCCGCGCAAATGCTTGAACTTCGTGCTGATAGTCTTGCTCGTGCTGTTCGCCATGATAGGTTTTAAGCATATAGGCTGGATTTTCTGCTACATCGTCACCCTGTCGAAAAAGGACATTGTCAGAATGTGCAAGGAACTTTGAGATGCCGGCTTCTCTCCCATAACCTACCTTGATCAAGTTGTTACACGACGGATGGAAACAGACCCTGGTGAAGGCGGCTCTGTCATTCCCTGCCCTGGGTCGAATAGTCTCCTCGAAGCATAGCGGTAATATTCGCTCGGGTGGTAACAAGGTATCGTCGAGGCTATCTCGGTCAAGTACCACAGGAAAGAACATCCAGTGGTTCTTCTGAAAGCTGTTGAACATTGCGATGTAAGGTTCCGATTTCTCCAAAACACCAGGTACAGTGTTGACCGGAAACTTGTTATCAGTGAGGTCGAATCGCTTGAAGGCAGGAAGGAATGACAACTGTCCAATGTAGACTAGAGTTGAAAATACGCAGAGGTAGCGGTGCTTGATAAGCTCACATCTGATGGACATATCTTCAGAGTAACTCTCACAAACATCCCGGATTCTGGCAATGGTCCAGTAGGTGAAGAGCTCGGAGCGGGGCAAATAATGCTGCTCCTTGCCATATCCGTTTCTTCCTTTGTATTCACTTCTCTTTCGCTCGATGAATTCCAGAAATGCGTCTGTAGGTCCTGCAGCTGCAAGATCATTCTGGGCGATCACTTGCGTCTCGCTTTGGTCCTCATCAAGCTCCCGAAGATTGGTGATGATATGAGATCGCTCAGCCTACTCCCAATCAGCATTCGCGTGTGCACACACCGTCACCAGAGAGTGGTTCCGCACCGCTGTGAGCGCCCTAGGGATTTTCAGTGCGTACACAGTCCCGTCGGTAATCTGGGGGGTTATCAAGAATCAGTGTCCGTTGTTTGAATTTGGAGGTGCCTTGACTTGCAATCCTCAAGGGGCCGAGGTCAAGTCATGCGTATGGTCCCTCACTTCTGCGGTGATATAGCGGCTATGGCTAGGAAAAATATTGCAAAGGTACTCGAGCAGAGTGTCTTTCCGCAGATGGTAACTTGAAATGGTGTCAATTGTCATTGACGACGGCATAATGAACCCGTCCTGCTTCAGCCACAATAAGAAACTCTAGTTGCAAGTATCGCTGGATTTCGAGGGATCGCTTTTACTAATCTGAATGCAAATTCACCCCAGAGAGAGAATTCCTGAGCGAGGCAGATTTTATCTACCGTCGTAGCCTGCATGAAGACTGCGAAGACTGGGTCGGTGCTCACCATCAGCTGTGTCGGGAGGGTGGGTCGGGATGGATGACCTCATAAGTGGTACTGCAATTGGCTGCGTCTTCTTCCGAGGGTACCACAACAGCGGCCTTGGTGTGAGCAAAAGAGGGGGCCATTTTGAACCTCATCCCGATAGAAACGCAGCCATTCACAGATGTGGAAATTTCCGCCCCACTGGTGTGCAGGTGCGTTCCGACCGGCATGGGGTAGCGGCCAGTCAATTTACACACGCATGGAATCCGGATACAGGCTCGGCCTACATGCAGTGATAGCACAGAGGGCCAGAGGACAAGCGCTGACAGGTGCCGTCAAGGAATCGGGCTGACAGGGCGATCACAAAGTCTCACCGGATCCACTGCCCCTACCCTTCTTTCAAGCTCTAGAGCCCATCACGCCCCTGAATACACATCTGGTTTAGTGCGTTGACTGTGTTCACTTCGCACGGATTTTCCATTTTGTACGGCCGTGATGCTCCCACGTATTAGCATCATATCATGAGATCCAATGAAGTATATCCACCTTCTGGCAGACTGTTATCTATGGCTTCGGTCGACCAGCATAGCTTTGCCTGCAGTGGTCAGTTTACGTGTATCCTCATTACTATGGACATTTTGACGGCTCGTGTTGAGATTTTCTTCGAGTACTTTCTTTTCTTTACTCCACATTCCTGCTCTTCCGGGGTTTGGTAGTCTCAACTTGCCCTGAAAGTTGTACCAAGGCTGTGCTTGCTGTGCCAGTTGTAAGTGGGAGCTCCCTTTCTGCAAGTCCACACGGAGAGGGCCGTGCAGCAACCTTGCCACAACACATCAGCGGCTGCAGGGGCAAGGAGCAGCAGGACCTACAACAAGCACCACCTATCAAATGGAAACCCCCCCCCCCTCCAGACTTGTGAGGCGAATACTTGAGCCTCATCCAAATTACAATATTAAGAGCCGTAAGCGAGTTTAGGTGTGATTTCCCGATATATAAGCCCCTGAAGAAACAAGTTCCCAGGAACTGGCCGCCTTAACAGGTCTGAAGTATCATTACACCGCTTCTTTTATACCCTATCTATTATTCAGACATAGTAAAATGGGTGACTTATAGCAGCTAGGCTACTAGATACTATAGGGTAGAAGAAGGTATTTGAGAGGGTGCGTATAGCTGTAGTCGGTGCAATCAGCCTTCTTACATATTGTTATAACCTTATACGAACTATATATAATATGAGTGGTTAGTATAGGGATGTTGTTGCGTGTGTAGAACTTAGGAAGACGCTCATTCACTTTGTGCAAGGTATCTCAAAGGAGGCAGCATCTTGCTCAATATGATTGTAGCCTGCCTATTTAGTACCATGTAGACAATGTCTGTCCGATGATCGAGGAGGTCCCGAGTTTGGCACGGATTGGTACTCAGCCCATCTTCTTCTGGACGCAGAAGCGGTTACAATTTGATTCAATGGCACCTTTCTCCCTTCATCTGGTAGCTCGGCCAATGACTTCGACTCGCACCCCTTTTGAGTCAAGCCTAGGGCACATGACATGGTAGTCGTGCAGGAAATTCACGTCCTTTAACGATGTTTCATACAATCGCATATCCCAACGAGCCATAGCACTCACCGCGGCTGCTATTTCGGCATTGGCAAGGTGAATACCTAGGCACCCACGTGTGCCTGGCAAGAAGCTCATCATACATCGGCGGCGGCGGGCTAGTATATTCGTGTCGTGCGTAAGCCAGCGCTCCGGGTCGAACCACCATGGGTCGGGAAATAGGGACTCATTAGTGTGTAACAGCAAGGTAGAGGCACTGAGTGATACGCCTGCCGGAAGTCTGTACGTCTGCGGCTGACTGCCGTCTGCTGGTGACTCCGTGGTGTAAAACACCGTTTCGTCTCGGCAGACGCGAGGATTCCGCCCGGTTAATCCAAAGGTGAGCCGATGGGCCTCTTGCATGACGGCTGATAGGTAAGGCAGTTGCTCTAGCCGTGTGGCATCGACGATATTTGGGTGCGCATTGAGCTCAGAACGCAGCTTCTCCAAGATATCTGGGCGTGCAATGAGGTGGTAGTGAGCTACTGCCAGTGATAGCATAGGTGAGTAGGTTCCCGCCATGATAAGGAGGGTTGCTTCATCCAAAAGGCGTTGAGGCGACTTCTCGGACGTCGGAAGGGTAGGGGTATCACGAAGGTATGTGAAGATAGACGGCGTTTCGTCCGGAGAGGCTTTGCTTGACAATATGTTTTGAACCTGTTCGCTAAGACTCTTTCGGAAAGATACGATGTCTCGGACGCCCGGTGGCGTTATTTTGGCTCCGATACTTGACGGGAGACTTTGCAAGATATTGCGGACCCAGCTGAAATGCAAGTTGAACGGGGTACGTGAGAGGATTTGCACAATATTCTGACGTCGGCGGCTCGCGAGTTGTAAATCCTGAAGAAGGTTCGCGCTATGGCCAAAACAATATCTGTGGATAATGCTGGAGAGCCCAAAACTGTCAGCAGGCGCAAATCGGTGAGTCTCATTGTGGCGCAGGACTCTTTGGGGACTTACTCATTGCAAAACGCATAGTACGTATCCGAAAGATTCAATACTTCATGACCTGCTTTCGCCCGATCAAAGATTTCTTCCATATGGCTGACCTTTTCGGTCAATTCGGGGTTCAGTCGGCTAATGCGTCGGTGAGAGAAGAAGGGATTCAGCGCCTCTCGCCGCTTTCGATGCAAGTCGTGTGCAATGGAGCCTCCAACAGAGCTGTTGACTCCCAAGCTCTTGTTCTTCGCGAAATCTTTGTCACGCTTGTGGCCCGGGCCCGGAGCATAAATAGTATCGACAAAAGCTGGATCACTGACTGATACCTCATTGGGAGCAATGCGGACGATGGGACCTGCACAAATGAGCTTGTCTCGTTCTGCTTCCAAACTGTACGGTGCCGAGCCTTGCTCACCATATTTGCTGTGCATCTCCTTGATCTTGAAAACATACTGGCCCGGTAATACTAGATCTGAGCTTCGGTCAGCATGTAGATGGCTTGCTTCTCAAGGAGCACGGAAGCAACCTGCGGGATGTAATCAAAGCATACCATAATAACACTCATACCACGAGGTCAATCCAGCGAGCTTGGGGCCCGGGATACTGGCAAGTGGGCTGATGAATGCCCGGTATACCACCAATACGGACGCATAGAAAGCTAGCACGCCCAGAAACAACCAAATAAATGGCACTGACAATGGAGGTAGAGGCGACGCCACCATAGCGATATCAAGTCACTATGGGCCTTCGGACGAGAGACTCAGTTAGGGATTAGAACAGGGAGGGCCACAAGACGTTGACAAGAATTACGTCATGTAGGACACTTGAACTAAGGAGGGGTAGCTGCTGCTCAGACAACCTCAATACTGTCTGGGTTTCTTGTGTGGTTTTGGAGCGAATCCTACTATGGTGAAGGTCAGTGACTCACCAGCGATTGTGAGTCTCGGAAAAACAAGAAGTGTCCGCAGACTGAAAATCCGGAGTTGAGAACCAGCGGGTGAAATTATCAGCGTTTGTTCGGTGCTGTAGGCTGTCTGACACGCATGGGCTTCTATCTAACGCCCGTATTGGGTTAAAATGATCAAGCCCGTGGGGGAGAACGGGCAAAATGCGGTATGTGTGTCAGCAGGGGCTGCCAACTTCCTGTTTAAATGCACCATCCCGTTTTAAGAAAACGTTGCAGTGAGCATCAAAAGGTGCAGCAGTACTATTTCATATTTCGATGTACCCTTTCCTACATACTACAAACGAGTGTAAGCACTGCATGCGAGTGGGATAATAGAGCAACGAAGCAAACAGCGCCATCACAACAGCCCCTTCACTCCTTCCAGGAAGGATTCTGGTACACAGAGGCGATCTCGATGCCGTTTACGATCTCTGAACCTGTAGTTTCTATGAATAATCAGTTTTTTGTCTCATATACTCCAGTATGTGATCCCCATACCAGAGTTACAATCAGGATCCGCAAGCACTGAGCCTGATCGAGGCCGGGGAATGGTGGCTGCTGAAGTGAAGTGAGCCGCCATGATTGCAGCAAGAAAGAGAATTTGCTTCATGGTGTTTTTCATGTGACGTTGTTAAATACGGTTGGAAGAGCAGGAAGTATGGCCGGCATGTCAACGGCTCATTGGTCATTTCAAGGGCGAAGCTCTCTCTATATACCTACCAGTAGATACTGGATACTACCCGATTGCCGATGCTGACCATCCAATGCATAGAGCATAGATTTCTTCCTCGCAAAGTTCTGTGCTTTCGATACGCAGGAGAGAAAGACGATCTTGGCATCTACGCCGGAAAAGAGAAGACGACGAAGAAGCAATTCAAGCGGAGGCACAGACAGGAAAGTAGTCAGCACCTAATTACCAAGGTAGCTCCCGTCATCTTAATTCAAGGCTCTGGGTGTCCAGGCCATTCAAAATAATCAGTGGCACTGGTGCTATATTGCACGTAGTAATTTGTGTGACTTACTTGTCGCTGGAATTACCCTCCGCTCACTTACATCATCATACCGTCAAGCAGCCTACATACAGAGTCAGGCCTAACCTTTCGTGCAATCCTAACTTCAATTTCTACTTCTCCTACGCACTTAGTTGATGCCTGAGGCCATAGGACACATATTCTCTCCTGTGCAATGTCCACTGCATATGAGCCTATCCTAGACCATCGCCGCTATCTTGTTTTGATCTCAAATATGCCAGTAGCAGGCGGCTTGGAAAGCACCCACGCGATTCCCTTCTCAACGACCTGGTCCCATCGCCCAGACTCTGATAAATTGCTTAGCACTCTTCTGAAGCCATGTGGAAGACCTGGAAACATGTGAATATCAACCGGGACTCTAATAATCGTCTCAGTCAGTCTTTGCTAAGTAACAGACAAAACTTTTGACCTTACCCGGCTTCGGCCAGCATCTTGGCATACAGCAATCCTTCGTCTCTCAAGGGATCCCAACCTGTGATAGTGAAGACTGTTGGGGGCAGCCCCCGAACCTGTGCAGGTGAAGCGTTTCCTGGGTTCAGCTCAATGTCATCCACTCGCGGGCTCTCAATCTGCAATAACTCGGTAAAGAATCTACAGACAGAGAGTGGCATGAGGGGCGCGAGTCTGTTCTGCTCATACGAACAGACAGAGCTGCTCTTGAGCTTCTTGCGCTGCGGCTCATAGCAGTCCATTATCGCCAAACACGGGATGAGCAATAGCTGTCCGGCAATAGCTGGACGTGAAGCGCTGACCTTGCCAAGGTGTTTCTTCAGTACGAATGCCGCAGAGAGCTGCCCGCCACTCGAGATGCCGCCCAGTACAACACGATGGGCATCGCCGCCGAGCTCAGAGATGTGATCATGCAGCCACTCGAATGCGTCAGCCGTGTCGTTCCACGCGGTTGGATAGCCATATTCAGGCGTGTGGCGGAAGTTGACACTAAGCACTACAACCTGCGCGTTGATGGCGATGCGGGCGCATATCGCATCCTCGGTGGCCAACGTGCCGAAAAGGAACCCGCCGCCATGCAGGTGCATGTACACAGGCAAGCTCTTGGTTGTGTCTACGCTCGCAGGCCGGTAACTCCGCACTTCGATGCTCGAACCATCGCTTGTGGGAACCGAATAGTCTTTCATTTGAACGTGCGGTTTCAAGCTTTCGAATTCTTCGGCAGTGGTTGCCTCTCGTTGCTTGTTGAAGATTGTTCGCCACTCGATGATTGATTCACACTGCGGCGTGAAAGATGGCACTTTCGACGCTCCAATCAGCCATTCCGGGCTTGGTGTGCCATACACTGAGAAATCGCACATTCTAGTAAACAGTAGGACAAATTTGTCGCCGTAGACTTTCAGAACCTCGGGACTGCCCGCAATTTGCGCAGAATGATGGGATAGGTCGGGAAGGAAAATCAAGAGAGGAACAAAGTCTATTCACGGGTTTCTGAGCAGATTTCAGTCCACACGGCGGGCAAATGCTCTGGACTTAGCATATATCAAGTTTAATGTGATGGATAAAGTGATATGTGCTTATACGCTGGAGCACTTGCGTCTAAAGTACACCGCGTTGAGAGTTTGCGAAACCAGGAGAATATGCAATATCTAGCGCGGCGATGCTACGTAGGATATTGTTGCTATTTCTAGAAACCACTTCGAGAGTTGACAGCCAGGGTAATGCAGAGGTGGAAACAGGCCTTGTCTCTTGTTCGAGATTAAACTTCGACTATCCTACTCCGGGTGCTTGTCCGTGACTGCTGCATGCGAAAGTTAGCTTCCTTGATCAATAACGCATTTAAGGTTTGTGCTCAAGCCAAGGCTCTCACAATTCGCCTCGGCAATGCTAGTCAGTATAGAGCAGACCCGGAAAGATATGCGGCCGTATCGTGATGAGAGGGACAAGTGCCGCGCATATGCTGCCACACTCAACTTGAGACGATACCCCGCGTATTTGTGTGTGCAACCCGTATCAATTTGCTTAGGAGGTAGTACTGTACGTGGGCACGGAATTCTTGGACAACTTTGGGTCCACCTTGACTCCGTGTTTACTACCTATGAGTCAGTGCAACACTTTGAACAGCGAGCGGTCGCCTCCAAATCGGCGTTCCTCCTCAGTGCGAGATTGGAACAACAAGTCCGTCGTAGCCCGGGAACCGCTTGGCTCTAGAAGAATCAACAAATTACAGAGCAAATATATCAGAGTCCGTCATACAGCGTCTAAGTCTCTGTTTCCGTTCAGTACGTGAGTGCGGGGGGAGGGGATGTCTTCCGGGGGACACCGAAGTTGAGACAACGCGTCCAACATTGGCAATCATCCAACGTGTCGTTCTTGAATACCTCACTGTTACAAGAAGTCATCGCGCGTTATAACGAAAAAAAGAAACAATTGTGTCGAAATGGTTAATGGGGAAATAATTAATGCCAGCTTGGGGCGGAACAAAACACTCTCTTCTTAGACTAGATATATGAATTCCGCCCTATGCGAGTTAGAGCTTCCGGTCAAATTTTCATGTCTGGAATAAACTTATAAACAAGGTGATCTTGTCGGTGTGGAAGTGCAAATGCCGTTGGCTCAAATGAATTGTGATTGTTGACTTGACTGGGATCGCTAGTAAGTTGCAAAAGTGATTTGCAAAAGAGAAAACAAAGTGTATACTGATAGCTTGAGGTTCGAAATAGTATTGAGGGGCACAGCTTGAAGCTCAGCAATCTGGATGGAGGCAGACGCAAGTACTCCACCTGGATTTGATCGGAATGTAAGACGCAGAGGCTTCCATGAAGTGTCCTTCGATGGTTTCACATATCTATACAAATTTTCACACGAAAGTTGAGGAGTTATCATGCTTTCGCAGTCCTCAAATTGTACACTCATGATAGATATCAGAGTGGCGTACATGGTGGAATGTGCGCGAATTTGGAGAGAGGGATCCAGAGCAGTCGCGGGTCAAGAGATCAAAATCTATTCGAAAATCCTACTATTACAAGATCGTCACTCTGGGATGGCAAATGGCAAATTGCCGATATTCATGCCGTGTCTGCTGACATGAATGCTGACATCTTGGCTGACCGACTCCAGTTGCTGACTTTGTGGCGAACCATGAAGAGGCGAGGCTGAAACGACTCCCCTCATATTTGCAGCTGAGACTACAGCCTTGCCGAGAAGAGCCATACGACGACGTTAGTTTCTTGGGAGGAATAAATATATATAATATCAGGTTAAAGTCTCACTGAGTCGCAACATATCACACTCACCATCATCATAATCACTATCATCATCTTTGCACGCAAGCATCCTCATAACCACAAACACTAAAGTCATCTCGCTCAAGTCCAAGAAAATCACTCAAAATGCAGTTCATTCAGCTCTCGGTCGTCTTGGCTTTTGTCGCTGCTGCAATGGCTAATCCCATTCAACTCAACAGCCGCAGCGTTTACGGTTGCTACAAGGATGTCGCCGCAGACCAAGTAAAGTGTCTCGAAGCCTGCGGTGATACGTCTGCCACCGACTGCACCAATGCATGGTATGTCTAAAGACAATACGTCGGGCTTTATCTTGTTCTTGGAAAGGTACAGCACTGACTTATGATTTTTGGTAGCTCCCTTGCCGCGACTCAAGGCTACCTTGCCTGCAACAAGGACTAAGGATCTGTAAAGGGCGCATGATGGGAGAGATACTTGGAAGATAGAAACTGGATTCGACGCAAAGCCTGCGTCAAAGCTCCCGTCTTTCGAGGTTTCTTTTGTTGTTTTCTGATAAATATCCAGGATTATCTCGTTCTTTTCAATAAAGACCTTCTTTAGACACAAATGCATGTTGAAAAACGATAAGTTGCACGCAACGCAAAGCCTGAAGTCACATATGCTGGCGGTGATCTGTTCATGTATGGCTGCGCCCAAGTACCTATTGTCCAGTGTAGCTCTTCTACGGACAAGGCTCTGTCTGTGTATTACCACCTGTTCAGACCTTCAAACACAGTCAATCCAACCTTGCGTTCTATCTGTGCTGAGATGTAATGCACACTGTGCAATCAGGCTATTAGAGCAAAAGACTATGTGTTGCACGCAAAAGATTATGAACAGTGAGGCTTGTGGCTGTCTGTCTAGAATCTATCACGAAATAATCCATCTCTCATCAAGCTTTTGCCCCAGATATGAGTTGTGGCGTCAATTCTCCCGGAACGAGTCCCGCAGCGTCCTCAGCCAAACTTGCCATGGTGTTGTTCCCGATGATCTTCAAGACAGCTATGCTGACCTGAAAGGTCCTGAGGAACCAATCGCGAATGCCAACCGAGACTAATGAATCAAGGCCAAGCTCATTGCTGCGTTTTGCCATAAGCTCTTCATCTGGCATTGTCACAAGTGATACCCTCCGGAGTTGGGATGCAAATGCCTCTGTCTCACTGTCAGCTTGGGCCAAACAACTATGTCATACTAGACTTACGTTTCACGATGCGTTCAAGGTCCTGCTGATTCTGACAAGCCTTAAGCATGTCCGGCAGAGATTCAGCAACTGTTTGTTTTATCTCTGTATCGCTTTCCACTTGATCAACAATAAAATCCGCGAATTTCGGATCCGAGATCCATGCCGGGGCATCAGGCGATCCGGCTGGTACTTCCAGAAGGCCCGTGGATAGCTCTGGCTCATTTCGAGAGTCAGGGTGACCGACTTCGATTGCTTCAGCAATCAGTTGGTGGACATCTTCTTCCGACAAACGCATCAAGGCCATTTTCGAGATAGTCAAATCCAAGGCTTTTCTATCTTCTCTCTCCATGTAGCCAACGCCCGTGATAGCGCCTATGTTGAGAGCAGTCGCTGCCAAACCGCGTTTCCTGCGTTGAGCCGCGAGACTGCACACATATGCATTGGCTGCGCAGTAATTGGCTTGACCTGGATTCCCAAAGAGACAGCTGATGGAAGAGAAAAGAATGAAGAAGTCGAGGGGTTCGTCCCAAAACAGCTGGTCCAGGTATATACTTCCGTACATCTTCGGGCCAGTGACATCATTGAACAGGTCTAAAGACATATTGGTGATAGACACGTCTCTGAGTACTGCTGCACCGTTCATAACTCCCGCGATTGGCGGCAGAGTCGCATCGATAGTCTTCTTCACTTCAGCCAACCCAGCTTTATCGGTCATATCACTATTTCTGGTTAGTACAATTTCCCGAGAAGGAGGACTGTTAACTTTACCATGCAATGATCGTTATGACAACCTTGTTGCGAGCATGCAAAGAAATCCACTCTCGGTCCACTTCAGGACTCCTACTTGTCAGTACAAGAGATTTGGCACCGTGGGCGACCATCCAATCACACAAGGACACGCCCAGTGCGCCAGTCAAGCCAGCTAGCCAATAGGTCTTGTTGCTTCGGAAAAGAGGCCCAGAGTCAAGGCTAGTAATGCGAACTGGCAACAGATGAGATGACGTCCAGTCAACAACTGTAATTGGGCTGCTCGGAGGTGGCCCATTGGAGACGTCCTCAAGTCTCATAGCTGCTGCCAGTATGGCCTGTTGCTTCTGGTTGTCATACATCTCGGTATATTCTGTGGCTTTTTCAAGCATCTGAGCCAGGACAGGGGCGGAGCTGAAGTGATCACATCCGTCCAACGAGTAGATCTTGTCAGCAGTTTCTACGCGGCAATTTCGAGGAAGACTTGCTAGCAAAGCTGATTCGGCCAAGGATCTTGAAGTGGCCTGGTCCCAGAACCCGACAAAGCACGCAGTATTGCTCGGTAAAATGCAGCTCAATGCGGACTGGCTCATATGCGGGTGAAGTCTAATCCAGGAGCTGGGAGTGTCCGGCCCTGCATTATCCGTTGTGAAAACAACACGTACATCCTTTGCGGATGCCTGTACTGATATAGCATCGGCAATCAAGTTTGTAGAGTTGTGCACAATCAGCGTTTGACCAGCGAAGAGGTGTTGGAGAACGGCTGTGGCAACCAAGTGAGAAGCTGCAAGTGCGAGAAGTAACTCCATGGATGAATGCGTAGTTGCGCAACGAATTGCGCAGGTTGGAGAAACTCTGAGCACGGATGCTGGCGAGGGCACGAGAGCCAGATAATATGATCCGGAGCTTGGCTCTGCGCCGAATGCAAGAAATTTGTGCCCAAGAGGAGTCATGATGGCTGACCAAACCGTGTGCGTCGTGCGAATGTCGATAAGGGGCTCGCTGTTGTCCTTCATGCCCAGTCTTAACTCTTTGAAAATGCATCCATTCCGTCTCGGCTCCATGGAGATAGGAGAGGTTTCAACGTCTACCTCGTGGGTGATTGGACGGCGCAATGAGTTGTATCTGTTATTTAGACTGGTACTGTGTCGAAGTCGTGGTATCAACTCGCGTTGTTCGGAATCAATGATGATCTCCGGCTCAAAGGACCAAAATATATCGTCCTTCTCTTCCGCTCTTGTCAGTAGACGAAGAAAGATTTCAGCGATTCTATGGGAATCAAGGCTTCCAGGATCCTCTATATCGAGGAACTGAAGGCGGAGTTCAGGTGCTTCATTCCTGGCCGTCCTTCCGAATCCAACGGTCATGTTGGAGAACGGCTCTTGCCAGCGGCGACCGTTGGTGACCCAAAGCAGATCTTTGGCACCCCCAAACATGGTTTTCAGAGCCGAGAAGCGCCTGTTCGTCAAATTCTTGAAGACAGGCTCATCAAGTTCTGTCAGACTAATCACCGGCAAGCGAGGCCCACCTTCGTGACATTGGACATCCTCAAGAGTCTCAAAAACTTGCAATTCTGTCACGAACCCTGTTAATGTGGATTTCAGACTAGTGACCAGAGTGGCGCTACGCGAAGTGCAGCCGCCCACAATAGCCAACTTCTCGATTGGAGGAAGCAGCGAAGGCATGGAGAGAGGCGCTCGAAGGAGATTGAGTGTGTCATTGACTGCTTGCGAGACATAGAAGGAAGCGCCCTGCCAATAATTAGCTTCATGTTATGGAGCCAATGGTGACGGTGTTTGAAGATCTTTGAGCCTTCAGGACGGGAGTGGAGAGGGGGTATAATTTCATGCTTACAAATAAGTCTTGGAGCTCATCTGGAGCAGTCAAGTCGATTCCAGAGAAGCCAGTGGATCTTAGCAACCTATCCCATTGCGCCGTGGAGACTAAAGGTGACAAGACGCGTCCATCATCATGACCCAGCCACCACCCTGGTAATGTTCCGAAAATGACGCCAGGGAGGCTGCCGGTCTGGATGTTATTATTGGCCTCGCCAACGAGAAGATAACCTCCGGGCTTCAAAAGCTGACGAGTGTGTTTCAGTGTCCGCTCTAAATTGGACGTAGCATGCAGAACAGAGAACGCAATAACTAAGTCGTACGCGCCCTCACTGAAGCCTTGCTGGACTGGACTTTTCTCCACGTCAAGGACTTTGAATTTCACTCGATCTTCGTACTCAGAAGACACCGCGTCAATACTTTCGGAGAAGGCCGAGGAAATATCAGTCGCAGTGTAACTATGAAATTCGTGGCCGACAGACCGGAGGACACTCTTCGTTCCAGCACCAGTTCCGGCACCTGATTTAAATTAGCTGAAACAAAGCCTGATTCGCGTTTGCACTCGATAGAACCAACCTATTTCCAAAATTCTCATATGACGGTGACGATCAACGATCTCACTTGCTGCTCGACCGATCCAGGAAGACAGTTGGCTGAGTCCAAATTCATTTTCATAGTAATCATCCAAAAGATCGGACGTGCGGAGCACCTCTAGCATGTCGGACTCGTTAGCAAGGGCTTTTGGCATCTCCTGACCAACAAGATGCATCAATCGCACATCGGACCGTTGAAGAAATGGCTTGCTAGCTTCCATAACATCTTCGAGGGTATCACTGAGCCATGACTTCTTTGCCCACTTGTGCTCCCCCTTATCCACGAGGCGGGTGACGTGTCGAGCATATTGCAGGTAACTGCTGTGCTGAGATGCCGACCTCAATGGGTCATCACAAGACACACCCTGATCTATTTGTCTCAAGTAAAAAGTTGATAGCCGTACCAGAACCTCCAAAATATCTTTATGATGTTGGGTTATCACGGTGCCACACACTGATGACCGCTCATCGAGAGTGCTGGGGATCCAGCGCGTCCCGAAAAAGACTTTCTTATCATCAGAGGCGGACATCTGACGAAGAGGCATCACTTTCAAACCTTGCAGCTGAATTGCTGCATATGAAGCGTTTTGCGGATAGATGTTGACGTCTCCACAAAATCCATTGCTTTCGATACCTTCATGGGTGATCATCGAGTCGACTGGTGCGAGTGTCGTCGTGCTGCTCCTCATGGATTCACACAGGGCAGGGTTAACTCGAATAAGTTCGCAGCTCTGAGGTAGGTGGAGGCATGACAGACGATCATTGCCTGGATATCCGTATGCTGGGAATATTGACTGAAACGCACTGTCCAGTTCCGCGGGATGGACAAGTATTTCCCTTGCGTGTTCACTCGGCTTGATCTTGACCAAGCATGACGAATTCGCATGTTTTCGCTGGATCGCTGCCAGCGAAGTGAAACGGCCTCTGAACTCTAAGCCAAGCTTGTCCATGACATGGTAAAAGCGTTCTGGGTCAATGTTGACCATGTGAGACGGAGTTGGCGCACGATGGAGCATGATTGTCGGATCTGCGTCTCCCCAAAAGACGTCGACGACTGCGCTAACAGCCAGTGTGAGCTCATTTGCCTCAGCCCCAAGGGCTGCAGAGTAAGTAAATTTGGCGCGGGCATGATCCGGTTGCAGCAGATTTATGTCAATCAGTGACGTTAAAACTTCGACATCTTGGTCTAAGGGGACTGCGTGGTGTATTGAGAAGTCTCGCATCTCGATCAAGCGTATTTCTTTTCCGCTTGACAGCCAAACCAAAGCCTCCAAGGCTGTGCAAATGTAACCGGAGGCAGGAAAAACGACCTGACCCTGAACTCTGTGGTCGCAGAGCCAATCGATCTGACTCTCACGCAATATGTTCCTCCAGCTCATCTGGTGCGGCGCACTGTCCGGACATATGTCCCCTAACAGCGGGTGAGCCGGTTGGCTTCTCAAGCGCATCTGGCGGGAAAGTCGAGACTCGTGTTGATATTTAGCGTCGTGATTCCATTGGTATATGGGAAGGTTTTTAACCACTTGTAAGCGGAGTGCTTGATCATGCATGGCCCTTTCGTAAGTGTCTAAGTTGACCGCGGCGCTACCAAGGTGTGACCATAGAGTTCCTAAGCTTGTTGACATGGCATGGACGGCATCGGTGCCTCGGTAGAGTGTTCCGGTGTACTCGATCTTCTTTCCCAAGACAGCTTGAATTGTTTGGATCGCGGGCTGTTTCAGGGCTGGGTGAGGTCCAATCTCGACCGCGATATCGAACTCATCAACCGAGAGGGCAGTGGTGAGTGCCTGGGAAAACAAGACTGGCTTAGTAAGGTTCTGGGCCCAGTATATTCCGTCCAGCCCCGTCTCAGATGCCACCGGCTGATTGTGCACGCTTGAAATCCAGGTGCATCTCTTTTCTGTAGGGTGGCGTGCTTTGATGTGACACTGATGTAGTGAGTTCACATAACCATCGAAGCACGGAAGCATGTGGCTAGAGTGGTAAGCTCTGTCGACGAAAAGACGTCGGCTGAATATGTTTTGCTCATCCAAAAGGTTCTTCAGCTCTAATATAGCGTCCTCATCACCTGATATCGTCACACTGGAAGGAGAATTGCTCGCCGCAACAGTGATGCGGCCAGAGAAAACCACGTTTTCACACAACTGAGTTGCTTCTGCCATAGGTAGGCCCACAGCTAGCATAGCGCCTTTGATGCTGACTCCATGGGGACTGCGTGCGGAGAGGACATGCAATCCACGATAAAAGGCAATGTATATGGCCTCCTGGGCTGTGATCCAGCCAGCTGCATACGCTGCAGCTGTTTCACCCGAAGAATGGCCAACCACCGCACTAAAAGTGATATTCGCAGCCCGCAGAAGGTCCACTAGGAGTATTTGAACTGCTGTGCATAAGGACTGTGACATAGTGGCTTCCTGTACACGAGACTGAGAGCCGCTGGCTTGGAGCTCAGCTTTGAGTGACCAGCTGGGGCGATCTTCGGCTGGGAGTTCAGCAAGATATGCGTCAAGCTGTTCCATTGTCTTCCGAGCAGCCGAGGATTTTTCAATCAACTCAGCGCCCATGCGGGCATATTGCGCCCCCTGTCCATTGAAAATTCCAAGTACCTTCTTCGCCCCTCTCTCCCACGACGACCGCCCCCTGACAACAGGACTCGAGCTGCCATGGAGTTGATCGTGGATCTTCGACTTGAGATCCTCAACAGAGTTAGCCACGAACGATGTTCGGTAAGCAAAAGTTGAGCGACGTTCCCTTAACGTCCAAGCCAAGTCGTGAATATTTATTGTAGGATTGATTGCGAGGAAAGCCGCATAAGCGGTAAGATTAGCTCGTAGCGATCGCTCTGATACTGCCGAGAACACAAATGGCGTGAAGAGGTGGTCAATCTCAGCTGGGGCTGTGCAGTATGATCGATTATTATAGCTTTCGATGATGGCGTGTGCGTTGGTACCACCAATGCCAAAAGAGTTCACGCTCGCCCTGCGAGGCTGGCCGTCTGCGAGGAAGGGCCATGCTGAGGCAACCTGGAGAATTCGCACATCTTTGTAGAACGGCTCTACTCGGTGGCTCAGATTATTGAAGGATAGGTTTGGGGGAATGCGGCCGTGCTGAACCGCCAGTGATGCCTTGAGAACACCCGCAATACCCGCGGAGCCTTCAGTGTGTCCAAGAACGGTCTTGATTGAGCCCACATATAAGGGTTCCTCCCGTGGATCTCTAGGACCTTCGTTCGCAGAGAAGGCTCTGTAGATAGCCTCGGCTTCGACGGAGTCTCCGGCCGGGGTGCCCGTCCCGTGAGCCTCGAAATATTGAGGTCGGTCCCGGTAAATCAAAGGATCAAGTCCTGCCTTGCTATAAGTCTTCCGGATCAAGGCTTGCTGAGCAGATACACTTGGCATTGTCATTCCTGGGGTAGCACCATCGTGGTTCACATCTGTGCTTCTGATGATGCATTCGATTTGATCTCCGTCCCTTAAGGCGTTGCTGAGCGTCTTAAGCACGAGTGCTGTCACACCATCACCGCGCGCACTAGAGTATCGAGAGTTAGTCACTGAGACAGTGAGGAAAAGGGGTCATTGTGCAAAGTTTCTGTGAAGATAGATGAAATTGTGATGCAAGCAGGAGGATATCCAACGAATATCGCTTATGTGTAGAATAAAGCTGCGCATTTCCAGAACCACTTACTAGCCATTCGCATCACGGTCCCACATCCGACTCAGACCGTCAGGTGATAAAAGCTGGAGCTTGCTCATGGTAACGTAGTTTTCGGGCCCAACAATAACGTTGGTGCCACAAGCCACGGCCATTTGAGAATCACCGGCCCTAAGGGCCTGAACTGCGAGGTGCAATGCGACGAGACTGGATGAACACGCCGTGTCAAGGGTAACCGAGGGGCCGTGCCAGTCGAAGAAGTAGGAGAGCCGGCTGGATATGCTACTTCGTCCGGTTCCAATAACCGAATAGGTCGGGACGGTTTGCAGATCCCGGAACAAGTTCGACTCATAATCACACCACATAACACCGACATACACGCCTGTATCACTACCCTTAAGACTTTCAAGAGTCATTCCAGCTGCTTCTACCGCCTCGTATACAGTTTCCATAAGCAGCCGTTGCTGGGGGTCGGTGGCCTTGGCTTCCACAGGCGTCATGCCGAAGAATTCGGTATCAAAGGCAGTCACATCCCGATTGAGAAGATATGACCTCTTGACATTGCAGCGGCCGTGATAAGATCCGTTGGGGTGGTACCAGCCATCCGCGTTGAAACGGCTTTCCGGAATGTCGCTGCGAACGTCTCGTGGGTCATGAAGAAGCTTCCACAGCTCCGCTGGTGAGTTGACACTGTCAGCGAAGTGACATCCACTGCCAACAACGGCTATAGGCTCCGCGGGCTCGCAGGGCATAATGGCTAGTGCAAAGTGGTGAGTAAAATTTGGTATAGGTTTGGGATGAGAGTCACTTGGTTTACTAAAAGGAGCTGGCGGTTCCCTGGGAGTGATTCCAAAAAGCTGTAGGGGGTTGTTTAATGCTCTATTATCTAGTACTAAGTATGATCTAGTTGTCCCTGCTCTCTTCACAATACCTCCCGATTCTGGAGGGCCCCGATATCTGCAATACCCAAGGGCTTTGTCAGGCCCACGATCCATTAGAATTCATGCGATAAAACGAGAAATGTGTTATCACAACTACAGGGTTCAGAAAACAACTCACTCAGTACTAGGGTTTCCTTTCCATGGTCGTCAGGTCCGCAACTAGTCAGTCCGAGCGCGGTCGCCACAAACTTTAAATGGGTGGATCAACATCATAACTTGATTGAATGTAGGCATTGAATTGTACCAAGGATACTTGGTTATCTTAGTGAGAAGACAATGAAGTACCGTAATCAGCTATACCGACGGGCGCAGAGTGGTTTGAAATAAAGTTTTAGATTGAGTTCGCTAGTATCAAACAGTGGTATGGCAGGGCTGTGGACAAGAACGCATGTCGTTCTCCGGCACAAATCAGGCCTAGGGTGCCATGGAGACACTGCAGTCGGTGAATGAATGTTTTGGGTCTTCCGAGCGCTGTGCTCAGACAGTGTTGTAATTTCTGGGAGGGGGCTCCAGGGGGGGATGGCTACTTACAAAGAGAAAAGCCGCAGGAAGGATTTCCCGTGACAAACGAAGAAGCAATCATACATATGTCGGCCAGGAGCCTCCAGATCCACTCCTGCAACTAGATGATGTCGAATTGAGATGTATATCAGCTCTTACTTCCTTCCCGCTGCATCTCGTGTCAAGCACTGGTAGATGATCCGTAACACGGCCTCGGAAATGGGAAGCACGGAATAGTGAATAGCGCATATGCGGAGTGCTACAAAGCTGCTCCATCTTTCCTATTTTGGCTTGTTGGATTTATGTCGGCGGCAAAAGAAAAGTGCGTATTCACCGTCGGCTTGGCGGGTGATGCGACCGAGAATACACGTGCGTTTGATCATATGTAAGCGGGGTCTTCTTCCCTTGCACCTCCATTAAGCTCGAACAAATAAGGTTGCGCTGTGGCCAGGGCAGAATCAAGCGAGATAGACACCGGTGAGAAAATGCCCCGATATTGTTGACCAAGACTCGCAACTTCAGACGCTGGCAATCCGTGCACAGCTACTCTCTCGCACAATCCCAGCCGACACGGGGCTGTCCCCTTGTCTTCCCCTCGTATGATCAACACTGGTGACGAATCTAATACCCTGATGTAGAGACTTTGATCGGCATAAAAATAACGGGTCACAGATATTATGTTGATAGTTAAACTTTCAATTAACGATCAAATTTGTAACATGAATTTATAGGTGATATCATCTTTCAAAGTCATATGAAATATTCCGTGCATGATACGTTTTAAGCACGCGGGGTAGTACAGACAGCGTTTAAAATGTATTTCTACAAATATAAAATTGACGAAATCCTCCTAGCTTTACCCTTCTACGGTCATCTCAGAGGTCTTCTGCATATCAGGTAAACCATGTCTCCCGCCAATGCATCAAACACCGAGTCTTTATCATGTCCCTCATTCCCAGAACCTCTTAAGTCCTCAGGAGCTCTTGTCAAGTTTGTTTACGAGGATACTACGCCTGTCATAGGACGTGAGTTTCCAAAATTGAATATTGTGAATGACCTCTTACATGCTACCAATTCCGATGAGCTAATCCGTGATCTTGCCATCGAAAGTGCGTTTCTCACTTTTCAAAACATAGAGAAGAATAGGCCTAATCCAGTGTTACAGTTTCAACGAGAGGAGTTGTATTCTTCCGTGCACAAGACAATCTCACCGATGGGCTTCAAAAAGAACTTGTCCATCGCTTAGGACAGCTCAGCGGCAAGCCCTCGGACTCAACTCTTCATATTCATCCTGTGCTGAACAATACCTCTGAGTTTGGTGTCGTTGACGCAGAGATCAGCCCTGTGAGCTCGGTACAGCGCAAGGCGCTCTTTAATCTCGCTCCACCGCCTACCAAGCGCCGGTATGATTACTTCTCCCAGTGGCATTCCGACATTCAGTACGAGCCAGTACCTGCGGACTACACATCCCTACGGCTCACACAGCTGCCCAAGACGGGTGGCGATACGCTTTGGGCTTCCGGCTACGAGCTTTACGACAGGTTTTCCAAGCCATATCAGAAGTTCTTTGAGGGACTGACTGCGACATGTGTAGCAGACGGGTTTCTTAAATATGCAACTTCTGACCTTGTCAAAATCTATGAGAAGCCCAGGGGAAGCCCAGCCAACATAGGCGGCAGTCTCTCCGCAGTACATCCTATCGTACGGACCAATCCGGTGACTGGCTGGAAGAGTATTTTTGCGTTTGGGCCGTTCACCAAGAAAATCAATGAATTAGAACAACAGGAGTCTGATGAATTGTTAAAGAAGTTCGGGCAAATGATTGTTGAGAATCATGATTTGCAAGTCCGATTCAAGTGGAGGAATAAGAATGATATAGGTGAGTGAAGCGCTGCAAATTACACATTGGCTTCGTGGATACTAATTTTGAACAGCGATCTGGTGAGCATCAAATCTTTTTTTGCAGAACCTGCACACGTCTCTGAAAGATTATACCCTCGGGACCTGGCCTATATGTTTTTGCCCCATCTGTCTACCCCCCAAATATCAGCCTTTCATGCCCGTAAGAATCATTTGAAAGTTTGATGAATATTGACGACCGGACACAGGGATAATCGCTCCGTGTTCCACTGTGCAACATATGACTATGACCAGGAGCTTGGAGAGCGCGTTGGTACTCGTGCTGTCGGGATTGGGGAGGCTCCTTACCTTGATCCAAACAGCATGTCTAGGTCGGAGGCATTGTTCGGGATTGCGGCTTGATGATTAGTATGTACATAGATTTTGACATCGATCCTGGAACGAGAATTTGAATAGGAGCTTTCAATTGAATCACTAGTCAGTAACATTAATTGTGATGATGTCAAGGTGCCAGTAACTGACAGAATGCCACTTTGCACCTCATGTTCTTGATTCAAGAATGAGCCTATTCAAGTGCAGTCAAGAGAGATAAATTGAGTCTATCAGTTTGCACGAAGGATTATACATGTCACGGACTTTCAAGGCCTGAGCGTGCCGCTGCTACACCTCGTGGGACGGGGGAGGGTTACAAGCACGCTCTGACCGGGGTTAGGAGACTGCGCAGTATTCAGATCCCCGCAGCTCAAACTTCATGGGCATCAGTCGCGCTCACGCCCCCTTCGTTTCGCGTCCATGATCTCACTTTGCGTGTGGATGATTCCTTTCGAGTCAACATTGTGAAGCTAACACCCATGCCGCGGGGATTCCATAAATTGCAGCTCTCAAGATGCTGACTCCAACAGTCCTCAATGCTGTCCTCCCTTTTTTTGCCGTGGGAAACACACCCGCGGTTAGCGTAACGCGAGGCGTCCCCCAGGGTGTTGATGCCGACATCCTGCTGCTTGAATCCGGAGATGTCCGGCATATACTGTATTCTGCATATCATGAGAAAGGATTTCGTGAGTGCCCAAGTCTTGTTGGCAAGGGATGGAAGTAGCCACTGCTGACGGGTGAATTCTACAGCAACCAGGAAGCTGGATCTAACCTTCTGTGACATCGAGGATGCCATAATTGGTGAGCTTGCTCGGAAGATACCTTAGGAGATGAAACAAGTTCTGACCGTCTGCAGCTCGTAACTTACTCATACTGACACTGCTCGTTGCTCAGGGCAAAGATGTTGAACCCCAGCTTGTCTGGAACGTGTACTACCACCTACTGCTCGATGAACAGTCGGCTGAAATCCTTCTGGCGCACCTCACCCACCTATTGGCTGCGTCCAATTCCCTCAAGGACTGGAAAACTAGCGAATTTGGTGGGAAGTTTCGCTTCAGCAACAACTCTACCCTGCGCTCTGTACGCGACATGTGGGCAGCTTACGCCGAGTCTTTGGGGAAGAAGGACCGAAGTCAGTACCGAGCGGATTTTGAGACTGCTCTGCAACACTCAAAAGACAATAAAGATGCTATTTTCGGAAGGCAAGGTCTTGTATACGGGGGTGCCCGTGCAGCTGCTCCCCTTGGTATGCAAGCCTTGGCCAGCGAGGAACTGAGAGTTGCCCTAGACTCGTGGTGGGAAAAAGGCACGACCAGTGCAGTTCCCGCCAATGCGAATATCCCCAACCCTCTCTTCGCTGTTAGTTTGTCGGAGTATTCTGTTCTTGCCCACGGCGGGGACCCGATCTTGGGCTATCACCTGGCAACAGCAAATGCTCATCTGACTGCAAAGTCGCCACTCCGGCATCTGCATGACAATCCTTCGTCTGCCATCGTCCGAGCAGCGCAGGACCAGTTCACAGAATGGTCCCAGGCGTTTGTTGATATGACACGGAAAAACGTGGTCTTGCGATTTGTCTCAGCGGATGCTTTGTCATTTTGTCATACTCTCCAGCACCATCTTGAAACAGACCAGGCGTCAGGGCACTTCTATCGACGCCAGCTCACCATGGAAAGCCTTGAACTGGATGCTGATGAGTATGGATCAGAGTCGACTACTCCGAAGCAGTTCGACATTATTGATACGTCGGATTTGTCTGACTACCTTGGAGCTTTGAATGTCCTTGTTTCCGGGAGCCCGCTCCTCAAACCTGTTCCTTGGGCTACACTTTACACTGAAACAATGCAGAAGGGCACAGAGGGAGAAAAGGCTGCATTCGAGGAACTCCTTTGCGCACCAACAAGGACTATTTCGACCTTGCTTGGCCTCAGCCCTGTGGAGTACTGGACGAACGCCACAGCTGTTTCTAATGTCGATGATTACTTGCTTGCTATTTATGCAAGCCAGAAGCCGTCTCAAAAGCCAGGAATACAATGGCGTTTCGCCTGGAAATTCCACGAGAGCTTGAGCGGCCAGGCAGTCCATCCGCGAATAAAGGTCAAAGACGACGCTCTTGCGACCCTGTTACACAATGTTTACCGAGCTATGTTTGCTAGCGAGGACATGATGTCGCTCATGAGTCTATCCAGGGACCAGCAGACTACCTTGTTGCAAAAGCAAGCTTGCCCAAAGTACCATCGAGTAGGTTTTATTGCGTTTATTCGCAGACTACTACACACCATCGATGCACCCACGGAGGCGGTGTGTCGTGAGACCCTCAACAAGATCATGCGAGACTCGAGTTTAATGTTGAGCTCAAATTTCTCACAAGAACTTTCCTTGGCAATGTCGAGGCAAGGATTATACACCTTGCCTGGACTGACGCATGATATCCAGCGAGGATCAAGCGCCCCCTTGTTCTCTAAGTGGTCTAATATTCCCGAGGCCGTGGCTGTTACCATCGCAATTCCTCCAGTCGCTTGGAAGGAGATCGCTAAAATCGCCCTTGAGGCCAGCGTCGGCTTCACCGTCGAGGGCAGCCTACGCGGTGTTCAGGGAGGTGCACCTACATGGCACAACCTTTTTGCTGATGTTCAGGTGACGTTCGGGTCTGTTTTGACCGCGGGTCATCGAGAAGACGAGGGCTTCACTGTGAGCGTCCAGGAGGATCCGAGATCTTGGTCCGGAGACTCTCACATGATTGCGACCTTCTCAGTGCCCACTGCCGCCCTCCAAGTGGATCCCAAACACACGAAGGTGTCTCTTTGTCTAGCAAATAGCGCTCAGAATGTCGCAGTCTTCAACACAAGGCTTCAGCTCGGTAATCCCATGCTAGGCACACCGATGATCATATATGAGACCGATTTGGACAATAGTTCGCACGTTCATATTACCAAGAATCAGCCAGGCCAGGATAGCTACCCTCTTTACAACAATCTCAAGCTGCAAACTACTGAAGATGCTGCTAGCGACAGCAAATATTACTTCACGGCGGATATTGAACCTTCGGGCGTTATAGCCAGTATCACTGGCCATCTTGACGTCCTGTCTCTGGACGGAAAGGAATTACTATCCAATAAGGCCGCAGTGGATGTGCGGAAGATCTCGCCTTTCACGTTTGAAATCGTTCTCGGGGAACGAGAAGCGGTCTATCAACTCTGTTTCCCAGTCCCTGTGGTAAAGGATGGAAGCAAGACGAGGATTGCTCGGACTTCTGGTTATGTGGAGGTCACAGCAACACTTGCCGATCCGGCAACTGCTCAAACGCTGGATGACTTTGTGTTCCCTACCACTATGGCAAAGTCCACCTCCATTATGGACCTCGGACAGAGCATCCCCGTCACGCTCAATGTTCCACATATCAACCTCGACAGCTTACCTGTACTCGACATCTCTGACAAAAAGAGCCTGGGGTTCCTGACAACGTTGGCTTCCTGGACCTTTTCTGTCCGCGAGCGCAAACTCCGCGATGAAGCAAACAATTCTGGCATATCCACTTCCGCTCGAATGAACTTTAAAGAGTCGCTCTTCACGATGTTCATGCTTGCATCGGGACTGCAGGGCGGCCAGACCGGGCTCTTCGCCATCCACCACCCGGAGAAAGGAGGAATTCATATGCTTCTCTTCGTCTCTGCGATACGTCTGGACGGCGCTAATGGGAGCGTTGCCCTCGATGCAGCAGTCATTCCATTCACTGTAGAAATCATCAAGGGAGGAAAGATGGAGCCGTTCCTGCTGATGCTAAGGGAATTGGAGTGCTGCACCATAACCGTCGATGACGAAGAGCTCGTGCTGTGGAAGAAAGTCTTGCCGGCGCTGGTTGAACGCTGCAGAAACTGGACTCACACATTAGACTGTGAGTATGCGAAACCTGGCGCAACCGTTCCCCTCAACACCGAAGCGGGCAAGGAAGTCCTTTGCGGTTGCGGCGCGGGACAGCTGCCGGAGAACTTCATCAACCTCCCTGAGTGGGGTACTGCTGTGCAATTTGCGACGCGGCTTGCTATCAGCCCGACGTACGCGGTGCCGTTCGTGGAGGAGGTAATTGATCCTAACATGACTGAGAGTCTATCCCAATCGGCCTTGGGCATACAGGGCGACCAGACGCTCCGATGTAGGAACTGTGGCAATTTGGAGGCGAGAGGCGGCGGGGCGCTCAAGAAGTGTATGCGGTGTCTGAAGGTTAAATATTGTTCTGCCGAGTGCCAGAAGAAGGATTGGAAGAAGCACCGTATGGAGTGTGCGGAGGTAGGTGCGAAGTGAAGTTATATGGCAAATAGCTGTGCATGAAAAGAATCAGTGAGCAGTGGCAAACCGAGCATCGATCTTCATCTGCAGGCTTGCGACAGCGCACACATATCAAAAGCAGATTGCCACATGCTATACCATTGGAGCAAACTTTTCTGAAATGTCCAGAGGGAGAGGACCTTTTGCTAGTGGGGATTAAGGAATGTTTTTTGAAACAGAGGTTTGGATTTGCTACATAACTACACAATTCTAAAAGCTTTGATATGGTCGGCTGGCGCAATGGTAGCGTGTATCACTCCTACTATAGAAGCGATGATGAGGTTTTGGGTTCGAGTCCCAAGTCGATCGGCCATCTTACTTTTTGCATTTCTAACATCCAATCTGCTGGCCACGATGAGAAGGCTAGCTGGCTTTTACCTCCAAAATGATGGACAGACTCCATATTTTTTTGGTCCCGGGGGGAGGGGGGGTGTTCGCAGGGAGACACTGGACAGTAGCTAGAAGAAGAATTGCAATGAAAGTAGAAGCCTGTGGTGAAGGAGTGCGGATCTTTTCAAAGTGGAATTACTGGGTTGGGCCTTGAATCAACTCGCAGGAATCTCAAAGGTTGCTAAGATACCTGAGAGTAGGCAGATAGAATGGGAAATTCCTACAACACATACAAATCGTTCAGAATATGTGAGTACACGAGGGTTTCTTCTCCGGATCTAACCTATGACCTACGGAGAGCTATCGCACATGAGGCTATACTAGGAGAGGGTATGTGATACTGTATCATAGCTCGGCTCGCGGCCAGAAGAAAGCTGCAGACTTAGAAGGATTAGTTTGTTTGCACTCACAATGATTTGATCCTACCAGATTTCTTTGATTGTCATGAAATTGTTGTAATAGTCCAAAGGAATAAGTAAAAGACTCGGTTTACTTATCTCTAACGCCAATTTCGACCTCCCTACCAGGAGCACAACTACCCAGCTATACCGCTAATAAAGACCCAGGACAACCTTCGGCTTTTTGTGGCAGAATGACAATCGCCGATAGAATGAGTTTGTCTATCCTACCAGCCTCTAACCTCGAACTCTCGATTTCCTGAATTATACTTCAAGATCCACATGGCACATTCTATACCAGAGCGGACCTCGGAAACGGTTCCCTTGTACTAGACCTGCCGGCGTCGTGAATCTCAAGGACAGAAAGGTGCTTGTTACATGTAGGCAATGCTTAATTTGCCCCTGTCACTGTCCCAAAGTTCCGCGGAGCCCACGCCAACACACTCAAACTTTACATTTGCCTCGGCAAACAACTTTCTGACTTTCCTCCTCAGTGTCGCAGAAGTGAGAGCTGCGTAGAGGACAACCTCCGAATGCCGCTGAACGTGACGCACAATCGAGAATAGGAACGCGTGATCACTTTGGCAGCGATCAAATACATCCACCCAATGTTGATCAAAGCTCATATCTTCTTCGTAAAGCGCCCAATCGGAGATATCATCTCCTGACAGCTCATGATCCTCCTCGTTCAAGGTCTGCGAGCAGTCCACGCCCTCGTCAGACATATGGATGACCGAAGTGATATATTCATTACCACTGTCCTCTCCCTGTTCTTCATTGGCGAGGAAAAGAAACGAAGATCCGGTCATCATGCTAGGTATTTCATTCCCTATCAGCCTGACTTGCCTAAGATTTGGGAACTCTCCGGCCCGCGTCTGCTTCGCAAGTTCCAGGACAGTCGCTCTGGAGTCTTCGCTGAAATCTTTTATCGAAAGCTTTTCAATAGACTTAGGTAGCAGTCTAATCAGGCTGTCCATGGGAGTCACCTCATCGGGGGGTTGGAAGAAGCGGATAGTGCCTTGGCTCAGAAACAACGTCCTTAGAGCTGTGAAACTCGTGAGTGATGGGAGGGGTCGAAAAAAGTCCTCGAATTCGTGTCCGTTTCCGAATTCTAGGTGCAGTCTATCCAGTCTCGTTCTAACTGGTTGTAATGCTTCAATCACTGTAGACATACGTTAATAATGGCTCTATTCAAACTAAACGATCTCAGATCTCCGCTTGCAATATGTTTATAGACTTACCATCCAGAGCATCAGCCAGCCGCCCCGGCCCATCTTCTGGAAGACGTCGATGCTCTCCTGTTTCGTAGCGTAGCCTTGCAGTGCTCCTAAACCTGAACTTCTTCAAGCACGGAAAGTTCGCCACGAATCTTCTGAATGTCCCGTGAGGCAACCAGCACTGGTGCAACTCTAAAATGCTTATCTTGCATGATGGCAGTCGCAAGAAGATAAATGGAGTCATATTGATATCGTGAAAGAGCCTATGGCACGTCAAATGTGACAAACGTTCGGCAGCGCCCAAGACCGCGCGCAAGTCTTTCCTCGCATCTTGCAGTTCCACCACGGACGACTTAACAAGGCACGGTCCGTAGCAGAATTCTTTCAGTGATGGGAAAGACATGTGACTTGTAAATCCTATAGTGCCTGGGCTGAAAGCCAACACGCGAAGTATGTGTAACCCAGTCAAGTGGCTCAGCAAGACCAAGTCACCCCAGATGGAATTCAAGGTGACTCTTCGAACTTGGTCTGCGATATGAGCAAGTTGGATCGTAAATTTGAAGTACAGACGAAGGGCGAAATGGCTGTCGTAGTATCCAAAGGCGTGAAATATATACGGCTGGGCAACCTGTCTGAGGGTCCTGCAGGTTCTGCTCAGGGAGTCGAGGTCGTTCCTGAATATGACTGGGCTGTGAGGGATATCCAGTCCTTCAGGATCGGGATCACAGTATGAGCATAGACACAACTGCCTGCAAATTAGGTGAAGCAACTCGACAGGCAGCGCGGCGAAACCAGTCCGGCGTTCACCTGTACCGTGTGCACGCTGGAGATCCAGGGACAGGTGGGGTCCTTGTGGAGAATCTGTAGGCATTTTTCTGATGATAATAAATTAAGGGAGAGGAAGGGAGAGAAAAATGGGTGGGGAGCAAATAGCTGTTGCTTCGCAGACTTTCGGCTGGTAATATAGCCCTCGTGAGGAATGATAGTCAGCTGTCTGCTGTTGTAGCAACATGTATAGAGAAAAGTGAAAAATGAACTTTCCCCCAGAAAGTCGAATTTTAAAAATGGCCTTCGTTGAGTTAATTTGACCTTGTCTCCCACTGACTAAAACCATCTTAGATCCAGCCCACGCCTCAAGTCTTATGGTGTGGCCAAAGCTGTGTCCGGCGTCCTGTTTTCTTCAATTTTCACTAGCGACCGACCACTTTTATAATCATGCAGGCTCTAAATTTTGCCGGCGCAGATGACATTGCATGTTATTGGATGATATTTGACTACTTATAATTTTACTTATTTCTTATTCAAAGAGATCTTTGCCCTCTCTGATACTTGCATCTTCATGAGTGGAATCAAACACCTCCCTGCATACCTCAATCTTTACAAACTTCGAGCTTTACATCGCCGGGTCCTGGTGATAACTGTCATTTCGACCAAAATTAGATTTCGCTCGGAGTCCACTGCATAATATTTAAGAGATTTATCATTGCGAACTCCCAGCCTCAACCACTGAGATTTGTTGCTCACACATCATTAAGTCCGAACAACCAGAACCAAGAACTTGAGCCCAACATGTTCCAATGGGGAGCCTTCCCTGGCAAAGAAAATTTAGAGTTTTTCGAACAGCTCCCAATTGAGCTTTGGTTGTGTATTCTTGACTACCTATGCCCTCACTGCCTCGCCAGTCTAGCGCACACGCCCGGCATCTCATCAGTCGAGGATCACAATCTGATAGCGAAGCCGCTGCTGTTGAAGTCGAGAGGCGATCTCCTATCTATCAATCTGACATGCCAATTCTTTCGAAGTCTCGCCCAGAAGTACCTTTTTTACTGCTTCGACAGAGAAACAGATAACATCTTCTCTCGTTTTCGCCGCTCTGTGGAGCCAGCAGGCGGCCGACCAGACCTCTCTGGAGCAGTCAAAGAAATGACTGTGTCGTCAAACCCCGACCGAAGAGGAATCCTGGAGCATCTACCACATATTCGCACACTCAAATTCAGGATTGACCACGGCGACGGACAATGGACGGACGATTACCGAGGACAAGACGTTCTTTTCGGCAACAACACCCTCGCGGACAAATTACAACGCCTCCAAAAGCTCATCCTGCTTCCAACAGAGATGCATCGATCGGTCCATATCTCTAGGGGACGGCTATGGCTCGAAGCGTTGATGAAGGCTGGACCTGAGCTGCAAAGCCTGAGCATTCGCCGATTCGTCGACTTTTCTCACGATGCTGACGGCCTCATCATCCCTGCCTCAAACAATTCTCCAAAGTATTTGAAGTTGCCGGAGAACAAGGTTACTAAATTAGAGTTGTGGAGATCATGGTTCCGCTATAATTCGCTGAAGGACTTCCTGTCCAACTTCCAGGCCTTACGGGAATTCAGACTCGCAGACATGGATTACCTCAATGGTAGAATTGTTGATGATGATATGGTGCGGCCGGTTGATGGCTATGATGGTAAGAATCCCAGCCCCCCAAGTGCCTCGCCGTGATTTGAGATTGCTGACTTCTGGTAGTTGTCAGACTGCTCAAACCTCTCAAACGGCACCTCCAGGTATTGGAACTGAGCTTTGATGGGTTTCCAGCGCTCGAGTCCGGCTTAGCGACTTTTCGCCCGATAAAATCTTTAGGTGCTTTCACAATGCTGAAAAGTGTCCGACTGAGCCAGAATAGTATTGGTATGCCACCTAATGTGGACTACGACCTCGTCGATACTATGACAGATGAACAATATTCTCTAAACAAGGAAGCTGAGATTGCAGCTACAAAGACTGTCCTCATAGATCTCCTGCCCTGTAAGTCACTGGAGTTTCTACAGATCGACGAATTCGAGGACTACTTCGAGGATGCAGTACTCGAATTCGCTCGGTGTGTGAGCCTCAAGGAATATCCTTACCTCAAGCATGTGAGACTAGTTGGGGTTAATTACTATGATTCGCTCGCTGCGGTGTCGGAAATTGAAAGAGACCTGGGACCATACCATAATATGAAGAGCTTGGTTCCGCCTGAATACTGGGATGAAACAGAAGCTAGGCTGGCCTTAGTGGACGCTGAATTGGAGTACGAGGCTCGGGAATTCTTTCGGAAAGCTGAGGTGCGGTTTGAGACATTGGAGCTGAATTGGCCAGCAGAAATGGATGATAATTTTGATGTCGTCACATGGATGACAACGTACCCCCAAGTCTGTACAGGAGAATGCGGTCACCCGAATTGTAGGAGAGATATACTTCGGGATAACGGGGAGAGGGACACGTCATGGGGTTGGACGTCCAGAGTTACTTAGGATTGAGACACAAGACAGATCTTTTGTTTCGAGGCGTTGAATTTTGATTCATCAAATTCTGGTCAAGATGCATCGTTTGTCACAAGAATAAGATGAAAATAAAGATAGCCAGTGTGCCCTCCTTCGGGGAGAACAGGAATCATTTAACTTAGGGCAAAACTACTTCGGTGTAGGCAGCAGTAGCAGCAGCCGAGCCTGTTGATTTCCGTTCCTCACACCGAAGGCTAGTCGAAGAGCAATGTGAAGGGCCGCTTAGCATGATGTCGCCAGGTTGCAAGTAATGATTTGAGCCTCATACAAGAATAGACGGCGTAATGAGGACACCTAGCCGGTAGAAGTAACAATGAAGGCGAATACCGAGATATTTTTCTCGCCCTGGCAGCTCGTTGATACCATGCGCTTCATCGCGAACGCAGTTTATGTTTCTCTGGAGCTTTCTTTGGGGCCTCATGTGCTTAACAGCAATAAGGCGCTTGCATTCATGGGCAGATCCAAATGTCGTGATCAAGTTCAAATGCGCAGCTGGGACTTCTCGACTCTACAGGTCTCTAGCGTTGGTTTAGAGCGCGCCTAGCCCTTCTGGTCCAGCTGTCACTGAGGCACTATATCTAAGGGTGGGGCACTAAATATCGGCTGTCGCCCTTTCATCACAACACCGATGTGTGTGATGATATCTTGGTCCGGCTTTTGTGGCCATAATATTTGCAAGAAATCACCAGAATTCAAGACCCGAGACGGTCTCTATTACCCTTCGAGGCAATGGGTAAGCAGCCATTCTGTGATGACCTAGCCAACGCATTCCTAGCACATCATAAATCGTGAAGGAGCAGGCAACATCTGACTTACTGATACGGATCAGATTGTGACTGGATAAAGTTTACTAGAAACCGTAAATACTACGCTGTATGCCGGACAAATGCGATTGTCATTTCGTTTGGGACTAGTTCCGGGATCTACCTGGCACACGAATTTGGACGTTGGCTCACACACGTGGCAGTTGATGGGTCATTGGCGTCGGCAGCCTCGAACCAACAGTCGAGACTGAGTGCAGCACAGCAGGGCCAAGGCGTGAATCGTGGACGGGCTCAACCGTGACAGATCCCAGTGCCACGGTAACGGTACACTCGATGCACACGTAAATGTAGATGGATATGCACTGCATGAACTGTATCTATATCCTCTTGAGACGTATTCCTAGGCTGAATCCTGTCCTGTCCCTATCTCGGGCTATCATTAAGTCGAGGCAGCGCTGTTTCGACTCAGGCCTCGTGGCAACGGGTGCCAAGCTCCAAGCCGTCGTCTCACTTCGGCAATTCGTACTCGGCAGCTTTGCCTCGACGTGGCATGGAGCAGCTGGCCTGGAACGAAGCATATCCCCGCACAAGGTTGCATCTGCGGAATCGAGCACGGATTTCCCGACGGATCCACAGGTTGACGGGTCAGGCCTATCGAGCCTGTCTTGCTCGAACCTTGGAATCGTTTCCCGAATCGAAGCCCCCAATTCGAAGCCCCTGGACCCTGGACCTACCCCAGGCCCCGTCGGTTAATGACTGGAACCATTGGTCTGGGGATGTGGGGTTGGACATCCAGAACATGGGGTAAAAGGGCCGAAGCAGAAATCATCCTCGTCAGCGGTCTCCATATCTATTCCAACACGACCCGGATCCACGCATTATCTCCTCCTTTCACCACCGCCTGCCTGGTCGTCTCTCGACACACTCTCTATACATAAGTCTGAGTGAGCATCAGATCCACTGCGCCCGAAGTGACAGCCAGCGACCATCGACAAAGACCGGCTGTGTTTGTGTAAGGGGACAAGATTCAGGATGTTCTCCAAATCATTCTGGAAGGGCCGCTCCCTGCGGACCTCGGATAAGAAGAGGACCAAGGCCGCCGAGTTGACCCTGAAGGAATCCCTCTTCCCAATCTGCCTCGTCACCATCCTCTTCTTCCTCTGGGGCTTCTCCTACGGTCTGCTGGACACTTTGAACAAGCACTTCCAGAACACTCTCAACATCAGCAAGGCTCGTTCATCCGGTCTCCAGGCCGCCTACTTTGGGTGCGTGCCACTGTCCTCCCCGCGTTCTTGGCGCCCAGTTTATCTTCGTCCCAGCCCCCACTGACAGTATTGATCGATCAGCGCGTACCCCTTGGCTTCTCTTGGACACGCCGCCTGGATTCTGCGACACTACAGCTATCGAGCCGTCTTCATCTGGGGCCTGTTCCTGTACGGACTTGGCGCCCTACTCGCCATTCCTGCCATCTTGCACCGCTCCTTCGCCGGCTTCTGCATCTGTATTTTCATCATTGGCAACGGGCTGGGGTCGCTCGAGACAGCTGCCAACCCTTATATTACCGGTAGGATTCGCGACTACCACCCCTAATTATGAACAGTTGGGAACCAAGTACTGATATGCGCTTGATCCAGTATGCGGCCCGCCCAAATATTCTGAAATCCGAATCAACATCTCTCAGGCCTTCAACGGTATCGGCACCGTTGTTGCTCCTGTCCTGGGATCATATGTCTTCTTCAACTTCGACGACGTCAAGGCGCTTCAAAACGTGCAATGGGTCTACCTCTCCATCGCAGTCTTCGTGTTCATTCTCGCCTTCGTCTTCTTCGTATCCGATATCCCAGAGATCACAGATGCCGATATGGCTTTCCAAGCCGAGGAGTCCCGGGCCTCGGCTGACAGCGACAAGCCCTTCATAAAGCAATACCGGCTCTTCCATGCTTCATTCGCCCAATTCTGCTACACCGGAGCCCAGATCGCCATTGCGAGGTATGTCATAGCTACAGGAACACGACAACCTGCAAAACTCTCTCTTACATGAGGCACGCCACTGACAAATACCACCAGTTACTTCATCAACTACGTGACCGAATCTCGCACCAACACCGACTCTGCTCTCGGCTCGCAGTTTCTGGCCGGCGCCCAGGGTGCTTTCGCGATTGGCCGTTTCGCAGGCGTGGGTTTGATGCACTTTGTCAAGCCACGCATTGTTTTCGGAATCTTCCTGACGATGTGTATCATCTTCGTCGCGCCCTCCATCACTCATGGCCAGAACACGGGCATGTCGATGCTATACGTCACGCTATTTTTCGAGTCCATCTGTTTCCCGACCATTATGGCACTCGGCATGCGCGGGCTGGGCCGGCACACGAAGCGCGGCTCCGGTTTCATCGTGGCCGGTGTCTTTGGCGGCGCCGTCGTTCCTCCGCTGACTGGCGCCGTGGCCGACATGCACAACACGTCCATCGCGATGGTGGTTCCCATGGCGTTCTTTATCGCTGCGTGGACGTACGCTCTTGCAGTCAACTTCGCGCCCAAGTACCGCGACACGGCGGACGCTTTCACCGAGACGGAAATAGGCCTGCATGGACACCATGAGGGTGTCGCCGAGGACGGGAGTCTGGGGGCTGATGAGGAGAAAGCTGTTGTTACGGATCAGAAGGAGATCTGAACCCTTTACGTTTTTGGCGCGATAAGTTCTCGAAGCTGTTTCGAGGACATGACATGTAGGAGCTTCATTCGGTAATATGGGTGTCCAAGACCCCAAAATGCGTCTCGTTACGCGTATGTTATGATACCCTCAGGAAATGTTTCAATATACCAACAATTCCTGCGCATTCTACACATCAGTATTACTGGCTTGCTCCCGAGCGTTCAAGTTCCAAGCAACAATCAGCTATGGACCCGGTGAGAGATAGAATCAACTCGATGAGAGCTAAGCCAAATATCTGGCTACTCTTGGGCCGGTCACTATCTTGCCAGTGGCCAAGTTCGATTTGGCAACGCAGTGGTTTCGTCTCAAGTCGTTTGTACTTACATCGCCTTCGATTCCTTAGCTGCCATAAGTTCGTGTGGTTCCGCATCTCTTGATCCACACACTCGACAAGTATGTCAGCTTGCTTGCCGAGCGATGAGCGCAGTCGCGTGGCCACCAGCCCGAGCCAAGCAATATGGTAGTGAGGAGAGTAACCTACTATCCCAGGTTCATGAACTTGACTCGCCACATACCATACGTCAAGTTCAAAACTTGCCACCACCTAGCCTCGTCGAGAGGGCTCAAGATCAGTCCAAGTCGTGTGTGAGCAAACCTAGGGCAGTGTTAGCAACATGTGCTTCAATCAGTGCCCAAGCTGGCCTCGAATCACTCCATTAAAATTCCTTCTCCGATCATTTAATGATACAATGTGCCCCAAGATCCAATTTCCTGAGCCATGGCAACTTTCCTTGGAGCAGCTGCATCTCCAAAGCTAATAGGCACATCCCAGTGGTCCAAACACTTAGTCCATCGCCCGTACCCCTAGCCTCTGATACCTTGAAGACTTTGGCCAGGCCGTGCAAACATTACCCACGAACATCTACATCTAGCACCGATCTCTACACAGACGGCCCTCTCTGCTTGTATGGCCCAGAAGGTGGCGCAATCGGACCATGTGAAGGCGGATTAGAAACTGTCAGATTCCGAGGAGACAGTCTGGTCTGATAGAAATTGGAGGGGATGTTGATGGCGTTTGGGTGTCCAACGCCTTTCAATTGCGGAGGACCCGTACTTAGGTGTGTGAGGGGCTTAGGGGGAGGCCAATTTTGTTGAGGTATCTGGATGTAGTTTGGCTGGCATGGGGCAGGGGCAGCCGCTCGTTGACTCCCATCTTGAAGACGCTGGGCGAGTGACTGGAAACGCTGCTCATCACGATTTTCGCGGTCCGACTTTGGGTTGAGCATTGGTCTGGAGATTGTCTGGCTCGCGAAGGGACCATTGCATCCCGGCGGACATGGATTGAGAGACATCTTTTCTATTCGTAAATGAGAACAAGGATATGAAGGAACCACTTGTGTCTTTTATCTTGGACTGGGTACTCAACAAAGGCAAGACGGCGGCTACTGAATGTCTACACAGGCAATGATCCGTAAAATTCAGGCCACTTATATACACCAAAGTTCCACGCACAATTTGTTACACTCTGACTCACCGGTCAATAGTCTTGTCTTGAGCTGCGAAGTCCACTCACACAATGATTGTGATTTCTATGCTTGCGCAAGCTATTGGGTGATAGCACTGATTATTTTGAATTTTTGGCGAGGTGTCTCGTGCATCACACACAACGTCTATCTTATGGCTAATTGGTCAAACATCAATCGCATTCTTGGTTGTTGCCTAGAAACACTGCATGGAACCAACACAATTTACGTAAGGAAGGAGAAGAGCGAAAAAGCCCAGATAAATTAGGTAGACATGACATAATGTAATCCAACCATGCTCGCTCGAAGTCGAATGAACTGGTTTAATTTCTACTACGACCCTTTCATTTTTTATTGTAGTATCATTTGGATATTTTGGCATGCAGAGAGCTTGAAGATATCTAGCTTCCTTGTCAAAATTCCTGATCTCGAGCCATCAAATGTGTGCAAGGCAATAAGTTGAAGATCAAGTGCCTCTTCAATTACGCGTACAATGCAAAAGGCGGATTAGGTTAATTCGTGAATATGTACGTCTCGGCATGAGAGGTACAAATGCCTCTGTTTTACTTGAATTGCCATAGGATGAACTGGACTAGCTGCGGAAGTACCTGGTATCACGGGTGGTGCACAGCTGAACGTCCGATGTAACGGCATGGCAAATGCAGGGGTCTCGAAGGCTTGCATCACCAGTCAGCCCCACTTCTGTCAGCATTGGCATTTCTCGATTCCTGCCGTTAACATACCGGTACATTGAACACCAAGTTCGGCCTGTCCCCAAATCCCACAGCGCGATACTGAGCCTTTAATATACCACAGTGTGAGCCCAGAAACGAGAATCACACAAAAGCATTGATTGCATAATCGGCCACTTCGACCTCAGGACACCTGTGTTTTCTGAAATCATGGAGTCATCGCGTGCCTGATTCTTCCAACGACATGGACTCTCACAAGTTATCAGACAACACATGCGTCTACAGTCCCCTTGAAGATTTGCCGGTTCCATCAGAGAACACAGTATTCTCAGAGCAGGACAGATGGGCCATCCGGTGTGTCAGCCTGGAACCTGGGCTTGGCGGCGAGCCCCTGAGATGCGAGCTCGTCGCCTCACATTTGGGGACCATGCGCGGCAAATATGAGGCCTTATCTTACACTTGGGGTGATTTGAGCCAGAAGGCCTTGATCTACCTGAACGGTCGACCTTTGCAGGTGACTGCGAACCTGGCATGTGCTTTACGACATCTCCGGAGGCCTCGGGATAATCGTCTTCTGTGGATTGATGCCCTGTGTATTAACCAAACGGATGGCTCCGAGGTCAATACTTACGTGCAGAGGATGTGGTCCATATACCAGAATTCTCGCAATGTTGTGGTATTTCTGGGTGAATCTCAACACGGGAGCGACCAAGCGTTGCAACTTCTCTTTGAACTATCTTGCCTATCAACGGACCCAAACGAGAGGCATACCCAAATCACCAAGCTTCTGGAAGACGATCAAAAGTCGTCCCATTGGAAAGCGCTGCTAAAGCTGATGCAGCGACCATGGTGGAGCAGAGCATGGATAATTCAAGAGTATGCCGTTGCACCACGGGTCATCTTTCTCTGTGGATTGGCAAGACTCGGTGGGGATGTCTTTAACCAAGCGATGGAGCACTGGATCGACTACAGGTACAATGCAAAAGTACCTTACCGCTGGCAACACCTAGTGAGGCACATCCTTTTAACTCCGATTAACCACCTTCTGTCCACCCGGCATCAGTACCAAAGCTCGAGCCCACAAGCAAAGCCAGCCCCGATGGATATTCTCTACCGATCACGAGGCTCGAGGGCCTCCGATCCAAGAGACAAAGTTTACAGCCTCTTCCGACTTATTGCTGAAGACCCGAGGCTCCAGCCGGACTACAGCCGTTCAGTCTATGATTTATACAAAGATGTCGTCAAATCCATGATCGATTCTTCTGGCACCTTGGAAATACTCTCTCACCACAACGCGGGCAACGTTGGACTACCCGGCATGCCGACCTGGTGTCCTGACTGGACCGTGATGCGTGGCGGACGTTATTTATTGCAACAGAAGCAGTATTCTGCCGCCGGCAATACTCATGCCCATGCAACATTTCACGATAACACCCTCACAGTCAAAGGTAGAGCCCTCGATAGAATTGAATTTTTATCCAAGCCCACCAAATATAGCAACTTCAAACACAAATGGGCGATGCACGCGACCGTCAAAGCCCTTTGGGACCTAGCTTCAAAGAAGGGTAACCTTTCGGGCAGACAGATACCCGATGTCCCAGCCGAATTTCCGGCGACTCTCGTGTCTTCGAGATCTCGACAGAGAGGCCCAGACGGGTGGAAGTCACATGTCCTGGATTCACGCGCCGTCGAGGAGATGTGGAGTGTGTGGTGTCGATCTTGCAACAACCATTATACGCTGGATCGCGCAGACGAAAATCTGGCTAAGACATTCGAGGACGCTATGCTCTCAGCCTTGTACGGGAAGGTCTTCTTCGTCTCGCGCCAGGGTTACTTTGGCTTGGTCGACGCTACGGCCCAAGTCGGCGACACAATAGCTGTCCTTCTAGGGGGCGAGGTTCTGTTCGCACTCCGCGAGAAACGCGTCGCTAAGAGCTCTAATTCCATCGCTCCCGCAAAGGATGCCGAGTATACTCTGGTTGGAGAATGGTGAGGGAAACTATCCAGACACTTCCCCAATGAGCCTCACCGATAGCTAACTATCTGGATCTAGTTACATGCACGGCTTCATGTCAGGCGAAGGACTTGACAATATGACAGATGGGGAGCTATTTGAAGATTTTTGTCTGGTGTGAAGACGAAGCAAACCTAAGGATGAGCAGCCTGCATGGAATGGGTCATAGGGTAGGTGGTAAGTTATACCTTGCCTATTGTGGGCGGCCGCAGTGGTTGAGAACCTCCGACATGATTCACTACAATAACTCGACCACTATACACACTGTCAATTGACCGCTCAGAGCGCGTTGAAAATACAGTACTTTTACCACGATATACATACTTATGTGAGGCAAACTCATTCACTACTTCTTGGCTAGAATTGGACTTCAATACACGCATGGCCAGGGAATTTGGATATCCCAAGGTTGGAGAGTCAGCTTCAAGTTTCGCCGATTATACAAATGACTTTTGTGGATCACCAAGTTCCTCACCATGCACTATTGCAAATATCATTTGACAGCCAGCCAACGAATGCCGCTCAGTCCAAATGCTGTCACATGGGCAGGTGCATGGGCATGGGCCTGGCAGCCTCACGGGTCTCGACCCCGGAGCTTTGCACGTAACTTAGCATGATCACCATTCTGGAGGTGTCAATCGGAAGGTTCGGTGCGGACCCATCAGCTGCAACATGTGGAAGCCATTGGACCTGGTGCGGTGGTTAGCCGCCCGGCGAGCTGCCCCTTTTCAGCAAGCGGCCAATCACGGCCAAGACCACGCCTGACGGATTCAAGGGGCTATCACAATCACATCGCCGCCAACATGCCTCAAATGCCTCCAAATGCAATAGCTCATGCATCCCTACCGTGGAATTGGTCACTGAATGGGCTGAAAATCGTGACTGACTCGACATTGTGCGTTGATGTTGCCGTGGTAAGGGAGGAGAACGATCCTTTCATCATAATAAGGTCTGTCGGGACGCTGCTTTGGCGATGATTCTAATTCCATTTCAGACTTCTGTACAATTCTTTACAAAACTTCGAGAAAAAGTGTTCTTATATCTCGTGATCTGCGACTTATTCGCGTTGTGTGCCAAGCTGGGTACTCTCCCAAACGAGAGACACTGGATGGTCGCAACATTGGCAGTCGAGCAGAACACTTTCACCATATTCCATAATAAAGTCACAGCCAATATCGATATGAGAAGAAACCTCTCTCTTGCCTACATGGCCATTTATTTACCAGCCATTGTCACTACGCTGGCTTGCAGGCGGTCTGCCGAATGCGCAGCAGGTCTAACCGCCTGGTCCGACGCCAACTTCGCAGGAATATCACATCAATATAATGTCTCGTGGGACACATGCAGTATGTTACATCCTTTCAACAATGGTATCTATCAGAAAATACAATTATCTGACATCTGGTGTCCAGTCTCGATCGCTGCACAGTTTCCATTCAACCAACCCGCTGGCGTTAGCTCCCTCGCTGCCAATGAGGGCAACTGGTGTACTGTGTACCCGTGAGTTGAGATACTCGTCTCTATCTTATGTCATGCTTGCGGAATATATAAAGCAGGGAACTGATGGCGAATTACAGAAACACGGATTGCAATCCCGGGCAAGGCAACGCCAATGACACACTCAGCGTGGTTGGGAGCTACTACGACCTCGCCAACCCAGAAGATGCTTGGGATAATCTGGCGCAGAGCTTTTCTTGCAAGAAGTACAATTGCGAATGATGCGAGTTGTCCCGTTGATGACTGCTCAAGTGCCGACATGTGCAGCGCAGCTCATGCCTAGGCACATTCCAAGTATCCGTCTACGCTGGGGGTGGATCTAAGTGGAACATGATTAACCTAGCTAAGCGAGCAGTAATATGATGCGATTATATCGTATTTTAGTTTGGATGAATGCCAGGGTATTGGGCAAGTTAATTGTCGCAGGTGAGAATGAATGCACAATGATAATAGTCGTTGTCGAAGCATCTGCATATGATGTTCGGGGCACGAGTCTAATAGTTCAATGCAAAAAGTGCATTCGAGTGCTACTCCTTATAGCCCCCGGTACATCGCTACTCTTCCATATTGATTCATTTGTCCTTGATACCAACGTCGATTGTCTTGTTGGCAAAGCTTTTACCAACATGGGGCGATGTGCTCTCAATACATGTGACTATTGGTATAGAGCACAGAAAAAGGGGCATCTAACTACACAGAGACTCTGGTGACTGGCTCTCAAAACCGCTTCCACCGTATTCGGGGATGAATTCAGCCTGTATTGCTCTCAATGCTTCAATCGCAGACGACTCTCTAAGGCCACCGCTCGAGGCGCTCGGAGGTTCAGCCCGCTCGTATATGCTAGACTCAGATAGGACGGCATCTGGGCTGGAGCTGCGTGGTCTCGGAGGAGTGTTGTAGTCACCGATGTCGAAATTCTCGTCTAAAATACTGGATTCGGCTGATGGGCTTCTAGTAGCTGAAGTGATCGACCCAGGGCTGTAGGACGACTCGAGGTTATTGTTATCGTCATCAGCCATGCTCAGACCAGGAGACCGGGATCCTCCAAGCTCAAGATCACTCGATGATGCTACCAAAATTCTGTCTTGAACAAATTCGTGATCGTTAGTTTGTTGCCGTTGTTCCTCACCAGCTCCAGACTTATCATACCAAGATATTAGTTAATGTAACTGACCACTGCTTTTGTGTGAATACAAGCACATACTGTCTGCTTACGGGCATTATCAATTTCGTTCTGGCCTGCAGCCTGTCGAGAACCTTGATCTTGTTCATGCTGCCCGCTATGGAGGTGGGACATCGCCGTTGATGGTCGTCTCCAACGACGAGCTGCGCGGGCTGCTTCAAGCCTTCTGCAAAATTTCCTTGCGACATCATGTGCATCCTCCACGTCTTTCGTTGAACCCGGAAGGGTGGTATGTGGGTGCCTGTACCACCGGTCGCGCAAGCTGCCCGCGTCTAGCCAGGAGAGAAATTGTTTGCCAGGGGGTAGGATGAAGTCTTCTCCCCAGGCAGGTATCTTTAGGCCAGGTTTGAGGAGAAGACAGAGGAACTCCCGTTGTCTTACCCGTGAACCACCCGTTCGGAACTCTTCATCCCACTCTGGGGTGCGTGGCTGGGAGTCGTGGAGGACTTCGTGTCGATAGCACTGCGGTGTGCTCTGGGACAGCTCATTCTGGTGGAAACTTCCATTGATTCCCATGCACTGCCTAGGGCACCAATCTGTCAGATATTTGGAGATTCGAACAGAAGTAGGAGGATAAGTCTGAAACTGAAGAGCTCTATCATGAGTAGAAGGTATATTGTCATCGAAATTCATGGAATACATAAAACGACGTCTTATTTGAGAGACTGAAAAGAGGATATCGAGAAAGGCACACTGACCAATCATCAAGAGGCAGGCGCACCACCAAATACCAGTGAAGCTCCCTGCTTCCTGGCGTTTGCTGAGCTCCCTGGTACACTTCACCAGGCACGGGGTTGACGATCCCCTCGAAGGGCTTGGACGGTTCAGCCGGACGAGAGCCATGGCGACCCGGATTCGATCCGGCCCGATGTCTCTTGAAGAGATCGTGTGCCGCAGGTTTGCGTCTGCGTTTTCTCTTGCCGGTCTTCGGTCTATAACCGTTTTGCAGGATTTTCGTGTAAGCTTCATTATTCCATTCCGCCCGTTTAGCATCACAACCCTGCACAAGCTCACCGAGCTCAGCGATTGCGTTCTCATTTGTCTTCGCTTTGTGACCGTGCGCGAAGGAGTCTATGTGTTGCCCTGCTGAATTGAGAGGGCGAGCACCGAAATTCATATCATGTTCAACACAGCGTAGGATGTACCACTTCTCGCTGCCAAGCGGGAACTCGACGATGAAGTGCTTGTCACGTGAATCCACACTCTGAACGCCTCGAAAAACTTCGTCAAATGAGATAGTCTTTTGGGCCGTAGGGCCGCCAGATGGCTGCCCGCTCCGCTTAGACCTTGGCCTCTGCAAAGGTTTCATGGCCAGAGATTGACTCACGTAGCTGTCACCGGGACCACTCAACGAGCCACGGGGATCACCCACGGCAATGCAGCTTGAGCCTGCCTCTGTGTTCCTTTCGGTTAGCTCGGGCTAGCTACTGTTAGCGACGGAATGTCAGAAAGTCACAGAAGTAGCTTCGGCGCACACACGCACCCGACTTGCTGAATGGTTCAACCTTACCAATCTCTGTGACGGCGGGTTCCTGGCATCATAATAGAATGCCGGGGACAGGTCAAAGCCAGCTTCTACGAAGTATTCCGTGGTTGATGGCCTTGAATCAGCTGCAGCAGATTCTTCATTGTCCCCTTGTGGATCATTTGGGCCGGAATCGTCACGTGTAGGCTGATTTTCAGCTTCCGAAGGAGGCCAGACGCAAGGCTGCCCATCTGTCTCGCATATACCACATGTCGGCCTGTTCTCATCGCACCGCCAAAGTCGCCTTCTGCATGTAATGCAGCCATCTTTTGCGAATCCCAAAAATTGCCTTTTCTTGCCTGTCCGTGCTAGTGTACCTGAGCTGAGGGTGACTTGAGAAGCGGGCACGTGTCGCTCACTCGAGCGCAGCGGCGGTAAGGAGTTGAAAGTCAGCCGCTGGTGCGCTGGGTGTTCCTCATGAGAATCTGGCTCGCGGAACGATGAGCAAACTGTCGAGTGTTCTTTGGACGGCAAAGAGCTTTTCACTGGTTCTCGAGGTTCCGACGATGGTGGTGTGTCCGGAAGTGTCTAACTTGGTTAGCCACTGCTCCTTGAAATGATTAGACTGTTGAAGGCTCTTGTACATACTGAGGATGTTAAACGCATCTCCCATTTTTCAAGGTGCCTTATAAACTCGTCTTCAATCTCCAGGCCGTCAATTTCATATTTGCGTTTCCTTGCAGTAAGCCTCCCCTCCAGCTCCTGCCTCTGTCTTGCAGTAATGGCCTGATGGTCTTCAATCTTCTTGTTCGTGTCTTCTCTAATCTGTGTCGCCTTTCTGTAAGCTTCATCTTGGAGCTGCTTGATCTTGATGTTGGTTTGCTCCTCGATTTGACGTATGTCTTCATCGGCTTCTCCTTGTATCGCTTCAATGCCTTGGTTTTGGTCGTCTCGAATATGGGAGATGGCTGCATGGAGTTCCTGTTGTTCTGCGTCAAACTCATTTCTCGCGGCGGCTTTTCGTTCATTTCTCAAGGATCGCAATTCCTGAAATTCAACAAACGATCGATGCCACCGCTCCTCCCGAGTATCGGTATTTCCCACAAGATCCATGTTTGGGGAGGGGCAGCCTGGATTCTTTAAGAAAGTGCATTGGTATGCAATAGTGGTGAAATGTAAGGTGTCGAGAAAAGAGGGCGCTCTGGACAACCTCGGGTTCTAATTTCAGGCGAGCGTCTAATTCAGGAATGGGTATGTAGTCGTCGAATAGTGTCATGAAATCAAGCAACAAGATGTCAATCCCGCCCTTGCATGTAATTGAGAATTCAGTATTCATTGTCTATCTAATAAGGGCTTGAAAATGTAAAACTACCCAGATGCGTGATAGGATATCAGATTTGAGTGACAGGATGCGTTGGCGGCGCAGTCAACCGCGAGTTCTTTGTCAAGTACCCCTGCTCGAATATGAGGCTGGTTCCACACCATCGCAAGCTCCAAGCATCGACCGCGTGTTGAGCGTCCAGAGAAAGATCTCCGAGATTTTCACCACACCGCTAGAAAGAGTCTTTCTGATTGTTCCTGTTCCTGCAATGTTTCGACTGTGCCCTGCATGTGATCGGGGAATTTGATGTATGCCCATCAAATATCACGAGCAAACATGGCATGCGAAAAGAGGAAAATAATTCAGGTCGACAACTACGTACTTGACATTGTCTTCCAAGCCGTGCGGGTTGAAAATGGCTCTTACCAGACAGTGATGCCGTACTGGCTAGAACAACCGTTTCTTTGCACCATTTGTCCCTGGTTCTTCAAATCCACCTGGCGCAATCACGGTTACGACGCCATCTATGAACCCCACTGGAAAAGGATTTCTGCCCTTTGATGCTTGGATCTAGCCCATGCAAGGTCCCGAAACTAGTCTCACGCTCTGCAAGACAGAATTTGAAGAATTGGCTAAACTTTGCTTCATTAACTTCCACAGTGATGACCTCTCATTTTTTGCGGTGCTTTCTCCGATGGTCAAGTGACCCTCGAAATGGCAAGCCTCGTGGAAGACGCTGGTCGTGGCTGTGCTCAAGGCTCTGTGAGTTTACCGCGCAAACCTTACGTAAATCATGGAGATTTAGAAAATCATGCCCCATTCTATATCGCTACCTCTCATATCGTAGTCACTTAACCATCAAACATCCTCGCAACTTCTCTCAGCTCGTCTTGAAAATGCAGTAATGTGACCCTGGTCAGAGTCACGGCCTTGCGCCAGCCTCGTGGGAATATTGGGAATTTAGACAATGACAGACAACCTAAGCTGTGCGGTCTGGGCCAGTCTTTTCAGCCCTCCCTGGCTCTTAAAGAACGCGAGTGCTGGCCCAAATGTTGCATTCAATCATTTTTGATCGCAGAGGGCTGTGATTCGGCGAGCCGTTGTCTGTCGAGACGATGTTTGACATGAGCAACTTGGGATTATTGCAGCGATGCAAGGCTTTTGAATCTATGGACACACGCGTTGTGAAGCATTGACGAGGTGAGCTAAGAGCCGACCAGGCGAATGTGGCCATGGCTGCACTTCTGCTTCAAATGCCTCCGATATTACGTTTGACTGGATCCAGACGCCAGGACGAAATTGTAATGGTGTGGCATTTATGGATTCTCATATAGCCTTGTGGCGAATGCGTAGCATCTATTATCCCATAATAATTGCAGCTGGTGGACTAGAGCGTCCAGACAGGTATTTTTCTGAAGGCCTGAGAGTGGGTACCGATTGCGTGATCGCAGCTTGAGACGGCCGATGAAAATTCTCCTCTAAAGCGCAATAGCTATAGCGTAATACGTGACAACCCAGCGGAGTCCTCGGGATATGATATAAAACTCAACACGCTCGCAGGCACGAACGTGCAGTAAAGTGACGATGGTCACTCCGGATTCACAAGTTTTGAAGGGTTGCACAGCAGCAACGAGCTACGGAACCTTGCCTACCCGCGTGTCCGTCATCACCGCCGAGATGGGGAGCCCGACGACCGAGCGAAGCATCCAGGATAGCGAGCATGGGTCTGCCGTGGCGCCGCCAAGCAGGACGGCCTCGGTCTTCCGGTCCGTGCCGTTCCAAATTCTTGTGGCATGCGGCGTCTCTTTCACTGCTCCCGGTATGTGGGACGCTCTGTAGGTTCCCCCGGATCTTCCAGAATGCATCGTTTAAGGCTCCGTAGCGGGTGACTAACGCATGCTAGCAATAACTTGGGAGCCGGTGGAGCAGCAGAACCCTACGCCGTATCAGCTGCGAATGCGCTCGTCTATGGCCTTTTCTTCCTCGTCTGCATCGCTGCAGGAGCCATTAACAACCGCATCGGCCTGAAGTACGGCCTGGCCCTCGGCAGTATCGGATATCCAATCTACGGTGCCGGTCTTTACGTCAACAGCACATCGACCGTCACTTGGTTTATGCTCTTCGGTAGTGCCCTCTGTGGTATATCTGCCGGATTCTTCTGGGCGGCTGAGGCCGCAATCATCATCGGCTACCCTAGTCCGAAAGACAGAGCTTTCTACCTTGCCATATGGCAGACAGCAAAGGCTGCCGGTCCTATCGTAGGAGGAGCTATCAACCTTGGCTTGAATGCAGACAAGTCCAGTTCTGGCTCGGTCAACCCATCGACCTACATCGCCTTCATTGTCATCATGTGCCTGGGTCTGCCTATCGCTTTACTCCTTAGTCCGGCAGAGAAGGTCTGGCGCAAGGACGGCACTCGGGTTGTGACTCAGAGGGAGGCGACATTCGGAGCAGAGTTCAAGGCCGTGTGGGACCTGCTGAGATCCCGCCGGATCGTCCTTCTCCTGCCTGCTTTCTTCATCAGCTACTTCTACAACGGCCTTCTGAGCACGTGGCTCACGAACTACTTCACCGTCCGCGCGCGAGCCTTTTCCTCGTTCTTCACCAACTTCGCCGGCATCTTCAGCTCCTTTATCATCGCCTCGCTGCTCGACCGTCAAAGCATACACATCAAGACGCGGGCGAAGATAGGCTTCTCTGCCATCGTCCTCATCCTCACGGGGACATGGATCTGGGCCATCATCCTGCAGAAGCAGTACTACGACGCGGACCCGAGCCCGGTCTTCGACTGGTTCAAGGGCGGCTTTGGCGCGTCGTACGCATTGGTCTTCTTTTGGACTTTCGCCGGTCAGGCCTTCCAGCAGTTCCTGTACTGGCTCGTGGGCCAGTACACCACCGACCTGTCGTCGGTGTCCCGGCACACCGGCATCCTGCGCGGTTTCGAGGCGCTCGGCCAGACGGTCGCGTGGGCGATGCAGAGCGAGGCCAAGGTCAACCACTTTGTCAGCATCGGTATCAACTTTGGCGTGCTGCTGCTCAGCGTTGCGCCGACGTGGATGGTGCTGTCCAAGTTGGAGAAGAGCCACGAGATCACGCACACGGCCTCGGACCTGAGCGCCGAGTCTCTGGGCGAGGAAACCGCGGATGGACCCGTGAAGCAGGGTGCAGGGAAATAGACTGTGTAGAGCGGACAGATATAGACAACAAGCATATAATAATAATAGACAGCCAGCAATGGCTTTTCACCGTACAACCCACTGGCCATGGAAAATGGCTTTCCTCACCCTAGTGAGCGCTGGTACTAGCCCTTGTTTGGCACGGAAAATGCCCCCTTGTCGCAATGATCAGCCGGACCATATCACCGAGAAGGTGATCAATGCTGGCAAAAGCTCGCCGCCCAGCATGTCGTTGCGTGGGAGCTGGTGAGGATGCCGCCCTTTCCAAGAATGCCTTGAAAGCCTCAGATGCAAGCAATCGACGGTGTTTCGAGAGCGGACTGACTGGCGCAGATCTGCTGGACTTGAGTGACGCAAGTGCAAGAGCCGGTGCTCTTCGTTGAGCAGCAGATACGTTCTGCATGCATGATGCCACCTTGAGATCTCAAGGCGAGACAGAGAACATCTGTAGCCGGGAATCATTAGCTGCACATTTTCTACAAGGCGCTCAAACGCCGTTACATGGACGACAAGGGAGTAAGAGCGGCTGGCTTGTCTTAACCTGAGCCGGATGTGTCGGCCAAGTCACCAGACGGAGGTTCGGAAGGAAACAGCAAAAGAGCACACCCAATGCTACTGAATGTTTCCACTTTTCCTAGTGGAATCCTCCCAGCAAACCGCCGATCTGGAGCGGAAGACCCACTACCCGCGGCAGTCGGAGGATGAGGAATCGCCGGGCCAGTGGGCCAAGACATAAGTCTTACCACAACCTCGGCGAGCCTGGGTATGTGGGATCGGCTACGGTAGATGTAGCACCACTCTAAAGCTATGATGTCCACAGAGTGAAGTCATTAGCCTCTGGACGCGGTAGGATTCTTACCACCGAGCGGACTGAGTTGCCAGAAGAAGTGGAGACATTGCCCAATGAGGCCCAATGCCAGCAATGTGTAGCTAAGACGTACATAAACTTCAAGCCGGCTCCCGCATCACCAGCCGTCTCTTTAACATTACACATCTCTAGTAGTGTTGAATGAGAGCGCATTTTGAAGCAGAAAAGCACCGCACAGATTTTCATAGGCCGCCATCATGTCTCTGGAACTACACCATCTTCACCTTTCGCAGAGCGAGAGGGTCGTGTGGTTGTTAGAGGTGCGTACAGAACTCCGCGTTTGCGTTGATTGCCCTTGCTTTCCGATGTGTTCACTGACCGTAACCAGGAGCTCAAAGTGCCATACACCCTGCACGTCTACGAGAGAGACCCACAGACAGCCCTCGCACCTCAAGACCTGAAGGGCGTCAACCCATTTGGCACAGCGCCCTACTTCAGAGACACCACCGTGTCGCCTCCCGTGAGCCTGTCTGAGTCCGGCGCCATCGTGGACTACATCCTCAGCGTGCATGGCGGCAACACCGCTCCCGGCAGCGGCGTGCCGCGGCTGGTCAGGACGCCCGACGATAGGGACTACGGCGACTACCTGCAGTGGCTGCACTATGCGAACGGGTCGCTGCAGCCCGGTGTCTCAAGGCTCATGACTTTCCTGCTATCCGGAATTGGGGATGACAACCCCATGTCGCAGATCTTCACCAAGAGGAACCAGACGCAGATGAAGCTCCTGGACGAGCGGCTCGCGAACAACAAGTTCCTCGCCGGCGCGCAGATAAGTGCCGCCGACATCATGAGCGTCTTTTCCCTGACCACGATGCGGGGATTCGTTCCATTTATAGACCTGGGGCCGTATCCTAACATCCTGCGATATCTCAAGGACGTGGCGGAGAGGCCGGCATACCAAGAGGCGCTGAAGAAGGGAGATCATGGGATGGCCCCGATGAATACGCCTAAGGTGAAGGGTTTCACCCAGTTCGCGGCCTTCAAGCCAGCACTTGAGAAGTACAACTGAAGGCAGAGGGCGAGGCCAATTGATGTGTTGGCTTCCTCAAGGGTGAATGGCAGAGGGCTCAGTGTCCAAAGACGTCCGCGTTGGAAGGCATGTTTGTGAGTGGAGCACAGAGTCCCACAGTGGACGACACCTCTTATCCGTGTTATGCTAGAAGCAACCTCAACTCTGTCCAATATGCGACATTGTGTTTTTTTTCTCTTTTTCAAAGAAAAGTGATAGCAATGAAATCAATAACACAGTCTACGCGACTAGTCTCCACTACTGTGAGTTCCTTTGCCATGCTGTGTTTTCCAGGTTCCCTCCACGGAGACATCGACATGATCTGCACATCAGATTTAAGGAGGCGACGGGGCGACAGAGAAGACTAATGACATGAGACGAGCTGCAACGGGTGAAAGTGGCAAGAGGACCACTCATCAAGAGAATGCAGCTGCAAGGACAGGTATGAAGGGTTTTGGTACAAAGTATGCTGAAGAAGATGGTTTCTCGAAGCGATGCAGGAGCATGAGGCGCAGCCGGCAGAAGACCAATCCCGCCAAGAGCAGTCAATGGTACGCATTCTTGGCCATCTTGCACGCGACCGCGGATGAGGTTTGATGTGATCGCTGAGTATGTCCGTAGAAAGAAAGGATTGGGTCTGTAAGAGGTGCAGCTGTCAAGACTCCATCAAGCTGCACTATTATTGCTTTTGAGCTGCTGTCAAAAAAGCAGCTGTGATGCGGCTATGGGTAGCGCTGGGGATTGACCATTACAGCAAAGCCCCAAGCCTGCCCTGCCTGCCAGGGTTTTGCAAGGTTGTTAGGGTCCCACGTAGTTGGGCCCGTCGTTTCAATGTGCCCAGCCGTGTGACGACGGATGGATTGGACAGGGGCAAGCAACCCATCAATTAGAGCAGGTCATCTCCCAGCCTCTACGCTCATCAACCACCTCTCCACTCTGTAACTTCGTGCTTGCTTCCCTGTGCGCCTGGCTGCTGTCGACATCAACCTCCCTTTTTGTCTGTCTGTCTGTCACTCAGTCAGTCAGTCAGTCATTCGCCCCTTTTGTTTCCCTTTTCCCTGATAACGCCAGCTGCCTGTCTGGCCAAGATCCGCCGCCCGTCCACGCCCCCTTCCATCGCATCCGAGCGAGAACACGCGAAGACAATCAGCACGCAACCAACGGCCTCGTATTTCGAGCTGCGACTACTCTGCGCCATCGATTGCCCAGCCATCCTCAAGGCGAGGCACTACAACAAACCCAGAACACGCTGCAGCAGGGAGCTTGGCTGCTGGACCACCCTATTCCACAATGGCTGAAAGCAGCAGTACCGATGCTGGTGAGACCCGACCAACATATGCGCTTCCTGTGGCTGCTCGGGAGCTGCTATACGCGGACGGCCAATGTGGTCAACCGGTAGACAAGACTTGGGGCTAACTCATCTTCCCTCCCACAGGCGCTCCGAACCTGAATCTCGGCCCCGACGAGAAACGAGTCTACGGCCAGCTGTTCCGACAAGCAGACACCGAGAGCGTCGGGGTGGTCACCGGAGAGATCGCCGTCAAGTTCTTCGAGAAGACCAGACTGGACTCGAGGATACTCGGGGAAATCTGGCAGCTCGCCGACCAAGAGAACCGAGGCTTTCTCACCCCAGCCGGCTTCGGTATCGCACTGCGCCTGATCGGCCATGCTCAGGCCGGTCGCGAACCCACACTACAAGTTGCTCTACAGCCAGGCCCCATCCCACGATTCGATGGCTTTACGCCCGCCCCTCCTCCGCTCGCTCCCGCGCCCACTGGCTCCCCTCAGCCCATCTCAGCCCAGGGCACCGGGAACGCCCCGATTCGAATCCCTCCCCTGACCCCAGACAAGGTCGCGCAGTATGCTGGCCTCTTCGAGCGCCAACAATTACAACCTGGCAACCTCCTCGGTGGCGAGCAGGCGAGACAGATCTTCGAGAGGTCGAATCTTCCCAACGAGACACTGGGCCGCATCTGGCAGCTCGCCGATACGGAGCAGAGGGGCGCGCTCGTGCAGACCGAGTTCGTCATCGCCATGCACCTGCTGACCAGCATGAAGTCTGGTGCGCTGAGAGCTCTTCCCAACATCCTCCCGGCGCCTCTGTACGAAGCTGCCACGCGGCGTGGCTCTACGGCCGGACGGCCGCAGAGCCCAAGTGGCCCAACAGCGCCAATCTCGGCGATTCCCCGCCAGCTTAGTGGGCAGGCCGGGCACCAAATCCCCATGCGAACAGCCTCTCCGTTGGCAGGTGGCCATGGAAGGTCTCCTCTGGCGCCCCAATCCACCGGCGATGCGTGGTTGATCACGCCAGGCGACAAGCAGCGATTCGACGTTATCTACGACAGCCTAGACAAGACCAAGAAAGGTTTCATTACAGGTGAAGAGGCGGTTCCGTTCCTGAGCCAGTCCAATCTCCCAGAAGCTGCCCTTGCGAATATCTGGGATCTCGCCGATATCAGGTCAGAGGGCCGTCTCAACCGGGATGAGTTCGCCGTGGCCATGTATCTGATCCGGCAGCAACGTATGAAACAAGGAGAATTGCCGCAAGTGCTCCCAGCAAACCTCATACCGCCTAGTATGCGCGCTCAAGCACGCCCATCTACAGCTACCAATGCTTTCGATGCGCCACCCCAACAACAAACCCCAGTCCAACAACCACCACCACCGAAGCCAGTATCCGCTCTTGATGACCTGTTTGGACTCGAATCTGCGCCTAGTTCTGCCACAGCATCTCAGGGCCCTGCACCCACATTAAATGACCCATTTGCAGGTAGCGCGAGTCCTCTCGCACCTTCATCGCCAGCCCGGGCTTCACCGACAGCGACATCTGGCTTCAAGCCTTTTGTTCCTTCTTCGTCGTTTGGCCGGTCGTTGAACCCTCAAGCCACGGGCGGGTCGGCATCCGGCTCTTTCCCGCAACCCGCTCCGCCTCAGCCTTCAGTGGCAGAAGATCTGTTGGGTGATTCGGAGCCTCAAACTCAGGCCAAAGGCAATGATATGAACGAGACGATGGAGCTTGCGAACCTGTCGAATCAGATCGGAACTCTTTCGAAATCCATGCAGGATGTGGCAGGGCAACGTAATGCCACACAGAATGAGCTCACTCAGACCTCCCAGCAGAAGAAGAACTTCGAGCAGCGCCTCGCTCAGCTTCGCACTCTCTATGAGAACCAGGCGAAGGAGGTGCGGGAGTTACAAGACAAGCTCAATGCCTCCCGCAATGAGACGAAGAAGCTTCAGGCGGAGAGCCTTGCTCTCGATGGCACCCTTCATGATCTGCAGACTCAATATCAAACAGTCGCGACAGCTTTGCAGGCTGATCAGCAGGAGAACGCCAATTTGAAAGAAAAGATAAGGGCTGTCAACGCGGAGGTGGCTTCTCTCAAACCCCAGATCGAGAAGCTCAAGTCCGAAGCCCGACAGCAAAAGGGGTTGGTCGCCATCAACAGGAAGCAGCTGACGACTAACGAGGGTGAGCGCGACAAGCTCAAGACAGAGGCTGAAGACCTCACGAAGGAGAATGCCGAGCTGGCAAGACAGCTCAGCCAAAGCCCGCCGCCGAATCCTCCGCCGCAAGTTGCTAGTCCTGCCCTCAGTAATGCCAGTGGTAGCAACCCTTTCTTCCGGAGGACTGGCAGCACAGACATGATGGGCGCTTTCGCCAGCCCCGGCGCGCCCAAGACATACAACGACAAGTCCTTTGACGATGTCTTTGGTCCTGCAATCCCAGCTTTCAAGCCTCAGACCACAGGGGCCTCGGCCGCTAGCACCGGGTCGTTCGCCACGCCCACATCAAATAGCCCCAATGTGAGCAGGAACCCGACCTTTGCGAGTGAAGCGTCCACAACAACCCCTGTCCCGCCTGAGCCGCGTCAAGTAAGCTCAAGCATCCTGTTATCGTTTGTCTCCTCGGCGTAGACCGACGACTGGACTAACAATTGATAGGTTTCAACTCCCGCTGGAGAAGTACCTCCCCCTGCCCCTCTTGAGGCCACCGCCACGGGAGGCTCGACTGCAGAGGCCAAGGCGCCGGAAGCGAAGGTCGCCGATCCTGGCTCTTTCTTTGACGGTGCGAAGGCGGATCCTCCCGCTGCGTCCGGTGGGGACCCCTTTTCGGCGATGGATGAAGCCAGGGCCAAGGATGACTTCGAGAGCGCCTTCGCCAGTTTCAAGAACTCGAAAGCACCAAGCGCCGCACCAGAGGATTCATCGGCGCCGGAACAGCCCAAGGCTCGGTCGGCTTTCGACTCGGAGTTTCCACCCATTTCCGAGCTCGAAAAAGACGACGATTCCGATTCTGAAGATGACCAAGGTGGTTTTGATGACGACTTCGCTCCAGCAAGCCCTCCTCCCAACCCGACGGCTAAGCCAGAGTCGCCGTCTCTGGCCAAGGCAGTCTCTCCAGATGCACCAGCTGCCGGATCCGAGGAAACAGCTAAGGAGACAGCGGATGACATGTTCGGTAGCGCCCCACCTCCTGGCAGCTTCCCCGAGCCCGAGCAGGCGCCAAGCACGGAAAACCCGGCTGCTGCCGGCAGTGACGCCACGACGGCAGGAATGTCGAAGCAAAGCTCTACCTTCGATGATCTCGATGATGATTTTGCCGATCTCGAGGATGCCAAGGAGGGTTCGGCCGACGACGACTTCCAAACCATTAGTAGGTCGGGGCTTGACGACTTCAACGCCACTTTCGACAGTCCTCCACCAGCAGCCAGGAGTGACGCGACAGCAGCTCCCCCGGGCAGCAGCCACGGCCCTGCAGCCCCTTTCAGCAACGAGAGCACATTCGACTTTGCCAGCATCGACAACGCCGCCTCCCAGACATCCGCCGCGGCTCCGACCGAGGGCGCCTCTAAGGGCCCTACACAGCCGGACAACCACGATTGGGACGCCATCTTCGCCTCGCTTGATGACGCACCGCCGGCAAAGACGTCAGCAAGCCCACCGCCGCCAGGCAGTGCAGGCAGCGGAGCGGCCCCGCCTGCGGCAGCCGCAGCAACTGAGCCCGGCAAGGAGGCTGGGAACAATGGACTTCTCACTGGGCCGAGGCCAAATGCGCCGGGCAGGGCTCTCACGGAGGACGGCGAGCACGACGACCCGATTCTGAAGAACCTGACCAGTATGGGCTACAGTAGGGGAGACGCGCTTAATGCGCTGGAGAAGTACGACTACAACCTGGAAAGGGTAAGTTGAGCCATTGCCTGACTCTCGTGTTCTTGAGCTTTTGAATTCCGAGATCTTTTCTTGCTGACCTCAGAATTAATATGTCGTGACTCGGCTAACGCATGCTTCCTTTAGGCCGCTAACTACCTGGCCTCTCAGTCATGATCGTGTCACATTACGAGACGGAAGAACTTAGATCTGGCTGTTCAGTGTTGTGGAGAGTTCTTGGTTCAGTGCCGACATGATGATCTCGAGCACGGCGTGATGTTAGGATTCGACGGGGGAAATAGTTGACGGGGGTTGTATAACGGAGCCTACAGCAGAGTAGCTGCAGACATCAGGGAAAAGGCTCAGCATTTTTTCTTGTACATCCACCTCTTTCTATCAATGCATATCGCATCCAGGAGAAGGTGACCTGGCCTGTCCTGGCTTCAATGTCCAGGCCTGCCCTTGTCTCGTGGATGGGGAGTGGCGGGATGAGCGCTTTCGATTTTTCCACAGCTTATCGCATGTGCCGGAGGATGGTGTTTAGTAGGGTTCGCTTGACTAGCGAGCATATACAATTAATGTGTACTATGATACAATGGAGCCTGGAGACATCTCTTCATAAAGTTGGTGATACCTCGGTGCCGATGTGGGCTATGCCGCAAGACTCGGGTTGCTACCAGGAGCACAGTCTCATCGCATCGTGCAACACCAATGGGTGTTATGCTTGAAATAGTGAAGATTTGCTCTCTGGTGAGAAGTACACGCAAGATGCTGCAGCAGCCGCTTCACCGGCTGTGCCTGACCTGCCACATACGTTTCTGTTGTTCCAGCTGCTACTTCAGCTGTGTCGTCTCGATGCCCACCGCGTGAAACGTTAAAAAGTAGTAAATACAAACGCAGTGCCCCTATTATTGCTCTTGCGTCAGCCGTCCCCACGGGAGGGACGGCACAAAGTATGATTCAGATGCGAAGCAAGAAATGCCCAGTTGTCCCCGGCAAACGAAGTATGTGTTTCCGTCGTTCTGACGTTCGGGCTCCTCACCTCCCGTTGTCCATCTTGTGTTCCTTTCCTCAGGGACTCCATACTCGCCATATGCAACAGACGCCGGGGTTTAGCTCAGGTTGCTAATAGCAATCCCATCACCGTTCACCTAGCGCAGATTCTATTGGCCAAGGGACATGGAGAGGTCGATGTTGAGCTCCTTGAGGAACAGCTCGCCGAGGGTGGAGCCGTCGCGGATGTAGACCCAGTCGCCGACGGCCGTGTCCTCCTTCTGGCTCTGGCCCTCGCCCGAGACGACGTAGTCGTAACGCTTGGGGCCGGATATGGGGCTCGACAGCCAGATCTGCTTGTTGGGCGGCTGCTTGTTGATCACGTAGGTGCCGATGTCCGGGAAGACGAAGGTCAAGACGCCAGCCTGGAGAAGAGGGGCTGGGGTTAGTAAAAGAGCTAATAGGAAGTGCTTGTGGTTGGGGCTTTGTGATAATATGGTTGGGGGGGGGGGGGCTACGAACCGAGTACTCGACCTCGATGGACTCGTTCTTGTCGGCGAGGGTCTCCAGCTCTGACACGATCACATCGAGGTACGCGTCGGCAACCTCGTGGTACTCTCCGTCGGTAAGGTCGGCCGGGATGGCCTTAACACCATCATCTTGGACATTGGGAGGGGCGGGATCGTCAGAGTCAGGCAGGATACCTCTGGTTTGAGAGGGAGTAGTTGAAAGGAATCTCGACTTTGTCATGAAGAAGGGGACCAGGAGAGCTCTGGAGGTGGGTGCAGCAACAGCACGTCGAGGCGCAAACAGAGCTGTGCGGGTAGTGGAAGTGCGCAGGCCGCGGGCGACAATGCCGGTGGTTCTTGAGAGGGATTGTTTGGTCATTTTGAACGGAGTAAGCGTGACAATTGGCTGTGAAGGAGAAAAGCTGAATGTCTGGCCGTAGGATCTGGCGATGCTGCTGGAGCTTGTGAACAAGAGACACTGGAAGTCGTCGAGTTGTTGGTTGGGGGCCGCGGGGAGGGGAGATCTCGAAGCTGTTACAAGGTGCTGATGGATGGGCGAACTGGATGGAGCTCTCTGCGCACGTCAATTAGCAAGGCGCCCCACCTTCTCCCAGTACCCAGGTAGCTTTCCCCAGCTTTTCAGGGGTCAAGTCTGTAGTCCGTGCGTCTGCCGTCTTGACCGTCTGACCGTTTATCCCTCCGTCCGTCTGAGCAGCACGTCACGTAATCGCGGGGCGTATTGGCCGTCTGCACTGCGACGCTCCCATTTCACGGCATATCATCTCGAAGCACTTTAACCAGTGGGCAACTGGCTACCCTCCGAAGTACCCAGAATACTGCGCCGAGGATCTCAGAATGATCAACGCCTTTCTGGTCTTTAATGGCCAAGGCCAACCACGCCTGACGAAGTTCTACACACAGCTCGTAAGCCGTCCATCCGCTGGCCGTCAGCCCAAAGACCCTCGTCGCAAACATTACTGATGCTTCTACAGGACACCAGCATACAGCAACGCCTCATCTCCGAGATCTTCACCCTCGTTTCCAACCGTCCAGCTGGCTCCTGCAACTTCCTGCCACTGCCTCCTCTCCTCGCCGCTTCCGGCACCTCCCACTCGTCCGGCGACCAACAGCACAACGACGTCCCTTCCCTGGTGACATACCGACACTACGCAACACTCTTCTTCATCGTCATCTCCACGTCCACCGAATCCCCGCTCGCCCTGATCGACCTGATCCAGGTTTACGTCGAGGCACTGGACAAGCTGTTCGAGAATGTGTGCGAGCTAGACCTGATATTCAACTTCGAGAGCCTGCACGCGACGCTGTCCGAGATGATTGTCGGGGGCGTGGTAATAGAGACGAATTTAGAAAGGATTGTGGCGGGCGTCAAGGCCCAGGGCACAGTGGCGAAGAGACCGGTCAACGAATCTAGGAGTACGGGGCTGGGCGCTGGCCTTGGGATGGGCGGGAACTTTGTCTGGGCTGGGAGATGAGGCGAGCTCAAGCACGACGTTAATGTCTTATGATGGGCCTGCGGCAAATGCAGACAGGGCTAGACCATCAAAACGCGCATGGGCAGTGGGCAGCTCAGAGCAGCGGTTGACTTGCTCACGTACAACGGCTGGCGCGGTACAGACGCAGTGGCTAATTACCTCCGATCGAGAAGAGCAGGGCAGTATAAAAGGATGGCAGCTTGGCACTGGCATCCGGGTGTGAGGAGAGAACTTCCATTGCCCTAATGCTCGGGTCTATAACCAATTGCTATGCCCTGGGTATCCCCAACCAAACGCCTAGAAATGCAGCAAAACCAATGGCTAGGCCACTGAGAACAACCTCAACGAGCCCGTGGTGAGCTCTCAGGGGAAATCTTCTGTTTAGGCCCTCCAGACTTGGGCTCATACTCAAATCCAAGAAAATTCCAGAAACTTTTGCGAATCTGTGTCTCCCTGTTAGTCGTCGCCTATGCACAGCCAGGGTATGCTGAGACGTACATCATCAAATGGTTGCCGTTCCTGCTTCCAGTCCATAAACAGAGCTGCGTAGACAATGACCGCTTGTTTATTATCAGCAATTGCTCTTCTCTGCAGGTCACACTCCTGGTCGTCCATATTTCATCTTGACGTACAAGTGACAGTGAAGAGTTGCACCAGCTTGATGAACTTTACCCATCGCGGCCGTTCCGCTGCGATGGCCAACCTCCGCTTGAACTTCTTCTCGAACTTGAGCTGCTCCTGCGGCGACAATCTCTTGAAGTCTGGCGGCCAGACCTTCTTCGGAGGGTAGAGCTCCCTCATCTTCCGGACATACTCTGCGCTGGAGGATGGCTTCGTGCCTTGTGCGGCCCTTCTGACCAGTGTTGAGAACATTTTCGGTACGAGATCAAGGCAGCTGTTGTCTCAATATCGAAGATGAGCTGATTGATACGGTCCGGGCAGGTTGATGTGAGGTAAGGCTGTCCTGCGGCTGTCCAGCTCTTTAAGGAAGCCGTCAAAAAGCCTTCCACAATTCGCCGCACCCACTGACCTGCAGTACAGCCCCCTGCAAGCTTGGCTCGCTCGGGAGCCGCCTCGAGACCCCTGTCGTGCATCTGTCGGCCTGGCTCATGGCCTGGGGGCCCACCAACCCCGCGATCCGTTCCTGGTGCGAAATTTTGGCCCCTCCAAAGCCAGCAGACGGAGCATTTGCACACCTGCCCATCGTGACTCAACTTTGGACCTGGAGCACCTATCAGCCTCGCATCTCAGCCCGCTAAAAGACCGCCACAGACGAAGGGTGGTGAGTCAATTCTGGGGACAAATCGTATATACATATTTTCCTGACCTTCTCCTTCCCTTACAGATACCGTATTACTAGTGCTGCAAGCGACAGCAACCACCCATCATGGCGGCACCCAACATCGTCGTGCCCGTCTCAAAGACGAAGGAGCTCAAGGGTGTAGGTCTTTCGGCCGCCGATCTGCTTTCCTTCATACTCACCCTGCCTCTGTAGACCGAGAAGCGAGACGCCCTGGTTGCCTGGGAGAAGCAGATTCAAGCGAAATGGGAGGCCGACGGAGTCTTCCGGCCAGATGCTCCAACGACCGACGAGATCCCTCTGCACTCGATAAGCCCCAAGGAACTCCGAGAGAAATATCCTAAATTCTTCGGCACCATTGCGTATCCTTATATGTACGCTCCATCCCCTTTAAACGTCCATCTACACCGAACATTCGAGGAGTACAACACAAGCAGGCTGTAGGGGTTGTGGTGCTGACATGGCTACTGGGTAGGAACGGCGTCCTGCATGTCGGTCACGCATTTTCAGACAGCAAGATCGAATTCATGGCTGGATGGGAGAGGATGCAGGGAAAGAGAGTCCTGTGGCCCCAAGGCTACCACTGCACCGGTCTCCCCATCAAGGCCTCTGCGGATAAGATCGCAAACGAGGTCAAGCTGTTTGGCCAGGAGTTCGAAAATTACAACGAGGACGTGGAGATCCCAATAGAAAAGCCGGATGGCAAGGAGAAAACCGTGCAGGCCAAGAACGAGGATGTCACCAAATTCAAGGCCACCAAGGGCAAGGCGAACGCCAAGACGGTCAAGGCCAAGTACCAGTTCCAGATCATGGAGTCGGTCGGCATTCCCAGGAATGAGATTCACAGGTTTGCCGACGCGAATTACTGGCTCGAGTTCTTCCCGCCTCTGTGCAAGCGAGATCTTTCGGCTCTGGGCTGCAGAATCGACTGGAGGAGACAATTTGTCACCACTGATGCGAACCCTTACTACGATGGTGAGAATACGCTGGTGTATATTCCCTTTTGAGATGTCTTCCTGCTAACTTACCGTCCCAAGCATTCGTAAGGTGGCAAATGATTCGCCTCAAGGAGCTAGGCAAGATCAAGTTCGGAAAGCGGTATACGATTTACTCTGTCAAGGATGGTCAGCCTTGTATGGACCACGACCGGAGCGAAGGAGAGGGTGTTGGCCCCCAGGAATACACTGCTCTGAAGTTAAAAGTGCTGGAATGGGCCCCCAAGGCGGCTGAGGCCATCAAGGGAAAGCTCCCTGAGGGTTCTAATGTCTTCTTCGTTCCCGCGACCCTGCGGCCAGAGACGATGTACGGCCAAACGTCATGTTACGTCGGACCCAAGCTTGCCTATGGCGTTTACCAGGCTTCCGACAACGACTACTACGTCATGACGGACCGCGCCGCTCGCAATATGTCCTTCCAAGGACTGCTGAAGGAGGATGGCGTCGCACCCACATCCAAGGCTGAACTGAAGGGATCTGACTGCATCGGAACCTTGGTGCATGCACCTCTGTCTCTGCACAAGGACGGCGTCCGTATACTGCCTATGGATACAGTCCTTGAGACTAAAGGAACCGGTGTGGTTACCAGCGTTCCCTCGGACTCTCCTGATGACTACGCGACCGTCCGGGAGCTGGCCAAGAAGGCCGATTTCTATGGGATTCAAAAGGAGTGGGCCGAGCTGGAAATCTTCCCCATCATTTCCACGCCTAGCTATGGAGATATCTGCGCCAAGACCCTCGTTGAGAAGCTGAAGATTGCGTCGCCGAAGGACACCAAGCCCCTGGCCGATGCGAAGGAGCTGGCTTACAAGGAGGGATACTACCAGGGAACTCTCCTAGTAGGCAAGTACAAGGGCGAGAAGGTCGAAACTGCGAAGCCGAAGGTTCGAAACGACCTGATTGAAGCCGGCGAGGCCTTCGCCTACGCCGAGCCCGAGGGCGTTGTTGTCAGCAGGTCTGGTGACAAGGTGAGCAGCCGTTTTGTGTTGACATATTCACACATGATAGTCCCCAAAGCTAACATCGCGTTTCTCTAGTGTATTGTGGCACTGATGGACCAGTGGTACATCAACTACGGTGAGGAGCAGTGGAGGGACCAGGCCATTGACTGGGTTCAAAACAACCTGAATACCTACTCTGCTGAGACAAGGAATGCTTTCGTTGGCGTCCTGAACTGGCTGAACCAATGGGCCTGCGCAAGAACGTATGGTCTGGGTTCGAAGCTGCCTTTCGATCCGACGTTCCTGGTCGAGTCTCTGAGTGACTCTACGATCTACATGAGCTACTACACCATTGTTCCATGGCTACACGCTGACCTTTTCGGACGGTCGCAAGGCAAGGGCAAGATCGCCCCCGAGCAAATGATTGACGAGGTCTGGGACTACATCTTCTGCAGGAGAGAGCTGAGCGACGATGTCCTGGAGAAGTCCAAGATTCCCAAGGCGACCCTGGAAGGCATGCGCCGTGACTTCGAGTACTGGTACCCTCTGGATGTCCGTGTCAGTGGAAAGGACCTCATTCCCAACCATCTTACCTGTAAGTGAACTTGGTACTCTTCTATTCGTCTTGCGATGGCTCAGGCGAAGGAGATGTTTTGTCTTATGGAACTTTCCAGCGAGCAAGACATAATTGAGCCCTCTGAGTTTGTTGCAGATTTGCTGACCATGTATTTCAAGTCTTCCTCTACAACCATATTGCTCTGTTCCCCGAGGAGTACTGGCCCCGTGGAGTTCGTGCCAATGGACATTTGATGCTGAACGGCGCTAAGATGTCCAAATCGACCGGAAACTTCATGACCCTGGACGACACTGTCAAGAAGTACGGAGCCGACGCCGCTCGTATTGCTCTGGCGGATGCTGGCGATGCCAACACCGATGCCAACTTCGAAGAAGACGTCGCGGATAACGGAGTCCTGCGACTGTTCAACAACAGGGAATGGATCGAGGAGGTGTCCAAAGACCCAGAATTGAGGACTGGGCCCCTGAACTCCTACCAGGACGTCCTGTTCGACAACGAGCTGAACGCCCTGGTTGCCGAGGCCAAGAAGGAGTACACTGCGACAAACTACAAACTGGCTCTGAAAGCCGCATGGTTCGACTTCACTTCCGCAAGAGACTTCTATCGTGAGGCCTGTATCGGCGCGGGTATTAAGATGCACAAGGAACTGATCTTCCGGTACTTTGAGCTGCAAGCCCTGGTCCTAGCCGTTGTTGCGCCACATTTCTGCGAGTGGATCTGGCTGGAAATATTGAAGAAGCCTCAGTCCATCCAACTGGCTCAGTTCCCCGAGGTGCCTGCCGTCAACCCTGGTCTGTCAGCTGCTCGAGACTATGTCCGCCACACATCCAGCAGCATCAACAGCGCCGAGTCAGCCCAGCTGAAGAAGAAGGCTAAGGGCAAGGAGACTGTCTACGACCCCAAGAAGCCCAAGCAGCTGACGTAAGTTAATCCGATCTCACTCTCTTTGACTATTATGTCTTCAGCGTCGATAGTAGCATTTGACTGACCGGTTCCACAGTATCTTCACAACCGATAAGTTCCCTGCCTGGCAAGAAAAGTACATCGAACTGCTTCGCGAGAACTGGGATACCGCCACCAAATCTATCACCAACGAGAAGGAGCTCAACGGCAAGATCGGTAAGATGGGCGAGATGAAGAAGGCGATGCCCTTCGTCATGCAGCTCAAGAAGCGCCTGCAGTCTGGCGAGGAACCCTCAGTTGTGCTGGAGCGCAAGCTTGCCTTTGACGAGCAGCAGACGCTGCTGGACATGGTGCCGGGCCTGAAGAGGTCGACCGGTTTCCAGAGGATAGTGGTCATCAAGATCCAAGAGGGCACCAAGAAGGGCAACGACCTGACGGATGGTGGAAAGGAGGTTGATATCAGCAGCCCCATCGGTGACAATGCTGTGCCTGGGGTGCCAAGCTTCTTGCTTGAGAATTTTGAGGCGTAGAGTCGGTTAGAGAGAAGAGTGGTGTGACTAGATACTAGACAGGAGTGACCAGCAGAAGATGATAAAATCAAAATATTGGTTGTTAGGAAGTAAACACGATGCTCAATGATCAAACGGCACACTGGAAGTCCTCGGCATGGGATGAAATGGGAATTTCTTGGTTCCATCAACACTGATGGCATACCTGAGCACCGTACAGAAGCCCAAGATCCCACACCAGGAGAGTTCTCTCCTGCTTACTTTTTTCTTTCTTGGCTTGAGACAACGCCCACTACGAATCCAAACGGGTCCAGTCGTAAGCATTCGAGGTCTTCAAGGAGCCCTTACCCAAGATTGCACGTGCAAAGTGCCAGGCGCTGAAATGAGAAGGTCAATAGCCCAAGGGCTCGAATGGGGCGACAACGAATCCAGTAGGTTTTGGTTGAGCTTGAGCACCGAAAATGCAAGCTGAAAGTCGTACTGATATGGGTTTGTAAAAATCCCAATGTGACAATGAGACTCTTTATCTCCAAGACTTTAAGACAACCCACGATGGTGCTGTTTCGAGGTCTGCGACGGGCTCTAATCAAATCCTACGAGCACATATCTGACTCGACACCGTTGCTTGGGGCTGAAGGATGCACCAGCCAGCCAACATACAATGCCGCCGCAGACTAGAGGTTGGATTGAACAGGGCCCAGCCCCCTAGCACCAACACACATACAATTCCATTTATGGCTTTTGGCCAGCCTATAGGAACGTACGGATTTGGCTTCGCTGCATAAGCGCAGTGCTACCTATCCACCTTAAGAAGTATCCACTACAAAAAGAAAAGAATAAGAGTGCCCACTAACTCACAACTTGGTTGACGGCTTGGGTACGTCCTTGATTCATGATTTGCCTTGGTCGAGGTTAGGACTGGAGCCAGATACCGCCCAAGTGACAGAATGTTAGAACCAACGTCGTTCAGGAACTCTGCCATCGGCTTATTTGGCATCCTCCTCGCAATCATCTGGCTCCGACGAAAGCTGATGCCAAAACCATATCCAGGCATTCCTTACAATGAGGAATCCGTTGGACGCATCACGGGAGATATCCCAAATTTGATCCCAATCATCGAAGCCACTAACGAGTTCTCCAACACGCTGTTCACGGTTACAACCCAGAAGCTAGGCGTGCCTATCGCCCAGCTGCTGTTCCCTGGGATTCGCAAACCCATGGTGATCATTGAAGATCCTAGGGAGATCGAGGATATCATGGTTCGGCGGAACAAGGAATTCGACAAGGCGCCAATGGCAATAGACATGTTCGCACCCATGTTTCCACACGCAACTCTTTCCCAATACACAACGCCGGAGCTGCGGGCGCAGAAACGACTCTGGCAGGATGTCATGAACGCCGAATTCCTCCGCAGAGCAGCAGCCCCCAATATACACAAGGCAGCTCTGGAGCTTGTGGATCTGTGGCGACTTAAGGCAGCATCAGTCTACAACGACCAAGCGTTTAAGGTTCACGATGACCTCAAAGACGCTGCCTTGGACGCCATGTGGGTAGCTGTTGTGGGCGAAGAACCAGGCTTGACGAGATACAACGCCAAGAAGCTGGAGGAACAGCTCGCTGGAGACCAAAAATTAGACGATGAGCCCGCCCCGCGAGGTGCATTCCTTAAGGAAGAGGTCCGCTACATCGGAGCAACTATCTCTAAGAATTCCAATCATCCTCTACCGAAGTGGGCTCAAAAGTTCGAGACATACACACCACGCTATCGGAAATTCAGACGGACTGTCCTTTCGGGAGTTGAACGTGTCATGAAGAAAGCTGTTGAGCGGTTCCAGCTGCTGGAGACAGGACAGCTTGAGTCCGATGCTTTGGACCAGTGTATGATGGATCTGGTTCTTCGCAGGCAGATTCTTGAGGCCAGAAAAGCCGGCAAGCCCCCGTCAGACCCCACCAAGGATATTCACATGTTAGATGAGTTATTTGTCATGCTGGTCGCTGGTCATGATAGCACCGCCAATGCTATCACATGGTTTCTGAGATTCATGGAATCCAATCCAAGCGTTCAAAGCGAGCTTCGGGCTGCGCTGCGTGCTGCTTTCCCTGGACCGGACCCTCCAACCGTCAACGAGATAATCCAGACTGAGATTCCTTATCTTGACGGAGCTTGCGAAGAAGGTCTCCGTCTCGCCGGTACTGCGAAAGCCATGCTTCGTCAGGCAGTAGTTGACACCCAGGTGCTTGGATGCCCGATCCCGAAGGGCACGGAGGTATTCCTCAACCTACACATCAACCGTCAGCCTGCTCCTATCGACGAGGCCAAGCGCAGTCACACCAGCCAAGAGGCCGCGAGCAAGCGCGGAGATGGTTTTCAGGGACCGGCAGGCCGTGACCTTGGTCGCTTTGAGCCAAAGAGATGGCTAGTGAAGGGCGAATCTGGCAAGGAAGTTTTCAATCCATATGCGCTGCCCAGTCTTGCCTTTGGTGGCGGATACAGGGGTTGCTTTGGTGAGTCCTTCAGAATGATTCTCGTGTTCAATTTGATTATTTACTGAACTTGCATCAGGCCGCCGTCTGGCTACAATGGAATATCGCTTTTTGGTGGTTCTCTTGACCCTGAACTTCGAACTTCTGCCACTGCCTGAGGACCTGCGCGGCTGGACCGCGCAAGAGAAGATCTTCAGGCATCCCGACTATCCTTATGCAAGATTGAAGATTCTATGAAGGCAAAATAAAGATCAAATAAGGCTCAGAAGCGCAATTTACGGAGTGTCGAAAGGGCGCTAGGACTTATAGCTCACTGTGTTTAGAACAGATATTGTACAACAAAATTATGAGTTTCTGTACATATCCTGTTCATCAAGTCACTTTTGGATTACGAATACTAGCACTCTCTCCTCTGGGATAAACTCCTACAGAAGAAAATCCATGTTTTGCCATTCAATGTCCTTTTGAGACCCATATGTATGCCTAGTGCGATACTCCCTTTGCTGCCTCTTCCAACTTTCACCGACACATGCGTAGGAAGACAAGAAGACTACGTTCGTCTGTGACAAGTGCGGGAAAGACCTTTCCGGGGCAGACTGTGAAAGAACACATGTGCTGTGAAAAGAAGTCGAGGGCTAGGGTCAGGGCTGTCAAATTGAAAAGTAATCTGTTGTGAACAGGATAGAGTAGGCGGACGCTGAATCTAGCAATTGGCACGATCCCATTACCAATGCAAAGTGATGACACTACTATCACTGTCATATTCGGAGGTAGCGAAATCGTAGCAGAGCATTGCTGTGTAGAACGCGCAGGTGACACTAGAACCTGCACAGGCCTGCGATTGCCGCAGCATTGGCGGCATTCGCTGCTGTTGGCATGAGGAACAGCGCACTAGAGGCTAAGCTGCTTATTTTCGAAGAATATACAAGGGTATAAAGGTCGGCAAGTACAAGAAAAATGCATCAAAACACTGCCTGCGTGCTGTACCACGCCGCATTCATCGTGCTCATCACAGCCGAGAAGGCAGCTTCCGCCACCACAGGTTTGCAGTCCCGGTTGGCCGTGGCGAGGTGATCCTCAGCAAGGTCTCTCCATCGGCATCCTCGAACACGGTGTAGTTCCTGAGCTGGCTGGTTCCGACCCAGGCTGGGATGGTGGCCACGTCTAGGGGCCCGTGGATCACCTGGCCCGAGACGTTGCTGGCGGGAATGGCGTCGCTGACGGATAGAGGGCCTGCGTAGCACAGCAGGCTGGGCGTGAGGAGCGTGGAGTCAGCACAAGCCTGAAGGGTCTGGGATAGAGGGTGACAGATAGGAAAGATGGAGAAAAATTTCAGGTTTGGCCTGTCTACATACTGCTTGCCGACGGCTGCCCATTCTGCGTCCGTCTGGTTCGGCTGCGCCGGAAAGGTGAGGTCCAGGGGCCGCCACTCCGGCTCTGTGGCCGTTATTGTGGCTGACATCCAGCCCTCAGGTGTGTAGGTTAGGTGTCCTACTGGCGCGGCGCCGTACGCCTCGTCCAACAGGGCCGTACCATTTTGGGTGATGCTAGTGATGGTGGCTGATTAGAGTCTTGTGAATGAAGGTCTACGCTGGACTCGTTCAAGATTGTTCGTATCTTTCTACTCACACCGTGACATTCAAAAGAGCGTAGGTACCCGCGAGGGCGGAGATGATGTCTGATTTCATCTTCCTTCGAGAAGCGTTTGGAGGCTATGGTGAAATGAGTGGATGTCCCTAATAACTTGGGATATACAATATACTGTAATAGGATACAGAATAGTTGATCTCACAGAAGGTTTGCTGGCCAGCAAGCAGTTATTATTATAGTCTACAATCTTGCAAAGTACTCGATAAACGAAGGTATAACATGATTGATAAGCACCACACGCAGGGACGGTAGCATGGGCATGGCAGCATGAGCAATCTCACGATGGTAATATAAGTTGCGGGGCTAGGGGCAGCAGTCCCAGATAGGCTGGGATGGTTCGTGAATAGCTGCGGTATCCGTCCTTGCGGCAGGGCCGGTCGACCAGAATCAGGGGCCCTTAAAACCCAATTATATTGGAAGCTACAGGCCCTTTCCCTGTATGTTCATCCCATTGCCAAGCCAATCCCAACTTACCTCCGAATGCTTATTTCTGTTTTGCCTAGTCGGGAGCCACATTTATGGATCTTGAGAATGTTTTGACATGTCTCTTTCAACGATCACAACCTTCATGTTACCTCCAATCGACATGGGGCCGAAGATCGTTTCCTCTAAGAGTTCGAAAATCAAGGTCTGACGTTCTGTGGAGTTGCATGGAAACTTTTCAGGCTGAGGGGAATTCAAATGGAGCACCTATCTCCACCGTCGCCTTGTGAACTCCTCCAGCCGATGCCGGCGGTTACTTCGACCTCGATGTGTGCTTGTCCGATGTGGTCTGCCGCTGCAGCTCTCGTGCACCTCTTTGAGGTACAATATCCAGACACGTTACTGTTGAGGTAATATAGTCGAGCACCAAACAAAGGAAGCCCTAGACTGTTTCAATACAGCGCGTGGAAGATGTCCAGCCAGGAATGTAATCACCGACCTTATGACGGCCTACTCCCTTCCCAAAACGAAGTAAAGTAAATGGTTTCAAGTCTATCACAGGGGGTAGGTTTTCTCGAGCTGCTGACTCGCCGCGGAAGGGGTACCTCAGGGGGTAACGTCGGCATTAAGTGTTCTTGCACCGCTGTCCGGAAGACCAGGGCGCTTGTGGATACGCAGGGAATATCGACTTACACGTGATATCTACGAGACAGAAGTTATACGCTTCTTATCAGCAAGGGCACCGTGAAAAATAGTATTGTCAATTCAGACGATGCATGGGGTTCTGGAAGAGCAGTCCAATTCAAGTAAAGCTAAGAACAGTTGTCGTTATTCTCGGACGTCCAAGAGGCCGAGAGTCTTGGCCTGCCGTACTTGGCCTACTGGGCCGATTCACTCTGAATAAACTTTGTATACGAGAAGAGGTCATAATGGCTCAACTAAATTAGGCTACCATGCATTGGGGTAAAGCTCACGATCTCATGCACTCGGTCCTTTGGATGCTTTCTTGATTATCCGCGAGCTTAAGCTCGGGTGCCCGGCTTGACGCGGAAACAGCGGCAAGGGAACGCAAGGCCGCGTTAATTGTAGCGTAAGCATCTGTTTTCCCCTGATGAGAATTATTGGCTGACCTTAGTGGAGCGTATCGCAACTGTATTGCAGATGAGGAACATGAGTTGACGATATACTCAAGACAAAAGGTCTTTTTGATACTCTAAAATATCGAGTCCCAAACTTGCAGCTATCAATAGGTACTGATTGGCTCCACCTTTAGAAGAGACTGCACAGCCGAGCACATGATAATCGATGTCCCTAGACCTTCCAAAGCTGGAAGCCCGTCGTGGACGGAGTAACATGAACGGCAGTGCCTACGCCGATCATCCAATGCATTCAGTATGAGGCCTCTTCTTGACTTCTAAGTGTGATATTTTAGAATGTAATACCGCCGCTTATCAGTGTCGTTCACACGATGGATCGAGGCTGAGCTCTCCCACGTCTCTCGTGACAAACGAAGTCAGAATTAATCAAATGGATTCAAATCCAAGGGCATATGATCGTGAATGAGCTTATCTGATACTTAGTGTCAGCCACAATTAAGGATGCCCCAATCGAATTAAGCACAAGAGATTGCTCATCTGTATACTTTTTTTTTCGTTGCTTGCACGGCCTGTTCTAAGAATGCTATATTATATTATCTCGATTGTCTTTCTTTGAGCTCGAGGTCTTTGCAGCCACGATTGTTCTCTCTCGTCAGAGGGCATGGGTACCGGTCCATAAATGCCAACTCTAGAGAACCTGTTTGTGCAGCCGGCTACAGAACGTAGTATCAGCCCGTGTGAGTCGAAGAAGTTGTTTGGGGTAGTTGTCAATTCCAGACAATACAAGCCTTCGAGGGCGTCAGTAGGCATCGGGATATCCGGTAGTGCCTGGAACGGGACCGTCTCCTCGCCTTGTTCAGACTCTGCTCTTAGCCAAATTACACAGCGCGAGTAGCCAAGCTGTGATGCAGTTCCCGGACAGATTACGAAGATTTCCCCTTCAAGATACAGCGATCCGCTATCAACTTGGCCGAATGGCACCAGGGTATTGCTCAAGACAATTTCGTAGCTGATCAGGCTCACTGTGACTTGCTCATTCAAATTCGGTGGCGTGAAACGTATGTATGCTTTCACTGACGCCCAGGTCCATGTGGGAAATTGAGCAAGTTGACTGCGTGAGGATCGAGGCGACTGGACAGTCCACAGGAGATCTAACGCCAGGGAATCCGCCCAAAGACCTGCCAAATACCGATCTTCTGGTCTCGTGTTGGCGTATAGTGTGGCAACGGCTGAGATGGCTGGCAATTGATCTTCTTGATTCGTGAGGGCCCGCATAGAATAACCGTAGACCAAATCTCTCCAGGTTCCAGGTGAGATGCTTACTTCTGGCCGGCCTTGGCCCTGGCCGATTAAAAGCTCGGCTAGGCGATTGCTGACCAGATCACTATTTTCTTGATCGTTGTCGAGCTCGCGGCCAGTGCGACAGATCCATCGTAGGCCGAAGGTCCCATAAACCAGGAGCCGTCTCGAAATAAAGTGCTCTTGCAAGGTCCAAGCTCGTGAGTGTATCGGCTCGGGCTTATTTACCGTGAGTGACATGATGGCTGAGCCCAAATCACCGTACGGCCCACGATACCCCACGCGGACCAGTACAGCTGGTGTACACACATTCAGGAAGCCGTGCTGGCTGGATGTGGCACTAGCAGCGGATATTGTCATGACGCTATGCCGATAGATATCGAACATTCGATTGATTTCAATAGCCTTGTCGTTGTCGTCATCCTGGACAATACAGAGGCTGTCAACCCAAAGAAAGCGTATTCCAAGCTGACGAGTAGCCAGGACGGCGTTTCTAATGGTCGCTGGTTGGTCATCCAAGTCGAAACACTCTGTTCGAGCTATTAGATTTTCGCGTAGCGTCTTGCCCATCTGGTCGCCGCCCCAGCAGTAACTCAAGGCCACATACTCGAAGTGTTTATCGGACACTTCGGTGTCTAAGCGGATGATGTTGGAGTCGCTCTGTCCTACGTCAATGAGACGTAACGGCCTGAACGTAGCCCGTTCACGTTCACAGACCGCATGGTTTACAACGCAAGTCTTAAGCCACGTCTTAGCAACCTCAAAGACCTTCTGACTTCTCATATCTCTTGTGGGCTCCCTTGCGGATATCCAGCTGGCACTCGGGTCGCCTGTTGCTGTTAGTCATAGTAACACGGCTGTACTGTAATAACTTGACTTTTTTTTGTCAGCTTATGACTTGCTGAGACTTACCTGGCTCAGCAAATATGCGCCAGCGGCGACTGATCCAATACTGCATTTCCGAGATATCTTCATACCGGTACGGGTGCGTTTGCCCTTGCCTCTGGCCCCAACCACGTCTAGTGAATTTCAGGTCTAACCAATCCAAAGTTTCGCCGTCTTCTCTAGATCGGTGCTGTTCCAGCAAGAACTGCATCAGGGGACAGCCATGCCTGGTGCCCTCTTCCACATCAGATCTGGCAAGGCGGAGATTGTATGAGCCTGAGCTTCTCAATTTGCTTTCGTTTTGGCGAACGTCAATAACGATTTTGGCACAATGCTCACATGCGTGAGGAATGACAACATGAGATGGCCCCATCTCCGTAAATTGAAAGCTGGCAGACGTGTATTCTAGCATTGAAGATAGTGTTTGTTGACTGCAAAATCGTGATACGGACGTTAGGCAACTAGAGGTTGCGTAGACAGCCGCACACTTTAGGACAATCTGATTGACTGATTTTTTTTTGGGGGGGGGGGGGGGCATCAACTGGGTGCCCTAAGCGAGTTGGGAATAGCGAACTACTTCCCCGCACGGAACCACTGTATCGGAGCCACAGAGATGAGAGAACAGTTGGCTTGGCTTGCCTGGAACTCAGTTGGAGATAACTGGTCAAATACTGCTTTTTGATCAGTAAATTGCTCCTCATTTCTAACCTCATGGATTGGTCCAACTCCTAACTTCTCTTCTCCTCTAATGAAGTGATTCAAGCCCTCTTGTTGGCAGTGACAACCATGAACGTTCCATTATAAGGATCATAAAAGGAGATGGAAGGCAAGAAGCATGTCACGACAGCGTGTACGCGCTGTAGGCACCGTAATGTTAAGGTCCGTCCTGGATCTGGCCGGCTTCAGTTGAATCTCGCCGCTACGATTTCCTCTTTTCTGACTTTGCCGCTTCCTCGCTCGTAATTTCCGGCCCGTGTCGGTCTCCCAGAGCCTCACTCTGCCATTGGTGCCGGCCGTGTAAGTCACCCTGCCGTCTTCTAGGAAACCAGCCGGCTCAATGGTCTCAAAGCTCGGTATCACCTTCCGGGGTGTCCACGACTTTGCGTCCCACCAGATGCTGGTCTTGTCGCGACTGGCCGTGACCAGCGCGGATTCTAGAGCTGAACCTGGAAACAGGAGTATTGAATGAGAAATCGATTTTCTTTCACTTCAGCATATCTATTTTCGTCCTTTTTGTTGCATTAAACTCCAAATAAAAAAGAATCATAAATATATATATATTTAAAGCTTGTTGTTCTCTTATAATTTGGCCAATTGATACAAGAAATGCTTGTTAAAAAGATGTACATTCTGCAATTTGATGTGGAATTGTGCTCACTACTAGCATCGCCCTACAGTAATGTGGGCGCCTCACTGTGTCAGTGGACTGAAGTTCCGTGTGTGTGTGTGTGTGTGTGCGTGTGTGTGTATGAGACTGAGATGTCTGGTGTCGATTCGAGTCTCTCCTAGGTTCCGAGTTCGGAGAGCCTGGAGGCATACAATGTATTGAATTGATATGAATGACTGCACGTCTTGTCTGCTTAAATCAAACTGTCCAGTTCCATTCCTCAACATTGACAGTCCTTCGAACAAGACTGCAAGCATGTAATGAGTACAAGCCGATGTTCACACATCCATGTCATCGGCGAAGATACGCAAGTAATGTAGCGAGAACGGCACCTGCTGCCTAATAAGTCGATGTCGCTTTCTCTGGTGACGGGGTGACAACGTAGCTGAGGCCGAGAAAGACAAAACTTACCTGTTAAACCCGCAAAAATGTACCTGAAGTATTCATTGTTGAGTAAATTATTGACCAACCGAGAGATAGCCTGCAGATAATATCGGAACCCAGTATCTTGCGACGGCTGGTGCTGAAAGCGATTTCTAGAGTTGCTTAAGCGAATCTCATCTTCCGGGACTGTTTCCTTGTCATCACAGTCCTCTTGCCCCGCAACCGAAGCTGCTGCATTACCTGTGTCGATTTGGGTATCCGCTTGGATACTTGAAATTTGCTCCGACTGCTCGTCTAGTATCTGCAAGATGGTGTCCTTGTGATCGGTGTCCCTGTGATCAGACAGACAGATTTCAATGAATTCTCTCAGTGAAAAGTCCCGTCTGAAAGGTGCGCCGTCCGCTGATTGGGGACCGATTTCAATGTCCTGCCATAGTTCGGGAGAGTGAAATGAGTCGCTCTCATGGCTTGGGGCTGTAAGTTTCACCAAGCCTTGCCTACCGAAATTGAATAGAAAGTCTCTCGACACACTCCTTTCTTCATTCTCACAAACGGTGAACAAAAATTCAGTGTCTGCTTTATGTCGAAGACACAAACCACAAAGCTCGCTGCGATACTGTTCGAGCCTCCTGCGGTGCTCCTTTACGTCCCCAATCTTCCTCTCTCCTGAAGTCTTGGGGATTCCCCGATAATAATGTTCGCCCAGCATGTACATCAGAAAGTGTTGCCAAAATGTTAGGCCTGCTAGATTTCCCGAGAGGTGGGACCAGTCTTCAATTGAAAAGAATGGACAATAACTTGTAACGGTGTTTGGAGAAAGCCAGCCTCGTTCGAAAAGAGCTTCGAGGACACGCAGAGCGTGGTGGGCATTTCGATGACCCCATGTCATACCGTTGCGCATGCAACAGCATGCAATCATCGAAATTGTTTCCGGCTGCTCGAAAAGCTTATGCCGGTTAGCTATGCACCACAGGGGATAGTCGCAGAGGCCGAGCCAGGTCAGCCTGGGTAACGGGTCCGTAAGAAAGTAATCTTTTCGCAAGCCCTGTTCCTTGTTGGACACAGTCTCGTTAGTCGTTGAAGCTGTGTCTGTAGCGTCCCCGACATACTTGAGGACGGAACCATAACGGAATTGCCCGTCTTCCCCCGGCCAAGGAATCAGAAGAACGGTGTTGATAGATGTTAGTTCACTTGAGCCTCCTGTTGCCAGCATTTCTTGAAGACGCTCGAGATAGGTGAATGGCTCCCGATACAACTCGTAGCGTTCTAACATTTCCAAAAGCACTGTAGTCGTGATTCCTGATCGAGAGGTGTTGTATGCTGACGATGCCTTTTCATAGAAGATGTCGCTGACTATTATATTGAGGATTGCGTCAATGTGGTCGAAGCGCATCAAGTTCTGCTCCATGTCATGTTGGATTCTGTCTGTATGCAAGAATTCGGACACGCTTCGATGCACGAAATCCAGCTCCAGGGACCAATTTTCCCACGCTGCATTGCAATTGTTCTCATTTGACGGCGCCCATATTCGCATTTTATATGGCTCGACGAGACCTTTACACCAGCCAGCCAGCTTCTTGCTAGAAGATTGCGCCCTGTCTTTGCCGCGATTTCCGGTGAGGCTGTCGAAAGGGAAGACGTTATTGTTGTCCATGAAGAAATCTTTTCCGCTCTCATACTCTTCCAAAAAGGAATAGGCGAGGAGTGACATTCTGTAATCGCCATGTCTCTTAAGCTCCATGATCATGCAAAACGTCTGGTATGCCTTTCTTCTTGCTGACCTGCCCAGGGACTTGATTATGTGGCTGTAGAGGCTTTCCAGTTGCTCCGGGAGAACATCAACCTCTCGGGTCAGTTCATAACACGACATTCCATTCTCCAGGCCCTCTCTTAATGATTTCACTACCAGTGCTACCCATAAAAATACTCCATTGGCCTTGCTCATTATTAAGGAAACAAGATTTTCGAAGTGTCCTTCTGCGCTCACATGAGCAAGCTTGTCTCGAATGTAGGTGTTCATATCATGCCTCGTCAAATCATGAAGGCGGATTCTCAGTGTTGATGTGAATCCATCCATGAATACCGGATGCTCGCGACTCGATACGCAGATTTTGACATTTTCGGATGCTTTTACTGTCCAGTGGCAGAGTAACTTTACTAAGTCTCTATAATCGGCTTGTACGGTGGATTGGAATTCGTCGAGCCCGTCAATGAAAAAAGCAAAGCAACGCTTTTTGAGCCAGTCGTGAGATTCAATGACTGCTGCAAAGGCTTCTTTGATATCTCTCTCTGAAATTTCGATGACTTTGGGTGCAAGCCATGGCGCGGAATTGGCCCGCGCCCATTGAGCCGGCCAGACTTTGGGTACCAAATCAGGGCATTGGCTGAATATTTGGTAAAGAAGGCTAGTGTAGAGTCCTCGGAGCGACTTTTCATAGTCCGAACCAGCATTCCAAAAATAGAAATCGGCGATGGTCAACTCACGGCCGTCTGTGTCCACAAACTCAATCAGTGACTCAAACTCTGGCCGAAAATGCTGCGAATTCCGTGCTTACCTGCCCAGATTTTGAGTCTATCTTGAGTGCGAGAACTCTCCCGTATGTACTTCATGAGCGTCGATTTTCCAGAGCCGAGCTTCCCCGATAGGTGGAACACATCACGTGAACTTCCGCGAGCCAGCCATGTGTTAAGCTTGTCTCTCGCACGAGTTTTCTCAACATCTTCGATATTTCGAAGCTGAATGGCGGCCTCTTTAGCCACAGCATCCTCTGCATGCTCAGGAAGAAGTTCCGAAAACACTGTCTTATCAGTAGGCTTGTCTTCCAATATCCATTCGTATGTGTTAGAGTGTGTCTCAACCACCATGTTGGAACGTCGATTCATTCCTTCGAACGAAAGAGAGTTCAAGATTCTTTCCTGAGCGATTACGTTGAAAACTTTCTCCTCCTCCTCAAGAAGCATCACCAGCATCGGCTTGGCTTCCGAGGTTGCAGGGGTCAGACTGATGTTTTTGCGTAGCTGTGCGACCTGACTCTCAATTTTGTCCAGCTTGATTTCGTCCGCTTTTGATGCTTGCACCAAGATGTCGAGCTTCTCAAGGGTCTCCTTCCTACGTTTGTGTCAGCGGCAAAACCAGGCGGAGGCTTTGGAGGGCAGTTGAGCTGACCTTGTAAGGTGACTAAGTTGTAAATGTAGTTGACCCCGACATTCGTTAAGCCTTGCTTCTAAGCTTGCCCTCTCGCTGTCGTAGACCTTGTTTCGCAGTGCCGACAACAGACTTTGAGCTTTGGAGCCTGGGTTCTTTGATTTGACTTTGTCCAGCAATAAATTCAATTCAGTTGAGAGCCCATGGCATTCTTCAGCCAGAATCCTGAGACCTGAATCTTCTTCCACCTTGTCGGACGCTCTGGAGAGCAACAGCCCTGCTGACATATGTTGCATCTCTCGCATAATCGTTTCACGGCTTTTATTTTCCTCGAGCACCCCATGCTGAGAGTCGTGGATTTTCTGAAAGCCCTTTAAAAGACGGACGCTGAAGTCAATGAAAGAGATTATGTTGCTAGCAAGCCCGATTGCTGTTAGAGGATCCATGAAATTACCAGCCGAGAATGGTGAAGGTCAGGTGACAAGTACTGAGGGTTCAGTTTGAATGTAAAAAGCCGATGTGTTGAGCTGATCGGAGGATGGGAGTCAGCTTGAGTGCGCGAAGTTCGGTTGAATCACGGGTGATCCAGGCAAGTGAACGTCCCCGCTCTGGTACGATGACAGGGCGGGTTTGTACACCCAAGTGCTTACGGATTGTGCGACAAGGGGATAGGACGATGTGATTGGATGCCTCGGGCTTCCTCTGCTTCCTGCGCGTAGCGTTTTGAGCTGCGTGCATCTGTCATTGGGACCCACAGAGTGCTGCATCCAAATGATAAGTACATAGCTACGCAGGTCTGTCGATCAAATGCAGCGTGAGAACAGTGAAATAAACAGAGCAATAGATACGTAGTCATAGCCTGACAGATTCTCATATGGTCTTTTGGGCGCGTGACAGCAGACAAGGTAGAGGGAATCGAGTCTCTGATTATCCGAAAAGGTATATGGAATATGGTCTGATCATTTTATTCGCCTTTTGGAATTGACAGGCCACTTGGACATGAGCCGACACGATCATGTTTGGTAAGACCAAGGCAAGGAAGGTCAACAAGTGAGTCCACGCATTCAAGTAATCGTATATGAGGACGTGAAAAGAAGGACACATGTACGGGACCGCGAAATTTATCCAGATGTATGGGCTGTAGTTGACACGGTTGCGAAACTTACTCTCACCGGCGCAACACGAGGGCCAGGAAGCAAGATCTGTGTGGTTTCCACTAAACTCTGTCGTCAACCGTAACAGGCTAGCCGCCAGCCGAGCTTGTGCTGACACCCATCCGCCTTGCTGCCTGCGCAGTTATTGTAAAATAAGGATTCTGGGTTTTGAACACGTTTGCCATTGGTCCCATTTGACACATGAAGCATATTTGTCCTTCGAGTCCGTCGACATAAATCAGCATCAAAGAATTAACACAACTCAGGGCTTGCATCTCAAAATATTTCTGGCCGCCTAGAGGCCTTACTTCACAATCAATCTGGTCTAATAATCAAGGACCTCGAATCTACGAACGACGTACTTCCGCAATGTTATCACAACAAAAGAAAACTAGATGGGGCTTGTCCTTCATCATCCTCTGCATTGCCATCCTTCTGACTCCTCGTTGTCACGCTGGCCCTACTCCAGCGGGAGAGTATGAATATGGTACAGTCATCGGCATCGTCAGTCTTCCCCTTGATCCTGGAATTTCCTCTCTGCTGGTCTCAGTCAAATGTCTTCTTATGAAAACTGACCTTCCCCTGTGTTGGCTAGGACATTGGCAGTGTGAGCCTTACCATATCTAGAGCAATCAAAGGAAAACTCCTGCCACTCGGCTCGCAGCCAGATCCTGGATTAGACGTGAGACAAAAGTTTGCTGACTAGTCCTAGGAAAACTCACGAGTGGGAATAATAGAGAACGGCATACTTAATATTCTAGATCATATACCGTCCTGTGTCGCTATTACAGACAACGATGTTCTAGTGGGCAGAGGTTCGCACTTTTTTTCATCATCAGCTAGCAATCAGCACGGCCTAACAATTTCATAGAAGCAAAGAAACAGATGTTGGACAATCCTTCTCGTACCATATGTGACTTCATACCGCTCCTTGGCCGAAATGGGTCCGATCCGATATTACAAGAGGCCATCACAAGTCTGCCGTACCAGGTCAAAGAGGGCAGCGGTGGGCCAGTCGTCACCTTTGAGACGCGCGGGAAGAAAGGTTCATTAACGGTGGAGCGAGCCGCAGGTATCTTGATGAGTAACCTGAGGGACACCGCTGCAAAAATAATTGGCGATGACGTCCGGCACGCCGTGGTTGCAGTGCCGACCAGCTTCAACAACCGCCAGAAAGAAAGTCTCAAGGCGGCCGGTCACACGTACCACCTGAACGTGCTACGAACTGTCAGCGCCTCAACAGCCGCAGGCATCGCGTACGAGCTGGACAGCAAGAACGGCGAACGCAATGTGGTTGTCCTCGACATGGGTGCCAGCAAGTCCGAAGCGACTGTGCTCAACATCGACCAAGGGGTTTTCGAGCCTTTGACAACAGTGTCTATACCGATGGGCGGGCACCAGTTGAACAAGAAGTTCGCGCAACTGTGAGATATGAGGCTCCTCACTCGCATTATTGTGAAGCTGACGCTTGCCAGCATTGCCGCCGGATGTGCTGAAGAGGGAGTCATCCTCGATCAGCAGGCGCTGGCCGAGCTAGAAAAGGACATCGAGGCTGCGAAGAGATCATCGCTTGGACTTGGACCTGGTGACTACTGCACCGTCACTAGTTGTCACGAGAAGTGTCCTGGTCTGCGTCAGCAAATCAAAATGAAGAAGCAGGTCAATGACGGCATGGATGAATTCATCTCTACCGCCGTACTCGAACCTCTGAAGCGGGCACTGAGTGTGTAAAAGATTGAATGTTGTACTCGGAATCGAGGACTGATTGCTTTACAGAGAATGCGAATATGAAGTTGGAATGGGAATCGAGCAATCCCTGGTTTCAAAGGGCCGGCGTACCCTATATACCGTCAGACATCATCGATGTCGAGAGTTTCGTTCCCATTGGCGGTTTTAGCAAAATGCGAACGGTACGTGCTCCTCAGTTTCCAAACATACATGACGGCTGAGTAAAAGTTTAAAAGGTTGCTTGGCTTCTGAAAGGGCTTAGACACAAGATTCCCAAGGGTCCTGGGGACTTCGACGTGGATGAAGCTGTTCTAAAAGGGGTGGCCATGCAAGCTAAAGTGCTCACAGAGTATGATGACAACGATGGTTGCAGGTTGTTCGATGTGAATATGCTCAGTCTCGGTCTGGTATGTTGCCAAATCACCCAATAGAACACCCCTGATGACTGTGCCAACATTCAATACAGGAAACAGGAGAGGGGTACATGCGCAAGATTGTTCCGCGCAATATGCCGATTCCCACCCGCAAGAGACAGGATTTCACCACGGCTTACGATAACCAAGAGTCCATGCTCATCCGTGTGTTTGAAGGCGAACGTAGGATGGCTAGGGACAACTTGCTCCTGGGAGAGTTTGAGTTGACGGGCATACCTCGAGCACGTCGACATGTCCCTCGGGTTGAAGTTGCTTTCGAGGTTGATGTATGTTCCTACTCTCAAGGGCGACGACCATCACCATTGTAGGATACAGCTAAAGAAATGTGATAGGCCGACAACAAACTTCGTGCTACTGCTCAGTATAGGGGTACGACATGAAACTGGTCGCAATCCAGGTTTAGAAGCTGACTTGTATACAGACGGGAACATTGAAGCATCAATTCGTCTTGTACAAACAACAAATGACCCGACTGAACCGAAGACACTTGCTGATGGACTTACTAGAATAATACTGCCTCTATAAGAGGAATTGAGTACTCGGAACTCGAACGGCTGGTATACGAAGCAGAGTATCTCTACCTGAAGAATTCCGAAAGACCTTCGTGAATATGTGCTTTGCTGACTATGTCACAGACAAGAGTTCGAAGAAACTGGGCCGGTCGGCGTACCGACCATGGAGCGCTACGTCGAGTTTGTGGAGGGGGCTATGGACAGAGGAGACGTTATCGATCCGCCCGGAGCTACCGATGACTGGAAAGAGTATGAAAAACCAGCCCAAATTGGCGGAGCAGGCTAACGTATTTTATCAGAGAAGCTCGCGGTGTCGTCCAGGCTACAAGAGATTGGCTGGCCCGCGACTCTGCGACGGCCTCGATGGCGGATTTCGACCGAGAGAAGTCAAAGCTGTGGGACGTGTAAGTCATCGGTCCATTAAAAACTCAAGAGACTCATTTACTGACTTGTGTATGGCCTAGGGCGCGCAAGTTGCTGAGTTATGATCCTGTCGGCAGGGTGTACATTGTTGGTAGTAAGATGCAGCGTGACAGAGTACAGCATGATGAGCTTTGAAACATGGGCCAGTTTTCAAAATGAGCCAAGACTGTCATGAAAGCAGCAGTATCTTCAGACAGACAGTCAAATTAGAGGATGCATTTGAGGTGCGAAGCGCTCGAATTTGCGTAATTCATTGCATTCGAGATGAGCTACGGCAAAATCCAGACTCTAGGAGAGAAAACTGCGTTCAATATATGAAAGACCACCGCACAAAGTAATTTTCGTTCATCGCCCAACTCATGCCACGGATTTAGCTTCTATAATCTAGGACACACTGATCTATGATCTTTGCACGCAGATGAAAGTCTTTTCTAGCTGACAATCATCCAAGACTAGACCAAAGCAAACCTCAAGGTCACATGTCACCAACCCGGCCATGTAGCATGCAACCCACCACCCAAAACCCATAAACCACACTTAAGCCCACTGCTTCCTGAACTTCTCGTCGAATTGCTGCTGGACCATCTTGAACATCCGCAGCACCTGAGCGAGGTTTCTCTCCCCATCACCCTCCCACGCGGGCCCAGCAGCCTCGGCTGCAGCTTCGGCCGCCTCTGCAGCGGCAGCCTCATCCTCACTGCTCTCGTCGTCGTCCCAAGAGTCAATGACCTTGGGCTTCTTCTTCTTGGCGGGGCCAGCAGGCGCTTCGGGTTTCTTGGCTGCCTCGTCTTGGACTTGCAGGGCGCCGTGCGCCATGTCACCGGGGCCGTCGTCGGGCTCCAGCGCGTCGGAAGTCTCGCGGGCCGCGTCTTCGGCGTCTTGGACGTCCATCATGGCTAGGTCTGCGTCTGCTCCGGCATCAAGGTCCAGGAAGTTCGTCAGGCTCGTGACGATGGTCGCCAGCACCAGTGAGAAGTCCTTCAGCAGGAACCAGACGTCTCCCTTCTTGATGTGATTGTCTCGGACAAGGGCCTCCATATCTCCGTGCTTGAAGAAGTCGTAGATGTACGCGTTCCATGGCACGCCGTTGGTGTCGTCAGGGAAGAGTGGGATGTAGGGGATGGCAGACTCCTCGAGGAAGACATCACTTCGAACTGTGTCGCAAAGCTCATGGATGGATCCAAAGGAGTTGTCACAGAACCCGGAGAGGGCATGGAAAGGTGAGCGGAGCTTCGTCGGCGCGTTGTGACCTTCTCCCAGAATCCCTCCTAGACCAGCTTGGCCAAGATTACTCTTTGGTGCACCGACCTCGGTTTTGGTAAAAGGCAGATGCCTGTCTGGCTTGTCTTCCAAGTGCTGGTTCACATACGTGCTGACATACGTCCTGAAAATATCAAGTGTCTCCTGGTTATGCTGCCTTAGAGTCTGTAGTGCGTCCGCCGGTAAAGGCGGAAGAAACACGATAGAATCAGACCTGGTAACTGCTGCCATCCAATCCTTCTTGAAGGTATTCGTTGATATGCGGCCAAAAATGTGCGAGAGCACAAGAACAAGTTCCAGAAGCGTTGCTTCAGATGCAGTACGGAACTGGTCACAAAGCTTGTGGAAATAGCCTTCCTTCAGAAGGGAGTGGAACGCAAACACAGAGTTCTCCGTGAAGTAAAGATGGCCGACGAGGCCGGCAAAGTTCAGTGGGGAACCATCCTCGGAAAGAAGGTGCTGTCTTCGAAGATACTCAATGGAGAAACGAAGATGGTGCTTTATTGAAAGCTGACCTGAAGGTCCGCCCAGGTACAAACGGGTCTGCGACAGCAGAGATTGTACAGCGCTGACAGAGAAGTCAGAGTTCTTGGTATGGTGAAGCAAACTAAGCGTCCGCAGTACCAACGAGGTCGACAACGGGAAATGTCCTCGAAGATCAGGCAGCCGGGAGGACATGATCTCGTACACTCGATCTTGAGACATGCCAACGAAAACAACGTTTCCAAGTAAGTCGAATCCTCTTCGACCAGCACGACCCGCAGCCTGGTGGTAGTTGAGTGCGGTCAAAAACACAGAGTCTCCGAAGAACACAACAGTCTTGCAGGGCATGTTGAGACCCAGAGCTAGGGTGCCAGTGGCAACGACGACCGTGAGGAAGCCCTTGCGGAAGAGCATCTCGACGATTTGACGGTACTTGCGGTTCATACCAGCATGATGAATGCCAATACCACGGCGAAGCGCATTCAAAATATCGGGATTGAGATTCTTCCAGCGCAAGGACCAAATCATCCACTCGAGCTCCGACCGTGTGAGCTTGGTCTCGTCCCCGAGAGAGAAGCGCTCGATAGGAGCGTCCGGGTCGAAATTTGTTAACGTACTGGGGTCATCGTCCAGTCTGCCGTCACCGATGTCGTCTTCGTCCCGTTTGCCCTTGGCTTTTGCCTTGGTGGTTTTTTGTCTGAGCGCGTCAGCCTTGGCCTGATCCTTCTTCCACTGCTCGAACTTGGCTATCCTCTTCTTCCAGCCCGCGTCTGTTGCCTTCCATGCCTTCTCCGCCTCCTCAAGGTCAGAAAGGACACGGAACGCAATCTCTTCGCAAGCGACCCGGTCATAGTTGAACAGGATAGCTGGCAGAGCACCCTGTGAGCGAAGATCGGTCAAGAGTGGAAGGGCTGATTCCTGAAGCTCTTGGCGCGATGATGCGGAAACATGACACTGAGGTCTAAGGTCCTTCTGCACAGCTTCGAATGGCGAGCCCCGATCCAGCATCCAGGAATGGAGAGTCTTCTTCAAGGACGCCTCGTACTTTGCCACGTCTGCCTTTTTTGCAGTCTTGGGGAAAACAGTTGGCGGGCTTAACTTTTTGTCGAGGGGGTAATTTGCATTCTGATGCTTGGCCATGCTCTTCCACAATGAGAGGCAGTCACGTGGCTCGAGTGTGAGATCGTCAAGAGTCTCACGGTTGCGGTTGACGAGCGTAGCCACCGGGTGTATTGGGTGGAATCGTGACGCCGTTGAGCTGTTATCGTCGAGCCCAGGGACAGGTAGTCTCTCGACAGGCTCCTGGTAGTCCAATGTGTAATCCTTGGATGGCTGCCACAAGAACTTGCGTAGGTCGGAGTATCGTGTTTGGTGGACGACGGTCTCGAATTCGTAGCCTTTGGCCTTGGCTGTGCTTTCAAGCCATTGTCTGAATTCCAGGGGATTTCCGACAGTAGCTGACAATGCGATGATGGGGCATGGGGCCAAGAGCAGCAACTGCTCCCAAACTACTCCGTCTTCAGCTTGACCAATGGAGTGCACCTCGTCGAAGATGATACGCTTGACTCGGCGTGACCATGAGGTTGCATGCTCGGCATTGGACGGAGCCATCAGCATAATCTGCAAGATGTGTGGAACCGTAACTAGAACTTGGCATCCGGCTGGGTTGTTTACTCGATAGTCGCGAGTATGAATCCCCCAGACTGACCGTCCGTCATGCTTGTAAGACTTCGTGAACCGCGCTTGAATCTCCGCAGCAATCTGATTGACGAGAGCCTTGGTCGGGGCCACATAGACGAGCACACCGTCATCGCTTTCCTTCAACACCTTCCTCATGGCGTAGAAAGAGATGAAAGTTTTACCAGCCGACGTTGGTGCAACAACAAAGAGGCTCTTGTCTGCATCGATGGCATCCAGAACAGTCCGCTGCCACCCGTCGGGGTTGAAAGGCACACGTGGGTCGGGAGCCGGATCGAAGCTTCGCTCGAGGAACGGCCCGCAGTGCTGTAGTTGAAAGTCAACATTGACAGGGGCCAGGTTGGGTACTCCAATCTTGGCATCGAAGACACAAGAGAAGGGCAGTTTTCGAGTCGCGGACGATGACGGGTCAGTCGTGAACTCGACTGGAACCTGCAAAGACGTGGCAAGAATATTGAGCATCTTGGCAGTGGGTGGGCTCAGAGAGGAATTGTCGATACTTCGGACAATGGACCAGATCAGGGCGGTAATGCTTTTCCTTGTCTCAGGTGCATCACCCACTTGGACAAGTATGGCAGCTAAAACGTTGCAAGCATACAGAGAGACTTCTGCCCCGATTGACGATGCCAGATCGCCAGACAAAGCATTGAGATACTTGATGGTTTTGAGATATCTCTTGACCAGGTTCTTCTCCTGGGTCAATTGTTTGCATTGCTGCTCCCAGAAGACCAGCCTATCATTCGTTTTTGAAGAGGCCTTCTTGTCCTGCAGAGCTTGGCGAGCTTCCATGGCCAGTTCCTTGCCGCTCTTTGCCTTGCCCTTCTTCCCACCTTTCTGCGCGGGTTGTTTTGAAGTTTTGTTCTCTTCGCTCTCTTTTTTGGCTTCTTTTTTGGCATCCTTCCTTGGAACCGCGTTCTGGTCCCGGTTGATGCCTCCAATGATGACTTCAGGTTCGATTCTTTTACCAGAGGCATTGGTGAGACTTGCTGAGTATGCAATTGTGCTGGCCATCATCTTCTGGTCGGCCCTCATTTCCCGCCAATTCTTGGGCGGCGGCAGACGTTTGCTAGCAACCGAGACACGGGCGTTGTGCCAATGCGTCAGCTCCCTGAAGATCTTAGGAAGGCTCTCCTTCTCCGAAATGTCGGTCGGGACAAGATGGATATCTCGCAGGTAGTCGTCAAGCGCAGGCTGACTGAAAGGGAGAACGCCGTTGTCACGAATGGATTCCTCGCTGTCCTCGATGTCATGCTGAACAAGATCTGCTGCTGTGTTGAGAGCAGGGAGGCAGCTCTCCATACTGACACTTGTCAGTTCCTTGATCTTATTCGCAAATGCATGGACCTCTGCGACCAAAGACCTAGGGAGCTGTGGCTTCTGGCTCAAGACGTATTTGAGAAGCCTGCCATCCAAGAGATCAATGTGATCCCGATGGAGAGTAGGTGAGAACTGGTCAAGTAAGCCGGTGCATGTGCTTGAAAATTCTGCCAAGAGAGCCTCCGTGTCAGCATCGCCTTGATCTTGGACGGCACTGAAAGATCGCTGCGAGAGCGGTAGACGTCGGAGGAGCGCAAGATGGATGATCAAGGCCGAAGCGAAGATCAAAAATTTGGTAAGATCTTCTCGATGCGTGGTCGCCATGCTGGCGAGTGCATGTAATGAGATTGCCTCCCGAAGTGTCAGATCTTGGCCGTCTTCCCATGGTGACCACGCCTCTGTGGCACTTCGATCTCCATCTGAAAGAGTGGTGGCGTGCTCACTGTCCCGCGCGGGAGTCTCAGGCAGGTTTAGTGGCACGCGCTGCAGATTTGGCGAGGGCGAAACGACTGAGGCACGGACTCTTGAGCTTGAAAACCCGACGCTGTCTAGGAAGCAGACACAGAACCCCCTCGCTGCGAAATCGTGAGCGATGCTCACATATGCCTCTTCTGAGCTGCTGGGGCAAGCCCCGAAGGCAGGAGCATCGAGGCACATGAAACAATGAACGGCATTGTTGGCGAGATAGCGATGGAAAGACGGGCTGTCCAGGTCTTCAAACTCGAAGGATATCGTCTTGGCGGCCTCGGAGTCGACATCATTCTGTGACGACTGTTGGTAATTGAGATGTGATATCAAGACTGCCCGTATCAACAGGTACTTGGACGAGAGCACATCAGACGCGTCACGAGCCAAGCACAGCGCTTTTTGGTCACGAAACCAGATGACGTGGAAGTTCAAGCCGCGTTCATAGAGCTTTTGCAAGAAGCTCTCGACGGCATGGATGGCGTGCAGAAGTTGGAATCCACCTGCAAAGTATGGGTGAGTACTTGGCCGATGTTGATGCTTTGCTGCAAGCTAGGAAGGAAGGGAAACACTGACTATCAAGATCCACTTTGGCTTTGGTGATGCAGTACAGCATCAAGGCGTCACCATGGATGGCGAACAGCTCCTTGCCGGCAAAATCGCCCACGAGATCCACGTGCAGGGCATGGAGGGTTTTGTACCAGGCGGTAGGCCCAATTGAGCCGACCTGGCCGACCTCGTCATCAGCCGCTGACGATGACATGCTCCTCTTGTGCGAATTGCCTCAGTGGTATGTAGAGGGTGCTGAGGAGGGTTGACTATGGCAGGAGATTAGGATGGGGTGGGAGGGTGTGTGGGGGTTGAGTTGAGGGTGAGGCCTGAGAAATGATGAATGAAGAGAAGCAGAAACAGGGAGTGAGTGGGATGAGATAGATGAACACACGTCAACTCAACGCAGGCAGGTGGCACATCGATGTTGACTCGTCGCAAAATTGCTGCTTGCCTGCTTGCTTCTTGTGCTGCACCTGCATTGCACCTGCACCTGCACCTGGGCCTGCACCTGTACTTTGCACTGCAATTGCTGCTGACTGGGCAGGCACCGTTTCTTCGCCCCTCATCCAACAGATGCACGGAGGTTTGCCTCTGCAAACCCGTCAAGTCGAGTTTCAGGCAGGCGTTCCACTAATGACGTGCCGACCTGGACCTGCAAAATACATCAGCCATGTCTCTTGCTTGATACACAGGCTCTGGGTGTCAAGAAAAGTATTAATATCATTTGCTGCCCTCTCATCCACAGCTTGAGCATAGTGGAACGGTGGATTCAAGATTATTGAGACGTCGAGAGGGCCTTTTGAGCCTCAGGCTGACCAACACCAAAGAGGGCCGTTGTGGGCAGAGGACCCTGAGCCACTTCTCCACAGAAGGGGGGCCCCCACTTGTCCAGTTAAGCCGTCACCCACCCCAACTCAACCCCCAACCCAAAACCCCTTCCCCAACCCTCCTTCGTATCCAACAGCTTGGAAAAGTACGCCAGCCTCAACGTTTGCCCTTGCACAGCATTCACAGACCAGCAACAACTTGCAACCGCCCTTTGATCCTCGATACTTGGAGTGGGCCAGCCGCTGTTAAACTATTAGTTCGAATACCTAAGACCGTGTCCAAAGCGAAATAGAGGGTCCTTGGTGTCAAAGGGCACATCCTCCCGACTATCACTCGCCGCCTTCATCGAGCGTGGCAGATCAAACGGCAACTTTCCTCGGGGCAAAGACTGCCCCACTCCCAAGCATACGTCGAGAAACGCGTCCGTGTCGCTTCCGTAGTTCACTGTCAGGGCACTTCCCACCCAGCCCGCATTGACAGTGCTTGAGAGTGCGGTGTGACCTGGTCGGGCCGCTTCCTGTGCCTCAACAATGGGCGTCAAGACAGCTGGCCGGTCCAGATAGACATCCACGATCGATGTCGGGACCGTTCTGATCAGTTTTGAGACGCGAGCCGCTTCTTCCTCGGGGAACTCAAGCGAGCCCGAATGGAACATCGACTCAAACCCTCCCGGCCTGGCCTGGTGCGGAGCTCTCAGGCGGATGAACGCGACGTCCGCCTCAGCAGGCGTAGCCACCACTTTCAGACCCCGTCGTCGAGCGACATCGGCGTCTAGGCCCTCGACATAGAATCGCCTGTCCCTCTGTGAGGCAGGGAGAGGGAATACCGCCCCGTGATTTGCAAGTATCGTGAACGCCTCCCGCTGTGCAGCCTTGCCCAGCGCAACGAAGTCGGCCCTGCCTGCGACCCTCCCCGCCGCATCCTCGTCCACGAACCGCCTATCGTCAAATAGGCCGAGCACGAACTTCTCCCTGAGCACGCGGCGGACCGACTCGTCCACGCGCGCCTCCGAGACGAGGCCCTGCTCCACGGCCTGCACGACCAGTTCTGGCACCGACTCGCCGCCGAACTGGTCACAGCCGGCGTCGAGGATCTTGACCGTCCGCTCCAGCTCGCTCAGGTGCTCGCAACCCCACGCCCGCGCTGGCATATCCTGGCCCAAGATGACGGCGTCTGTTATCAAACCCCAGTCGGTGAGGACGATCCCCTCGAAGCCGAGCTCGTTGCGGAGGAGGCCCGTTATGATTCCCTTATTAAAGCCAAAGCCCACTTGCTCGTATTTCGTCCCGACTGGCATCGCATACGAGGGCTAAAGCAAAGTCGCATTGTCAGCGCCAAAGTTTCGCGCAGCATCGAGTCAAGTGGTGAAGGAAGTCCTATAGCAAATTACGCAACTTACCATAATTTGCCTTGTTCCAGCCAGAATTGCCTTTCTAAATGGCTCCAGATGATACTCGAAATTCTCACCCGGGTAAATTTGCTCTTTCCCGTAAGTAAAGTGGGAGTCCTCCCCATCCATCTCAGGACCAGCCCCAGGGAAATGCTTCGTCGTGGTCGAGACGCTGTCCAGGCCATCTCCGGTCCTGGAAAGGCGCCCTTGGAGACCCCCGACACAAGCAGTTACCAACTCAGAGGCTACATCGGCGTCCTCGCCAAACGTCGAGTGAACTCGAGCCCATCGATACTCAGTCGCTAGGTCGGCCTGAGGGTGCAACGCGACTCGCAGGCCCACGGCTATATACTCCTGCCTTACAACATCAGCGAATCTGCGGGCGAGCTCGGGGTTGCGCAGCGCCGCGAATCCAAACGTCTCGGGCCATTGACTGAACGCCCCGGCCATCAACCCCGTGCCGATATTATTGTCGAAGTGGTGTCGAGGGTCGGACGACAGTGTGACAGGGATGCCGAGCCTTGTGTGGTCAAGGACGTGGCGCTGGAGCCTGTTGTGCCATCGCGCCACGAGCCTGGGGTCGGAGACTGGCCCAATGAGGTTGAAATGCGACATTTTCCTGCCCTCGAGCAGCTCCCGCGTCGCCGGTGCCCCATGTGCTGGGTCGGCCTCGGCTAGAGAGCCGTCCGGGCCCGGCAGGATCATGTTGTGGAATAGCTGCCCGGCTTTCTCCTCGAGTGTCATGCGCGACAACAGGTCTGCGACTCGCTCGTCGGTGGGCAAACTGGTATCATTGTAGGGGTAGAGAGGCTTCGCCACGACCGCTTTCGAATTTAATACTGTGGAATTCTTCTCTGACGATGCTTCGCGGCCGGTGGACGGACTCCTTCGGCGGAAAATGTCGGCTGTCATGATATACAAATACAGAGGATAGAATGGATGAACAAGTCAAAATATTATTCCATCTATCTCGAAAAGTGTCGTTTAGGTCTATGAAAGAGTTTGATAGACAAGAAGCAGACAGTCTTTGAGAGAATTGGACAGACTAAATGCGGCCCATAAGGCATCTTGATTAATGAAGGCATTGCTATAGAAGAGTGGGCCCTCTCCTCTGCACATCGTCGAGCCATGTTCAATTTGGGTAAGTGTCACGGACCGGCACGCAATGAGATCCGGTAGGGAGACTCGCGCCATCATGGAGTAGCATGACCACACAAATAGGCAAATCAAGCGCGGCCGGGAGCTGTCGTCGCAGGTGATGTGTCCAGCCTGCCACACACACACGCCCGCCAAAGCCTCTGACGTGAAAGCCCTGGCCGCCTCCTGTCGTGGACCCCCGGGTGCAAAGGAGGGGGATGATCCCTGTGGGGCCAATGCCGAAGGTGGGAAGAGCGAAGTGTCAGATACGACTACAGCCGAGGTTTAGCCGGGCGGAAGTGCCTGGTCTTGGGTTTCGCGGAAACCCCGTCAAAACTTCGGCCTGCGCTCTTAGCTTGTCCCAGGAGCGACTCAGGCTTATTGCCGATGCTTACGCCCGAGTTGCGCGTGTGACGTTTGGTTCAGGCGGGTGAAGGCATGATCCAACTCTAACCACCCACCGGTCTGGAGATCGAAACGCACTTGGATATAAGCTGTTAGAGCTTCTCTACCTCCTTTCATCTGTGTCGGGCGCCGAGGGCGACTTCAGTTAATACAGCCCAGCAGAACTGGCAGCCGAGTGTCTGCACGTCTTGCTCCTCTTTGGCGTCATGCCAGGTTTTGTGTCAATCAAAGGGTGTCACTGAGACTACTCAAATACCCAAGCACGGAACAGTTGTCTCGGGGACTTAGGACGAGCCCAAGTATGTCGAATCCTCGTCGACAGTTATCGTGAGACAGGGACACGAGGTGATCGAATGACGTACACGGCGCAACCTCAGGGACTCGTTTCATGAATCTTTCAAAAAAAGAAATTCCAACCCCTCCATCAAGTTTCTCTTGCCCCAAAGATTGCGCGACCCCATACAGGAATCGTCGGCTAAACCGAGCGGTTGCTAAATTTCAAAGAACAACGAATCCTGTGCCGTGATCCTGATGCCATAATCTCCATATAGAATTCATGATCGAAATCACAGTGGCTAGGGTTGAATCGTTCACGAACAGCCCTTGGTAGCAAAAACCAATCTCGAGAGCCTTGAGGATCGGTGCTTCTCCCAGACTTTGACAAATAGGTGTGAGAAAAATACACATGGCGCCACCAAATGTCGCACGTGGCTCCCATGCACAGTGATCATCCCCTAATAGAGTTTCCAATTCCCAAGAAGAACGGCAGGATTCGCAGTCCTCGCCAGCTAGAGACAATATCGAGCTCGTCACATGTTTGAATGCGACCCTGCCAGGGTCCAGGAACAGCCTTCGAGTGAGCGGGCAACGGTCGCCGATGGCCTGCAGCAACTCGGGTCCAGCCGTCTGATCTGCGCATTGACTGCCGTTAGTCTTGTGTGTAGCATATCTTTCATCCTCATGAAGAGACAAGCGGCGGACACTAGACCAAGAAGATTTCAAGGCCCATGTCATCCATTCTTCAGGCTGAAGTGTTCGTAAGGGGATTTAGTGGCCGTTTGAAGAACAGCAAGGTGTTATTGCTCGTACTGCCGCGTGGCTAGACGTAACACATAGTTGTACGCCGATGCATGAGCTTGAATGATCCATGACGTCGGTTCTCAGGTATTTCGATTGTGTCCAGCCGAATATGGAGCGATCTTCTTGGACTATAAGTAGAAAGTTAGCGATACCATCGTATTTGTTAGGAGATCCCGGGATGTTTCAAGGTGTTGCTTCGGTCCGAATGACCCAAACAGAGCATTCATCAATGAGGAAAGCTTGAAAAAAAGCGCAGAGGTCGTCCTCCAACCCCTGCGAGCCCAAGTTCATGACACATTCTGGGGATGGTTCATGTTTGCCCACCACGTCGAGAACCGGATATCCCGTTCCAATCGCTTTTTCTTTCAAAAGGTCTTTCGGCGGGCGAGTCACACGCAGACGGCTCTCGGCCGACCGAGATACATGACACACCTTCAAGCGATCAAGAGTCGAGGGTACTCGCAACTTAGTACCTGGTTGCAGACATATGTTGCCTGCTAGTAACCTGGAAATAGGATGTGGAATCATGCAACGGTATAATGATATCCAGGATCGTCCTCAATTTCAGGACGGTATGCGCGTGAGGTCGAGACATGTGATGTTGGTAGGTCTCGTTGACTTTAACCAGAGGATGCTGATCTCCAGTCCTTTAATTTTCATCGTATGATCGCAATTAATGAGAAAATGAACAATAGAATACACGCCGGCGTTTCCAAGCTGGGAGGCTGGAGAATCCATTCCGACTTCTGAATGGCTCTTTTTGAGATCAATGCCGAATCCAATGTTCAAGTCTGCAAAATTCGTCTTCTTCCTCACTTGACTAACTCGGATACTGCTGTCTTACGCAGAACTTATTTTCCCAATGCGTCTGGCGATCTTAGGAGGGATCTTTAGAGAACACAGCGAACGGAACAGATAAAGAGGGGGGGGGACGATATAAAATAAAGGGAGATCTCCAGCGAACAAGGAAACAGAGGATAGACAGGGAATGAAGGATAGCATTCATGCTCACACCTTTATGCTTTCCCTGCGAAGCAGACAGGTACGTTTGTAGGTTGTGTGAAAGACATACGATCAAGATAGCGGCATCTGATATGAGTACGCTTCCGATGCCCGGGGTGCTTGCCGGAACTCCGCACCCGGTCCTCGGCAGCTGCACACGAGGAGAGACTCCTTTTAGCATCATTTGGGTCTCTCCTGGAGGAGATGTGTGCTCGCCCCGACGACCGGAACAGGGAAAGATATTTCATTACACACCCCATCATTCGAAGGGATTTTGCTTCCGAGTTAGTGCGGTACAGGACTGAGACCCTTAGAAGATCTCGAAAATACGAGGAAATACCGAAGTCTACAAAGTAGGCACCTCAACCATGGCAATCATCACGAACGAGAGACATGGACTCAGCGAGGAACAATGGCAGAGTAACTCCCCCGAGCTCACACGCGCCAGAGCCATCATCTCGTCGACGCTCGACTCCCTCAATGATGACCTACGGAATTTGAACCAAGCCATCCACTCACACCCAGAAATCTGCTACGAGGAGGTCTACGCCCATGACACCATCACAGCCTTTCTCGAGGCGCACGGCTTCACAGTCACCCGCCACGCCTACGGTCTAGCCACATCCTTCTCGGCCGAGGCCGGCTCAGGCGGCCGTCTCGTCGTCTTCTGCGCCGAGTACGACGCCCTCCCCGGCATAGGCCACGGCTGCGGGCACAATCTCATCGCCACAGCGTCGGTAGCCGCGTTTGCGGGGGCTGCGAAGGCGCTCTTGGACCTCGGCGTTGCGGGCCGCGTGCGGCTGCTAGGAACGCCGGCCGAGGAGGGCGGCGGCGGGAAGGCCAAGCTCATCAAGGCGGGCGCGTTCCCTGCTGCCCAGGCGGGGGGAGACGAGAATGAAGGCGTCTGGGCGGCTATAATGAGCCACGCGCTGCCGCTGGGGCAGATCAAAGAGGGCTGGAGCGGGACGGCCGGATTCAGGTCGACAGCGTTGCAGAGGCTCAAGGTAGAGTTCCATGGGCGCAATGCGCATGCGGGCCAGGAGCCGTGGAATGGCGTGAACGCGCTGGACGCTGCCGTTGGCGCGTACACCACCATATCGATGCTGCGGCAGCAGATCCGCCCCGAGGAGAGGGTGCAGGGGGTGATTGAGGACGGCGGCAGGGTCCCGAACATCATCCCTGACTACACCCGGATGGCGTGGGCGGTGCGGAGCCCGGATGTGTCGGGTGTCGATGCACTGTTTGAGCGGGTGAAGAACTGCTGCAGAGCATCTGCGCTGGCGTCTGGCTGTACCGTGGATTTCACAGAGTTAGTCGCCGTTCACCATGCGCGCTGCACGCTTGCCGAGTGAAGCTGACTGGTAGACCTAGACAGCCGCCGTATATGGAGCTGAGAGTCAACGCTGCACTCTGCAATGCGTATATCGAGGAGATGAAAGGACTAGGACGAGACATCCTTTTCATGGACGACAAGCCCTCAGCGGCTGGAACGGATATGGGTAAGCAGCCACCCTTCTGCGGAATTCTTCACTTCACCCCGTACTGATCCCAACAATGATAGGCAACGTCTCGCACGTCGTACCAAGCTTCCACGGGATATTCGGTATTCCCACAGAGCCAGGCGTCGCAGTCCACTCACGCAACTTTGCCAGTGCAGCGTCGACAGAGGAGGGACATCGTGCCGCGCTGGAGTCTGCCAAAGGAATGGCCATGCTGGGGCTCAGGGTGTTGGCAGAGCCAGGCCTCGCGGAAAGAGCAAGGGATAACTTCCACGGATGAGGGAGCCATAAGGGACTGTTGGCTCTGATGCATCCTGAAGATCCCAATAATCGCTGCAGTCGCTTGACGAAGCCCCCGTGCTCCAGAATGTGTGTTTAGACCATCTCAGCAGTCAAAGGGACACACTCTTGTTGAAGCTGTCCTGCCATGCCACCCAAGATCATGCCTGACTTTCGCGATCTTCTGAGCTGTAATTGTGCGCCAGTCCAAACACAGGTCGGCTCCTTACAGCGAGCATCAAACATTGCCACAAGCAGTTCCCTTCATATCCAGGCAACTCCGCCCAGCAGGCGGGCCGGAGGAGGTTGTCCTACGTGTGACCATATGAGTTCCCCAACAATCATGTCCGCAGGGAGTCGGGACTCTTCACCTCATCCTGAGGGGCACTGAACACCGAACGGTTGCACACCTAGCGATGGCTACACCTTGGCAGGCACAGCGAGGTGCTGGGCGATCTGAAAGCAGCTGTCTATAGTCGACGATAGGATGCATGTAACGCAACATACGTGGAGTCTGCGCCTCAACAAAAATAGCCTGCTTCAAGTGGACGATCGAGTCGGGGAAGTTGCCTGGGTATGCGCAGGGCGAGGAGGTAGCCAATGGTTCTACACCAGACCTCACTGCCTGACGGGTCGTCCTTCGATGATCCTGGGGCGTGAGGACCATGAAACCCACAGGTCCCTCGGCTTGGAGCGCATCGCTGAGGTGGCTTTGCTCGTCCTGTGCCGGCAACTTGAGGAGTAGATCAGGAAGGAGAAGTCAAGTGAGAGCAGGCGCATGTATCTACATCGCCACACATCCGATGTGTGGCTGACGGGAGGAGAAAAGAACTGGATCTCGATCGTGGCAGTACACTCAGCAGAGATGGGTGCAGACCTGGAGGGAGAAAACCTTGGCCAGCGGAGCACGGTACGTGGGGGGCAACCCTCAGGTTTCCTGCCCGCCCAATCATAGCGTGCATGACTTTTTCTCTTCAACGGCTTTTTTTCTCTTTCCTTGATCGGCTCCCCAGTCTTTTTGTTGGCCCTGCCTGTCTGCCGGTCTGCTTGATAATCATGGAGGGATCGACTTCAGCTGCCAACCCTGCATCACCACACTTAGCTGCAGCTGGCCCCTTCGCTTTCCCACTTTTGCCGACGTGGGAAAACACCGAGTCGTCGCGTCGATTGGCTGCACAACTGCCAGGAGGGAGGGGCGCAGAGTTTCTGCTGCTGTTGACCCGACTAGACTGCCCGAGCAACAGGTTGCAGCTTACCCCCGTCTGCTCGTGCAGAAGGTTGCGTGCATTGTGCAGGAATGCAGCGGGCCAAATGACATCAAGCAGATGTGAGATGGGATGTAGGACCCCCCTGTCGCTGGTGATGATCTGCCCTCGGCGTGCGGGAAACATCGCTGCGCATTGTCAGATTGTCTGTCAGCCAGGCATTCCTTCTGTGGCATTGTAGTTCAGGTGAGCAGTAGGACGAAACGCCTTGCATGCTTACGTGCGTGGCCTGCCGGTTTTGAGTTTCGCTTTCGCAATACACGTCCCAGCCCCACGATCAACCTGTCACTGCCGAGAGCTACCGAGTGACTATCTGTTGTTGTTTATTCGCGGGAGAAAGAAAACACCTCGCTCGAGCCGACTGCTCGCTTGTTTGCTTGTCTGTTAGAACAGCGCACAATGGGAATTCTTCCCCCCCAGTCATTCACCGTCTTTTGGTGAGGCATTTCCAACGGCCCTTTTGGCCAAGCTCTGCCCTTATCCTGCTCCGTGCCCCCAACTCAATGTCCGTCCCGACCTTGCCCACGTCCCGTCCTGGTCCTGGTCCTGTCATTTTCCTCGCCTTCCTCTCGCTCGCCCCTGCAAGTGTGAGCAGTACGTACACAGGTACAGTGTAGACAGTAACAAATCAATGTCGTGGCCCGATTGATAGGCTAGAACCAGGGGTGCTATTTCGAGGTTGCAACGAACTGCTGCTGCCACCCTTGTTTGCTCGCTTGCTAGCTGATAGTCTGGTAGTGTTGGTCTGGGTCTGGCTAGCAGTAATCTGTGTCTGGAGGAGCTAGAGCTATCTCATCATCCTGCTCGTTGCCCCTCTCGCGTGCTCACACACACACACACACACACAATCAGCAGCATGTCATGTCACAGATATGATGCTGGTCCTACGTACTCCAAACACTGCATATACTATACATACTGTCAGACAGTCTTGCTAACCTCAAACTCACCTCAACTCACCTCCAGCGTCCATCCTCCTCACCGAGAGAGAGAAAGCAAACCATCTTTCCGGTCTGACTGCCCTTCTTTGTACGTTCTCGTGAGAGGGCAATCCAGGGGCTCGGCCTTATTATTCCAACCACCCTTATCCCAATTCGGGGCTCCACAAGGAGGGTCGAGCTCAATCTGACTGAATCTGGGCTGGTTCGCATTGGACATTGGACGGGCCCCGGCTGCTTGCCTTTTTTTGCCTGCGTTCCCTCACCTCGCCGCCTTGCTCCACATGTCCACCTGCCCTTCATTCGGCTCAGTCGTCTGGACTCTGGACTCTGGCCCTTGCCTGACGAGCCGAGTGTCACCGACGTCAAGGTGCTGCATCCCGGTCTGTTTGTTTCCGTCTTCTCTCCACATCGCAGGCCAGGGCAGACGAGGATTGAAAAGCCTCCCCATCTGCCCATCTTGGTCCCCTGGAGGGAGGAGTCAGCCATCCAAGCCAGTCACTCAGGCACCCACTTAGTCTCTCGATCCATCTACATGCTGCAACTTGTCCAGCACTGCTCGAGATAGATATCTAGACCGGGGAGACCAACCTATCCACCCTCAGCCATCACCACCACTTCCACTCCCGCACGCATCGTCGTCGCAAAAGAAAAGCATCAAGCTGTCAGACTTGCGCCGGCGCTCTGCAGTCACCACAGCAATACACAGCTCCAAATCATCCTTATCTCTTTGCCTATCTATCTACCTCCCCACCAAATCCAGATGCGCCCCTCCAACCTGCTCGCCGCCCTGGGCGCCGCCACCATAGCCTCAGCAAAAGACGACAGCCCCCCAAGCGCATCCGCAGTCGCCCAGGCCTCCAACTGCTCATCCACCAGCACGAACTGGTCCCTCCCCAGCACGTCGGCATCGACCGTCAGCCCAGCAAGCTTCACCATGACCCTGACCGTCTCACCGGGCAACGGCACTACCACCTCTTCCAACACCGCGTTGGCCTCATCAACAACGGCGCCCGGCGGCACAAGCGCCGCGACGGCCACCTCCTCGTCCTCGCCCGGCGCCCAGTCCAGCAGCGCCGCCGCCGCCGGGGGCGAGGGCCTGTCTAGCGATAGCAGCATGCTGGGGCTCGTCATCTTCTTCGCGCTGTCACTGTGCCTGCTCTGAGCACCGGCAAGCCTGCGTGCAGGCGCATTCATGCTCACAGACCCCGTGCCAGCCGCGGGCGATGGATTGGCGCCTTGCTGATCAAAGCCTTTTCGAGGGGCCATTCTATTTCTATCACTCGTTCTTGGCAACGAGCACTTGGATTTTCAATTTCGTACTTTCATTTTGACAACTTTCTGGCATCACGACTTCACGGATTTTGGGGACGGATTTTAACGACGACGATACCTTTTTGCGCACGCATGCATCATCATGGGGAGTTTTTATCGGGCATGGCTTGATGGGATCTGCAATTTTTTCTCTTTTTTCGGACTATCATTCAGACATACCCCAACACGGCTCATGTGCGACGCCCGCGGTTTTTGTTTTCGGGATCATGGGTTTTGGAGTTGGGAAAAGCGGAAAGGCTAATTTGGCCGCATCTGGAGCAGGGAGGATTGAACTTCTACTCGGGGCAAACCCCCTCAGGAAGAATAATGCTTAATCTAGACAGGATCTGAGAAAGAATAGCATTGCATCTGAACCCTTCCATCCCCGAGACAACACTTTCCAGGCCAGTTGTTCGAGACACTGTTCCGCATCCGGGTCAGGGCACGGGTGTGTAACCGCATGCCTCCATTCCAACGACCCCTCGGCGCCGTGAACACCATCCCCTTGGAAACAGATCTCCAGGGGGACGAGTTACTCTGGTACAGACGGAACCCCTGAACATCTTGCAAATAGTTCCCCTGCCATCTGCCGAGGTCCTGGCCCCTTTCTTGTCCTCCTGTTGGTCGCAGACGCCCTTCAACCCGCGGCGCCGTACGTTCTCCAGGGGCGGATGTCACGTCGGACCGGAGGTTGGCGCGTCCGTCTCGTCTGGCACCACCGCCGTAGCTTCGGGCGCGGTACACCCCCAGCCTCAAACACCGCTGCGGCTGCACCGTTTCGCATGTGTATGCTGCGCTCGCGGCTCGTATGACTGGATTGCCAACTCAGGGCGTGTGTTTCCATGGTCATTGCGACCAACCTTATGCCTTGTAATTCCCCGGTAATTAGGCACTATACAAGTCCCCACCAGGGGCAGGGCCGTGGATTGAGCGCGTTTCCTTCAGGCGGCGACGGGGACTTGCGCCGGCTTCTCGTCGGCGGCAGGCTCGGGGTCAGGTTCTGGTTCGTCCGGCTTGGGGAGATTATCCTGTCATACAAAGACGTTGTCAGCCATCTGCGGCAGCATCAAGCACACACGCGCGCACACTCTGCGAGACTGTTGTTGTGTGCTCCGCTGCGCCTGCCCTTGGAGAAAGCGGGCAACAGCAACACGGGCGAGTGACTCACCACCTCATAGATGACCCGTATCATCAGGCTGCAGCTGGGGCACACGGCGATGTCGGTGGACTCGTCCTGCAGGTCGGCCAGGGCGATCTCGAAGCGGTCGCCGCAGGGGCACGGGTAGTGGTAGGTCTGGAGGGTCTCGTCGTACGTCATGTCCTCGATCTCGACCTCGTCGTAGACGGAGATTTCCTCGTCATCTGACATCTTGCCTGTCTTCTCTGTGTTATGGGTGCGCGCGCAAAACTGGCAGTATGTAGTGGTTTGCGGAGAGGTGATGAGTGTGGTGCGGGATGGGCTTGGAGGCGAAAGTTGCATCGATCGCTCCAAAAATAATTGAGCCTTGGATCTGGGGGCGAAAGTGGCAGAATACTGTGTGCGCTTTCGGAAGGCGGTGAGTCACCGAAGTCAACTCACCGGACAACTGCAACCAACATCTCTCGTCCTGTTCTAGGAGAGCACAACCTGTCAGCGTGGGGGAATGACTGAACTACTAGTTGTGTCCCACTTTCGTTGCTTGTTCGCTACTTATATTGAAGGATATCAATGTACACATTTTACCCCACCGTTTTCGATGAAGGAGCTTTTCGGTCTCAAATCAAACGACACGCTTGGAAGTTTGGGTGCTAATTGTTGTGTACCTGACGAAGCCCTCCATGTCAACATGTTACCATCATCTTTGCTGTATAGTGCCCTGCTCATACATGGCCCAATAGTGTCAGCACCTTGTCATTGCAGTCATTTCTCGAGGCTTTGAGCCATGATGTAGAATGCGTTCGCTCTGGCAGGCGGATTTCGTCTGTTCAACGCCCAGCCCACTGCCACCGTCGACTTGACTACTGTCTGGACAGACCCGCGCTGAATTTTAGTCTCAGTCAAGCCATCCCAACTTTCGGATCGCGACGCCGGTTCTATCACGCAATTCTGTACAAATACCTGCGAAGATCATCTTCGGCCATGTTCCTCATCAATCGCGCGATCCACACTGGCTTTCCCGTGTCGGTGTTCACAGTCTTCATATCATTCTGGTTGTTGTAAACCTCATCATATGAGCTGGCTGCTCTCTCAAGATCGAGGGCGTATGTCAACTGTGCTTCGTGCATCATGTACCCGTACAAACGGACTGCCCGTATGAACTCGAGGCCGCCACTAGGTATGGCTCTAGCGAACACAGAAAAGGCCCGCAGCAGTTATGCGGCCAGCTGCTCAATGTTGACCGCCCTGCTTGATATAAGCCATGGGGGCTCATTTGGCGGGAGTTTACCGGCACCAGTTGGTTCATTGGTACCCATGTCATCCTCGGTGGGGAATATGGCATCCATGGCTTGCCCCCTCCTCGTCTGCCTCGCATATTCCTCTGTGAGGAGAGATCAGCAAGCCGACCTCCTAGGACAGTGTCCACGAGAGTGTTGGCTCCTACTAGGACCTGAAGGGCTTACGCTCTTTTTTGGCATTAGGAAGTCGATCTCGTCGATGTTTTTGAACTTTGTACCGTGCCTCGTGAATGGCAGCATCAACACAGCGACAGGAACACATTGGTAAATAAGATTGTTTTCGTTCTATTTCGTTGTTGTCTGAAGGAAGGTCTAAATGATTGCCTAAAGTTAAAGGTGTCTGTGTATCAAAATATTTAATGAACATTGAGACTTGGCTTCTCGATCCCAGGCTCAAGGTCGAAAAAAAAAAGATTGCAAGCGCTGCAATCTTGACCACATCACAAGATGTGCCCCATTTCAAAAACAACGCTTCTGAGAAAACCTCCTTTCCACACAGGTCTCTCCGGCAGTTCTTTCGTCATTGGATTCCTGGAAATGAATCTCAGCGGATGTGTCCTCTATGCTGAGCTGAAGTCGGTCGACAAATTTCCGTCACAGCCCTTGACTCTCAAGTACTCGTATGCCCAGCCAACCTGTCACGAGCGCGTGACTTCTTACACGAATGGCCAGTTTGAGATGCCCCCATCTCATTGCATCGCTTGCCCTCAGTGCCCGGATAATTTCGGAATGGACGAGCTCTGCTGTTACATGAATGATGAGAAATTCGGAAGGCAAGCCAATGCTCTCAACGACGCTTCATACATTGGAACTGGTTTCAAAAGATGACATTTTGCAGATGCCAATGCTTATTCATCCAAACATTGGCAGTGGTGTCTCCGATCTGGTATGATGCCTAGTCGGCTGTGGGAAGTCACAAATAGATCCTCTTGGCTCTCAGCAGCCAATAGCCCACTGTCAAACTTGCCAACGTTAATTCTCCTACATCCACAACATCGAGTGGCATAAGGATCACACATGCAAAGAGTACGATGCGTTTCAGCGGAATTCTGCCTTCCGTAGCCAACCAACAATGCTAAGCTTGGCTCAAGGCAGGCATGAGCACAAACAGACTGTTAATGGATATTTTTTTACGTTAGTAGGAGCCATAATCGCCTAGAAACCCCTAATTTGATACATTTTGTAGCAACTGCTAGATTGTATAGGACAGCTTGATTCAGATTGTACCAGAGAGCCCGAGACGCCCTCTCGTCGGCCGCACGCAAATGGGGTCGAAGCCCACGAGTCACGTCGAGGAACAACGATAATTGCCATTAGACAACGTTAGTAAGCAGAGGGAAACACGACTTCTCCCTCCTCCCATATTGGTGTCACCCAATCGGGTGTAGTGACCCCGGTGTTGGAGTAGGTGCCGCTGTGCTCTCTGCGTGGCTCTCCACATACGTGTACAGGAGAAGCCGTAAGTGCAGCTGTACGACCGACAGGGAAAGTCTCGGCTATTTTGCAACGGCCGAAAGCCAAAATTGAGTTTTCACCCAGCTCGACTCGTCGGCACGCGCGGGACAACGCCTAGTAACACTCGTCGGCTGCGACTGAAACCAGCCAATCGGAATAGTACAAGCCGATTGGTCACAGTGACAGACCATGGTGATGATGAACCGCACTCTTATAGGGAAGCTTAAAAGGAAGTCAAGCTGTGGGATTTGCTTCTTGGACAAGGTCTTTAGCTACCAATACCAAACATGGTGTCAGTTCTCGAGCAAATTGTATCAAGCCCTGGCAGGGCACTGCCAGCAGTCGCCGTCTGCTTTTTTCTGGGAATCGTAGGCTACGTTGTGTATCAGGTTTATTTTCACCCACTGGCTCGATTCCCAGGTCCATTCCTGGCTTCTGTGACCGACTTGTGGCAAGTACACCAGTTCTTGTCGCTCAGACAACCATACAATTTGACAGATTTGCACGCCAAGTACGGCCAATTTGTTCGCTATGGTCCGGACAAACTCAGCGTCACAGCCGAGGACGCGATTCCCTCCATCTACCAGAAAGGAGGGCGAATGATGCCCAAGACCGAGTATTACGATGCGTTCGGAGCCGCTCATCCCAACGTGTTCGGGATGAGAGATGAAGAGGTAAATATCTTGATCGGGTCAGGCATCAGGACCATGCTAAGACATTGATAGAAACACTCCATCCGTAGACGTCACATGTCGCACAGCTTCGCCATTAGTTATGTCAAGGAGATGGAGAAATATCTGGATGAGAATGTTGTGATCCTGCGAAAGAAGATCGCAGCATATGCTGATGCAGGGGAATCGTTTAACCTCAAAAAGCTTTTGCAGTATTACACTGTTGATGTGCTTGGAGAGCTGGCTTTTAGTCAATCTTTTGGAATCCAAGTCGCGGACGATGAGTCCCTGGTTCCACCAGTCATTGAGCATAGTCTACTCGCTGCCGTCACTGGAGCATGGCCCGCGATGACTTTTACACTGAAGAAGTGGCTACCAAAGGTACCTCATAAGGGCCTACAAACCCTTTTCAAAGGTAGGGCGGCTTGTGCCACTTTGGCTTCCCGCTGCGTTAAGCGGAGAATGGCGGCGCTGCAAGAGGCGAAGTTGCAGGATAAGGATGAGCAGAGAAAAGACATCCTGACCAATCTCATCCTCGCAAAAGATCCAGACACTGGGGAGAACCTCACTCAGACGGATTTAGAAACGGAGGCGTTTGGATTCATGTAAGTTCTTGAACTTGGCATTCTGTCAATTCGCAACTCCTAGCTGACTTGAAGGGCATGAAAAGCATCGCGGGGACACACACGACTAGTGCAACGACAACACTGTTATTCTGGAACCTACTTCATAATCCAGACACTATGAAGAAATGCGTGGATGAGGTGGAAAGTGAGCTTCCAAATCTGGGCTCTGAAAAGGTGGCATATTCAGTCACTGAAGTAGAAGCGTTGCTGCCTTTTCTTCGCCAATGTGTCAAGGAGAACTTTCGCCTCACTCCGGTCTTCACTATGCCGTTGGCTCGGCGAGTCATGGCGCCTGAGGGCATTGTCATTGCGGGGGAGCATATCGAACAAGGAGTGAGTGACTTTTTTACTGCCTTACTTGTCTTTTTTCTTTCCCCCTCGTCGTGTCTGGACGTACTGTTCGGGACTGACATAAGACCTAGACCTCAGTTGCAGTTAGCAACCATGCATTCCACCACGACCCCAAGATTTGGGGCGCCGACCATAACGTGTTCGATCCGAACCGATGGGAGCAGCCAGAGTTCGCTAAGAGAGCGAGGTATTTAATGCATTTTGGCCTAGGCGGGCGGCAATGCATCGGCAAGACGGTGGCTCAGACTAACATCTACAAGTTGGCGAGCACTCTATTAAGGGAGTTCGACTTCTGTCTAGCAGACGAGGATGAAAGAGACTCCGTGTCGCGTGGTGATTACAGGGGCATTCTTCCGCCGCTCATCAGCGTCGGCATCAGTGATTTAGAAGGGCCTTTGATGGTGAAAGCGAAGAGAAGGCACGCGGCGTAATTTGAAATGCCGGTTATGAATTAGCAGTAGAGGCTCTAGCAATGGATCTGTGTTTTGAAAGAAGCGACCCTCATAGCATTCAATCAAGGACTGGTGATATCGCCTTAACCTAGATTTGTGAATTTTTCAGTCTGGCTGATCGGCGGTGCATTGTCGACCTCCGGGGCACTGATGCCAGGAAATAGTTTAAACGTGCCTGTTCTTCTGAGGCGGGCACCGCGGCGCGAGAACGGTACGGCCGCAAATTAGACTTGCCGGCGACCCGGCTTCTCCAACTCCAAGCAATTGAACTGAGGGCCACGTGGGGAGGACCAGATGACGACGCGTGTTTCCACTCAGGACAGGTATAATTTGATCTGGCGTTTCCCTTTGTTTTGAACAGCCACTGTCACTATTTCCCAAGATGTCACTTCGCCGGCACCCTCTGAAGCGGCCTCGGGTATCTTTAGCTTGTACGAACTGCAGGAAAAGGAAAAGCCGCGTGAGTGTTGTATTCCATCCGTCATTGATACTTCCAGAGGTGCTCCACTGACCAATGACGCCCCAAAACCCAGTGTGATGGCAGCAGACCCGCTTGTTCTTCTTGTCAAGAACTCCGTGTTAGATGCATTTATGAACCACTCCCAGAGAGCAACAGACAGCTGTAAATATTCCCCAGCGTGCTGATATATCCACATGTACGACTGACTATTCGAAGGCCAAGAGAAGCACTCCTTCGAAAAGTAGCTGAACTCGAAGCGCAGCTAAAGGCGCAGCGTTCGGAGGATGGAGAAGGCATGACGCAGACTTCTGAAACCAGCTCATCGCCTGTAACCACCGGCAGCCGTTCCAAAGAGCGTCGAAGCAGTACGGCGGTCACCGAGGGTGATCTCATCGGCGTAGACGCACTGGCTTCGGGCGCATTTGATGAAGCACCAGCGAGTGATATCGGCTTTTTTGGTATGCCTTCCCAATATTAACCATGTTTCCTGAAGCTCTGACCGTATTGAAGGCTCCAGTTCGAACCATGCTCTCTTTCGAGAAGTGTCAAAAGGTTTCTCGCAGCTCGCCAAGCGCCATCCAACGTCACACTTGCCTGCAATCAGCCGAGTCCAGGATAGTGCAGAGCGTTCACAGCCCGAAGGGACACTTTCAGAGCCCCGAAAGACATCACCGCATGACACCCAATCACTGCCGGCTAATTCCGAGCTTCTGACTTTGTCGGAGAGGTTCTTCGCCACAGTCGGGGCCGCCATTCCTTGCGTTGATGAGCCATCTTTCCTCAGATACTGGAAGGACTGCTCCAGAGATGAGTTCAGAGGCATCCCGCGTACCGCATACGCTCTTGTGAACATCGTTCTGGCGCATGCCTCTGCAACTCTGCCGAACTCGAAATGTATCCTGTTCTATAATCAATCTACAGATCTCTTGGATATGCACACAGTCCAAAGCGCAAGCATCGAGATAGGTACGCTGCTGGTCCGATTCACAAATCAGTTTGAAGTTCACGACTAATAGAACTGGAAGTACAAATTCTGTTACTCCTGTCAGTCTTTCAACAGAATCATCAGCGGTCTATAGAGAGCTGGACTACCCACAGCTTGGCCGTCAAAGCCGCTTTTCAGCTAGGTCTTCACTCGCCGTCGTATTATGAAAACGCCGCTGAGGGCCAGACTCATCGACTTTTGTGGTACTGCGTTGTAAACCAGGACAGGTGAGTCCTCCCAAGGCCTGTAACTTCATTGACTGGCTGGCTGAAAGTCGACAAAGGCTTCTTGCAGCATTTCTGGGCCGACCTTTCTTAATACCACCTCAGTACATCCGGTTTGACCTGCCAGAAGATTTAGACTTTACTTCGACAGTAACCCCAAAGAGGTCATTAATGAAACTTTCAAGTTGCCCTAAGTATTTTAGAAGCCTTGTGTCAGTATGTCAGGCCCTTGTCTACGTGCGTCGTTACTAAACTCAAGCCAGCCGTCTTCATGCAATTCGAGGCACGGCACTGGAGCTATTGTACGATTGCAACATCGATGGCTTGAGTCGACTTGCCCCGAGGGAAGTTATAACCAAGAGGCTGAACCTGGCAATGCAATTGGATGAGTGGTGCCAGAATCTAGATCACTCGCTGCAACTCCTGCAGGACGTCAACATGGCAGTGTGGCTACCGGAGTCATGGGATTCAAACAGATGGAGCATCATTCTTACCATACATTACTACGTCACGCAGCTTCTCATCAACGCCCCTGTGCTGACTATGGTTTTAGATGAGACACGAAAGCAATCATCTTCCGTTCTCCATGAGACTGCAAAACAGGTTCTCCAGGGCGACTTTGAGGTTGCAAAAAAGCTTCAAAACACTATACAAGGCTTACATTCATTCGGGGGGTCTTTTATAGACTGCAACGCTATTTGGTTTATTTGCAATTATTCTAGTAGGTCTTATTGTTTTCAAACGACCACAAGCAAGCGCTATCTGACGACACTCTTTCGTAGCTTTTACAGTCTCACTCCATGCCTTTGGCTTCCTAGTTTACCTTGCAGATGTTCAACACGATGCAGCTGAGCAAGGCCTCAATGCGACAGAGGTGCGATCGCTTCTGAACGACAGCCTCGACAGCCTCCGGCTCATCGGACGCAATAGTCTGATGAGTCAAAAAGCTTGCAAGTGTCTGTTGCGCTTCTTGGAAGTTTTTGATTCCATGAGTACGTGCCACCGTGGTTTCACGTTATTATTGTCGAACGTTGCATAGTAGGGATTGAGACTGAGTAAGGACTTCATATAGCATTCGACACGGGCCTCCCTACTTATCAGAACACGAAGAACAACACGCTGGATGTCGAGACGGGAACAGTGACTGAGTCTCTGGCGGAGCCAGTCGATGGACTCCTGCCAGATTTTGACTTCTCTCAGTTTATCACAGACGCAGCTGATGAATTCCTGTTCCAATCATGGCAGACATCCCGGCAGTGGTTGTAGTGGCGAGGAGCGAGAAGATGCGGCGCAAGAACTGTCAGAGCTTCGAGAATCAGGTACCAAGCCAGTATTATCTATCTGATATTAATCTACTGGGCGAACCGAATCCGGCATCTGCTGTTCTGGCTGTCGACTCCATGCAAGTAGCGCATCGAAATCATTGCAAACGTGAGCTGCGGTTCGATGCACAACGGTTGGCTCACCGGGACTCCCCCCTTCAGCAGTGCTATCCGCAAAGCACCTGATAGCATCAAATACATAGTTGAAACAGTGTGCACTGTGTTCGGCCCATGTCAAGTGCTCTAATTTCATGCTGCCGGGGAGCTGCGGGACTGCTTTGCCTTGGGCCAGGTTACCGTAGTCTTCAAGAATGGCTGACTGTAAGCATGACAAAAAGACAAGAGTCAGTAGCGCGCTCGTAGGTAATTCGTTTCAAAAGGGGAATGTCCCATGAAATGATGCTTTACTTACCAGACAATGTATTTGGTGGAATGCGGACACCTCAAACAGATCTAGGGGAAGAGGTTTCTCACGTCCTTGCCCATCATACGAGGAGGCTTGAACGAACACTATGTGAAAGATGTCAGTAGAAAGCAAAACGGAGATACGATTCGGAGCTATTGATGTCTACTGACAGGTACCCATTGACCTCCACGTATTCACGGTGCGATTGAGCAGGCCTGGGTCTGTAAAGGCTGCCGGTTCAATTTGGAATACATGAGGCTCCCATGGCTTGATCATCGTCCTGGTGCTGACATCTGTCATCAATTGTTGTCAAAGTCTAATTCCATTCAATAATCCTGAAGTTGTACTCCTGATCCGACTTACCTGCAGGAACGATGCCGCTTAAATCAATTCCAGCTTTCCGATTTTTAAAATCATTCTTGACCATCCGCGGCGCCACAGGGCCACGAATGAGCAGGACAAGGACTGCAATGAGTACCAAAAGAATGCTGGACTCCAGGGCAAGGTGAACAAGGCTTATTGGCCTGCCAACTTTCCTTCTACTCGTGAAGCGAGGTTCAGGCTCAGAGCTAAAGGACGTGGCGGATGACAGTCTCTTCAACAACTTGACCTCAGCATCATCCATTTTCACCTATTGAGGTGTAAAAAGCGGGCTCCTCGTTGTCAAGGGGCTATTTGTCTGTTAGACTTGATCGTTCGTCTATCCAACACAACAAATGAAGTCCTAGATTGGTGACCGGGTTTATTGTGACAATGCACAAAATTCATAGGCGTTGCGTTGTCAACAAAGCCGCAGGATGAGCAAATGCGATTGATCCGAACTGTGGTTGAGAAGGAATGGCAGGCATGGTGGCGGGTTGGCCGCCGGAACTGGTCCGAGAGCCCGGACACCGCTGTTCCGGCCACGCCTAAGCACATCCTGGATGACACTCCTTCGCAAGTTTGCAGCAACAGCACGTTCACCCCACCATGATTGGGGGAGAAAGTTGGCAAACTAGTCCCACGATTTTTTGTGTACCATTCGGCGAAAAGACCAACAACCAAGGACCCAAAGCCGTGATTGCAACCCAATCGAGTTCCTGTCATTCCTTTGTCCGCGACTTTCCTCGAGATGTGGGCTTTCTCTAGGGAAAAATCCTCTAAATTGTTGCCGAAGGGCTATCCTTGGCCACGGGCACATCTGTTGTCGTATGAAAAGGTTCAGGGGGCCGACGAGGTGGACTCGAACGATGGCTCGCCTGTCGAGAATGGGAAAACAGTGTCAGCTGTGTCCCGATGGGAGCGCCTTTTCTGGGCTTTGTTGACTGCAGTCCTTCTGATCATTATCATTGTAAACCACATAATCGCGATTCAGATCCAACGGAGGACATACAAAAGTTCAAATTATGAAACAGGATTCGTGACCGATCTGAGTAAGTTGATTAAGATATAGCGCTCTCCAGGCGACCACGTGGATGGAATTCCAGCTAAACTGCATTCTTCAAGGTCTACCAACCGAATCGATCACGCTCAAAAAAGTTGTCTTCACAGGTGGCGTTGATAGGCATTCCGATGGCGAACTTTTCCTCAACACCAGCGGTTCCAGAAAGCAATACGTTGGGGAGCCCTCCAAGGAAATTGAGGAAAATTGGGAAGAGCTTGAAGCAGGTGAGTAAAAGGATTTGGGGAGAAACAATGACGACCAGTCTCGAATTCAAATTAACATTTGTGTTCGCCAACAAGCAATCGAACTCGTGCTTACCAGGGACGAGACTCGAACGAAGGGTGGTGATTACGTGGAAACCATGCACGACCCTGGCTCAGAGACAATGTACCGCGTGAGGTAGGCAGGCGTTAAGCAAGTGGTCGACGAAGATGCAAGAGCTATATTGCTAATCGACCCCAACCAGCATCGATGTCATACACTCTCTTCACTGCGTGAACCAGTTGAGGAAAGCAGTCTACGCACATCATTACTTTCCCGGGAAAGAGACTCCCTTCTATTTCACCCACATGAGTAGACAAAGCCTTGTCCTTTTAACAAAACAATTGGGCTTTTTACTGATTTGGACCTCTAGATCATTGTCTGGAGCATCTACGCCAGTCAATTCAATGCCATTCAGATTTAACACCTTTGGCATATACTTTTGACACCGAAAGCTGGAAAGGAACTCCTATTTGGCAATCCGAGCATACGTGCCGAGACTTTGAGAAACTTCTCAAGTGGGATCAATCCAGGCTGGCGGTGGCATTGTCGGACTAACGAGATTTGTGAAGCAAAAACTTAGCTAAATAAATCCAAATTCATGCAGTCCATGGGTCCAAATTGCCATAAGAACTATCCTGTGGCAGTGCGCAGAATCAAGATGTGGCGTATGGGTAGCTTGCTGCTAGAAACTGGTCCGGAACAAGGCCCGTCCACCTTCGCTAGGTCCGAAGTCCGGCCCCCCAACCGGACCGCCCGCCAACTCCTGGAGTATCCTTTCAAGTCAGTTTTTCCACCTAGGAATGGACAGAATTAACCGGCATTGGACTTGTCGAGTTTGCATAGCTGCCAATAAGCCTCTCACCTCACCAGTCGCCGACTTGACTCCCTCAGTGGGTTTTTTTGGTCGTGGCAGATCATCGCCCACATACCTTTCAAGCATTGCTGTTTTCTTGCTCTACCCCAATCATGGCTTGGTTTCGAGACAGTCGTTCTTCGTACGAAAAAGCCCCTCTCAGCGACCTGGACCTTTCCAGCGACGACGGCACACTCACTCCTTCACATCACCAAACCACAAAGCAGTCAAAAATATCTCATGTCAGAAATGTACTTGGGGCCACATGTCTTTTAGTCTTCTTTGTCAGCTGGGCTAGCTCCATCATCCTCGCCTTCAGAGCTACAGGCGAGCTCGCACGGGCAGGACACATTCTTTTCCCCAATTCGAGGCCATCTTATGTCTCCGGAGCCCACCTCGATGCACCACACTTCGGTCTGCTCTACAACAGCTCCTACTGCAATGGCCTTAAGGATCCCAGCGGTGCGCGAGAGCGCGGATGTGTACTAGACCCCGTCGCCGGAGGCTGGATCCATAAAGAATGCAGCGATCCGGACCTATTGGCAGAGTTTCTTAAGCTGCCTGACTTCGGGTGGTACCTGGACGAGAACCGAACTCAGCCCATATCGCAGGCTGATGTGTTTGCCGGCCGAACAGGTGGACGCAAAGTCTTGTATACGGTTGATGATTACCACTTTCGTCACTGCGAGTTCTCGTTGAGGTCGCTGATCAGGAATAGTGTGAGAAGGGATGTTGGTCTGGGGTTTCTACTACTGGATCATGAGCACATGAATCACTGCATGGAGAGAGTGACATATTTCAATAGTCCTGAAATACGGCAACACCCAGACGAGACGGTGGTGTTGACAGGCTCTGCTGAGTGCTACAAGGCGTTATAGATAGAGAGTGACAATAAGACGCATGAGTGTAAAAACTATGTTCGTCATATCGAAGCAGAATAGTGAAGTTGCCACTTGCATGCAAGCTAGAATATTTCAAAAAGGCCTCAGTATAGAAGTACCAAATTAGAGACAGGATTGAGATCGAGAAAATCAACAAAGAATATTCCACTTTCGTTGCCACACTCGTTGCCGGAAATCAAATCCGTTTGGAAGATTTCAGGACAAGTACTTTGCGTCTTACGAAGAGCAAAATGAACACTTTTCTTATGAACGATTTTAATGGTATTGATTTTTAGAAATTTCCTCTTAATCACTAAAACCTTCCATGTTGGACGCCCTTGATGTTCCTGCCCATGACCGGATCGCATCATAATTCTTACATACATGGTACGAGCCAACCCCAAGTGTACCTGCCTCCTCGAGGCCGGCAGCTTGGCCCTCCAAAGCCGAGTCCCCGCAACACATTAAAGAAGATCTGAGATAGTCGAAACAGTGGCTCATATGCTTGTATGCCTCTGATCCAGGACCATGACCTTCGTGAGCATGGTCTCCATGGCCATGGTGAGCCCCGTCCCGACGAGAATGTGCGCTGCTTTCCTTGTAAAGCACATTGAACTCCTTGAGCATGAAGTGAAGGCAGTGAAGCTGATGAAACACTGCGACAGAGAAGACGTCGTCGCCGTGCGTCTTCATGGGTGGCGGCAGCGTTTCCTGATGCTTCTCCCAGTCTTTGACGACGACAAAACCGCTACCCACTGGCCCCATATCAATCAGTCAGAGCTAATGAGTAAACTGAACATATGAGTTGAAATGTCTAAAGCATACCTGGCATAATATCTGTCCATCCCGGGTCTGTCTCATTCATGGCGAGACGCCCTTGCTCCCAGGTCGTCGTGAATTTAATTGTCCGTGGTCCATCTAATGGCAAAATGCAGTCAGTCATCATATCCAAAATATTAAGACTGATGTGATTCTGGACCTACAAGTATTAGGAACCAGGCCGTGAACCTCGCCTAAAGGTTCTGTTATTGGCGTAACATGGGATAACTTCCAGGCAAGGAACGACTGGCAAACAACCATCGAAACAAGCACAGAGTACAATGCATAGGCTCGAAATGAGTCAAGACAGTCTTTTAGATACGACCATTTTGTACGACGTCTCCAGCGTGCTACTGGCTGTTTCTCTCCTTCCTCGCCAAGTAAGGGGTTGTCGGCTGCGTGGCGAGGAATAGCCATGCTTGTTCGTGATGGCGATGTCATTTTCAGAGTCTCTCTATGGTCCACGGTAAGAAACTACCAGCAGGACAGAAACCATAGATGGCTTGAGAAAACAAGGAGCTACTAATTTGGTGACTGAAGCCCAACTGCTGAGGTGGACCTATGCTAAGGTGGCTCGTCCCCGCAGGAGCCAATTCCTTCCCGGTTCAGGCTGATGTCCGGAAAGTTAGAGATACGGACCGGAGTACTTGAAGACTAGTATTATCTCAACCCATAGGTGTCTAGGGCTCTAGGCCGGATGAAATCTCCACATCCGAAACCTGCTCCGGGTTCGGAGCAAAGCCCGGATGAATCACAACGCTCAGTTGGTGTAGGACATTTTCAAGTTTTCCGGATTTGTCACAGTCCCTGATTTTCTTGGTACCTGCCAATGCATGTGTTCTAGACAGCAGTACTGCATACTGTCAAGTTGTGTAATGACTACGAAGGATCATCCCGGTCCGGGCGGTCGGTCTCGTGCGGTGTTCGATGGCGCAAGGCTGCTCTATAGCCAAACTGACAGCTAAATCATGAGTATATCTTCTGTAAAGACAAAGATATTCTAAGCTGAACTTTGCCACGAAGTCCAAATTTCACACAGTATCAGAGTAAGCCCCTTGTCAAACTATTCCCAGCAAGTCACCACCTCAGCTTTCAAAATGCAGATCAAAGCTTTCATTGCAGCCTTGCTCTCAGTCGGGGCTCTTGCCGCCCCCGTGCTGAATGACCGGTGAGTACGACAAAGATTAACATCATGCTGGAGTCTCATTTACGAACCTAATAGTAGATCTTACTTGATTGCTTACCCTGAAGAGGGTGGTGCTGAAGCTGAGAAGCGGTCGTACCTTATCGCCTACCCCGAGGAAGAGGGGGGTGAGGTCTCCAAGAGGGCTTACCTTATTGCCTACCCTGAGGAGGAAGGTGCTGAGGTTTCCAAGAGGGCTTACCTTATTGCCTACCCTGAGGAGGAAGGATCTGAGGTTTCCAAGCGATCCTATCTCATTGCCTATCCGGAGGAGAATGGGGCCGAAGTCTCCAAACGCTCATACTTGATTGCGTACCCTAAGGAGGAAGGTGCTGAGGTTTCCAAGAGGGCTTACCTCATTGCGTACCCCGAGGAGGAGGGAGCTGATGTCTCCAAGCGGGCTTATTTGATTGCCTACCCTGAGGAGGAGAGCGACGTCGCCAAGCGAGCCTACCTCATCGCATACCCCGAGGAGGAGGCCAAGGCCAATGTTGCCAAGGAGTAAGAGATACACTCTTGGTCCAACCTGGTTTTTGGGGTATATCGGCGACCGGTGAGGTTGTTGGAGGTGCCTTATTATCCAACCAGTCGAAGGGCCATAACAGGCTGAGCTTAGGAGAAGAAAGGAATGGGCTTTGGAATGACATGGTGGAAGGCGTGGCGGGAGCACGCCTCTCTCGGAATAGTGTAGAGGCATCTCCTGGATCCATATAGCCACACAGGACTTCGTTGAAAATGTGGCACTATAGGTTCATGTAACTAGCGCTCAATCAATGACGTTGCATGACTTGCTCACTGAAAACTTTTCTGTGCCTTGAAGCATTGAGCTGTTCTTTTTGTATATCTCGTCGATCAGACATACCTTGACTTCAATCAATTACAGACGCAGGGGACCATCAGGTATCGCACATCAGGTTGAACTACTTACATCGATCTGGAAATTGGGTGACAGCTTACATGACACTCAACAACAATTAAGGAGTACATACCTGACTTCCATAAAAGCGGGTTGTGAGCCATATTTCATCAGTATACCATCCATCATGGCAAACCACCTTGTTGTAGTCATCTTCACGCATTTCTAGACGCCGCTGTGGTCTTCGGCTTATTGGCGGGACCCGTGTGTTGTGTTCTATTTATCCTGTGACTACACAACATTCAAATCTCCTGGAGCCCAGCCAGTTTCCAAATGACCCGCCAGTCTCGACATATATGTTCGACTCCAAAGCCGCTGGGGTCTATGTAGTCTCCACCCAAAGGCTCCAAAGTGGCGTCCGCAGCACATATTATGTCCTGTGATGAAGTCAGCACCATGATCAGATCAGAAGTTAATATCATTACCAAAGTGGAGATAGCTTTACCTGACGAATGGTGTCAAAACAGTGGCCAAGGTGATAACGACGGACGATGGACTCAGGGACTTCGGCATTGTAGTCGTCATGGAACGATTGGTTGGTGGTAAGTTCGGTGAAGATTTCGCGAATATTCGTCAAGCAGTGTATCATGTGCACCATGTCTATCGCCCTGGTGACCTCTTGGCCAGCTTCATTCTGCCATTCGGCCATGCTTGTCTCCCACCAATTCTGTGGCACCAGAGTCTGCCATATCCTAAGAGTCTCCTCGTCGAATTCGCGCAAGTTTGGGTGTTCTGTGAAGGTGTAGAGCCGTGGTGGGAGGTCTATGGGAGACTGAGAGATGTCTCTGTCCCATTGTCGATGGAAAATAAACCCTAGAATCAAGGATATTGCAGTGAAAACAATACTAAGGCATGCTTTCAAGTTGATCTTGGACTTGTCAGTCGAAGAATCTAGCGCCAGTGGTGTATATCCCATTTTTGTGGACGACATCTGAGCATTGGAAGATGCCACCTGTCAGACCACTGAGCGCTAAAAAGAATTCAAATTTGTGACAAGTAAACGCGGTTTCGCGAGCATGCGAGCTACACCTGACGTTCTGAGGTATAGAGCATTGGAGGTAGGAGATTAAACATCCTTCGGATAATGGAGATCCGGACCAGCCCTACGGGCCGGGAGCCATGGATCTTCTCCGGAGGCCAGTACGTTTAAGAGATTTAATTAGCAAACCTTGTTTAAAGGGCACGATTCCTCCATTCCATAAGTTTGCTCGTAACCAGGGCCGATTCTTGACTTGCCATGGCTTCTTTCAACGCTATTTACCTTCCGTGTGTTATTATCACGGCAGCTATCTTTGCCGTACTGTCCTTCCTAGGGCCGCCTCTGCCAGTGACACGGGATACAAATATTCCGGAACAAGCGCTGACATGGCAAATCCAGCTGAACAATGACAGCTACGGCGGCTGGAATGACGAATCCGACCAACTGTGGGACACCATTGTGCCCAACAATGGCGTCGTTCTCGCTACGAACTTGACCAGTGGATTCCACTTCTGGGCCAATGTCGCCATGTTCCACCAGCTGAAGTGCCTTCGGGACATTCGCAGCCGACTTATCGCCTTGGCAGGATCCTGGGACGAAGTCGAGGCCTTCACCGCATGGCGCGGACCAGGCTCAGAGTACGAGCGCATAGGATCCTGTTTTGACTACGTCCGCCAGGTGTGTAGATGCCTTCCAGACCGCCCCCACGTTCCCTTGTCGACTGTGTCTCCGCTCGCTAACACGTTGCATAGGGAATCCTTTGCCACGCCGATACAACCTTACACCCCAAAGCAATTGTTTCCGAAGAACGCTTTGTGATTGACGGAAACGCCCTGTGGCATAAATGCAAAGAGAGTACGGCGTTGTACAATTGGGCGATCCGGTCCGGACCGCCACACAAGGTGAGTTAGACCCGGAACCTCGAAGGATCTGGGCCGGCTGGCTGTTAGGTGGAGCCCGAAGGAAGGCTCAGTGCTAACACCAAGGCGGCCGCAGGACCCGCGGGTGTTAGAGCAGCCTAGCTCGTAATCAGGTGAGCAATCCAATGCTGCAGCGGGGCTCTGGGCTGATATAAGGATTGCCTCCCAAAAGGACCATCTTGCGGGATCTCATCTAGTTGCCAGATTGAGAGACTGTAGGATTTTGAACCTTGTGTGGCGTGCATTAGTCGTCTCGCTTGCTTACCTTGTCAGGAGAGCAGGGGAAAAGACAATTGAATGGAATACGGAGCCGCAGAAACCCCGCTCTTATCCCTTTGGAATCATTGATGGGGATTTGATGATAATGCTCGGAAGCGTTTTGACAGCTGAAATATGCATGGCACTTTCAGACATCCAGATCACTCCAAATGCTACACAATGTCTATTCAAGGGAAGGGAAAAGGGAAAAGGAGTTGTGGGTAGTGAATCATGGATACTGGTATTTAACCGTTAAAATAATCTCTTCCAGCCGGCCGAATTTAGTGTGGGATCACACCAGTAGGGGCCAAATGCATGCTGATTATGCACCTTGATTGGACTACATAGAAAAAGTCAGGGACACACCTTGGCATCCACGGGTGCTCTGCCAGGGTGGTGCTCTGCGGCCCTCGGCACATACCGTATGCCGCTTAGCTAACGTGGTATACACATGTATTTTGAATGTCAGCCCCTGCCTATGAGCAAGCAAGACATTGTTAGGCTCGCTGATGGCGAGTTTCGCCTGTTGCGGAAACAAATTTCGATCTGTTATATCTCGAACTCGTTTACCTCGTGTTTGTGTTCTCAACGTGCAGCTTCACGTACGAAGCGTTAAGCAGCCCCATGAGAATGCCATCAAACCAGCAAGATTATGAAAAGCCCAAGATCACCAGGCGGCAGGGAGCCTGCCAGCTGTGTCGTCAGAAGAAAGTGAGGTGTGAGTACGCCACTTGCCAAGCTCCTAGGCCACCGCCATCAGACTAATATTGATTTACAACTTTTCAGGCAACGGCGAACGTCCTTGCGCGTTCTGCAAGGTTTGAACAGGCTCTCAAATCATGTTTTTTACTACATGTGAACTGCTATATCACTAACCTAATGCCCTCCTGACAGAGAAATCGTGCACACTGTGACTACCAGGTCACAAAAGCAGCCAGCCATGGTCACAGCCGTTCCCAGTCACAAGTTGATTTTGACTCTCCTCGGCCAGGAACTGCACCTGTCAGGGAATCCAACTTCAGCGAATGGAACAGTGACCTGGGGAACCTCGCTGAAACCACTGGAGATCTGAACAGGATCGAGTCATTTTTTGATATCGATCCTGCCCTGGGAGGGACCTTTGAAGGACTCGCTGACTCACACCACCTTCATCGGCTCCAGAGTGCTGCCCCGGACCGAAACGACGTTGATACTGGCGCCATATTTTTGTCACCACAGGGTGAGATGGCGAAAAAGACTCCTTCATGCAATTTGATATTGACTTGTTGTTGCAGCTTTCCTTGGTGTCGAAAATCAGGACGAAGAAGTCCATCGACACAGCCAAGAAGAACTTGCGGGCAACGGTCTCACCTTACTGGACGCCCTATTCACCAAGGCATCGAGTCCAGCGGTTGCCACAGCACAGATAGAACAGAAATGGACCAGCGTTGAACTTAATTCGAGCCATAGGGGAGACCAGTCGTCACTTATTGACGAAGAGGCGCCTCTCAGTCCACGGAAGCGTTCTAGAGGGAATTCTGCGCGCCAATTTTGGCCTTGTCAGAGTATCCAATTGATTTGCGACGGACAGGTGAAATGGCTATCCGCTCTATTCCCGGCCTTACCCAATTCCCCAGAAAGTGTTGCTTCGCAGAATGCATGCGTATCTGATTTGATATTGGGACTCAATGATTCTGGAATGGATAGTGTCCGCCGCCATGCTTTCAGCCAATTGATCACAAGGCTTTTGTCAAGGAAATGCCAGACAGGGTTTCCGATTAGTTGGCTGTCACAGAGCAAAACCAATGCCATGTCCCCAGGCTTTACCCCAATCAACCTCCAGAGCCTGCCATTAGAGAAGTTTGTTGGACGTGAGTATTAGCAACCCAATATATACCACACAAATTGCTTCGTACTTTCCAGAATTGAAAACAGTACTAATGAGATCTTGTAATAGGATGTTTTGATGAACCGTGGGGGTATGTTAATCAGATGGGACTTCTCGATAACATTCGTGACTGACCATGAACGTCGTTATCAAGCGTCAAAGAATACCTCGATTATTCTGAAGTTCTTTACATTATCCGTTCTATTATCGCCCAGGCCCCAACACCATTAGAAACCCCAGAGTCACCTCAGCAGACCCTGGGTGTGTTTCTCGTCAGCATTCTAGCTGTCTGGGGGTCGCTTTTGAGCCCTGGCCATGATGAAACAACCGTACTTGGTCTGATGGCGACAGTCCTCGAGATGGAAAGACACATCACTTTGGAGGACGACTCAATACCTAAGTTCTGCGTAAGTGATCCATGAATAGTTGCACTTCAGGAAACTCTCCTCGCCTAATCAAAATCATGCTCTAGGCCATCGTTACCATGGTAAGCCCAGCACAAGACTTTGATCCTGATGTTCCATATGACTACAAAATGCAGATATGAGGTGAATCAGAAAGAATACCTTTGCTGATAATGGAGAACAAGCTTCAACTCGCCCACAAGCTCGGCCTGTCTATCGTGCCGAGGCTCCTAGGCCAAGCCGTGTCTCTCATTCAGTCCATGAATCTGCACTCAAGCTCCGTCCTCAGAGATAGCTGCACGCACCAGGTTATGGTGCGTGTCAAGTCTGCTTGTTGGGTTGTTTCCTGCATTGACAAGGTCTACGCAATGAGGTGGAAGACATTTCCCGTTAGTGACTCTCATTCTGCATGCACTGATTATGCAAGTAGAAGCCACCATCGCTGATGATTCCGCTGTTCTCATCATAGATGTTGCCAGAAGCAGTTCTTCAGTATGATCCACCAGGCCGTGCAGCAGACGACCAGACCAGTCCAATCGATGACTCAAAGCTGTGGCTTCACTCACAATGCCGGTATGCAAGGATATGCTCCACTATCGCCGCAGTCCGCAATTCGCATCAATCTTTGGATAGCAAGCTGGAATTGGACATATCGAAGCTTCCTAAGGAATTAGAAGAATGGTACAGCTCAGTGCCAAAAGCTGGTCAATTGCTGCGCGATCGGCCTACTGCGTCTCCTATACAGGAGAGCAGACACATTGCAGTATGCACTCTGTACCAGTACCAAGAAGCAAACTTGGCTATTTTGAGCTTGCCGACATCATCGGAAGTTTCAACCGAATCAAATTTAACGTCTTCGCAACCTGTTTGCACATGGTCGCACGTCGACAAGGTGGTCGCATCCATCAAGCAGATCTTTGCTGCCAGTCACAAGATTGAGGATCTGATGTATGACCGGTAAGTCCATGAAATGAGCTATTTGGACCAAGTCGTGACTTTATGGTTGTTCTACGCTCACACGTCGGCGGTGTAATCTTACAGAATACTCCTTTACTTGCCCACGTTAGCGTTGTGCAGACTGGCGGTCGAATATCAACGCGGCCCACGCATGGCTCCGCGTGATGCACGCACCTTATTTGCAGTGGCACATGGCTTTTTTGCAAGGCTATCATCTTCCCTCCCTACAGAGGACTTCTTCGACCAGACCAGCGAGCTTGTTGATTTTATCATGCAATAATGCATCGAATAGGAGAAATTAGAATTGGGGACGCGGCAACCTCAAAGTGGTGATACAAAACATCGGCACGTGTAATAGTAAATTTTTGGGTGGAGCAATTGACTTCCAAATATCCCAACCTTCATTCGTGTGAAGTCACTGTACGTAAAAGAATGACACCGTTGTGTCCTCAACAGCCACCTGAGTCCGAAGTAAAGCATCCTGCTTCATCCAATAGACCTGACCTTCTGCCGCAGTGACCATTTTCTGCGTGTCAGTATATGCACGGCAGTTAACCATCTCGAACTGGTCGAAATCTACCAGTGGCACATTCTTGCCGTCCTCAACCAGCCAAAAGTCCTCCATGATCCATTCCGCATTCAGGCCCTTCAACTGGGCAGAGCTTGTCGGGGCGTTGAGGAACTGGTCAATCGTCTCATTCTTGTTTCGATTGCGCACAGTCGCCTTGCCGTGCGTCCCATTATACATGACCACTTCCAGATCGAGAGTGTCTCCTGGCTCCAGGGCGTGCTCGAGAGGGAATGGCCGCGTCCTGTCGGGCCACCACTCGTACCATGCTTTGTCTAACACAAGTTAGATACCGGCCCATAAGCCCAGTACAAAATGGGTATCTATCAAATTCTAATCGTGTAAAGACAGACGGAATTTAGTAGGGTTGGTGCAACACGTACAGCTCACGGCGCCGGACGGGTACAATAGCATGTCCACGCCGGTTTGCAGAATAGCCTGCTTGCTGGACTCGCCATCAAGGCCGACCCATACTGAAGCACTCCATGGCTCAACTCGGGGGCCACTCGTGTTGTGGGCAAGGAGAGGATGTCGGGGGAGCGTGATGGTGGCCAGAGTAGCTGCAAAGCGTGATGAGTCCGGCGGTGGCGAAGACAAGGCAACGCCAGCCCAATTCCGACTGTAATTTACTGGCACGCTTTGAGTCGGATCTTTGCTCGGCGCTGGGTTGAGCTTTGTTGGCTTGAAGATGCTCGCCGCTGGGCTTGGACTCGGGGCTGGGTGTGAGACAACGCAATTGTCATTTGCATTTTCCCACCGATCAATCGCTGTGAGATAGACCAAAATGCCGCCGACTGAAATGGCGAAGGCGAAGCCAATCAGAAATGAGACAATCATGGCCCTGTAGGGCTTGACATGCCGCATTGGACGGATGCGGCCTTCTTTGGCGACGGGCAGCTCATCATCAGAATCTGAACCTGTTGTTGTGGCCACTTCATGGTATGATGAGCTCGGAAAGACTTTCTAATCATCCTCTCATCAATCAGCTCCATCGTAACCTCACTGTGTGAAGTCTTATTTGCTTACATTTCGGTACAGCCTCTGCAAGCCTGCCCAAATTCCAGCAGCCTGGTTTTGATTCATTTTGCACACTCAAGCCAGTGATAGGGTAAGTGAGTATTTCACTTTAGATCGATGAGATGATTTTAGAAACAATTTTTGGTAGTCGATATCGTGCGGTCCAACACTCCTGGACTGTCCAACCGGAGACTAGCCCCGCGAATTCGGATCCGAGAGAGCTTGCACTCAAGGGGGCGTGTAATCAACAGCCATGTAGTGCGGCGGATGCAAGGCAATCCAGAACCAGCAAGAAGGCGCTAGTCCATTCAGTCAGCCGGTACTATCGCTTTGTTTCCAAAGGATGAGGCCGCTTGCATGAACAAACTAGGTCTTCGGACCGGTCTCCACTTGCCAGGCACAGTCTCGATCCTTCCGAGACTCTGTCCAGCTCGGGGCATCCCCCTCTCATATGCACCCCGGGGGTAAGCACAACAGCAAGTAAAGACCCGTCAATCACCAAGACGGTTACTGACTGAACACATCAATACACTAATCGTAGCCAGATTTTTAGATCTTGCAGATTCAGTTAGTGAGCATCGTGGAAATAATTGTTCTTGAGTTCCGAGAGAAACAATTGTCAATCTGAAGGAATGCCCTCGAAGCTGTGCCTTGTGAACAAGTACGTACTGACAAAGCCATGGACAAAATGGAGGAACTCGGCGCGTCAGAATCGGTCGAGGAAGGGACTCTTCGAAGTCCAAGGATCAAAAACTTGATTCTGTTCAGCAGCCCATTATTTGGGTATGTACGATGCGAACCTTTACCAATCGGGCTTCCAAAAGTCTCTGAGCTAATTCGTTTGATTTCCTCAGAGTACAACTTGCTTGGACGATCCAACAGGTTTATGGACTTGTAAGCTATCTATTGTCACTCAGAAAATGTACAGAGCGAGAAAGACTGACGTTAGGGCTTGCTCGGCCATGTGAAGCCATACCTATCGTCACTGGGCTTCTCTGCCACTCAACTTCCCTTTCTGATACTTTCAGGGCCTCTGGCCGGCTTGATTGCCCCACCTGTGTTCGCCATACTAAGCGACACTTGCCAGAGCAGGCTTGGTAAACGCAAACCCTTCATCTTCGGTGGAGGGGCAGCAGTTGTTCTGTCGCTTTTGCTGCTCGCCAGGGCAAAGGAACTGGGCGAACTCTTGTCCACATCCTTTTCAGCGGCGGGTGTAAACACTTTGCTGGCTAAGACGATCGCGACAATTTCTATTTATTGCCTTAATTTTGCGATGCAGCCGCTCTATCTGGGGATACGTGCCTGGTCCGTCGACTTCTTTTTGCCGCACCAGCAGCCCGTCATCAGTTTGTGGAGCAGCAGGTTCATGTCTCTGGGTTCTCTATTTGTTGCTTTCGTCGGATACGGGAGCCAAAAGCCTTCGTTTGAATCGCTGGCGTTTGTATCGGCCGCAATTCTGACTGCCGTACTGCTGCTTATTTTAGTGGCTGCTCCAGCTGATACACGCATGACGCCTGGCAATGACCATCGTGTTCGAGTCCAGATGCCTACCTCGTTGCATACTCACGCTTGTCGGCTCGTGAAAAAGATTCAGGATCTACCTCCAATCACACGACATGTTTGTCGTACCCAACTCCTTGCCTGGTTCGCTTGGTTTCCAATTCTACAATATAGCAGCAGGTAAGCTACCCAAGCATTACCGAGCTCAAATTTCGAGGATTTGTTTAATTGACAGACCGTGATAATTACAGCTATGTCTACGAGGTTTACGAGGCAAACACTTCCCTAAATCCAAACGCGGCGATCGCAAGAGTGTCGTTGATGTTTTATGTGGCCATGTTCGCCACAAATCTGGCTGTCCCATATCTCTGGCGGTTTTCAGCGAAGGAATCGTCTGAATCCAGCTTGTCGGAAAATGAGGGTAATGGGAATCATTCTCACCACACGCGGGGGGATCACGTCTTGCTGCAGACCTGGCGCATTTGCTTGATCATTTTGGCAATCTGGCTGCTAGGACTATCCCTCTCCTCGTCGCGGCCCTTAGCTGTGTCCATCATCTTTGCTGCTACAGGGGTTCTGTTTGCGATTGCAAACTGGGTACCGTACTCCCTTATTTCGCAGGAGATATCATCGCGCTCGAAATTGAAACATGAATGCGAAGGAGTTGATCACGAGCTTGAGCACGAGGACAGCGGATCAGATACCGCGAGACTATTGGCCATTCACAATATGTCGATTACTGTCCCCCAAATTCTTTTCTCGCTTGCTAGCGCTACGCTTCTGTCAATTTTAGGACGGCTAGGAACACCGCTGGATGTATCGTGGATCTTTCTTATGAGCATTCCAGCAGCAGTCCTTTCAGCATGGCTGGTCTAACGAGAATTTGTCAATCATAAAGCAGCAAGAGAGAGCTCCTGGGACTTGTTGTTCTCTCCTTTCCGTAATGAGACGCTTCCATTTACCACTCTTGATAATTTAATCATTTTCTGGTCCCGGGCTTGACAATACAATGTTACCGTGCAACTACTCGCGAACATGCTTTGTACAAGAGAGTGATAAAAAAAGCATAAACCTACTTTCTTCACTTTACTGAATTGTAGTTTACTGAAACGATTCATTTTGATCCTTCAGATTGACAAGGATTTCTCCCTATACGGCGATCTCAAGTCAAGAGGTGTATATGACGCATTCAAGTGCTGACAGTCTTGGATTTGTGTTATCGTGAAGATGGCTCTTTTTGTTTGACCCGCGAGACTTGTGCTCCAGCTCGCCCAACTACCAGATGGAACACAAGACTCTACCTAGGTATACCTGAGAATATCGCACTCTAGTTCGGTTCTAACATAATTACAGCCCTGCACCAAACCAGCTCCATTCTACGAAAGTGTCACCTCCACTTCAATATCATGCTCTTCATTGTAGATGGGCAGGGCCGAAACATTGACCTTCCCATTCCTCACAGCCCCAAGCTCAGGATGAGTCAGCTGGCCTGGCGAGTGGAGGCCATTCTGTCTGGCCCAGTCCCTGACATGCTCAAAGTTCCGACACTGGTGATGATTCGTCCAGATCGCCCATGGCTCGATCCAGCCTGGTGCCCATCGTTGTGGTATCACACTCATGTCTGCGTGGCATTGTAAAGATAGCCGGATGCTATCAAGGCAGTGGGCTGAAAGGCGATACAGATGATTAGTACCAGGTCAGGTGTCTACCCGCAAAATAATGTCACAAGGAATGTTAGGCATGGCTTACGGATGTGGTACTTCATTGGGATGTCCTCTTCCCCAGGTTGGTTCTGGTATACGGGCGCATATAGCAAAGTCTTCTTTCGAATATAATTCAGGCAGTGAAGTTGGTGGAAAACATCTAGACCAAAAAAGTATCCAGAGCCGTCGTCAAACTGAATTGAATCTTGGCCCATGTCGTTGACCTTCTCTTGGCTAATGTTCACCCATCCCTCTGCGAGTTCATACCAGCGTGTGAGCAAAATGTTTCTGAGAAATACGGTCTCAAGGCCGCACTCACGTTCTGTTCCTATGACAATCTTTTCCCATGCTGCATCTGCGATTGTTGGATCAAGACTTGTGTACGGCGATCGGACTCCGATAGGCAAGTGCCATGTCTTCTCTTCCGTTGCTCTTGGAATTCCATCGGGCTCTTCAATTTCATTTCTTGTCAGTAATGTGAGGCGTCGATTTGGAAAATGCATTACATGGCGTACCGTATCGCCCGTACTGTTCCGGACAGCCAGGTGGATTTGCGTGTTTGAGATTTGTAAATAAGAGCACGGCATTGAGAAACGCGAATACACAGTTGAATGAAATGAACAGAGTCTGGCAAATCCTTCTACTCCGGTCTTGTCGAGGTGTCAAATGACAAGTGCATGTCTCTCTTTCGTCCACTTTCTCCTGGGGGATAAAAGGGGAGTTCTCTGATTCAGACGTCAAACTGAGGGACGACATTCTCTTCTAAAGTTGTCGTCGCTAGCAATGACAGCGATGCCGATGATCACAGTTCTGGCAATGAAAGGAGCATTGGCGCAGTCAGAAAGCCGCGCCCGCACTCAACACTTGACACCTCATTCTTCGAGGCCTGCCTGGGCGTATGTGCCTCGGAGCCGCCAAGTTACTCAGTTGCCCTGTTCATGGTGTCTAAAAACACGCCTCTTTAGTTCTACCGGTCACCCCCTTGGGTCCGGCCGGAGCACACAGGGCGACCGCTCCACCGCTTTCCGAACAGCAATCCTTCCGGATCATGAACCGGGGTCTCAAGCGCTCCCCGGCCCCCAACATTCTGGATGCGAAGAACCTTTGGGGACTACTATCGAGGCCGGTATGACATCCTTTGGAGTTCGCAGCACGCCATTGGGGGCCGAATTCTGTAGACGGCAGGAGATTCTCGCTCAGCTCAAGTGCGCACTGCGATTGGCGACACAGTAGCATGAATACATGTATCTAGGTAGGGATTCTCATCCTTCCGATCAAAAGAACCAACTAGCACCAGTCTGTGCAATACGCGGAGTTTTGCCAGCCGACCTTGCAGTATTATCTCACCTGCGTAATCTCGCCCACCGCACAAACCCATGTTCAGTGCTGCAGGCCTGTTGCACAGGCAGGAAGCACTAGACTCAAGAAGACAGGTATCTAATGCACCTCGCATGAGCTGCCACCGACCAACGAATGAGTTAGTTCCTGCCCCATTTCCAAAGCACAGATAGAGGGAAAAGTCCCAAGCGTGTAACCGTGGGATCTGAAATATTACCCTTTGTAGCAACGCGCCCTAGAACATACGCGGTCATTCTCACAGCACCCCGGCTCACGAAATCAGCTAAGCTTTTCGTGGGATTGGCGAGGGAGCTGGTCGTCGACGGACTTCGACGCGAAAATTGTAATTTGGCCTTTCCGTGCGCAAGCAAAGACAAGACCATCAACGTTCAACAGCATTATGGGGTGTTTGAACGACGAGTCGTTTGGCCCGTCGGTCAGTGGCTGTCGGGATGACTTTGATTTCACGAACACTTTTGAGCAGATTTGGTTTTCCATCGTGCCAGCCTGTGTCTTCCTTACAGCATTTCTGCCACGATCATTGTTCCTGCTACGCGAGCCGCGCGAAGTCCACGCACCTGGAAGTTTGCTTGGCCTCAAGCTGGTAAGTTTGGTTTGAATAACAGAACCTGCTACTATACTCACCAACATCTATTCCATTCAGATTTCCTGGACCGTGTTCACGGCTATTTGCCTTTCCCAATTGGTCGTCAGCGTCAGAACCGATCGAGCCTCAACATCGATTTCATCTGCCTCAGTCAGCTTGGACTTCATCGTGGCCCTATCTCTCACACTACTATCTGGTCTTGAACACTTCAAGTCTCGCCGTCCATCCGTCCTGCTCTGCGTGTTCTTGCTTTTTACGCTGCTATTCGACATCGCTCGATGCAGGACACTCTGGCTGGTTCACCATGATGCTGAAGATGGACACAGTCGCACGCTGGCCTCCCTGTTCTCGTCGCGAGTTGCGATTAAAACGGCACTGGTTGTGCTAGAAGCACTTGGTAGAAGAAAATGGCTCGGCCCGTCCGCCTCAACACACAGTCCTGAAGAAATGACCAGTATCTTCGGTCTCGCACTTTTCACCTGGATCTATCGATTGCTTGGCAGAGGCTATAGATCACCTCTCAAAACAGATGACCTCTACCCTCTCGATCAGTCTTTGCATGCGAAAGGACAGTTCTATGATCAAGCTCCACGTCAGCAACCACATAAAAGCCAGCAAGGCAAAAACGAGAATCAACCTGGAAACGCCAGTCTGCTATTCGAGGCCGTTGGAACCGGCCTTTTCCAGCCAGTGCTTCCCCGGGTATGCTTGATTGGGCTGAAATTCTGTCAGCCACTATTCCTGCACACGCTTCTGAACTTCTTACAAGACGCGTCTGGCGGTACGGACCACGAGCAAGACAATCAGTCGTACGGACTTATCGGTGCCAGCATACTCATCTATCTTGGCCTTGCAGTCTCCACTTCCATGTACTGGTATTTTCAAGACCGGGCTCTTACCGTGCTGCGTGGATTTTTGGTGACTTCTATCTACCAGAAGACCGCACAAGCCAAGTCCGACATCAACGGTGACGGGGCTCCTGTCACTTTGATGAGCACAGACGTTGAACGGGTCTACACCGGTCTGCGATTCGGCCATGAAACCTGGGCTAGCTTGATCGAAGTCGCTATTGCATGTTGGCTGCTTCATGGCGAGTTGGGGAACGCATTCTTGGCACCATTAGTGGTTGTGCTGCTTTCATTTGGGGCAAGCTTTTTCATATCCAAGCTATCGGGCAAGTATCAGAAGGTCTGGATGCAGTACATTCAAGCTCGCGTTGGCCTAACAAGCAGCTTTCTCTCGAACCTCAAGCAACTTCGCATTGGTGGCCTCTCGGGGTTGGTGGCAGAGACCGTGCAGCAAAAAAGAGTCGAGGAGCTTAGCAAGGGAGGCAACTTTCGTACCATCATTGCCTTCACCGCCGCACTCTCGCAAGCACCGGGCATTGTTTCACCAGTGGTTGCTTTTGCATTTGCTTTCGGGCCTCTTGGAAATCCTGCCGCCACAACGACGGCGTTCACATCTCTCTCCTACATCATGCTTTTGGCTGCACCTCTGCAATGGCTACTGCAAAGCATTCCCCAGATCACAGCCAGTCTGGCTTGTCTAGATCGGATCCGCGACTATCTCAATGCCCCGTCATGGCAAGACTCCCGTGAAAGCGCAGCAAAGGAAGAAAGCGCCGTGCAAGTCCTTTCGGAACCTGAAGCTGTAAGTGAGAAGCAAGATGACTCACTTATCGTGCGGAGTTTCAGTGCGGAAGACAGACCTGCCATACAAATTCTGGATGGAACATTTGCATGGAAAGAAGAGGATAGCCCAGTTTTGCGCAACATCAACATTATTGTACCAAGGTCATCCATCACTTTGGTGACAGGGCCTATGGCGTCTGGCAAATCAACACTATGCAAAGCAATCCTCGGTGAGGTGCCTCTGGCGAGCGGTCGGGTCATAGTCAACACGGGTAGAACGGCATACTGTGATCAGGACCCATTCTTGTGGAATGGAACGATCAAGGAGAATATCATCGGCTGCTCGTCATATGTCTCTTCACGATATGAAGAAGCCGTGGAAGCGTCTGCGCTTGCCATAGATCTGAACAATCTCACTGATGGAGATCAGACACGTGTGGGAAGCAAAGGTTCATCTCTGAGCGGTGGACAGAAGCAACGGGTCTGCCTTGCGCGAGCCTTGTATCAGCATGCTGACCTGCTTGTGTTTGATGACGTTTTCAAGGGTCTTGACAGCAAGACACAGCGCCATATCTGGCGATGTGTCTTCGGCAGCGAAGGCATTTTGCGTCAGCGTGGTGCCTCCGTTGTCCTCTGCACCCACGCCACTGAGTTCCTGCGATTCGCTGATCACATCATTCGGCTTGGCTCCCAGGACTCTCAGGGGACAATCGAATCCCAAGGACCGCCTTCCCAGATACTGTCCGATGTCGAGAAAGCTGACTCGGCTGCCGATCCAGACTCATTTGGATCTGCTTCCAGCTCGCTCTCTCAGCAGCAGTCATCTGACGATGATTCTCCACCATTGAGCGAAGAAAAGGAGCCGAGTGCCCGCAAGAAAGAAGCCTTACCTTCACCAAAAAGTCCCAAGCCTGCACCTGCTCTGACGACTGCAGATTCTGCTGTTTACAAGCACTACGCTTCCAGCGTCGGTCCTTTGCCACTGCTCCTCTTCGCCTTGCTTGCGGTCATCGTTGGCTTCTGCACCGTTTTCCCCACCATTTGGATAAAGTACTGGACCGACGATGTTGTCCGCACAGAACCGCGGCACGGATTTCCATTTTACATCGGTATCTTTGCTTTGCTGGCCGCCTGCGCCCTCGCTTGCAATCTTCCAGCTGGCATCGTGACAATGCGCGTCATGGTGCGTCTCTCGGGTAGCAGGCTACACCAAAAGACACTCAACACCATCACCCATGCCAGTCTTGGCTTCTTGACACGTACTGACACCGGTGTCGTTCTAAATCATTTCTCTCAGGATATGACGATCGTGGACACTCAGTTGCCCGGGTCGTTGACAAATCTTGGAATAGTCATGTCCGTTTTCATTGGCCAGGCTGTGGTGATAGCTACGTCCTCGGCTTACCTTGCCATCAGCTATCCATTACTACTAGCTCTGCTCTATGCCGTCCAAAAGTTCTACCTTCCCACCTCTAAGCGTCTACGGCTCCTTGATCTCGAAAACAAAAGCCCGCTCTATACGCACTTCCTGGACACTGTCTCAGGAATTGTCACCCTACGAGCGTACGGGTGGCTACCGCAGCATGCCAAGATCAACCATGATTTTCTTGATACGTCTCAGAGGCCTTATTACTTACTCGCCATGGTCCAGCAATGGCTCACGTTAGCAATGAATCTTATAGTCCTCATTCTTGCTGTGCTCTTGGTTGCCCTTGCGACTCAATTGAGAGCCCAACCGGGCTTTGCTGGCGCTGGTCTTGTCAGCTTGATCAACTTCGGCACCCTACTCACGGGCATTATTACCGCATATACGACGCTGGAAGTCTCTCTTGGTGGTATTGCTAGGTTAAAGCACTTCAGCGAGGCGACAGAACAGGAAGACAGTCAGGGTGAGGATCACGTACCAGGAAGAGAGTGGCCATCAACGGGCAGCATTGAGATCAGAGATGTCTCCGCTGGGTACAATTACGAGAGCGAAAAAGACAGCGTTGGTGCGGAAGAAGGACTTGCTCTGAAACACATCAACCTCTCTGTTCGTGCAGGAGAGAAGGTTGCTCTATGCGGAAGGACTGGCAGGTTAGTCTCCTCTTTTCGTCACTGAGTTATCGAGTTCCACAATGTTTGCTGACGCATGAATCTGTCCATAGTGGTAAATCTTCTCTGCTCGCCCTCCTGCTGCGTCTTTTTGATCCTATCAATACCGACGCCAGCTCCTCCAAAATCCTCATCGACAAAACCTCGATCCACAACATCGACCGCTCAACACTCCGACAGCGTATCATTGCCGTGTCGCAAGACCCCGTCTTTCTTCCAGACGGGTCACAAGCTACCTTCCGCACCAACCTTGACCCCTTCGACGCGGCCTCGGAAGAAGACTGTCTCTACGCCCTCGATGCAGTCAGCTTGCGCGCGGCAGTGGAGGCAAAAGGTGGGATAGGTGCAGCCTTTGAGTCGAGTGCTCTCAGCGGTGGGCAGCAGAAATTGTTCATGTTAGCTCGGGCCGTCGTGCGGAGGATGGTTTGTGAAAAGGCACAGCAGACAGCATCAGTCAGCGCAGGAGGTCTTCTACTCCTAGACGAGATCGGAGCGGGCGTGGATGCGGAAACAGAGAAGACCTTTCTTGAAATTCTCCGACGCGAATTCGCGGCATACACAGTACTCAATATCACGCACTCCGACGAGGTGGCTGGGCAGTATGATCGGAGAATCGTGCTCGATAGTGGTTGTGTGATAGAAGATACGGCATCTTGAGCCCTTACATATTTAACACGCTACTAAATAGACACGTAGTCATTGTGTTCGCTTGAATTCATATTTGCGAGAATGGACTCAGCAGCCGATCGCTCTCTTAACCATGGTGAGATATTAGTGTCTCAGAGGCTGGCATATTTCGACAACTCCGTGAAGGGTGGCGACTTTAACAATCTGCTAGGCAGGCTTGTCCTTCTTGACACGTACTAAAAGTGAGTATGGTCTCAGAGGAGCATGTCCACCGAGCTCCGCTCCTGTATCTCTTTCGGAAGTCTGAGAGTTACGTTCCAGGGAACGCACTGATTCAGTAAACACACCATGACTAGATTCTCATTCCGGAATGTCTAATACAGGATAGGATTTTATCCTTGTTAGTGAAATCACGCCAAAGTGAACGGTTGACTAGCACTTCATAAAGAAACAAGAGCCGCAATCAGGACTATCTTTCCATTTCCACTACTCTCTTGACATCTAGTAGCCGTAAAGTATCATGATTTCCCGGAGCTGTCGACATTAGGCGCGAGCAGAGGCCCGCAGGCAGCCTGTCCCACACAAACTGCAAAGAAAGACAGATTTTTCAACGCCTACGACGTCGGTGACTCTGTGAAGAAATCGGGTTTCGGTGAAGTTGCTTACCAGTTGAACGCTTGGCAGCGTCAACTAGGCAAAATACTGGTGCGATGAATTGCTGTCCCCGCTGCTGGCTCAATTCTGGCGAGCGACCGACTTAGTCTGCTCAGCAAGTGCCGACGCAGTACTTTGGAAGAAGGCTTTGACAAGAGCGGGGCCTAGAATTTCGCTCCGTCCGATCGTGAAACGTGGATGATAAGAAGTTTTCCATATGAAGATCTGCAAAGGTATCACACCGGATAAACGAGGGCTGCATCATAATTGCTGCTGCAGAAGCTCATTTTCCGTAGACCTCATGAGGGGTAGTGTAGCTCCCGTTTGGGAATTCGTGTAAATTGCAGAGGTTCTGGACCGGAAAGCAACCAGCCCCAAGAGAAGTCGTGATGTGAGAGAATGTATGAATATAAAAACATAATAGCTTCCCAGCCCACGGTCAGAGACATGGCACCTGAAATTGCAGCACATCCAAGAGTATTCAATTGAGTAGCTTCTTAGCCAACGACAACATGCAATCCTACGCCTTGTTCCTTCTAGCATGTATTGCTACAACTGCCTCCGCGGCCTGTGACCGAGAAGACCTCAAGGATTTGGCCGTGCAATATGTTGACGCCCAGGCTACCGGCAGCGTCGAGGACATGCCTCCATTCATCGATGTCGCAACCGTAAGTCTTTCCACGGATTTCATACAAGTCTTCTCTGCTTTGTCAGCGGGTTGTCACATTGTGTGTCCTTTTTTTTTTTTTTAAAAAAAAAGAAAAACTTTTTTACCTCTCTTTTTTCTTTTCTGCTCAAATTCGCCAAGTGCCCAAGATATTCTCAAATCGGCAAATTTTTGCTTGATGTATTTGCCCTCGCCCACACACACACACACAGCCATACAGCAACAAGGGACGTAATTAATTTTTAACTCGGCAGTACTCCGAAAATGGCCAAGCCATGGACGTCCGCTCTGGTATCTTGACACAATCCCTGAATATCGACCACAACCGAAGCATTCACGATACCGTTCAGTGCGCCACATTCACCGAACTCATCGTGACTGACCCTGACCACCCATATGTCATCGGCACGAGGATCCTCTATACCGACGATGGCGAGATCTCGCACATGGAATCGATCGTGACCGACCAGGGCGACTGGCTCTTTAACGCTACCGGGTACCTGTACTGGAACTCTCTCGAAGATTGGGACCCGATACCCGTAGAGAAGCGAGACACACGCGCGGTGATCAAAGCCGGCGGAGATGCCTACTTTGACCGGTTTGACAACGTCAGTGTCCAGGTGCCCTTTGGTCCGACGTGCGCACGGCTAGAGGGAGGCGCGTACACCGGAGAGAGCAACCCGACCGGCGAAACATGCAGCATCGGCGGCCTGCCTAGCAGCATCAAGATCCCCTACCGTCGTTACATTGTTGATGAGGAGTACGGAGCCGTGGATATGTTTATCGGGTTTCCGGGGCTTGATCGCAGTGTCCCAGACCAGGCGATGCCTGACAGTCACATATTCAGGGTCGAGGGTGGAAAAATCAAGTGGATTCACACCGTGTCCTCCTGTGTCAATGCGGGGTGTGGGCTCAATGCGAGCATCAATGGGACTACTCTTGGAAGGAGGAGTGTGAAGTACAATCACCGGCCTGTGCGGCTGTGAAAGAGCTGCTAGTGCCCAATCCGGGCTCAGCCTTCTCAAAAAATCTTGTCTCTAGCATCCCGATGCTATTGGCGTGGATTTGATTGTCAGGTCGATGCAACGGGACATTCAGCCCGCATTATAGGTAGATAGTGAAGTAAAAGGAAAGACAAGTGCGCACCGATGCTTTCCAGAACATTTCACTCATAGCCTTACACTTAAGTCTATGTCTTTGCATTCGTTTGACAACGTGTGGGAAATGCTGAATATTCTGTAGGAGTGGACGCAGCAGTCATTGGTAATTTCGGAGCGTTGAAGCGATTGGTCTGTCCGGGGAGTCCGTGGTCAATTAATCTTTAATATGTCAATCCCCGACTCATCATTATGAATACGCATATCCGTACCGACACTCTTGTTGTGCTGCCAGCAGAATCGCCATTTTCTAGCCTTTCTTCCTGCCAAGGAGGCTAAGCCTATACTTTTACAAGAGCGTGAAGACGTCCGCAGGACTTGTCACAATTGGGTAAGCCCCTAAATAGCAAAGCCTTCAACTTTGACGTCATATAAAAAATTTAGAAGCAAAGTGGGACTCACTGATACTATATCATAAATCGGATTAAGGGCGGATGGGTCTTCTCGTCGGTTCTGACTCAGTCATCCAAGATTTGGTCTAGCTGGCAGATGCAGGCTGAATCGATCGATCAGCACGGAGATGGAGAATATGAATAAGGGGGTCGTCGTAACTATTGCAGGATCTCTAATTTTTAGCACTGAGAAATTTGCAAGCGTTTTCTTTTTTGCTTACTTTCTTCTATTTGTTTGCTTGCATCAACTTTGATCCCTTGGGTGTGGACCTGCGTATCTACTAGCCGAGCTTTTCGATACGTTAGAGCAAAGATCTTTGGTCTCAAAGATGGAGTTTGAAGATGAAGTCTTCCCATCACAGCTAGAGCAGCTTCTGCCCGAACTACAAGAGGACGACCCAACCGATGACGGCCTCAAATATGATGACTTCGTGTCGACCCTCATAGGAGCGGACACAGAAATGTTCAGAGAAGCTATTCCCGCTCGTATCAGATACCTCCTAGACGCAGTGTCTCCTGATGATCCGTTACGTGGCAACCCACTATCTAAGCCCCCACTCCCGAGCCTCAAAGGTAAGGTTTCCAACCATTGGCAGATGAAGAAAAGAATTCTCGCCGCTCACTTGACTTGATCTTGAACAGGCCCACCGTTTATAATAAGAGAAATGCCAGGTAAAGGATTGGGAGCAGTTGCTATCCGCCGGATTCCAGCCGGCAGCGTTATCCTCGATGATCCATTCGTGCTGTCTGTCCAAGAGCCAGCGCAAGAGTCAGCCAGCGAGGAGGAAGCTATCGAACTACTGAGTGTAGTGATGATCCAGCTCGTTGGGCAGTATGTGCGACTACCGATCGAGACCCGACGACAGCTTTCTGGCCTACATCCACACATTAGAGCAGGAACACGCGACTGGTTCTGCTTGCATCTGAGGAAAATAGGTGTCAACTTTAGCGAATGCGAGTTAGATTTCGTCGTAAGACTCTACTGCACATTCAACACCAATGAGTTCTCAAAGGCTATGCCTGGTGGCGGGTTGAATTGGAGAATCGGCAGGCTGTTTCTCATCACCAGTCGTATCAACCACTCATGCCAGCCAAACTCAAGATCGATGCAGACTTCGGATGGGCACAAGGTTGTGACTGCCATCCGCAACATAGAGGAAGGGGAGGAATTGACGCTGAGGTATCTGGACCACAAGCTTTTCAGCCGCAGCGAGTGGCAGACAGAAACGCAACGTATTTGGGGCTTTGTTTGCGACTGCCCTGGATGCAGTTCGAAATAGTCGGTTTTGTATTTTGGGGGCACCCAGTGTCACTCGAATCGAGTCAACTGGTGACATGCGTACTAAGTGGGTCGTTGCAGGACGATATTTTGAAAGTACTGAGCATGAAAGCATGGATTCAAGCTCAAGATTGATCTGCCGAATTTCACTCAGATCTTTGTGAGCTTTCCTGGGTCGGTGTTTCTGAGAAGCGAGCGTTCTGTCTTGCAAAAATGAAGTTTAGCACTCAGATACAAGAAGCTACGTCCCTACTTAAGCGAGTGTCTCTGAGATGCGCCTTCCCGAGCCAATGGTCACGCGAATTTACTCTCAGTCAGGACCCAGAGCAATCAACATTCAAGTCATTGGTGTCTCAAAATCTCCCCTGCCCAACGTCAACACTCACCCACCCACATACTTGGAGCATTCCAAGCAGTCCATTCAATCAACAACTTCTTGAGACTCTTCAAAATCGCAATGGCTTCTCAGGTGAAAGAAGAATCTGATATGAAATGCGAAGATGAACAGCATCCGAGGCCACCCCAGAGACCCCTACGCCTGAATGCCTCCCAAGCGCCCAAAGAAGAGATTCAGAGCCTTGTCGGCCGCATCAATGCTGCCGCTAAGGCATTGGACACACCCGAGACAGACTTAGCCTCCAACGCTCGACAGAATCTTCTGCTTGAGGCCAAAATCCTAGTCGCCTCTCTCGAAGATCCCGATGCAGAAGTCTGGCCCCGCGCCTTTCAGGTCAACGTCGCGCTTTCAGTCGACATCGCAGGAAGTCTCGGGGTTTGGGATAAACTGCGAGACGAAGAGTTCATCACTCTTTCGGATGCTGCCAAATGGTCGGATGCCACAGCAGTTGGTATGTTGCCAGTTCTTCGAGGTTGAGAATGGATTTTAACACATCAATTGCTGTGAAAGTTCGAGTTTTGCGGCAGCTGACCGCAGCTGGCCTTCTTTCCGACTTCAAGAGCCTCAATGAGCCTGCATATGCCCTCACGTCCTTGGGAAAGCCGTATCTCGATTGGAACCATCTTTCCTTCAATCGTTTCATTCTTCGAGAGGTTCTCCCGACTATTCGCGACTCAGTGGAGCAGAAGTGCTTTCAAACGCCCAGCTTCGACAGCGTGCCCCACAACAAGTGGTTGAATCTGGCCAAAAATCCCAATCGTGCAGCTAACATGGCCCGAGGAATGAGGTCTCTGAGTGCCGGTGGCCTGGCCGCCAAAGCGTACCCTTTCGGCGACGAGCTTGCGAAGCTGAACATCAAAGACGATGATATCGCTATTGTAGACGTGGCTGGCGGACAGGGACATATCATGAGCGACATCCGCAAGCGGTATCCTGACATGAAGGGCAGCATCATCGTCCAAGATCTCCAATCGGTGATCGAATCCGACCCAGGCGGCAAAGTCCAAGGCGTCAGTTTTATGGCTCACGATTTTTTCCAGCCGCAGCCCATCACGACGGCTCATGTTTACTACCTTCGACACATCGTTCACGACTGGGACGACGACTCGATGACACTTATACTCAAGGAGTTGGTCCCAATCCTGAAGGCGCGGCCTCTGACCAAGTTGCTTCTGGCAGACTTAGTCCTTCCCGCCACCGATGTAAGTATGCAGGAAGCTGTGCGAGACTTCACCATGTTTCGCATCGGGGGCTTAGAGCGGACTGAGGACCAGTGGCGAAAGCTGCTTGCGAGGAGTGAGCTGGAGATCAAAAAGATCTGGAGAGGCACCGAGCCTGAAGCATGTGTGGAATGCGCCTTGATCGTTGCTGATGAGCATGATCAGAATGATTCTGCCACAGGTTCTCCTAGCTCAGAGGTGACTGGAGTGTGATCACATTTGGCGCGGCGACTTGTGTCCTTTCTATGGACAGTGTTCAACATTCAACCTGACCCGACTCGAAGGCGACTATTATTCGAACATGCTTTCCTAATCACTACCTGTGAAACAAACTCTTGGAGTGTTCTACGCATTGACTGAAACAGAAAAGCAGAACACGCATGCTTAGGTGCTGGCAGATACCCTCAAGGAAATAGCCCCAAATACTTGGCACTTGGTTCTGCTGCCTACACCTCGGCTTCGGCCAAGCATTCGAGTCTACCACACTTGGTGGCTATTCTGTTATGTTGTGGCAATTACAATATTGTAATTTTGGTTCTCTTGCGTTAAACAGTGATGGAAATGATCAATGGGAGACTCGTACTGGAAGGTGACTTAGACAAGCTTCGTATAAATACCACTACCCTGACGCCTTGATACAGCAAGTGTGACAATTTATGTACTGCAAGCACGCTTCATCGGAGTGTACAAGTGAGAACTAGTGATCAGAGTGGCTTATCGGTGGGTGCGATTATGAGTGATTGGGGATTTGGACTTGTATGCCAACGCCAAATTGTCAACATCTCCTGGAGGGTGAAGTTCTCAGGCGTCCACTTCAACTTTCAACAAGCTCGCCGCATTCTTCCACCGTATGCCTTCCAGCTCTTCCTTGCTTACCAACCCACTGCCTTGGAGCTCTTCTAGCCATTTCAGCCCATCTTCGTTGCTCGCGAACGGGTAGTCGACACTATACATAATCCTGTCCTTCTTCGTGTTCCTCAAAATGCACGCCAGGGGGTCCAGGGACCAGTTCCCACTTGTCGTGATCCAAATGTTCTCATCCCAAACCTGTCGGAACGACCTCGTCTTCCCCCAGTGGCCTGATATCCGCTCGATACGCTGGAGCATGAAGGGGATCATCTCGCCAAAGTGGCCGATCACAATCTTGAGTTTCGGGAACCGGTCGAATACTCCCCCAGCGTAGAGCCGCAGGACGTGAATGGCGACATCACTGTGCCAGCCGAAGCCAAATGCGGATATCGCTGCAGACACGTGCTCAGGGATCGCCTCTGACCTGTACGTGCTGAAAAGCTTCTCTGAGGGCCACGTCGGGTGGATGTAGATCGGCACGTCCAGTTCAGTAGCTGCCTCCCATAGCACATCATACTCGCCGCCCTCGTAGTAAGTCCCCGACTCCGTGTGGCTGTCGACGAGAGCACCCACGAACTTGGCCTCTGAGCATGTGCGCCGCAGCTCTGTCGCTGCCTCTCCTGGGTGGCTCATTGGCAGCTCGGCGAAGCCGGCGAATCGTTTCGGGTAGGTTCGGACCGCACGGGCGAGCTGGTCATTTGCCTCCCGGCATTGCGCTGGTGATAGGTCCCCTGGCCCGTGGGAAATTACCTGTAAGGTGACCTGACCGGCGTCCATGTTCTTCAGCCGCGTAGGGCCAAGTTCGGTGAACTTGTCCCAGAGGCCAGGTATTTGTTTCATTGCCTCATCGCTCTTGCTTAAGCTGGCCTCCGCTGCAGTGGACATGAAGTGTTCCTCAAGCGTTATGATCGGGGTTGCCGTCGCCATGATGAAGATATGATTTTGCCACTTCTAAACTGTTGTCTGGTCCGTGGCACAATTGGGATGCGGGGTGTCCGGCGAGCAATTGCGATACTTCAATATAAGCTTCCCACCGGAAACAGTCAGTGACGTACACTTTTATAGACCGGCTTGCTCGGAAACATCTCCAAAGCTACCGGTGATAGCGGCAATACGCCAAGACTTCCGGCCGGACCGGACTTAGCATTACTCTTCTAGGCAAGTCTAACTCCGGCTCTGACATGTCATCGGCAGGCGGGCCTAACCATCGGTGTGCGGCTCGTCTCGCTCTCCCGTGAGGTCCGCATTGCCGCATTTATTCTTAGTGGGTTTCGGCCCGCCCTCAAAATCTCCCGGTGACCACTGGCCAGACTTCAGGAACCTTTCCAAGCCTCGTCAGACCTCACGTGGTTGGCTGTGGTCTGTTCCTGCAGCAAGTGGCGTGAGCTTACACATCACCCAAGGCTGGGTGCGCGCTGGGATGAAAAAAAGCCCCTAAATGTCTCGGCCTCATGCGCCCCTTATATTCGGGTGCCTGTCCTCCTCAGCCCACTCGCACCGCCAAGAATCTAATCATCGAACGCGAGCAGCCACAGGTTCCTGGGATGCGCATGTCAAATGCCTGAACACAGACACGGTCATGAAACCCGGGGTACATCCTTGGCAGCCGCAGTCACCTATTAGCGGCCGCAAAACTGTATTCTGAGGCGCAGTGCGTCACTTGGTTGTTCTCGACGCTTTGCATGAAGCCGCAATATAAGGCTTCGATTACTGACCACGTGTGCCCCTGACCGGGGTGATCCTCCTTTCTCGTTGACGCTACTAGTAATATCTCGATCCCGCTGGACGATGTAACGTGTTCGCGCGTTCGACAGTATTTGAGAAAAATCAACAACAACAACAATCTGGTGATTGACAAACTGACCCAGAAAGAAACCCCACAACAGTGCGGAATGAGATGACTGCAGCTGTAGAATCAAGCCAGCCTCAGCTGCCCTCTTATAATGAGGCTCTGCAGTGGGGGTTCACGCCCCCACCGCGAGTACAATGGGCGCCTCCGAGAGAGGACTCAAACAGCCCTAGGCCGCGAACAGCTCGGCCGCGGACGAATGCCGTGAGGCCATTCTCCATGTCAACGATCGACGAACCAACCACAAATGTCCACGGCCACAGACCTAGGACATCCTCCGGCGGGCCACTGCCCGTCATCGGCTTGGACAACATTCTTCTCGATGCCCTCAGCGGAGCATCACGCGCCATTGGAGGTCCGCTCTCTCCAGCATCGCCCATATCGCCCGACCGCCCGTCGACGGCACAACCGGATTCATCCAGAAACTTCCTCACAGGGCCGTCGTCATCACCTTATGCCTTTCCAGAACCTCTTTCTCCAGCATACTCCCCAACGCAAGAGGAATTCATTCCTGAGCCTGTACCGCTGCACCCGAGGCCACCCATTCCACCAGGCTACGCGCGGCATGACCCCACCGCGGCGACATTTCTCATGCATTCACCACTGATCTACTCATCTTCGGGCTCATCGCCACAGACGCCCGCGTATCAGCTCGACACGCGGCTCAGCAAGGCCGGCCGACCATACCAGCTCCGCATCCGGCCTTTGGACCACCTGGAAAGCCGGACGCTAGCTTTCAGCGATGACCACCGGAACTCGGGGCGGTTCCTGCGCTACGAGGAGGAGCACACGCTGTACCTGCTGCAGGTGATGCAGCTGATCGGGGGCTTCGGTGTGCCGGGGCTAGGGTTCGGCCCGTCGTGGCGTGTGGAGATGCACCGGGACCCGTACCACGACCACGGCCGGGGAACTCGTGGGTTCATCCGCTTCGAGGGCGGTGGCTTTCTCGGCATGGGAAAGGGATTCATGCGCAAGAGCGGGTGCAAGTTCTGGTACATGACGCGCAAGAGCGAGCGCGAGCGCGAGGCCCAGAACGAGTCCAAGATGTCGGCCAAGTACGGCTACCAGCCCGAGTTCGAGTGGAACCGCCGGCTCATGTTCTCAGTTGAGAAGAGACGCGGCGCGATGGGCCTCGGGGGTAGGAGTAAGGGGTACGAATGGAAGGACGGCAAGGGCCGCGTCGTGGCTGTTGAGAGCGCGGAGGGCAGATTGGATTTATCCCGCGTTGCTGCGAGCATGAGCCCGCAGTCCAGAGAGTCCTTGCTCGCGTGTTGGGTGGGTAAGAGTTGGGCTTCGGGGGCCCTGGAACTGTAATCCTGAGCACGGCTTGATGACGGACATGATGATATTTTGAACGAGACCACTGCGATCAAATTGTAATGTATGGAAGTGGTATATTTGCAGAGTCTTTGGAAGGAAGCGAAGCATATTATATCCCTACTTTAGTTCTCACTCAGCATAGTTGAATTCTCTCTTCTCTTGACCTTCGTGCTACATAGAGGATCCAAATCCTCGGGCACTGATTTGAAATTCTTTAGTTGTCACCTCATATCCTTGATTGTACAAGCTCTTGTTATCTGTACTTAACCCACTTGCCCTATGACCAGTCTTGTTGAATCCGGTACAGGAAGGCTCGGGACTTAGGCACCGCTGCCCGTACACAGAATCGTGATAAGTATTTGTATTTGCATTTGTATTTTTATTTAAATTATAATTTTCACAGCGCTGCCTGTCTGTCTATTGCTTTGCTCAATTTAATGGTAGTATTTTCTTTTTCGTTGTGACCAGATTCTGTCCCCCTCCCCTCTTTCTCCCCCATTTTGGGGCCACTCTGATGAGAAGTGACAATGAAAACTGCGGTCTGGTGGATGCGGCTGGCTCCATCAGAGGTAGAAGTAGTGTTGGCAGTTGGACCAGGCTCGACTATATTGCGGCTTTGGCATTGGCTAATTGCAAACATGTCATCCTGAAAACTGTATAATGCTACATTCACTGTGGGCTGCGACTGCTGACGGGACATGTTCGTAAGCCATCACATGAGATGACAGTCACCCAGTATATCGCACTTAAGATTGAAGTGGTGCATCGTGGTCAAGGAAACCAATTTCTACCTAAGTCGAAAAGGTTGACGACAGTTTCTCGCGGTGTCATCCAAGGCAATATTGTTGAGCATATTCCGGGACAGATCGCGCATAGCCCGGGACCTACTAGTCAACCTCACAGCACTGATGGGTTCTCTCCACTGGGCTCCATCTCCCTCCAGATGTCATCACGGCTCATCAGATCTACCTGTTCTTGTTCTTCGGATACCCCTTCGTTCCCTTCCGCAGTAGACGCTGCATTCTCTTGAGATTCTGCCCCACGTGGGGTCTCAAAGACTGTACCCTTGATTCTGCGCAGGTATTGCAATTTGCAACTACCCTCAGTGCGTCCAGGCATGTGTGACGCGATCTTGGTCCAATTCTCCTCATCTGAAGCTTGTGCATGTGTCCGCGCAAGCTTCAATAGTTCCTCTTCCGACCAGGCTGACCTAGCATTTGTAGTGATTTCTTGAGAACCCTTCAGGAGCTTCCACTTCTGAAAACAGGCGTTTGGACTACGCTTAGGGAGATGATCAGATACATGTTTCCAAAAGCCGGGCGAGCCCAGACGAAAGGGCTGGAGAGCCTCAACATTGCCGCGGCAAAGTTGTATGAGCGTATCATTCTCTTCTTTTGTCCAGAAACGGACGTCGAACACCTTTTTTCTCGGGGGCTTCTCTTTACCGGAAACTGCCTGACGCTTCTCTATTGATGGCAACACCTGTTCTTGAGAAGCTCCAGAATCCGCCTGATCATTTGCATACCTTGGCCTTGGGACGGTGACTCGTGAGGTAGTGAGAATGTCCTCCTCGTCTTGCTCTTCAACTGCAGGGGGACTTCTGGGCATGCTCACTTCAGGCAATTTCATTGGAGTCGTGTGACGCGTTGGCTCTGCGATGGTGGTTGGTGGTAATACGTCTGGAGAAAACGCTCTGCTTGTTGGTCGAGTAACCTGCCAAAGCAAATCTACTCCTGTAGACGAGGGGGCGGCGTAATCCCGGAGCACTGGAGAATTCCTGTCAGCAACAAAGTGACGTCTGGGCGACGTACTTGCTCCATCACCAAATAAAGGGGGCTCACTGGTTCTCCAAGAAGTGTCAGACAAAGAAGCATCCGCACAGCTCCAATGCAATACGCCTGACTTGCCGTTCGATGTGTGCAGCTCAGAGAAGTCCATCTCTGCGGCGAAGTCCTCATCAGAAAGAAGTTCTGCAGCAACAACGGACCTCACACCGTCAGGTAGAATCCTAATTCTTTTCGCACAGGATTCGATGAATAGCTGTCTTTTCTTATGTTGGTTTCGCATGATATAATCGTTGTACTTTGAGATCGTCTTGTCAAGACCTTGCCTCGAACTCTGAAGCTTTTCCATGATCTCCGCTGTCACTTCTTCGGGCTCAGGAAAACTAGCCCCTCGCTTTCGTTTGGATTTCTTCCGAGCTAAGTCGATTGGTTCCGCCATCATTCGATTTCAATTGAACCCACAAGATTTTACGTTCGAAAAACCTTTTCCTTATCGCTCGAAGAAAGTAAAATGATCTGGAGTTTGGATCAGAGGGGACTTGACGGACAGACGTGGGTGCAAGGAGGTGGCAGAGGGCAAACGAATTCTGCGTCTGCGGGTTTGCTTGGCCATACGTCTGAGGCGCGAGACACGTGCCATATAGACGAATCAGAAGGTCAATTCCGCGACTTCCTTGCAAGCATGAGGCTTCAATCAAAGCTTTCTAGGCATCTGACGGACAGGCGCGTCGATGTTTGATTTTGTCTTGACGCGTCTTTGTTGCACCCGCGGCTGTTGGTGCTAATTCCAAGCTGAACCCCGGACAGCAAACGGATGGAATTGGACACCATCTGGGTCCATGGCTATCTCCTACGGTATCCTGGCACGTGCGACTTGTTGCCTAAAGCTCTATTCTCGACCTCTCCTCTGAAAGAAAATTCTCCCTCGGGGAGATAATCCTCCTCTCATCATTCTGAAGCCGTGCTCTATCGATCTGGGTTCTCACAATTGGAGAAATCATCACTATGGCTTCTCGAAATGATTCCGCCTCTCATCCATTTTTGAACCTCCGAAGCTGGAGAAACTCACAATCAAACCCTCCTTCTGAGCGATTGCATGTGCCATTCCTGGGTGACGATGGAGGCGAACTTGGTACACTAGAAGGGCTAGTCTCGACCCACAATGGACTTTATTTCCTCTTCAATTTCATGAACACTTTCGCTGATAGCTGTGGTCATTCAGATACGCTGCCATCGATCCAGGGAGTACGGGAACCCGTGCAGTAATCGCAACTACCCAAGTCGACCAGACGACCGGAAAACGAAACTTGGTCAAAGTTTACAGGATCCAGGACTTCAGGGAAGACGATGACTCTGACAGGCGATTCAAACGGGGCGAATGGCCGTCGAAGTGTTGTCCTTTTGATGGCCCTCCCTATGATGTCGGATATGACGCAGCTATTCAAGACGAAAAAAGGACAATCTCGATCAAAGCCATCCCCTACTTCCGAACACAAGACGATGACGGTCACCCATTCACGAAGGCTCTTTACGATCACTCCAACTCACTACCTTCTGAGATCGAGAAAGAGAATTTCAATGATGTGCTGGATTCTATCCTCTTCACCTTCTTGTATGACTTCCCCTTGCGCTCATCTAGACCTTTGCGTCCTGGGCCAAGTCATCTGAACTCCTCCTCACTGCTAGCCCCAAATGCCCTCTCTTTACTGTGTCTTCACTATACAAATGAAAAGTGTCGGCCGGCAGTACTGTGAACTGATACAATGTTACTGACATGAGACAACCAACTAGTGACCAGGTCGTCCAGCAAATCCTCAAGCACTGTGAAAAGATCCATGTTAAGCTTCGCTCGCTCGCTCTATGCGTCCCTCAGACATGGTCAAGACGTGAGACTCCCATCCAGGAATATCTCAGCCCCATCATCGATAAGACAGTCATGGGACAAGATGTTGAGACTTTGTTTGCCCTCGAGGCCCAATGCCAGGCTCAATTTCTCATCCATAGGCACCCACAGGATTTGCGTAATTGCAATGAGCTAATGGTCCTCGACTTCGGTGGACACTCCATGGTACGTTTCCTATGTTGGTCGAGTCGCCCCGTCACAGTGGATACCTGACGTGATGTCTTTCAGGGTGGCTCAGACAGCGAGATACATTGGGGGGCCGGAGGCGACCGACCTCGATTCCACGCTACGCCACGAGGCGATTTCGGTAAGCTTTTCATGTAATTAGATGTCAGTCACTGCGGCGTTAGACACTGCTACAATGAATGGAGGGATGAGATCCCTCTTTCCGTTCGGTAATGTTGTCTGGGGTGGCGAGGCGAGCCTGTCCTACCACTGTCCTAACCTTACCGCCCTAACCCTTCCAATGTTCATCAAAGGGCCACCTAATGATAAGTATAGGCGTTCGGGGAGGCTACGAGCTGTGGGAACTTGGCATCAGCCGCTGTATTGACAGGGCCATGGGCAAGAATCCAAAAAGGTACCCCCTTCACAAGCGTCATGTCATAAGGTCAAGGCTGCTCGAGAGCTTCTTCAACTCAAAATCCAGGATCAGTCTTGAACGCCCGCATCGCCTGAATGCCGACTTGGTAGGTGATTTTGGCGCCTCAAGGGCTTCGTATACAGTCACAATCACAGCTGAACAGCTCAAGCGAGAATGGGAATCAGCGTTCCGCGAACCCATCAACTTGGCAACTCAGAACATCAGGCTTGTGGCCATGACAGGACGGAGAGTCCAAGTCTTGCTCACCGGAGGAAGCGCCAATAGCCGGAATCTGAGAGATGAGATCAAAGACGTCTGCGCCAGACTTTGCGATCAAGGCGTGGACATCACCTGCAAGAATGTTGCGAAGGAATTGGACGTTGTCATGGCACCGTGCGTATTTATCGCTCCAGCTTACATGGAGACAGTGCTTGGCTAACGCTCACCCTTCAAGTAAATGGAGCATCGCGGAAGGGGCGGCATGCTGCCATGCCCTCGCTATGGAGGTTGAGGAATTCTTCGACCTCGGCGCAGCTTTGGCTGTGCAGACATGGACGACTACAGATTCTGGAGGTCAGTGCGGTTCAGATACCGGTGAGCTTTTGTTCTGCAAGGTAAGTCTTGGCTTCTCGTTGTGTGCCGCACGGAAATGCCGTCAAGACAAGCATCGACCTCCAAATATTGACCAGAACGGATTGTTTTCATGTAGGAAAACGGGGGAGAGCGACATGGCAGCATTGACGTAGAGATCGCGGACACCAAAACGAAGTTCAGGATCATCGCCAACCCATTCCAGGTGGCACCTCAAGGGAAAGGAGCGAGCAGCAAGAGCGTCTTGGTGCGACAATCCTACGATGTCTGGGACATTGTGCTGGAGTATCTACCGAGCTCTGGAGTGGGACCGCTTCCCATCCCGAATGGCAAGCATATCCTCGAGGTGGCCGAGATGGTCTACAACAGCCGAGAGGCCATATTGGTGCTCCGGATGCGGCCCAACTTTTCGCCAGGCTCTCGAAGATCGGAGAGAATCTTGAGGAAGCACGCCATCGACCAGGTCTACGACTGGAGTCTACTCTTCCAAGTCCCTTTGACATCGTGTGGCCCTAGCAACCTGGTTGAGCTTGATATCGACCTTGTCCGGGGCCGGTTCTGGACGGTTGAGGGGGATGAGAATGGCTCTCATCCCATGGAAGACCGCGAAAGCCGAGAAGCCAGCGTGGAGCTGGGCACTCCATCACCGCCACCGGCAAAGCGCAGGAAGGGGTCCGATGGGTTCTTCAGGGTCGAAGTAGATTCGCGAGACGACTTTGGGCTGCGTTAGGGAGGATGGCAGTGGACTGGATATCAATTTCCATTTCTTCTGAGACTATTATGTGTCAATCACCAAAAAACACACTAATTACACGTTGAAGGAGGGGATGAGGAAAGGGGGAGAGCCTGTGCGAAATGAGCTTCTCGAGAGTGCTCACAGCTCTGCATCAGTGAAATAATGATTAGAATACTCAGCAGACATGGATCGCTTCCCATGACCAGCTCCTGACCAGCTCCATGACTCCGGAGAAATGTCAAATGAGACGTGGGGAAATCGTCAAACATTCGCAAAGACCTTTTGTACTCTAGTCAATTGGTCAAAGTTGGAAGTTTAAGGTCTGAAGTATGCAACACGAAATGCAATTGCACGTGGATAATCTCAAGAATGGTTCTCAGCTTGTTACGGGACATCGATACAGCAACACCACCCTTTGTCTAATACCCCCCACGACCCTGCGGGCTTGCTTCAACTGATCAGAGGTGCTTGATTACCTAGGTAGGTAGCTCTTCCGTATCTTCTGGTACATAGCGTGCAGAGCCGATAACCCGAAATCACACACCCACCACAATCTCTGTATATATCTCATTTATCACAATTTATCTTCTTACAATTTGCGTCGTATATGTAGCTATGTGCGCATCAGCAGGTGAATAACCGAGTCTGGTACTGGACTAGATAGGGCGTTTTGGATCAGATAGCGCGTCATCAGGCCATCAGATGAAGTTGAGATCCATAGAGACAGTTGGTCCGACGAGACGCCAAGACTGCCTGACAAGACGAAACTACGTCTCGGATCAGACGAGTACGGGAAAGGAAACTGGCCCACAAACGGAGGCACTCAGGATGAGAGAGCCCGACGGCACTCAAGACATCGGTAGCCAATTTGGCAAGGTAGAGGTGCGGATCCGATGGGAATGTGCCCACCGACAGCATGAACGGATGAATACTGCTAAACTCGCGCACGGAGTAATTATTGCGTCTCCGGTAGCCCGATCTGTTGACTTGCTCGCGAGGGTGGATCAGGCAAGGCTTACGGAAGCTTGCTACTCAACTTTAATTTTCATGGCGAGACAGGGCTAGGGAGTTTCGCATGCCCCCACGCGAGCAAAAGTTCGGCACCTGCCGGGCACTCAGTACGTGCTGGCTGTAGTGTTGCCTTGGCCCTGAATGCATGTAGGCGAGGGATCGATGTATGGAAGCGAGGCCCCCTGTCTCACATCGAAAGGAAATCAGCTGTTTGCAAAGAGGCTCCTGGCTCCGTACGGGGGTGCAAGGCTTGTAGGGCTTGTAGGGCGCCCAGGACAGGTCAAGCACCGGCGATCGGCCTTGGGATTCGCAAGAAGTGTTTGCAACAACACATCATGATTTTCCTTCCCGCCGGCCGATGGCAGCGATGTTCGCCATGGGTGACACGGAGACAAGGGGTTTAGGTGGGTGGTAGCCGAGAAATGTCCGCGGGATGCTCTCCTAGGCCAGCCCTGCAAACCAAAACGAACCCACTGGCATGATTTCATCTCGTCTCAATGCCGGCTTCAAGTTCGTTTCTGACTCTGTCATTGACGCTGGCAAGCTTTGGGCAAACGAACCGTGGGCGGCTGCGCTGCCTGTGCTGTGGATGCGATGGGTTTTGCTGGGCTGCACTTGGGCTGCGGCTCTCCTTAGTATCCACTCTGCACTCCAAATCCCCCTGGTACCCCCCCTGTCTCCCTTCCCACGCCCCACTCAGGGGTTTCGACTTGCGGCTCACTTGATACGGCGTCCGTAGCAGACTACCAAGGCATGGTGGCTACACAGCCTTTTCGAGCAATCCATGCCTGTGTCACTTGGCGCGTTTGCATGTCTGTACTTCGTCGTCCCAAATTCGCAAAAACGGCGTGGCTGCCGCTGTCAATGATGGGGTGAAAGGGAGTAGATTCAATCTCATCGTCAGATTCAGAGTTTCCTTTCCCTCATTCTTTCTGTTTGTTCAATCTTCACCAGCAGGTCTGTTACCCTTCTTCAAACGCCCGATTTTATTTGCATTGAATCATTCATTTTTGTGGTGAATTATAATTATCTTTTTTTTTTCTCTCTTTCTTTGGGAAGGATAGGCAGGACAAGATGCGTTCAGCAACTCGAGCCCTCTTCACCTCGGCCATGCTGGCTGTGGCCAACGCCCAGGGCGTCATTGTCAAGGCAGTCGGTGACTCTGGCACTAGCACTGGTCTTCAAGGTACGAGTCACTTATACAATGTTCTGTGTTGCTGTACAAGTATATGCTGACTAGTAGTAGTCAACGCAAAGGACCCTGCCGACGCCAACTTCATCTCTACCGCGGAGCTGACTGCCAACGTTGTCAATGAGTGCGGGCGTACTCTGTCTGGTGGCAACATCGACATTGGAGAAAACACCGAGAATGCTCTGGCGGCTAAGCAGGTCACTCAGGTGACCAAGGGCAGCACGGTGACCATGACCATCAACCAAGTCAACGCGACGGGCTCAGGTCCATTCACTTGCGATCTGGACCCAACGTCAAACGCCCTGGGAACAAGTGGCCAGACACCACTGACTGTGGCGCAAGGAAATGCTAAGGATACCACTGGTGAAATGCAAATGTGAGTCTTATTTTCTCTCAGCCTTGATCACTCACTCGACTCGGTACAAAAGATATTAATCCGTTCGAAATACAGAAAAGTCACTTTGCCAAAGGATATGGCCTGCACGGGATCATCACAAGGAAACGTGTGCACCGTCCGCTGCCGCAACGCCCAAGACTTTGGCGGCTGCATCGCAGTCCAGCAGACGGACACCACCCCCCTGCCGGCAGACAACGACCCGTCCAAGATCACCTCGGCCCAGACCCTGGAGGGCATCATGGCGCAGATCGCCCAGAACAAGAAGGATCTCCCCGCCGCCATCCAAGGAAACCAGAACGCCGGCTCGGTTGCTGAGCAAGGCCCGGATATCGCCCAGGCCATCCTGGACTCTGACAAGGCCATCACGCAAGACACCACCAAGGAAATCGCCACGAATGCCAATGCCGCCACCACAGGCAATGCCAACGCCAACACGGGCACAGGCAACGCCAATACCAATGCAGGCACAGGCAACGGCAAGAAGGGAGGAAAGAAAGGCGGCAACGCTGCCGGGGCCAACGCTGCCGGAGGCGCCGCGACGGGAGCCGCAACAGGAGCCACAACAGGTGCTGCGACAGGAGGCAACGGTCGTGGCCGCGGGAAGAACAACAACAACAATGCTGGGGCGGGCGCGGCTGCTGGAGCGGCTACTGGAGCGGCTACCAACAACGCGGCCGGCGGTAATGCTGCCACCAATGCTGCGACTGGTGCTACGACTGGTGCTACGACTGGAAATGGAAACGGTGGTGGACGTGGCCGATTCAGCGGCAACAACAACAAGCGCATGGCACCTGCTGAGCGCCGGGCCAAGAGATATGTTGATGTTGGCAAGGACTTCTCGGTTGAGGGCAACTAGATGGACATGTGTTGCGGCGGGAGTGCATTAGCTGGCTTGGACCGCTGTTTCCTGCCTTTCTTGAGGACGTAGTACTGTCTTATAAGGACACAGATTTATCGAGGTGAGTATTTACGTTTGTGCGCTGGATTGATAGAGTGTAGCATAATCGATGAGACTTCCTGTATTGGGTGATTACTTGCTTCTTCGTGCTCATGCGTGATGTTTCAATGAATTAGGATTTAAAATCAAGTATCTACCCTAGCAAATTGGGTTGAAGGCCGCCAGTCATCGAGAGGCTTGGTGACTAAAGCCCTGCGGCGCAAGAGTCTTATCACAATACCGGTCTCTTGGTCATCGACTGTGTACTGAGTGACTGGAGTTCCACGAAACTCACTCTTTAGTAGAAACCCACACCATCAGACACAAATGTCATCCCGTCCGACCCGCATATAAATGGATGGCATTCAGTCTAACTCTCGGATATTCTAACCCAACTCAGCAGTAAACACAATCAACCAAAGCGCGAAAGTAAGGCTGACAAATAAATCTCAACTAACAATCCCAAAAAAAAAAAAACAGCCATGCCATCTGGATCTTCCAGCACTTGGGCATCATCCGGTGATGGGTATCGTGATGATCTCTGGTGGAACAACAACCTCCGCCACCGCCCCCAGCTCTTCAGTAATTTGTGGCAGGGGCAATACCGAATCAATCCACAACTGAACTATTGGGGTAATCGTAACATAATGGGTTGGATCCCGCAGCCGCAGCCATTTAGTGGCTGGAGTAATATCTATCCCCCAAACTATCGTGGCTGGCGGTAAGCGGGCCAGGCGACTATGTTTCTACAGAGACACTCTGTTAATTGAGCAGTCAGATAGGTAGATTTATTGCAATCTCACATTCTTCACATTATGTGCCCTTCCCCTCAGAGTCGCCTGTGTTCAAGAAGTGAATTAAAGATAAGTGCAATATGTCAACAAATGCCTAATCAGATAGCTGCCGAAACTTCTTACTAGGTCTATAACCCAACGACAGAACTGAAGAACTGGAAGACGTGGTACTCCACATTTCGATGGAGTTCTCTCCTCCTCTGTGAAAATTATACTCACCAAATTCGTTTTATATTCGGTCTTGCCCCGGACAAGCTAATGACCAAGCAACAGTTGACACTGGGACGATCCGACGCCCACAGCCACCCGGGCTCGTTGGACGCCCACGGGCCTCCCCGGGAATTTTAGAAGCACTTTCAGTGGACTTCCTCCTATTTGATTTCACTGGACAAGGTTATAAAGACATACTAGGTGACAAAGGCTGACCTGAAAAGTCATGATACGACAATCCGGGCAGGAAGTAGATGCGAGAAGCTAGGCCAACCCCGGCAGCAAGACTTCATTGCTTCGAGGTTTCCAGACACGAGTCGATTCCTGGCTACGAGGCTTGGACAACCATCAAATTATACCGGACAGTTCACAGAGCGAATTGTCCACGGCTGAAATACTGGAAACAACTTTTTAATTCAAGCCCCCGCGGGGGTGCCTACGCAGGCAGGGTATCTAGTCCAACAAAAAAAGCAACAAAAAAACAAACACATCATCATCGTCGTCATCATCGTCGTCATCATCGTCGTCATCATCGTCGTCCTCTTCCTCTTCTTCATCCCCTCCCGCTACCCCTCCGCTTGGGGGCGGGCGTCCCCAGCCGCGCCCCAAGCGCGCCGGACCTCTTCGCGGGAGTGACCCGCGAAGGGGCGGGGACCGGGGCCGACTTCGTCTTCGCCGGCGTCGTCATCTTCGCCGTCGTCGTCTTCGTTGTCGTCGTCTTCGCGGCCGGCAGACGCGAAGCGCGCGGTCTGAGCGCCTTCTTCTTCTCCGACTCGGCCGGGGCTGGGACCGGGGCTGAGACCGGAGCTGAGACCGGAGCTGAGACCGGGGCTGGAACCAAGGGAGTCGGATCCTCGTCGACGGCGGCAGTGGGTTCCTCAGCGACAGCAGCGGGGGCAGGGCCGCTGTCACCTTGGAACCTAGCCAAGGTCTCGTCCCAGCGGACGGCCTTTCCGCGCCTAGCCGCCCTGGGCTCAGCCGACTTGCTCGGGGATGTGAACGGGTCGGCGGCCGCGGCGGCGGTCTCTGCTGGTAGGGAGAGGCCAGCGAGACGGGCAGGGACCGGGAGGGCGCCCCCCTTATTTCGGCGAGTGTTAGTACGCGTCAATGTGGCGAGGTCCTTCTCCGTCTTCCTCTGCATCAGGCTAGCTGTCGAGACGGCAGGCATGTCTGCGTCGAATGAGCCTGGGAGCCGGACGGGTATATGGGATGGTGTGGCGGGTTCTGCGGTCTTCGTAGTAGCAACCCGCTTGGAGCGGCGAGGGCCACCGGAAGGTCCCTTCTGGGTGAGGCTCTGGGACAAGGCCATCTCGGGGTTGAAGATTTCATCTGGAGAGTCGGTCTCTGCTCCCTTTCTACGCCTCTTGCGCAAGGGCTGTGGCGTGGTGTCGTCGAGGTCGGGCTTGACGAGACGGCTGTTCTTCGTCATATCCAATGGAGCTCCTTCGGCTTCCTTGAGCTTGCGCTTCTTGCTTGGGCTCGGGCTTCTGTTAGCGTCCTTCTGTCCCAGCGGCTGGCGAGGGCTCTTGATAGCTGTGCTGGTCTCGGCTGAGGTATTTGGCGAGCCTGTGGACGATGTTGTGAACTCCTTTCGCTTGGGCTTCAGTTGAGCACGGCGAACGAAGCTGTGCAGCATTGCGTACTCCGAGTCGTCATTGGAGTCTCCGTCCAGTGCCTCTACGGGCTGTGTTGTGGCCGTGGGCATAGCCAGTGCGCCTTTGTCGGACTCGCGTTTCCCTGCCTCAATGAACGGTGTCGCGACTGTTGGCTCGATAGATGTGGCCGAATTTCGTTTCCGCTCCACCGTCTCAACGGACTGTGACATGTTTGTGGGCTTCTCAATGGTGGATGCGCTCGGTATCGGCATGTTGGGCGAGACTGCGTCAGAATTTTGTTCTGGCGCCTCAGTGGAGTGCGACTTGGCCGCTGGGTCATTGTCAAATGGTCTCTCAACCACGGCGACAGGCTCGACAGGTGCAGCGTCGCAATCAGATGTCTCGACGGATTGCATCTTGGCCTCAGGCTCGGCAGAAATGGGCGTCTCATCCATGGGTGTGGGCTCGATGATTGGGCCTCCATTCGAATGGTTATCCGGATCTTCAGCGGGCTGTGACATGGCCGCGAGCTCAACGGAAATGGGTATATCAACCACGGAAATGCTGGATGCTGCTGTCTCAACAGTCGTCTCCATGGCTGTGGGCAAATCGGGGACTGACGAATGGGGCACTGTTGGATGGAGTGTAGGTGAGTCGGCGACAGGTGAGTCAGCCATGAACGAGTCGGTCGTAGGTGGTTCGGTAACAGGCAAATCGGCCGCAGAAGTATTGACTTCAGGAATATCCATCGTTATATCTTCGTCTTCATCAGGCTCGAGAACACTCATGATGCGGTCAAGAACGCTCATCTCAAAGGGCTGCGTCTCGTCCTCTTCCGCAACAGTAGTGTCTCCGTCATCTTCTTCCGACATGGTGGCATCTTTTTCTTTTGAAATTGTAGTATCTCCCTCGACCTCTTTGGTGACAGGTATAGTTTCGTTGTACACTAAGGCGGCCTTACGATCGAGAAGATCTCTAATCTTATCGTCGATATTCGTAATAGCGTCCCAGTCAATGGCGACCTTCGTCTGGGTGGGGGGCGTAGCTGTGTCCTCCAATGGAATTTCCGACTCTGGGTTTGCCTCATCCAGTGCCATCGAAAATTCGCTTCCGGCCTCCGAAATAGAGTCATCTTGGGCTGCAGCAGTAGCCGCATTATCGAGAAAGTTCCCGACTCTCTCTTCAACGTTCGTACCGGCTCCCACGCCAACTGATGAAACCCCGTTCTCGATTGAAGGCGTTCGTGCGTCCTCGGCCTGGGTCTCCGTCTGTGGGATGCGCTCTGTGGTTGCAGTGGAAGCTGATTTCTCCGACTGCTCGATAGGTTCTTGGGCTGGATGAGTCAGGCTCGCAGCCCGTGGGAGGATCTCATCAGGGGTGGTGGAAGGTAGAGCATCATTTCCAGCATGTAGATCTTGCTGCTGACCAGCTGTCTGACCAAATATGTCCGGGTTGCTTCCCACGTCGACGTCCAGCGTGTGCCGGCGCTTTCTACGAGGTTGCCCTTCGCGCTCTTCCTGCTCCTCCAAGGTCTCCGCAAAGCTGCGGCGGCGCCCACCGGTGAACGTATTGGCGACCCAACTGCGGACTTTCTTAAAGGCCGCCATCTCAGTTCGTCTGTCGCTACGTCGTGCATTGTCAAGTGAAACACGTCTCTTAGTCTCGTGCTCTGGCTCGGTATGCACTTCAGGCGTGGGCTGGTCAAATACAGCCACGGCATTCGTGGTGGTGATGGGTCGTGAGGGCGAGGGTGATGACTCGCGAGGCAAGGTTCGGCGGCGCATTGGAGTCCGCTGGCTGATGACCTCGTTCTGGGCTTTGCGTTTACGATTGGAAGATGTAGTTGCGCCGGATCGAGAAGACACGGGCGATGAGGGGCAGCGGAAACGGCCACGTTCATTGGTGACCTCGTCATCAGCCTTGGATTTGCGATTGGAAGCAGCGGTGGTGGCGGACCGGGAAGATAGAGGCGAGGAAGGGACGCGGAAATGGCCACGCTCATTGGTAATCTCGATCTCTGAAGATTCTTCGGTGTCTTGGTCTTCCTCTGCGTCCTCGATGGTAACGCCTCTCGGTGTGACGCTCATGGTGAATTTCTGCAGAGGTGACGAGGCGACCTTGAGACTGGTATAGTACTTCTCTGCGGCGGCAGACCACCTCTTTGCAGATGCGCTGTACATTGGGCGGTACTTGGTGCTAGGCGTCGAGCTTGGCACTCCAGAGGGCTCCTTATACTCCTCCGAGATGGTGCTCAGCGACGGACGCTGGACAATGCTGCGGCGACGGCGCGACAATTTCTTGGTCTGCTGCTGGTCGCCTTGCTGCTGGTCTCCTTGCTCTTGCTGTGGCAGGTCCATTGGGTTCTCTTGCTCCCAGAATGCGGGATCATCGATGTCGCTCGTGCTTATCTCGAAGATGATGAGGGGCTGGCACTCTGCGATCATAGGCGCATCCCACTTAGGAGGGTTGACGGGCCAGCGGGTGTTGTGTCGCTTTCGGGGGGTCCACGTCAATTGGGATGGCTCGAAGGTGGATCGCTTGGAGGGGCGGGCACTCTTGCGGATGGTCTCGTTGTCCTCCGCAATCTCCTTGTACGCCCTCTTCACCTGGTCTATTCCAATTGTTAGCCATGCGACGCGTGACAGGGACACGCAGGCATCATCTCGAGGGAGCAACTCACATCTGGCCTTGCCGATGTCATACTGATCGGTCATGGCCGTCCTGTATCTGGGGTCGAAACTACGCAAGCCCCAGGCGGCCTTGTGGCTCGTCATCTTCGCCCGCTTTCTCTCGCCAAATCCCTGGCTATCGAGCTCGGCTGCGACACCATTGTACTTGGTGTCCACGCTTCGGCCGGGGACGCGCTTGAAGATTCTTCCTCCGCCGTGGCTGGAGGTCGCGGGAGGAACCGCGATTCTCTCCCAGCCGTGGGGCTGGGTGTTACTGGGAGGCTGGAAAAATTCGGCCGATACAAAGGTCCTAGACAGCATCAAAGCGACGTAAGTAGTTGCACGCGACCAGCTAGGCCAGCAACTAAGGCGCCAGAGGAGGCGCGAAGGAGGAACAAAAAGAGAACTTACGTGTCCTTCAACCACTTCATCTCACCTGTCGAGGCGGAGTGCTCCCAAGCCTTGTTGGCCTCGGTGATTTTGCGCGTCATGTTGGCGCGCCCAAGTTGGGTCGGTGCTGCGATCAGCTACTGTAGGTGCGGGTTGGGTCAATGTAAACAAAGTCTTTGAGGGGGCAAACGACGCGATGAACTCGGTCGCTGGAGGGATATTCAATCAATTAAAAGTGCTTCGAGACACAATAGTGCTTTTTGGGATAGTTTCTTGAGTCAATTCAAAAGATGTGGCTCGTCGTCGCGATACGAAGAGGTCGAGTCGAGGATCGAGTCGCGCTTGTCGTGCTGGGATTGTCGCACCTGCGCAGTGAAATCGCCCTTTGGGGTACAGGTCGTGGTCGAGGAAACGGGTCGGCGGTTTACTTTGTTTACTTGGGAGCTGCGGCCAATCAGGCAGCTCCCTGGCCTCAAGGTGGAGGGGCCCTAGGGCCCTGGGCCTTGCTGAGCTTGGGTGGCGCGCCCGCCGCAGTGCAGGGGGCTCTCGCACGGACCACCAAAAACTTTAGAACCAGATTCGATCATCTGGAAGCTTGAGTTGAAGCTTCAACCTTGAGCAACCCTTCAAACCCGTATCCCGACGACTACGCTGCCACAACCGAGGCACTCACCCGTACGGCTCGATCCTCGACTGCACGAAAGGACTGCCACAATTGAATCGCGATTCCTGTCCATCCGAAAGTGAGGCCCTCACCGGGCAGAGTCGCAGTCCGTCGCATCCATCATGGTCAAAAAGCCCATCCGCTTGCCCCCATTGCGGGTTCTGCGAGTGAGGAATCCGAACAAAGAAGAGGGCAACCCATGTCTACCAATAATGTCTTCAGTGCTCGGTAAGTGACAAAAGATGGAACAGCTGTGCACGTTGCTTCCTGCGTACATTCGGCCTATTGGAAATGGACTCAAAGCCGAGTGGCTGCAGCGCTGAGCCGGGACGACCTTGAGACGAGATGTCATGGCCGAGGTCTTTCGAGTCGTGTCCGGAATATAAAATCGGGAGACCATGGACAAGACAACACAAAGCCACAACACCAGCGCCACAGGAACGGGAGGGCTCGAAAACAAGATATGGGAAAGCAAGAGCGACAGACCGACTGGGCCGAATGGAACAAGGCAACACGGGGGAGTCGAGGCTTCGCCGGTTAAGGAACGCAAGATCAAAACAAATTCTTAGGGCGACACAGACGGCTGCTCATGGCCAGTCATCTTTCGAGAGATCCCAAGGGACATGCTTGGGCTTGTGGGAGAGGTTTTCCATCTCTTGACTGTCAGAGAGGACGGTCATGTAATTCGAAGTCGACCCGAATGAAGGATTGGTCAAGATCCACCGTGCTGGATTAGAATCCTGACCGAGACACACGGCGACTCGACGATACGGCTACTATACTGGCAGTATGCGGATATTATCAGTCAGACAATTGACGAGGATGGACCATAATATGGATGGGATTGTCTCTGAACATGGCTCTGACAATTGAGTCTAGGGGGAAAGGATCATTCCGTGTCAAGGCAACCGGCCACGCCATGGATACATGGCTAATGGCAATTGGGCACACCCCCGTGGTCATCAACGCAACACACCGTTGCATGGGCTGCGGAGGATCTATCAGCCATTATGGAAGCAACAAGCGGCGCTCGGACAAGTGTCTGAGGGCATCCATCTCTCAATATGCATCTCATTTGGAGCCAGTCTGCTAACCATTGTCATCGCATAGCGTGCTGGGCTTCAGCAGGATACGCAGCGGCCGGATGTGCCGTCGTCGAGCAAACACTACGGGAGTGCATGGACGGGCCAAAGCCACCACCAAAGAAGAAGAACAACATCAACTACCATCTATCAAGATTCAAGAAATACCTCGAAGGCAACACGAAGAAAAAGTAAACAGCTCGCCCGCAATCTTACACCAATTTGGGTATCGGTTTGGAGTTTGGCTATGGAAGGTCGGCTTGACGAACACGAGTTGCTGAAAGGACTGCACACTGGGAGGCGTCCACGACGGAAGCGCTCCGTCGCTCGTTGGCCTCTGGGAGGTTGCATTGCGATGGCTTCGATTGTGGAAATCACTACCACGTGCCAGATCGTATCGTGTGATGGTATGAGGGTCAGATCAACATCGGCCAGGGCTCGGCATGGTCGATTGTGACCACATGGAATGGGGTTGCGCCTGTCACTGGGCTCAACAAAGAGCAGAAGGCCATGAGGGAGGTATACTTCACCAGTCGGCGTTTACAGAGAGGCAGTTAGAGGGACAAATGCCCAATGTTTCACAATCATAGAACTGTGACGATATGTACAATTGCAACAATATATAAACGCAATTCTCGCCCAGCCGGAGCACTTCTAGGACTATTCCACAAATGCGCTTTTTTGGGAACAGCCACGGCCCAACGGACCGCTTTAACCGCATTTTGATCCCCAGCTCACACTACACACATCACCAACTGGACCGTCCATGTTCATTCACATGAGATACCGTTGAGTCCAAATTAACCTGCTTCATGCTAACCATACAGACCGTCAACTGGTGCAACATAGCATGAACATCAGCATGGAGAAGCTGGACAAAATCCTTGACGCCTGCGTCGCTAAGGGCGACAAAACAACTAAGGACGAGCTCCTCGGCGCCGCCTTTGTCGTTGTGAACAAGGACGGTGAGCAACCGTAACCTGCTCTGGACTTGATAGTACAGCCAGCACTCACTAACAAGGCAAACTCCAGGTGTGATTTACCAAGGCTCAGCAGGGCGCACAGCCCCACCAGCAGACTCGCCCAAGTTCTCGCCCGCGTCCTTCACATGGGTGGCTTCGCTGACCAAGATCGCGACGGCGACGTGCGCAATGCAGCTCGTGGAGCGGGGGCTGGTGGCGCTGGACGACGACATGCGGCCGCTGGTGCCGGCGCTGGCGCGGCTGCCGATCCTGCGCGGCTTTGTCGGCGCCGACGTGCCGTTCCTTGAGGAGAACACTTCGCCCGTCACGCTGCGGCACCTGCTCACGCACACGGCCGGGCTCGGGTACGCGGGCGCGGACCCGGACTACGACAGGTGGGCCGCGCACGTCGGGTACGGGCCGCCCGAGGAGCTCCGCGGCACAGTCGCCGCGTGGGAGACGCCGTTCAAGTTCACGCCGGGCCGGGGGTGGTACTACGGCACGGCGATTGACTGGGCTGGCCAGGTCGTCGAGAAGATCTCGGGCAAGACCCTTGGGGAGTACATGGCGGAGAACTTGTTCAAGCCGCTGGGGATGGATGATTCTACCTTCCACAGAGAGGCTCTACCTCATGTTCAGGACAGGATTGTGCCAACCTCGTACCGCGACGCCCAGACGGGTGAGCTTGCGGCTGGCGATGACCCTGTCCCTGTGCTTGCCGACGGAGACGTCGAGAGCGGTGGTGCTGGGCTATACACCACAGCGACAGATTACGCGAAAGTGCTTCAGGCTCTGCTGAAGTCTCTAGCAGGCAGCGAGGGTGCACTTTTGAAGAGGGCAACTGTGGAAGAGATGGTCCAGCCGCAACTAACAGAAGTGCAGAGGCGGTGGCTGATGTTCCTGACAGACCTGTTCCATGACGGTTTGGCGCCTGACTTTGTGAAGGGCATGCCGTTGGACCACGGCATAAGCGGCGTAATCAACATGAAAGATGAGCCGGGGAAAAGGAAGAAAGGCAGCTTGATGTGGGCGGGACTCTGCAACGGGCACTGGTTCATCGACCCGGCTTCCGGCATAGGGGCAACGCTCTTCACCAATATCCTCCCGCAGCCGGACGCTGCTGTGATAAGAGTGTGGGATGAGCTGGAGAGGGCGGTCTACGGCGATCTACTGCCATCTCTTGGCTTGTGACCCGTCCCAGGTTTGCAGTCATGGCTTCATCGAAGCCACGTCTCTCTGATCGACAACTCCCCATTCGCAGTCTCTCTTGTGTCTCCTGGAGTGCCACGTCTCCTTGGAATAGTCTCGCGAGAGCTGTGAGACGGTAGGAGGGCGGGCCTGATGGTGTGTTCAGGGCGGACAAGCACTCATCCCAGCGAGGAGACTCCATGGTCAGCCAAGTGCCGATCGACGCTGTGGGGCTTCCTTGACTCTTGTCCCTACATAGCACATATGGAGATACTGCAGGACACTCTCGACCAATACCACAGTATCGACGATCATGCCCATAATAATCCCGAGTCTCCTTCACGGAAGCAATACCAAGAAGTCTAGAAAGCCCGCATGACACCTCGCCGTGGAGGTATGGGGCGGGAGCCCCCTTGGCGGTGCCCTGGCAGGCCAGGACACACCCCTCCACCGCCCTATAGTGGGCCCTGAAACGACTCACGCAGCACGGGGGACCTGCAGGTGAAGCTCTCGAGCTCACAGCTCCCCGGCGGCACGCCGCAACCCCGCGCATGAGGGACCCACTGTAGCAACACGAGCACATGCGATAGTGAGCCCAGACCTTCACGCTTCTTTCTGTTGAGCTTTAGTCGACTCCACCCAGGCGCGTTGGAGAATGGCGGCACGGTGACCGGTCAAGGCAGCTTGAGCCGCTATCGGTTTGGCCAGGGGCTGGATTACCAAGGTTGGTTATGCTTTCGTTCGACCTTCCTAGATGAGGTGGCTGGCTGATGCGACGACCCGCTTGGCACTCAGAAGGATAAATGACTACTCATGAGGTGACTAGTGTCCAAACTGGCAGAATGATTGAACTGCATAGGGAGGGCTAGTTAAGTCGATGCTGCCAATGACTTTGAGTCAAGATTCGTCTGTACTGGAAGACTTCAAATGGCCTTCAAAAACTCTTAATGGCTCTTCAAGAGTCTTCGAAAGTCTGGCAATAGTTTTCAAGTCATGGTTTGAGGTATATTCGTTCTCAAGAACCGAAAAATCTGTTGTTATGAACAGCAAAAACAATGAAACATGAACGTCCATGCCTTGGCTGGCGTTTCTCCATCTACAATGCAATTAACCATGCATAGTCAAAAGTTACAATCAACAGGAGCATACTTCATAAGCACATATTAGGGCCCCATTCCTAGATTATCCGTAATTGTTCCTGTCACTATCTATCTGGCTCTTTGCCAGAGCGTCTGTTCTTCAATTGAGTTGACATATATGATGGAAACGCATCTGTGTAGTACTGAATTGTGAGAATATTCAACGCTGGCCAGGAAGCTTCATTGAAGTGTTTTTGCCAAAGTAGAGAAGATTCCTGAAAAGGTTCAGCTTGATAGTACTACTTTGTCCCACTCAAATTGAGAGAATACCATGCAGACTCTCAGTTTTGTCAGTGGTTTGGTATCAGCAGCACCACCAACAGCATCAAAATGTGCCTGTTCTTGATAGGCTGGGCGATCACATCGACAACTGCAAGTAGCAGGACGAGGCGGAGGACACATGGCTTCTTCCATGATCTAGACTCTGGGGATCAGCACTATGCAGCCCCGGCTTTCCCTCGACTGCATGGCGTCCACATTTCCTCAAGGTGGCTGAGTGGCAGCTCATCAGCTCACGCGCAAGACAGAACAGGGCGGAAGGCGACAGTGAGCCCTGTGGGCACATTACTCGGCTGGCGATCTGCGCGGGGAGAGCTGCCGCACGGCCTCGCCTGATGCTCTGTCGTTCGCATAATGCAGGCGAGCGCCGAGGCAGATGTGATATCAGGTTGACACTGCTGATCGAGTGGTATCGAGATGAAGCCCAGCTGGGGGCTCCGGATCTGCGCCAGAGCCCCAATCTTTTTCTCTGCGTTGGGCTGTCTGTCTACTGGTACGCAGCAAGTCAAGATCGGCAACATTAGAATAGAAACAACACTTGAGACACGTCACGCAGGTTGGAACATTGAGCTTTGGATGATGAGTGGTTGTATCATTGTTGTATGATTTGAGTGGTATGCTTGGTGCAAGCTTCTAAGTTAGATGCTTTGCACGTCACGATTTGCTACCTAGTAGTGTTCAAATGCGTTGCCTCCTCCATTCAATAGCGCTCGCCCCTGGTGGCGAGCCCATGCCCATGCGGGCGACACGATGTCATCGTTCGCCGCTGCAGTGGTCCCTCTCGAATTGCCCATTTCTGTGCCCGCCCATGCCTCCTGGGTCACAGAGACCCAGATATCGGGGATGATGGAGGGGCGTTTTTCTCATTGGCAAAGTCATACAATGGATTGATGACTGCCATGGTCGTTTTTTGAAGCAGCTTGCGGACGGAGACGCTCACGTCCGGCTGGATTGGCGTCGAGCCTATGAATGATTGTCTTCCTCGGCGGGAAGATCACTCGCTCGACGCGGCGCGTGTTGTTGGAGCTCATGGCCACTGAAGGTTGTGGCCAATCAAGCAGGTGGTTGTTCAACCGCAGACAGCGGCGGCGATGCGAGACTGCCTGAAGGAAGGGTACTCAAAGTTGCCCTGGCGCAGTGTGCCGCCGCGACGGCGCATGGGAGTGCGGGCGACCTCGAAGGCGCTCACGGGATCGGAGTCCTCAAGCACGGCGAAGTCCTCGGCGAGCTGGGCCAGTGCAGTTTGGGCCTGAGTTTGCAGCGCAGCGTTGGGGGTGGCAGCCATGACGGCCGGAGAGGCGGCGGCGATCTGCATGGTGGAGTACGGGGAAGCCATGAGTAGATTGGAAAAGTTGTGGGACTGGTCAAGGTCGATAAGCCGGACTAAGGACTGGAGTGCAGCTGGTGTGGAGACTGGAGAGAGAGTCTGGAGAGCGAGTCGATGGGAGTTTGCGGTTGAAGTATTGTTGTTCTTGGTTAAATGTTGGTTGGTATGAACTGAGGATGGACTTTTCACGACAGACCGAGGGTGATGGGAGGTGCGGGCTAAATAGTGAGTGCCCATGGAATGGCATTACCCAAGGGAATCACGATGTTTGAAATCTAGATCGAGCCGAGCTCGACGAGATTCCACTATTCGGACGCCTGTCACCCGCCCCACTCGATGCATTACTGAGCCGGACACGTCGCGGAATGAAACCAGCGAGCCGCTATCGATCATACGATGGAGTCGCTCTCAGCCGACATCCACAGAAGGGCGTCTGCACCCCTCCATTGATCCATCTGTTCCAGCAGATGTGCGCGAACTCGGCCAGCCTTGACAGCCTGGACCTGCATCAGTCGCAGCCGTGGGGAGCAGAGTCTGTTTGTCTATCCGCGTGAAGCCAAGTGTTTGGGGAGAGAGCAGCGCAGCGCAAAGCACAATGTGCAGATCAGGCCAGACCGTGGAGAGATACGCTTGGCACCGATTCAGACCTAGCTTTCCCCATGGTGCAAAACAAATCCATGGTTGTGGCTTTCTATGACAGGGTTCATGGTGGCGACTTTGGTCACGATGCAAACGCAAAATCTTATGAGGCTGGATCTCACGATGCCTGCAAGCACGTCCGAATCTGGTGGTGTGCAGAAAAAAAAACCTTCTGCTCCGTCTCCAACACGCGTGCACGCTAATACGAGTGCGTCTTGACTCATCCGGCTTCTCCTCCTACTCCTCCTCATCCACTCGCTCCCGCCCCTTTTCCTCCGCCCGCCAGTCGCCCTGGCCGCCGTCTGTGGAATTTCCACAAATATTCGAGCAATGCCTGCGAGTTCGCCTGATCACGCCAGTGCTGTTCCCACGATGCTTGTCCTGCGAGGCTGGCCCGTGCTGCTTCACGCTGTCATAGCGACGCAAAGACGGGCGATTGCTACTCATCATTCCTGATCGCGAACCCTCGACACCTTTACGTCAAACCCTCGCCGCACGGGGCGATCGGCAATTCGGGCGTCATAAGCTCATGACTCTCGTCTGACGGCCTGGACCAGCTGCGAGGAGTCATTAGGAGCCCTGATCTGGGACTGTTTTCCAGCTCATCACCACGGTTTACGCTTAGCTAATCTCTAGCTTGTCACGCTGGTGTCTGCGGTGGAGCGCCTTGCGATGGTGGGTATGCATATTTGAAAAACCGCTGGCCAGACCATGCAGGGACTTCTCTGGAAAGTTCATGAGACTTCTGCTTGTGGGATAACACACTCCAGTAAGCTTTGGGTCCAAACTCCACTCGACGCTGGAGAACGCAACATTTGAAGCGGGAAATAATTGGACAATGTCGAATCCCACCGAAATCCATCTCCGCTCGAGAATGCTACTTCTACAGAAATTCTCTCCATTTCTGTTCTTTCCACAGTTGCCGCGGGAGCCACAAAATATCGCGGGAAGACCACCTACGCCCTCGAGAAAAATGAGAGAAACTGCCTGGAAATCGTTAATATCTGACTCTGTCTAGGCAACTGCTTTTCGGGAGACGTGAATCAAGAATCTGCTCACAACAAGAAATCTGACTCAACTTGCAGCTTTACACAAGCGAAAGCAGTGAGAAACAGCTCAATTTCACATGCCAGATAAATGACACGCGAGAGTTTTCAGAGTGCATGCACTAAAGTGCATTTACGGCACAGATTCATCGACATTATCAAAACCCTGGCAACCCATACACATAACTACTAGTCCAGTACCTAGGCTCTTCGGCAAGATCGATACAACTCCACGGACGAGTATTATATCTCAGCGCTTGCAACCATGGGCCGAACAGATGGAAGCCGCGGACACGCTAAAGATGCTCAATTGCACGCCTTGTGAATCAGGTGTGCCAGACACAAGCGATGGCTAGGAGGTTCACACTTCTTGAGACTATATCGATGCAGGAGGATATATGTGTTGTCTAGCTCATCTCCACTCAGCAAGCCTGCAGCGAGCGTAACAGTCGCTCTTTGCATGCATGTGGTGGATCCCAGAACTAAGTCAACTGGGTGGGAAGCTTCTGCACCTCAATGATATATGCGTACCATTGCACTAGCTCATCGGCAGTCAATTCGCCTGACCCTTTGGAGATCTAGAACCCCAGGGTGACAAGATCAACCAAAGAGAGATGAAGTTGCTTCTGCAGTCTCACGTTTGCAAGAAGAATGAGTAAGCAAAAAGAAACTAGAAACTTAACTTTAAAGAAATGAACGAGGCTATCACATGGTACGGTAGATTGATTGTGGTTGACCTACGTGTTCTGTCATTACTGGGTGCGCTATACACACCTTGATCAGCCTATGGGCTGCGCCTAATGGCCAATGACTCTATTGATTTAGCCATGGGGACGCATGTTTACTAGGTACAAGTTGCGTGAATAGTAAAAGACTTGTTCCCATACCGGAAGCCTCTAGAGAGGCTGATGATCCCTTTTCTATAAGTAGATCAAACCTATAACACCTTCAGCACTATTCAGGTTGAATCATCTGTACTGCTACCATGGAGTATGAAGCTCAGACTTTGCATGCGTCGCACACCTTGTTTACGGCTCTGTGGCAAAAAGAAAGTAAGCGCTCAGAGCTGAGCCCTACTCTTGAATCTCCTATAGCGTCCTCACCATGCTCGCGGTTGATCCGTGTGAACCTAAGTAAGTCTCGGCATGCGGTTTAAAACTCTGCGAGCGAGGTCAGATCGAGAAGACTGGGCTTTTGACAGTCTTCAAAATAACCCTACCGATGCATTGACAATTTGATCGGTCTTTCGTTCAGTCTTCTATTAGATCTGCTTCAGCCGCTACCCTCCCACATCGACAAAGACACGTCGGATACATTCAAATGAGAGATCCAAGTTCTATCGCCCTAAGGCGGATCTTGAATACACTCCGTCACATCGGCGGCTTTTTCTCTGCATGACTAGTTATCGGTATGTGTCATGGGCGCGCTTGTTCGCTTATGGCCATGGGTGGCCAGAGGTCTCGCTCCAAAAGGAAATCAATGAGCTGGCAAATACAAGTCAAGTATAATGCATGTACCAAAATCAGGCGCCTTTGCCGTTCTCCTTTGGCCATTGACCAGAAGAAGTCAGCACATCTCGTACTGATAGTCTACAAGATCAATATCATCTCCATTTCGCAGGCTCTCACGGCAAAGATCTTCAACATGTTGAGCACGTTGAAGCAGCATCCTGTCCGCAGTAGTTGACACGACGGACCAGCCATTCTGATGTGTCTGCAGAGGGCAAGCCATTGGTCGAATTGTGTCTGTCGCAAAGGAAGAAAGTTCTCACCGTCTCAAGGGTGGGAACTTCATCAAGGGGCCATCTTTACAAGAGAGCCTGAGCCACTATATGCTGCCCAGACCGCAAACTCTAGATGATCACGAGGACTCATTTCATTCCATGGCTGACCTGCACTTCGATCATTATCCATTATCTATACTCTTTAGAACTGGCTCTCCATCTCCCTGCCCATAATCATATTCCGGATGTTATTCCTCGCACTCCACACGATGTTCTCTGTCGTCCCCTCGTCACGCACGGCATCCCCACCCACATCCTGAATGTCACTGTCACCCATAACCATTCCTTTAGCCTTATGGTGGAAAAAGACCGGCGGCGTGACAGAGATACACTTCGTGTTCAGCCCACGGTCCCCTTCTGCGTTCTCCTCTCCCACAGCAGCGACCGAGCGGCGGCAGAGGCCCGCCAGCGCGTTGTCAAAAGCACCAGTCAGATGGTCCACACTCAAGTCAAAAAGGACCTTGCGGGCTCCTCGTTGCGACAACGCATAAGCGAAAGTGCAAATAGGCGCAGCAGAGACGTGCACCCATCGGGTGTACGGATGGGCTTGAAAGTCCACCAGGCCGGTGGTTCTGTCCGGCGGTGGGACTGTTGGGTCGTTTTCGATGACGTATTTGTGCTTCATAAATTGAAGGCCTGGATGATCCAGAGGCTTGTCCTTGTTCTCTTCCAAGAACTCGGGGAACGGCTCCCCGCAATGTCCTAGCCACAGGACGTCCCAGTTGTCCCCGTAGGGTGAGTGTGGGTTCGAACCGCCACCGAATATCTCGCGGGTGCCCTTGGCGACCTTCTCTAGTTGGGAACGCAACCGGACGTCCCAGTCCATGTCGTCCTCCATGATCAGAGCAGATTCGAGGCCTTCCTCGACTATCCTTCTGACTGCGTTCATGTGGCCCCTCCAGCTGCCCAAGTTATTCTCCATCAGCGCTTGTCGATTGATTCCAAATGGAACAGCCTTGTCAGGAATGGATTCCCCCTTGACTCCGTCAACAAAGTCGACATGGAAACCTGTCAAGGCCGCCGTCAAGACCACGGCGTCACGTTTATCACTCCGCTCTGGCAGGCCAACAACGAAGATCTTTGAAAACCCAAGCGTGTCATTGGTCACTCGATTAATGTCATCAGGCTGCGAATGGCCTTTGTATCCCTTCCCGTAAAGCTTCTCTGGAGGTCGAGGCACGGCATGGCTCGTCGCCGACTTTGTTGGCGGCATGTAGGTCGTTGCATAGTCGCTATTCCCAATGCAATAGAGCGATATGACAACAACGAGCGCTCCTATGACGGTGATTATCTGTCGACTTCGTTGTGGCAAACTGCCCACCAGTTGAGCGATGGAGCTCATGTTTTGGGTTCGCAGCGGGATACGTGATTAAGCACCTTAAGGAAAAGGCACACAATGCTTCAACGCTGGCACGCACTGAGCTAGATTGTAGCCAGCGTACAGAGGGAGAGCAGGAACAAGGAGCTGGTTCTTTGTGTCTTTCGCCTCGCCTCGAGCATCAGAGACTCGGAGTATTCTCACCCCTCAAAGCGAAGCTCCACAACCTGATTGATCTAGCAGATTTGTCCTCGACTGTACAGCAAACCTAATTTGCGCCGCTTAGCACCAACCGCGTGGGTCTATTAAGATAAGTGAGCGGTATGCGCTGTGGATCTCATGTTGGTTGGTTCCCACTAGAAAAAAGCCATAGAGTTCTCCTGGTGGCACAGCACGGCATTTCGGCTAAGGAATCAGTCCATGGGCGGCGAATTGGGGAGCCTCTCATATTCGGACAGACAAGTTCAGTTTGGCAATTTCTATCGTATGAAAATCCACTACGTCGTTGGGAGCTCCGCACGAAGCGGCACGGCCTACACGGCTAATCAGTTGAAAAATGCAAGAGAGTTACACGCAAGAGCATTTTCCTTCTCGAGGAACCAACGAGCGCGACTTCACAAGCGAAGACGCGATGCTCCAAACACTACACTTTTGCAATTGGCCCCCCGAGAGTTCGAGTGGATCCGTAGTCACGCAAGGATTGTCGGGTGCAGATTCGACAAGTCTGCCGGCATGGGGCGGTCCATTGTGGTCCTACAGTAATCTCCACCCACTCACGATACTTCGCTCGCTGTAAGATTTCGCCCTTAATGTCCAAACAACAGTGCTACATTGACCCACTTCTAACAGCTGGGGCAGAGTTTTTATCAGAGTGATCACAAACTAACGGCACCCTACAGCCGTAACACTCTTGAAGCTCATCCTGGGACTGTTCTTGCGGTTCCAGAACATTCACCACTTGCTACATCTCTCACTGTCGGGCCTGATCCGAGATGAATTTTGCGGTGCCATGTATCCTTTACAAGTCGAAGCGTTTCCCTCCATCTGCTGGTATCTCGATCACCTGCCCATGGATCTTCAATTCCTCTCCTTTTGCCAAAATCCTGTTAGCCTGCCAGTACACCCACATTATAACTAGAGCTACAAGTATGGCTCCAGCATACAAAGCAAGAATCGCCATGAAAGCCCTAGTATATCTTGGCGCATCATCAGCCCGGAACAGCTGACCTCCCGCAATGGCACCCAGATTGCTACCCATCACAGCCATGGCGAGACCGATACTTCTCTTGGACGGGTTCACGGCATTGATGCTCACCCAGGCATCATTCAAACCCTGTGCTAGGGCATTGCCGCCGCTCAGTAATGTGAAGATGGAATATTGTGCCCATTTGTCGGATCCCGAGGGCAAACCGTATAACACCCCTGCGAAGATTATGGACCAGGAAAAAGCCACGATGCACCATGGGCCTCGCCACCGCGTCCTGTCCGAGGCGAAGGAAATGAGCCATGAGAGAAGGATGACAAGAACGCTGCTCACAGCATTGAGAAGATTTGCGTTGGTGCGAGAAAATCCAAGGTTTTTGATGATGGTGGGACCGTAGAGTTGTAACCCGCCTTTGGGCGACAGGGCGACAAGATTCAGAAGCAAATGAAGCCAGAGACGGTAGTCCCTCAAGGCCTCGGCAAAAGATCTGAGCGTGAAATGAGCCTTGTCGGCGCCCTTCGTCTCATCATCTGCCATGATTCGGGCTCGAAGAATTTGACGTTGGCGAGGGGTGAAAAGGTCGAAATAGCCGTGAATGGGAGCTGTGTGGCCGGGGCTTTTGGGGAGGAATATAACAAAGGCGAGAAAAACAACCAGCGTGATTGCTCCCTCGACTGCGAAAGCTCAGCAATTGCGCCACAGCATAGGCGAGGCTATCAATGACGAAGGGGTTCGTACCGATAAATAACCATTGCCACCCAGAGTAGCCCAGGGTTCCACTCAATTTTAGAATACCCGCCGCCATCAGAGAACCGATTGCCGTAGCTGCATAGTTACCAAAGTAGAAAATTGCGGTTCGTAGCGCCAACTGCTCGCGGGTATAGAACAGAGCCAGCATATACTGACCACCCGGGATATAACCCCCTTCCCAAATCCCAAGAAGAAATCTCGTCGCCAGAAAAGAGTTGATGTTAGTGCACCAGGCCTGGGTCAGTGCAATAGTACCCCACACACCCATTTGGAAGGTCAGCCAGACAGGAGCGCCAACACGCTGCAAGATGAGGTTTGAAGGGAGCTCTGCGATGACAATGCCGGCTGACATGAGTTGAGACCCCACGTTGACATCATCCGCGGTGATTTTCAGGTCCTCAGTTAAGGTATCTGTCATCGCATTGCTGATGTTGCTGCGGTCGAGCTGGAGTACCAGGAAGCCGGCTACTAGCAAAGGCATAAGATAGCAGTCAAGCCTGGTACCCGTCAACACGGGTGCTCTCAGTGACAATCAGGACACTTACTTTCGCAATGCAACCTTTTCCTCATGTGGAGACCATTGATCTTCAGGCTCTGTGCTGCTCGAGATTCTTGAGGACGTTTTCTCAGTATCACGGAGAATTAGCCCAGGCGTAGGGGCCCCTTGGCGGATGTGTTGAGACATCGCCACCACGAAACAATGAGAATATGATATTTACTAATGACACATTCGATAGTTTAATGCTGGAATCTTGAAGCAGGTGTATCTAAGGGAGCTGATCGGACCATAGATTAAATATAATTCGTTATCTCAAGTCAGTGTCCGTATGCTCAGCGCATCAAAGATACAAGTCACCTTCAAGCTAATCCCTCACAACGTCCAATGAAGTGATGTCGCAATATCAGCGGAAAAGCACGTATGGACTCCTTGGAACGATCCAGGTCAACTTATCACTATGGTGAGGGACGATCGATCCCTGCATTTCGGAGCTTTGAGCGAGGTATCGGTGGTGGCCGTCGGAGGTGAGCGTCAGCAACTCCTCTTCACTCCGCAATCTTCGGTGTGGGGCCGAACGTGAATCCCGATTTGTGTTGTATGGCATACCGTGCCGTTGCCAGGGAAATCCAGATTCTCGTGTCTTGCGTCATCCAGATTACGATTGGGGTCTCTTGCAAAGTGCGTCCCTCTGCTTGGTTCAAAAGACCGAGTCTACTTTCCGACCGGTTGTTTACCAACTGCCGAGACTCCAGAGCCCCGAATATCAACACCAAGACGACACGAAATGTCCAAAGATCCTGCCCGGCCAAATGTCGTGCTCGTTCTGGCCGATAACCTCGGCTGGGGCGAGCTGGGCTGCTACGGTGGCGGCGAGCTTCGAGGCGCAGCCACGCCTCGCATCGACAAACTGGCCACCGAGGGCCTCTTGCTGCACAACTTCAACGTCGAGAGCGACTGCGTCCCGACCCGTTCCGCTCTTATGACCGGCCGACATCCCATCCGCACGGGCTGCCGCCAGTCAGTCCCCGCCGGGTTCCCGCAAGGCCTTACACCGTGGGAGAGGACTCTTGCTGAATGCCTCAAGGACAACGACTACGCAACCGCTCACCACGGCAAGTGGCATCTGGGCGACGTTCCCGGCCGGTACCCATCTGACAGGGGATTTGATGAATGGTTCGGCATCCCGAGAACGACGGACGAGACGCAGTTCACCAGCGCTCTGGGCTATACCCCCGAGGTGGCAGAGCTACCATACATAATGAAGGGCAAAGCGGGCGAGCCCTCGGAGAACGTTTGTATCTATGACTTGGAGAAGCGCAGGCTTATCGATGAGATGCTGGTCGAGAAGTCCAAAGACTGGTTGTCTCGGCAGGTCAAGGCCGAGAAGGCATTCTTCTTGTACCATCCACTAGTTCACTTGCACTTTCCGACACTTCCACACAAGGATTTCGCCGGTAGGACGGGTCAGGGCGATTTCGCAGACTCAATGGCCGAAATGGACTACCGTGTTGGCGAAATCATTGACCACATCGATGATCTCGGCGCTCGGGAGAACACAGTCTTCATCTTTGCCTCGGACAACGGCCCGGAATTCAGAGAACCATACCGGGGAACTGCTGGCCCATGGTCAGGAACATACCATACAGCCATGGAGGGTAGCCTTCGGGTCCCGTTCATCATCCGTTGGCCAGGCTACGTCCCTTGCGGTGTCACTAGTAACGGCATCGTTCATATTACGGACATTTTCACCACCGTTCTCTCCATAACGTGCACCCCGGTCCCATCAGACCGCCCCATAGACGGCGTTGACCAGACACAGTTTTTGTTGAAGCCCTCTGAAACTCCATCACCTCGTCAGGGCTTCTTGTTCTACATTAAGGATGAGCTACGTGCCATGAAGTGGAAGGACTGGAAGCTACATCTTGTCTGGGAGCCGAAGGTGAATCAGTCGAGTGGAAAGCTGGAGTCTCCGTATCTCTTCAACGTCGTCCGAGACCCAAAGGAAGAGACGGATATTCTAGCTTACAATACCTGGGTACTGCAGCCTATGTTCAAGCTGAGAGCAGAATTCCAGAAGAGCCTTAAGAGCGATCCAGCACCACCTGATCCGCTCAAGGATATGTAAATTGCTCCATCCCATTTCATACTCTTAACGAGGTTTCATAAAACACATCGATTTACCGCTGCCCAAAATTGACAGATGTGACCTATGTCCTTGTAGTCGATAGTGAAGCCACGGTCTAAGTAGTCGTAGTTACAGAGGGAATCCAAGTAGTTTAGCAGTAATTCTAAAGCACATCCCCAGACAGCTTCAGCTCCACGGGACGTTCCCAAATCCCCAATACAAGGCACCCAGTGATGTCTGGGGCAACGCCATATCTGCCCAGAACGGCTGTTCAAACGCGATTTGAGATGTTCCCTGATGCTGCACATCTCCCAGGCTGCCAACATTACTAGCAGACCTAAGGACAGAATTCGACAGGACCTCAAATGCATCCCGGTATACCGACCCGGGAGGATAGCGCTCGACCATGGCCCAGAGGACAGACATGCAGGTATTGATAGACGCAATCATGTCCGCTTGGTTGAGGTCCGGGTAATGGTGCATGGAGTTCAGGTGGACGCAGTAGGCCGTCGCGACGCCGCTCCTGAAGAGATTGTGCGTCGTGCGCCAGAAGAAGCGCAGCTGTCCGTCTCGAAAGGCGCGGCGGTAGTTACTGATGCACTCGGAGGCACTCTGCGCGACAATGAGGATGTCGTTCTCCGAAGGGTCGGGAAAAGATGCTGAAGGATAATAAAGAAGGACCAGGTCAATGTGCAGGATGGAGCTGAATATGTCAGTGGGCGCCAGTTGTGTCGACGGGGCGGTTGTGGTCGGCGCTGAGTTCGACCATTCTATGACTCTACGTCTCATGCCCTCGCGCCATGTTAAGAGATCAATGACGGCACCGTTCACTGGTGGCTTCTGGTTGAGGGTGGTGTAGATCTCTGACTCGAGCCTGCGGTGCTTGATCAAGTGAAGAGCCAGGGCTCGGCTCCCATCGGCTTCGGCGAGGTCGGGTAATGGTGTGTGAATGGCTTCGTCTGGAATAGAGAAGGGTCTTCCCACAATGACGCAAAGGTTTCGCTCCAATGTGTATAGTGCCCAGAAAAGCCATCGGCGCTGGCTAATTTCGTCTTGACTGAGTTTCGTCACAACGGCACGCTCATCGTGTAGGCCCAGCTCGACTGCCAGCCTGGACGCGACGCCGACAAAGTGCCATGCCCCGCTTAGATTAGAGGCGAAGCAACAATACTGTGCCACGAGGAGCAGGTTGCAGAGATGACCGGGATCGCCAGTGCAAATGACGGCTGGATTTTGGGCAAGAAGCTGGATCGCTGTGGCGAAGTAGTTGTCTGCCCTGGATATGGGGAATGCGGAATCCGTCCTGTTGAGCAACAAGACTGCCGTGGCAAAGACTATGTATGCGCGGAACATAGTCGGCGACACCCCAGAACGTCCCGAAAGCGTAGTCTGGCCGTTTGGGCCCTCATTGTAAAGCAGCACGATTGAGGAAGAAAAGTCGTGCTTCGATGATATGATGGGAGAGAAGAACTCGCAGTGCTCGAAATAGGCGTCAGTCAGTCGCACTGCCCCATCTCGACTGGGTAAAGCAGCTTGTGTCTCATTGGGTAATTCATCCAGAAGTGCCCGGTGATCGTTTGGTTTCGATGTCCGTGAAACGCACCTAATCGGCTCAGATAGCAACGAGCGAAGAAGGGACTGTCCATTGGAAGTTGTGATGGTATTATAAAAGACGTCTCGATCCAGACTCTTGGACATGACTTGTTCAATTGGATCTCTAGACGAGGACCTCCCATTCGGGGGACTTGAAGCCAATTCATCCGAATTTGATTGAAAGTTCGGGCATTCTCGGCTGGCGAGTTGAGACTCGAGATAGGCCACCCTTTCTTCTAAACTCTGTACGTAACTGAAGAAGAGCGTCAATCAGTTTATTTCTCCTTGTCATACAAAACTGAGAGACGGACCTTCGAGGAATAACTTGACCATCGATGTCAGTACTCACACAAGGGACACCTGCGCGTTCGCAGTTGGAGCAAGCCGGGATGTTCTGGTCGCATCGCTGTTTTCGAGAGCGGCACCGTGCACAGGCGGTGACATTCGTTCGTCGAACGTTCGTTCGTCGACTCACGCGGCCTTGTGACGACATGATCTATCCGCCAAAAAGACGTCGGGTCCAGGAGCCTGACGGGCTTTTATTCGGGTAATATTTTGGCGGTATAAGGACGATGCTGACAAGAAGGTAATGTAGCGCCTGTTTTAAGGATGTCCTGTCAGCCAATTTGATGAGCACACTCAGCTATGATATTTCGCGGCTTTTAGTATGCGCTTGATGTTGAAGACAATTGCGACATGGACATCGCTTTGTCCGGCAAAATGAGTTATGCAGCTCGGCGAGTAGGTACTCCACAGGAATACTGCTTAACGAGGAAGGAAATGCACCTAAACACTATAAAGCAATTGTTAGGACTATGCATCAACGTAGTTCACTATCTTGATATTTTTATAGATTATGTTTTTCAGAGAACAATCAGTATGTTAGAGTTAGAGAAAATGTAATTCACATTGTGTTATGCTGTTCTCTACCAACGATATTGTCCCAAAGTCAAGAGATCTCTCAGACGGATTTCAGAGTTACGCTCGCCCAAAGCCGGAGACCAACAACCGGAGCAGCTCAAACCCGCGCACTGAGCCAAGGCAAACGGCACGGCAAGATCACTCAACTCAACATACATCACATTAATTCACAGCAAGGGTTTATCAGAAGTAGTTGATATTGAATTACCAAGTGCCCAAGCCACCCAGAGCAGCCAATCCCCAGTCTCATCTCAACCCACGACCTCCACAAACCGCTTGACAAGGAATCCTCCTACATATACCACAAAACAACAACACAACACAATGAGCACATGCGGCGATGAGCATCAAAGTACTTTGTAATTGCGCCGCACCATTTAACACTAGCGCCGTGATCCATGTCTTTTCCCACTTTCCCTCCTCGAAAGACAAAAAAACAAAGCGAGTCGAACCATGCTTGCAATGAGATGATATCAACCAACCGGCCACAGTTCAGAATTTCCACTTTGCATAGGCACCCGACGCAGCAAAGTAGGAATAACAGAGCAAGAGGAAATGAAGATAGATGCAAGTCCGCAAGTCCGCGGGTTGTTGGTATCATGGATGTTGGTGATGTAGCCCTCTCCCTTGTGATCCCATGTGGTGAGGCGACCGAGATGTCGAGATGAACTCATGGGCCAGAGAAGCCTTGAACAGTCTAGACTCGGTTCGCCTTCACCAACTCCATGCATTTCGTTCAGCGCGCTCGTCAATCACAGCCCAGCTAGCTGCCATGACTACCTCACCACTACACCTTCCCTCGCTGCGACAAGCAACTCCGTGCGACGACGCCGCTGAAACAAACCAGCTTCCGCTGTCATGCAACGCAAGAACCAATATCGCAAGGTTCGCGAAGAAATGAAGTAAGAACAAAAAAAGGTATCTATAGTCATGAAAAGAACGGATTGTCGGTCGGTCTCCAAGGAAAGCTGGTATATGGGTATAAAGGAGTGTGGTATCAAAAGAGATCTGGTGCTCCCACTCATCCAAGAGAAGCCAAAAAAAGAAAAGAAGCATCCATCATCCATCATGAAAAATAAACGAAACGTCGTCGTATGCTGAACTAGGCCCAGACTCTGCTATGATAGGCTCATTGTGGGGGAAGAGCAAACGCTGTGGAGCAAACGCTGTGCGGCCAACGCTATAGACAGTGAAATATAGCCCGCAGACTCAAGCAATAAGCAGTACAGCGGGAGGAAGATGGCGATGCGACTGCTCGTTCGGGAGGAAGGGTGGGCCCGGGCTGCTGTGGCTGCTCGTGAGATCCACATGCATGAAATGGGTGAAGTAGCTTGGGCCGCTAGCGTCGCCAGCGTCGGTCGGTCTTTGTTTATGGTATCGATGTGGTCATTTTGAACATCCCGAAGCCCGTGCGCCAGTAAAATGCCGTAAGAAAAAATTATAGGGTATTGATAAAGTGAGCTTGATATCGTCCCGATGAGGTACGGGGTTGCGGGCTCTGGATGATGTACACCTGAATGTAGATGGTGCAGTGGGAGGCGGTTCCGTGTAATAAATCGAGCTCGATGCGGAGTGTCTTCGATTCGTCGGGATCTCGTCGGAGGCTCCTACTTCTTGGTCATTGGCTAGAGGCACATCCTCCCACCAAGCCGTGCTGTCACGGGAAGGTGACGTGAAAGTGGACCTGTGGGTGTCAGATTCCCACCAGTGTTTGCCCGGGGCCCAAGATGATCTAGAAGAAGGTGGAGTAGGCGGCAGGGATGCAACGGCCGTGTCGTGGTCATTCTAAGCCGTGTCACCCACACAGAAGAGCTCTATCTCTCCCATGCCACCACTGTACATGCTGCGGATGTTCTCGCGCCAGTCTGAAAACGCGATTTGGATGTCCTCGTCACTCTCGATGTTGACGAAGTCGCCGTCCTCGTCGCGGTATCGCAGCCTCAGATTTCCCTTACCAATACTTGAGTTTGTGAACCGCGAGAGCTTGGCATCGATGCGATCGGTAAGACTCTGGTACGTGATGTTGAAGGCTGCTACAAGTGTGACGTAGTTGCCACTGTCGCAGTTGACCTTGACCTTGAGTTGGGATTGGAAGGGCGCGTCATTCGGGTTGGGGCTGGCCAGGGGGTTCGAGGTGGGCGGCGCGGCCCCTGCGGTGTTCAGTCCTGGAGAAACTGTCCTTGATGAGTCGAGATTCAATGGTGCAGGCATGAGGCCATTTTTATTGGGACCAGGGGTAAGCTGACGATGAACAGGCTGAGCTGGGAATTGGGCCATTTGACCTCCCCCGCCGAACTGTTGCAAGCGATCCCTCTGGACGCCTGGACTCTGGGTGTTAGCCCGAATCGGAAGCTCTTGCCTGGGACTGCCCGTCTGGCTCCTCGGGATGTTGCCGTCATGTGCTGGATGCAAATGCGCGGGGATGCCGGGCACGGCTGGAACGCCTTGACTACCTCCTCGCTCGGTTCTCCTCACCGGTTGCTGTGGTTGGCCATTGATATCAGGAGTTGAGTAAGACCTACTTCTTTGTTGCGCGGCGATAGACTGCGATGACGACGTTGCCATTGCTGGCAACGAGGGTCCACGTGGGTTGCGGCCGTTCACCATTCCGTAGGCATTCGCTGGGGACGGTCCGTCGCGGGAAGGGGCCCGTGGCATGGCTGGAGCTGTGTATCGATTATTGTCTTCTGGCCACCCGGACTGCGGGGCTCCATTCTTGGGTAGTATGTAGCTGGAACTCGGACCGAAGAAGCTAGATGTGGTGCTTGTCCTTGACGAAGCAGGGGACTCGGCAACCGGGGAAAAATACGACTCTCCACCGCGTGGTCCGGGAGAATGCTGTGGCTGCGATCCGGTTTGCAGCGAAAGGGCTGTCGGCGGCTGTGGCATGGGGAAGCTTGGAGGTGGCTGTCGGCGCACCATACCGGCTAGCGACATCGTGCTCTCCTGCGTTCCTGACCGTTGCCGCAGGCTCGTGCTAGAGGCCGTCCTTGGCATGAGTCCTTGCATGGGGTTATAGGATGACGCCGATGATGGAGGGGGGAAGTCATCATCATCCTCGTCGTGCTCCGCATATGGATTCACCAGGTCCCCGCCTTGCGCTTCCATCCACCTAAAGTTCGCCGTCGACTGGTCAGGGCTCGTTGCGCTCTGAGGCGCGTTCTCCTTTCGTTGCTTATCGAGACCAGTGGCCCATTTCTTCATCATCTCCTCATTCGAGAACTTGATGACAAAGTTCTCAACCCCGGGGTCCCCCTTCCACCAAATCTGCACGGTGTACGATCCTGGAAACGTCAGTCGAAGAACTGTGCGCGTTTTGACGGCCATCTGCAGGAGATATGTGTGTTAGTATGTGCTTACCGGGCTTTGAGAAACTCAACACTTCTGTGACGTTTGTCATGAAAATACGTCCCTTGAGCTGCAACTTGTTGTTCTTGTTGCGCATCTTCGGACCTGTCGAGCGTGTCTTGTCCTTCTTGTCCTTGCTCTTATTTGGCGTGATTTCTTTGCAGCACAGCAGGATGCACTCAAAAAGGTAGATCTCATAGTCCTTCTCTTGGTCAGTCTTGCCGGTGATGACCGTGTACACACCATGGAGCAGAAGTTTTCCGAAATGCTCCACGCGGTGGTTCTTCCAGTCGTCTACGCGGCCGACCAGCTCTTCCAGTGCCTCGTCAAGCAGGTCCCGATCAACGGCCTCGTTTGCTTTCTTTAGGACGTGTTCTGCGGCCTCAATACCAGCCGCCAAATCTTGTTTGATGGTCTCGTCATCGCTCTTCTTCATCAGGTCCTGCAAAACAAATTAGCAAATAGCGACGGAAGTACAAGCACTAAGGAGCACAAACCTTGAGCAGCAGAGGGTACTTCACAAGTCGCTGCATAGGTTTGAGTAGGAAACCATCCAGGGTATTGTAATCACAGGCCACGGGGTGTTGAATAGTCTGAATCTTGTCAAAAACCTGGCTCGCGATCAGAGCCGCTTTTCTTTGGTTGGCAATGAAAGGCTGGTAAGTTGCATTGAACGAGTCTTCGTATGCCACAAATGGACTGCCCCATTCCTGCCGAAGCTGCGGCATGGAGTTTGTTGTCTCGACGCGGATCAGAAAGCGCCGTTGGAAGTCGAGGATAGAATTGATGTTGAGAAAGATCGAATGTGCGACATCGCCGCTGATCGCGCCCCTTTGTTCCAGCGTCTTCTTCAAATCATGCAAATTTTCAAGGTCCTGGACGTATTTGCGCTCGGTGTCCACAAGTTCGCGTATGATGTGATCGCGGTAGCTCATTTTCGCAACTCCCTCGGGGGGCGGGGCATCGATGTCGCCGTACGGCGTTTGTTGTGGTTGTCTCAGGAGACCTCTCTGTTGAGCAATGTCGAGAACCATGTTGATAACCACCAGGACCTGTGTTCGGGTCAGATCATGCGATTGAAAACGCCCAGGAGGGTCCCGATGAAGGAACAACAAGAAATAGTTCAGCCCTGTCTCGTTATCTTACCTTGCTGAATCCCGATGTATCAGTGCCTAGCAAATCTGCAACAATGAACATTTCCTGAGGCGGTATCTTCAGTTCTTTCGAGCATCCTTGCACAAACTTAGCAATCGCGAGCTTCCCTTTCTTCGCATCGGTGGCGTTTGGTACGTTGACGACGAGTGGGTCGTCTGGATCGGTGGCATTGTAGATAGACAGGAGAGGAATGCCTGTCCTCAGCAGGCCCCAGAGGCCTTCGACAGGTCCGCCGGCGTCTCCACCTTCCTGTTCCCTCTCCTCAAGTTGGGCCATGTACTCGTCGAAGCCGGGTGCGAGGCTCAGTCGGTTCTTGATGGCAACGCATATTTGGTAGAGGGAGCGCGAAGCGTCTGCCTTTTGGTTGATGATGTTGCTGGTGGCGACGACCTGCCCGTTAGAGGGCGGTGAGATGATTGTGCTAGCGGTTGCGAGGGAGTTCAAGCTGGCATTTGAAGGGTAGACGGTCGAGCCTGAAAGCTGGCTCGCCCGTGGCGCGCTGCTCATACTCATTTTGGCTAATCTCGCTACGCCGTCAGTCGAGTGTTGGAAGACGGGAGCCGTACTGGTTCTTAGTAGAGGAGCATGTGATGCCATTACAACCTACTCCATGAACGTGATTGCGTGTGTGGTGTGTGGTCGACTCGGGTGCTCCTGGGCCTGCGACTTGGGACAGCGAAGCCCACAAGCGGAGGGTCGAGGAGGAAGAGGGTGGATGTTGAGAGCTGGGCTGTTTTCGAGTCGGCTCCGGCAGCAGTGAGGGGCCAGGAGCGGCTCGTTGATGACGGAAGAGAAGGGATGCAGTCGAAGAATGCAGATGCAGACAGGAGAGGAACCCGCGCGAGCGACGGCTAGCAGGACGCGGGGTCCAAGCTGACTCAGTTGGCGGGTGGTAGGCGAGGCCGGGCGAGTCTTAGAAGCGACTTCACCGAGGCGAGGCAAGACCAGACAAGACGTCGGGGTCTCGAGATGGATGGTGTCTTGGGTCTAATTGTGCGGTTCAATCGCTGGCGATCGGGGGTGATGCAGCGTTGGGGCAGCTGAATGCGAATACCTGGTCAAAAGTGGCGAGAGGATGAAATGCGACCCGATATTGGGGCCGGCGTGGAGGGTGAAAGCGAGAATGTATTGTTCCTGTTCTCTCTGGGTTGCGTCTCTTTCAAGGGCCCATCAATGAACCTAGGGTCCCTCCGTCTCAGGTGTGGAGCCGTCTCCAGTATGTGCCGGTGAGGGAGAATTGGGGGGGGGGCGAGAGATTGTGTATGTGTGCGCGTGCGTGCGTGCGTCGCCTCAGCGAAGGGGCGAGGAGCGGCGATGGAATGGCGATGTTGGTCCAAATGAATGGCTCGTATCGTAGCGTCGTGATGCGATGGTGGTCGTGTGGTTTTTTTTCTCTCTCCTCGCTTGCTCACCGTCTGAGGTGAGAAAGGGCGTTTCGAGGGGCGTGGTTTGGGGGTGTTGAGTCGACTTGAAACAGGCCGTCGTGGTAATGGCCGTTCTGGGCAGGGTGGGTGACAGGCGGACAGGCGGACAGACAGGCAGAGAGAGAGAGAGAGAGACAGTGAATGTGGATTGCGAGCACACTGTTTTGTCTTGCTAATTGCGAGTGGACGGACGACCGTACCGTATGTGCGCGCGTGCGAGCGTGGGTGCGTGCGAGCGTGCGTAGATGGATGCAGTCAGTTGCCGGTGGGTGTTGTCGATGCCAGATCGAATCGAATCGATGAACGATGATCAATCGAGAGACCCGCTCGGCTCAATGCTGTAATGTAGTGGTAGTTGGCGGCGACTTGTCTTGCCCGTCGTGGGTGGTCACTGGTCAACTGCGAGTCGGATGGAGGAGAAATGGAAGGGAAAATGGAGGGTTCCTTCCTTTGGTTCCTTGTCAATGCCCTTGCCTTGCCTTGATGCTTGCCTGCCTTGTCTGGTCTTGGCTTGGCTTCGCTTCGACCTTGGGAGCGCGGGCAGGAGCAGGAGCAGGGGTAGGGGGGTCGGCTGCACTGTGCTCAATGTACAGATAATGAATATAATTACCAAGGGTACTACTGCACAGCACTGCGTATGATATAGAAACTGCTGCTTTACCCAGAATCGAGAGAAAGGTTGAATGTGAGGTTTGTATGTGTGTGCACTCTGCTTCCTGATCTGATACTCTCTGGCAGCACGGTAGGCACGGTGGGTTGCAGGCCAGGCGCGGGAAGAGAGCATGAACGGCAATGGGCACTGGATGGACATGGACAATGATGGGCGATGGGTTGGGGCATTGGGCATTCACACACACCCTCTTTTCGCAGTTTACCCAGTCAGTTCTGCCAGTACCACAATACCTGAATACCCAGCAAGCAACCCAGCATGGGGATTGGGGGGGGGCACGGGAAGGGGAAGGTGCGCGCACGAGTCGTTCAGTCAGTCGCAGGGTTGCTCCTGTATCGAATCAGGCGGGCCGACCAGGAAGTGCTGTGTATCAGCTGCCCATACTGGCGGCTACTGCTTCCTGTTAAGGGGCTACCCCACCTCTGGCTTCTCTGGTACTGTACCACGCACCTGAACCCGTCTCACCCATCTGGCCCGCCTGCTCGCCGCAAGGAGGATGGGCTCCCTGGTACCGATACACGGCACAGCAGCATCCACCCAGCTGGACGGAACAGCCTGAAAGAACTCCCCGGTTGGGATCTGAAAAAAGAGAAAGAGAAAAGCTGCCCTGCCCTGGCTGCCCAAGTGGATATTCAGGACGATTTACTGGGGCAGGGCCACGGGCACACGCATGGCATTGGTAGACATGGCATGGTATGGCATGGTACTGTTATGGCATGGTACTGTTATGGCATGGCGATACTGATACTGTGGTAGCAATCCCAGGGTCCAACCGTCCAGGGTCTCCCAGTGCCGGATGCACACACGCAGGACACGCAGAACGCGGTATGTCAATCATCAAGTCAGACCAGTCAGATCAGCAGGGCCAGGCCAGGCCAGTGCACGCAAGAATTGTCAGCCTCACAGCCCATGGCCTATGGCCCATGACATTTGACACGCTTGTTTGATTGATTGAATTGATTCAGACAATGCGGACGGAGACACTGAAAGGCCGGCCCGAGGGATCGATGATGCCACCACGGTAGCCTGCATATCCATCCCAGCTGCCCTGTCTCCGTATCTCGATCCGATGGTTGAGTTGACGGGACTCTTTTTTTCCATATCACTCACTCACTCACTCGCGCACTCGCTCATTTACTTGCTGGGTATACTGGGGATACAAGGGACTCGCAGCCTGGCCAGAACAGTCTGAACAGCAGGGCACTATACGGGACTCCATGGATGACCTCACAATTAACCTTCTCCTTTAATCCGCCACGTGTCTAGCACAGTCCTCTGTCCATCAATATCCCATCAATATCCATCTATCTCCATCTCGCCGTCACCCTTCCGTCCCTCCGTGCCTCCATGCCTCCACGCCTCCGTGTGCCTCCTCCCCGCCCCTTCAATCCTTATATCTGGAATATATGGACTCTTGCGTGATGGCATTGAGGTGTGGATTGCTCTTGGACGCGCCTTCCCTGCCAGCTCCTGCCTCTTCCAGGTCCCCGTCCACGCCCGTCGTTTCAAATCCGTTGCCCGCCCGCACTAACCCCAATGCAGCCTCGATCCCGCCCCATCCAGACAAGGGCCCTCCCCTCCTTCCATTCCTACCTTGGCCCCCTTTCCATTTCGCAGCATCGGCACAGAGCACAGAGCACAGAGCACAGAGCACACACCAACGAAAGCCAGTCACCAACTAACTTGCTCTCTTCTTTGGGCTGAGACCACAAAAAAATGAAGACGGACACGCCCAATGACAAATGCAGCCCAGCCCGCCGCTTGTCTGCAGCTCGCCATCTGCCTGCCCTGCATCGCTTCTCTGCTTCTAGAATCAATCTAGAAGATTTGGAGACGATCCTGATCTTGATCTCGATTCACCAGTCCCTCTTTGGCTATGGCGGCCATGCGCCTCGCCCTCATCATCGCCCTTATCTCCGGCTCATTGTCGCTAGTCCCCTCTTTTTGCCCGTCTGAGTCTGCAATAAAATACCGTTGCATTGTGCAGTTGTGTTGTGTTGTGTTATGTCATGCTAATGTCGCGTTACGATGATGTGGCTTGCCAGCTTGCCTGCGGCACCAAGAAGCTCACAAGCTGCAGCCAGGGCAGAGCAGAGCTGTCTCGAGGCCCGTCGCGAAACACCATGGCGCGCTATCTCGAGAGCATGCGCCGTTGATAAGGGCCCCCAACAAGCTTCTCCAGCTTCCCTGCCCACTGATAGCGCGCAGCTTCTGCTACTTGACAGGCCCAATCCGAGCTCTGAGCACATCATCCTCTCTCGTCCCTTGTACATATTGTTCCACGGCGTCACCGACGTCGACTACCTGGCAAGAAGCTGCTCATGGTTTCAATATCGGAAAATGACTGGCCTTCCGACAGGTCGATAGCCTCCTCTTGAAACATGGGCCGCCTTCATCCCAACGCCGGCGCTGCCTCGGAGCACAAGAGCGCCCCACACCTGCCTTGGTGCTTTCTCTTTCTCCGCGCAGCCGGGGGGGTGTTCGTCGAAATCCTGTCGATACGCATTCAATTCCGATCGTCCATCCTTACTTTGCAGTGCAGATCCGGTTCTACAGAAACGCGGGCAGAAAGTCTATGTCCGTGCAGCACGAGTTGCTCGCTGACTGCCTGCCTGCCTGCCTGCCCACCGAAGTTGAAGTTATTCAGGTCCAAGATATGCTTCATTGCACCGGGCCTGAGGTCACAAGCTCCCCGCTCTGCGACAGCGTGGAATGCAGACGTGCATGTCGTGTTGGGAAATAGACCTGTCAGATGCGGTCGTCATGCAGCCCCGGTAGTATCTGATACGGCATTCGAGTATGCAACGCGCACATCGATCGCTCTGGCGTCCGGCTCTTGCCCTCGGAGGGGGTGCCATCTCCACACCATCCTCTTGGGTGCTGTTTGTGGCCAAGCGCCACCCTGCTTTTCTTGTTACTGGGCGAAGCTTTGCGCCATGTTTAGAGTTACAGACGCAGCGCAGAGCAGATCTTTGCCTTTCACATCACCGTGGTCACGTCCAAGTCGGCGATTTTGCGCACACGCATAGGAAAGACTTGCTCGGCTTCACCCGATCTCCCGGTCACCTAATCCCTGCATTATGTTTTTGTGAATGCTTCGCGCCTCCACCGCCTCAACGTCGCCTCAAGTCGCTGGAATGCCCTCACTGTTCACAGCCTTGTTCTCCTGCCCAAGTGTCACGATGGCTTCCTCCCGCTGGCAATGATAGAGACCCATGTCAGTGTCCATTTCCCCTCCTCACCATACTTCTCCACCAAATGCTTCTTTACCAACTCCTTCACCTCCTCCACCTTGTCCCTGCCGTTCTGGAGATCCAGTCCCAGATTTAACTTTCCGGCGTACTCGACCATCATGCCACTTGTCTTCATGAAGTGCTCAGGGCTTTTGACGGAACTTAAGGTTGCCAGGACGTCAACTTGAACATCCACCAGACCTTGGTCAGTTAGTGCCCCGCGGACCCAGTCAACATCATCCCAGTGACCATCGTCTGTCAGTTGCATCGGCATGTGGAATGCATAATTTGGAGGATGCAGCCTTGACGGAAGGGAATTGAAGGCATCACGAACGTCGGTCGCCCATGCGCTGCTCTGGCTGTGCCAGGTTGTGACTGCGAAGGTGCCGCCCGGCTGGAGGAGTCTGATACTATCTAAAACCCAACACGTACGTCAGTAAGATGTGATGAGAACATAGGTTTGGAAGCCAACCATACCTTTGAGTGCGGCCAAGGACTTTGGGATTGTATGGTAAACAATGTTACCGACCACATGCGTGAAGCTCTCAGATGGGAGGCCCGATTCCTACGTTCACTGCATCAGCCTCCGCGGTCCCACTTACACGCGGCATGCCTTCCTCCCCCTTCAAACAGAAACACTCACCTGAGCATCAACAACCTTCGCCTCGCAGTTGACCCACCCCTCCCTCCCCATCCTCCCCTTGACAGCCTCGACCAGCGGGCCCGAGAAGTCCCCGCAGACCACGCTGCTCTTCTCCTGCACGCCCCGCGGCACCGTCTCGTGCAGCAGCGGCGCCACGACGCCCATCCCGCAGCCCTGCTCCAGCAGCCGGTACGGCTCCGTGGTGCCCGCGCCGAGCCCGACCTGGGCGAGCATCCTGCGCGCCAGCGGCGCCGAGATGGTCCGCATCGTCTCGATCAGGAAGTCCTGCCACTCGTCGCCCGCGCCGCTCTCCAGGATCGCCTGCATGGCGCTGCCGCCGTCCAGGCTTGATGATGGCTTGCTTGTGGTTGTGGACATTTTGGGAAATGGGATGGTGGGTTTTGTGCTTCTTGTGTGCGGTGGTAGTATGTTGTGTGGTATGCGAGGGCGGATGGAGCGCATATTCAGAGCTTTGGGATCTCCGGCGTGCTTAAATATCATTGAGAAGCAGCATAATATGCATTCGTTTGAAGGCTTTTCTAATCAATTTTCAAGTGAACTCCATCCCTCGGAGACTTTTGTTGGTTTCGAGGTGCTGTTTACATGCTCAATTGGGATCTGGAGGATGGCGACGGCTGGGTCAGAAAGTGGCCGAAATGTTTCCGCCGAGCCCTCTGACGTGCCGCGCTTAGTACTTTGTCTCCGGGGTGAGCTACTGATCTTACGGTACTGCTTCACAACGGTTTGGTAGGTTTGTGAGCCAGTACAAGACTTGCCTGTCGATGACCTGATTCTTCTTGGTTGTTTATTGGCAGCTTGGATGTACAAATGGGGTGCAGATTATACACTGACGTATTGAGACATGCGCGGCTGGCGTGCGTCGCGTACCCGCACGTCGAGAGCTGATTGCAACGGCATGTGTAATTATACTCTGAATTACTGGCCAACTTGTTGTGCAACCAAAGGTTGGCTGGCTGTGCCTGAAAAAAGAAATCCACTCCAATCACTTGCATCCATGGAGAGTACAATACATTCACTGTCATACACCACATGCATCAAGCTGCAGGCTACCGGGTCTCGACTGACTTAGACTTACTGCGGTGCTTTTGTGTCATCGCTAATTCGTTCCTTTGGAATGCATCCTCGTACGATGAAGCCTGTTGCGCTCCGCCTTTATGTAGATCAAGGGCGAGCGCTTACCTTCCACATGCACAGGTGTCTTTCGCCAGTCGCTTTTCATCTGTCCTCTCGCACAGAAGCACCTCACTGAGTTTTCTTGCTTTCAAACTTCCCTTGCTCCAGGTCAACCTGAAGGTGCTGCCATGCTTACAGTTGGGGCACACATCTATCCGTTTTCTCGCCACGAGCAATAGCAGTGAAGAACGCGCAAGTTCCTGAAAACCGCCATCACATGGATCCAGCAACAATCATCGGGACCACATCGGCTGTCCTGAGCTTCGTTCAATTTTCAGGGAAGATTATCAAGACCGGGGCGGAGTTGCACTCCAAGAAGACCCACGCCACCGAGACCAATGAATCCTTCGAGGAATCGGTGACAGACTTCGAAGAGAGGGTTGCGGTATTGAAAACGAAGACATCTCACGCGGGCATCTCCCACAGTAATCACTCTTCGAGGACAGATGATGTCTGGAACGACCTTCTGCGTTGTAGTAGTGAATGCGAGAAACTAGGCAGGAGAATCTCCGGACTACTGGCGAAATGCAAGGCCAAGACGAAGCCTCCGCGTGTAGGAATTCGAGAACGCCTCAACATAAAGCTATCTGCTACACACAAGGCGGAACGGTCGCTTAGAGCAGAATTGAGCCTCATAGAAGTAATGAGGGCCAGTGTGGTCACCGTGTGGACAAGCGATGAGATCGAGTATTTACGTGGACAGTGGTCACAATGTATCGCGGCATTCAACGCTGCTTGTGCCAGGTATAGGCTGCTCATTGTCCCTGAAATACTAAAAATATGCCAAAAGTCACTCACATGAGTCCTAGGCTCGAGTCGTCCCAGCGCTTCGATTGCTTGGTCGAGATGTTTCAGCATCATTCAAGTCAACTTGGAACCATCCAGTCACTTGTCCAAGAACTCGTCGATAAATCGCAGAACCTAAATTTGACCTCGATGGACCTCTACAATGACTATCGAAAAGCGAATTCGACTTCCGCTCAACAAGTTAGAAACCGCGGTTGGATTCTAAATGCCCTCGCCTTTCCTGGTATGCAATCGAGACGGGATCAGATACAAAGCGATATCGGTAAAACCTTCAAATGGATTGCCTCATACGAACCCTTGATGCAATGGCTGGATTCTACAGACGGCATTTATCACATTTCTGGAAAGCCAGGAAGTGGTAAGAGCACTATGATGAAGTTCATCGATGGTAACCCCGATATTCACGAACGACTCGACAGATGGGCGAAACTTGACAACAAATCATTGCTCAAAGCTAGCTTTTATGCATGGAAACCCACTTCTGACTTTTTCGAATGGAAGCCTGAGGATTCTTCATGCATGGAACTGCTCATACGGTCATTACTTCACCAGTTACTCACGAGCACACCAGAACACATCCCAACTGTGTTCTCCAAGTACTGGAGTCCAGAGAGATACACTGTGTTCAATACTTTAACACAGACAGAAGAATCGAAACTTAGATTCAGTTTCTCTGAGCTTCAAACTGCTCTGAATGAATTGCTTGATAGATATCTCACACAGTCAAACCGGATCTTCTTCCTCATCGATGCTATGGACGAATTCGGCCATCCATACAGGCACGAACAGCTTGCACAGACCATTCGAAGCTGGTGTCACCGCAGCCCACTAAATATCAAGATCTGTATATCAAGCAGGGAGGACAACCCGTTTCTCAACACGTTCCCCGCTCAACAACGATTACAGCTACATCTCCATACGACTGATGACATCAAGGAACTGGTCACAACACGCCTGACTAGTGATTCTCATTTTCAGTCAGACAGCTTCAAAATGCAGGACCGAGAGAAGCTGATTGGCAAAATCGTCCGTGACGCCCAAGGCGTGTTCGTATGGGTGGTTTTCACTATTAATGAACTTCTGCGTCTTCTAACCGACCGACAAGACTTCGAGGCTCTTAAAACTGAGGTTGATACATTCTGTGCCAAAGAGATGAACGAGTTTTTCGCAGAGATATTCAATCGCATCCCGTGTCAATATCGCCGGGAGGCAAGAGCGATTTTCTCAATAGTGGGCATAGTATCAGCGCATGGCATGCAAAGCCAATTCTATTTGCAGCACTACGCGGCGATATCGAAGTGCCTGAACCCCTCAGCAACTGACTCTCAGTCAAACTCGCACCAGAATTTGACGCATCAGGCCGTGCACGAAGTTGAACAATTCAAGTCCCGTCTACCTTCCATATCGAGAGGAATGCTGGAAATGTCGAGAGGATGGCTGGAAATGGCGAGAAGATCGCGGGGTTGGAAGTACTCCCCCGATAGTGACGAAAAAGCAGCATTCATGGTTTCACAGAGGCTGCAGTTTAATCACCGCTCCGTGTACGACTTCTTCAAGGATAACCCTGATGTTCTTGTCAACGCCGGTCATGATGGGCTTCCCATCGACAGCTTAAGCCTCATTTTGAGGTCATCTGTGCGAGTAGTCAACATGACCATACCACCAGATGACTGTGTAGGTCTCTTCACACTTGAGCTGTCGATTTGTGGCCTTCTATCGCTTGTCGATGCAGAGGGAAGAGACAGTACAGGAGACATCAGTCCTTTATATCTGAATTCTCTGAAAAACCTTGACGTCGCCCTTTTCCGCTCATTTGGAGCTTTGCCTTCAGATAAAGCTTTTGGGTCATCAGTAGAATCCGACCTGATCCTTGGGCAATTGTCCAAATCAGTGTTCCAGGTAGCCATTTTCAATAAGTTTCCGTGGTATGGTACATGGGTTTTGGACGACAATTATCCCTCATGGATTCGAAGCGATTCAATGAAAGACCACGTATCGAAGCTGCTACTCGGTAGTCTCAGTGACTTACCGAAAGACTTTTGCATTTCCTACTTGGGAAATGTGGTCCGATCAGGCTATCTGGTCCTTAACGAGCCTTCACGCTGCCTTCAGCTTCATCCAGAATCTTCCCTACGGATGACGGGTTCACTGTGGTTGCACTTTTGCATTCGGCTTATAGCGACGAAGTTGAGTGTACATGATTATAAAATAAGCCCAATCATCTCGGAGTTTCATGCTGAACCTCGCATCGGATTCCAATGGTGGTCTGAGGGTCCAAGCCATCAGCAAAAAGAACCCCAGCACAAGGAAAAGCAGCATGAGATTCCTTGTGAAAAGATACTGGATCGCATAAACCTGCACGAAGTGAAGGTATTATCACTTCACTGGACTTGGCTCGAAGATAAACTAGACCGCGTAGACCTTGGAAACCGATTCGGACTCAAGGTCACAGTCGGAGATGATCCCGAAGGTCAGTTGATTCAAGGCCCACAATTGACGAGTAACAAGTACGACACGAGGATCATCAGATATCTCATTTGGAATTTTGGGACTGCCTCAGGGAAGGCATCATTGAGGGATGTATTCGAAAGGCGCCCGATACCTCTTAGTCCCCGCCATAAAGAGTCGGTCGAGTTAAGGGAAAAGACGCTCCGGGCTATGGATGAGGCGCTGGCCCGCGCAGAATCGGCCGCTGAATCCCATGCATCAGACGAGCAGCTTAAAGACAAGGGAGAAGATGAAGATCTCGCTATTGAAAGGCTGCAGACTAAGGACGACAGATGTTGGGAGAACAGACCTGCTCGTTCCAGTCAACAGATCCGATCAGTAGAGACCGGGGGAGTCTGGACGGAATTCGCATATCTGGTGCTATTTGGCTCAGGCAAGTTCATCTCACTCAGGGTCTGGAGAGGAAAGAAACCAGAAGTTCTATATTGCTGACATTATTTCTCTGCTTAGGAGTCGGTCTTGCTATTTTTTTGCACATTATTTCGCGTTTCATGAATTGGATTTAATGTCAATGCTTAGGCCATGTAGAGGTTTATTTTGGGCATCAAAATCTTTCCTGTAGCTGATCTTCGAAAATTTACCTAGACTAGACCATAGTTACACTCATGTCAATGAGCCTTCAAGAATCTTGTGCACAGGTAGGTGGGTTTACGGAACCAACGGCCATGGCCTTCAACTTAAGTCGGCTTTGGTCCTCGGATCCTCACATACGTTGGTTCATAGCTCCACAAACCCAATGTGACCCTCTGTGTGTTGGCAATCGCTTCAAATTCAAATGATGTCTTGAAACTATTCGCACTTTGTGCTCATCTTATTACCCACTTTTGTATGCAGTATCGGGTAACTAGAATCCTTCAATGGCTTCCTCGTGCGAGAGTCCCACCTTCCGTTTGACGAGTCAGAGGGCAGAATCGCCGAGTGCATATCGTTGGGGGTCGTGGACACAAAGTGTCAGACCACAATTGGAAGGTGACCACGTATTACAAGCCTGGCCTAGTGTCCGGCGCCAACTCACTAGACAGGTAGCTTCGTGCAACATGCGGCAAAGGCCCCATTCCCGCTCAACGGGTGGAGAGTACCGTAGAGCGTGTGGCCATAACCCTTGTGCAAAGCAACATGCACCAAAAAGCAGTCTTCCCATAGCTGAATTGATCTAACTCTGAATACGAAAAAGATAGACTCGTCACGGAATCAAGAGCTGCCGTCGTAATCTCACCAAAAATGGCCCCGCTTCTGCGAGGTACTGCGTTCATCACCGGGGCTGCGAAAGGTGAGTGTGCGAAGGTGAAGTGCTTTTGCTAGGTTGTGAGAGTCGCCAAACTGTACCGTAGAGCTGCTGACGGACGAATCGCAGGTATTGGTCAAGCCACCGCCGCAGCGTTTGCACGACACGGCGTCTCCCGCCTCGCAATCGCTGACATCGATATGCATGGGTTGGAAAAGACGAAGGAGCTCCTCCATGCTCAGTGTCCCGATATCAAGGTCATGGAGCTCCAGCTCGACGTGCGGCATTCTGCACAGGTGGCGGGGGCACTTTCGGAGGTGATGAAGAAATTCGGGCGACTTGACATCGCGGTGAACAATGCGGGTATTGGGGGCAGTGGGAAGCGGACTCATGAGATGCCAGATGACGAATGGCAGCAGGTTGCGGACGTCGATCTCTTCGGAGTTTGGAGGTGTCAGAAGGAAGAGCTGGCTATGATGGTTGACCAAGAGTGAGAAACATCCTTTTCAACTGCGTTCAGATCGCGCTGAACGATAACTGACTGCGTCTCTAGAGATCTAGGGATCCGTGAGGGACGGGGGAGAATCATCAATGTCTCCTCAATGTACGGCCTCAAAGCGACAGGGCCGCATCTACCTTCAACCCCATACGTTGCCTCCAAGCACGGTGAGACCACAAATTCTCCCAGCTGATAAACCGATTCCATGATGCCATACCACTGACATATACCTTTCAGGCGTCATTGGGCTTACACGAGCAGATGCGAACAGCTATGGACATATGAACATTCGCATAAACGCTGTTTGTCCGGGGTGCGTACTCAAGCCTGAGTCAAAAGAGCAAGCGAGCTGAGTGTAACTCCACTAATACTGTCGTTTGACTAGATACGTGAAGACGCCGTTGCTTGACAACCTGAACATTCCCTCTGATTCATATCTAGGACGAGATCTTGAAAGGACAGCCCTCAAGCGCTTGGGTCTGATCGAGGAAGTGACGGACGCCATTGTGTTCCTTGCCTCACCGATGAGCAGCTATATGCAAGGCTCCGCGCTGGTGGTCGATGGTGGGTACACTTCGCAGTGAAACTTGGGCTAAAATCGGTTGCACGTCTCTCAAAGTTTGTGACCGAGTACCGTGGCATTGGTACGCTTATGTCTAGCTCGCTTTTTTGTCCACCTCCCACCTACGCGACGAGACTGGGTATGGGCGCTCTGTCGATAATGGGCCGAGCACACACAATGCAAGCGTTGCTTCAAGTAACAAAAGACAGGCCAACAGACTTACCAAATGTGTCCTCAGCTGATGATAGATTTAGGTATGTTGTGTATCCCACGTAGTGTTCGACTGACGCGCCTGCTTCATGAGCAGCTTTGGAACCAGCCCAGTCAATAGAGGAGCAATACCTACCATATCGTAAAGAGAACTCTCTTTTCCCGGCTTCTTTCAGATATCAGCGGTCGAAACTCGGTGGTGAGTCGGGATCAGTCGCACACCTGGCTCACAATTATAAATGTATTAAAGTCTACAACAGGTAGACCACGACTCATGTATTTCTTCGCATGGTGTCTATAGCTGAAGATCAGTCATGGTCTACGTTTGAAATTCGTGCACTTGCGTAAGATGTACGCCGAGTCGTTCATGTTTGTATTGTAGTTTTTCTTAGTTTTGAGATGAACGGTCATGTGGTCTTTTGCATTTTTGTTCTAAAAACCATCGAAGCAGGCTTAATCTGACAAATTGCGTTCAATTTACTTACGGCATATGCTAGCCACTGCCAATACATGAAAAGCAAAGCCCGGTATCTTGAATTAACGCACACGGTGGTGAAGGTGCAGCCACCCCTCAGCAAGGACATGCTTGTATGACGATGGTCCATAAATTCACCCTTGTTGGTCCCCTCTTTGCCTGCGGTCTGGCTTAATTGGGGCTTGGTATACGTATCAGTGGGCTGGGTCTGACGTGGCAGTGTTCAGCTGTCGAAAACAACCGAACCTTCCGTGTGAGTCCATCACGACGTCGTCTTCCACGCTGGCTACCCCAGACCTAACTGACATGCTGCCCAGTATACATGACACGGTTTCGACCCCGGACTACCCACCTGCCGGAACTGACCCGGTATAGACCCCCTTTCGCCTCCATGGTTGCTTGTATTGCCATGACGAAATCGAACGAACAGTCAACGTGTACCTCTTCTCAGTTTCTGATAATATGGATATCGGTCGTGGCTTTGCATAAGTCAAATTAAATTCACAACTGGGTGTTTGTTTCGTCTCGGCTTATCTGCACTGCCCAGCTGAAGTATGGCTGTTCGGTTTCATCGTCCCCCCGTGCAATCCCGCCGTATGATGATCGCTCAGGGTTTGCATTTGACTGGATGATCGAACGAAAGAGATCGAAGTAGGAAATCCGTCTCAGGGGCAAGATTTGATCCCAACGAGCAGGAATGATCGAAGGAACGAGGTGTCACACTGGCTCAGTCATCACAAGTAAACAAAAAAAAAATCAGTAGTTGAAGAGTCTGAGAGAAGTAATTCCGCACTTCACAATGGCAAAATTTGTGAAACACTAGTTCAGGGAGATGCTGAAGCCTCAATACACTCGCGACAGCTCAACACTGATCCCTTCTCGAGGTGCCGTCATTTCATTTCCCTGCTACTCGTGCCCTGTGAGAGTGTGAGAATAGTTAGAATGCGGTTGTTGTGATCACACTTGTAGACAAATCAAGCCAAATAGCCGATTGTGTGTAAAATCCTCATTGAATGATATTGATGGCTACAAGCAGGTGACGTGAGCCTGACAGACCTGCCCCCCTGGAGCCTGCTCCTTGCCATCCTCTCCCAGAAACGCCTTTCTATAACACCTTATTTGCCCAAAATCAGCCCGCCTCTCGCTCACATCCAACCCCGGGGTATCAATCAGTACTTCGGCCTCGCAACTTGTCCGTACATCTCGACATCGTTTGGCCCAGATCGTTCCCTGCTCAGCGGCGACTCGTCCTCAGACACCATGAAATTTCCGCCCTCCCGAGACTTGAGAAAACCTCCCGAAGGCATGTTCATCTGCGCGAACCAGCCGCCAGCGGTGAGCGCAGTGGCAGCGCCAAAGAGCGTGAGGAAGAGCAGCATCTTGATGGCAAATGTGCCCATGACGGGGTCGAGGGAGATGTTCTGGCGGTTGAAGGCGTAGATGCACATGTAACTCAGGCGGCCGAGCCAGATGGGCATGGCGGCGACGCCGCCCCAGAAGAGCATCAGCGAGGGCCGCGCGTTGGGGTGCACGCCCGTGTAGCGGTTGATCTTCTTGTAGGTCGGCCACATCCACCCGCACACCGTGAACAGCACCCACAGCATCATCAGGTTGCCGATGCGGCTGAGCTCCTGGTTCGCCACGCCGCCCTTGCCCGTCGCGCTCGGCGCGCCGCCGTACGTTGCTATCGCGATGCCGGCTGTGTTGGCGAGATGGGTTACGCCGAGGACGATCTTTTCGGTCCATTTCTTCGGCTGCTGCGGGAGAATTATGTTTCTGTTGGTATGAATGAAAGGTTAGTAATTTTCTTGTTTTATTAGATTGAGATTGTGACTTAAAAAATCAATCGATGTATCGATGTGACTTCTCAGCACGGCAGCGCCAGATCTATCCTGAGAAAACCAATTAGACAATTACTTACGCCTCATAAATAATACCGATGATGCCTAATGATATACAAGCAATAACAGCAGATTCGGTCATTGTTGACACCGCGGTCGGTAATAACGGCTTGTCTTTGTTGACAATAAGATATACGTCCGCGATGATCCGCGCGGCGAAGGCCATGATGTAAATCGACCAGCACGTCATGCCCGCTTTCCCATGCTTCCAGGTGAGATACCCGACGACTGGGAGGAATAATCCGGACAGAACGGTCTCCACGTAGGCGAGGTTGATGACGCTCGATGACGGCGGGGGAAAGTCTGCAGCAGAAGACATGATGGCTGACGAACACGGACGCTAACGATGAGGCTCTCGAAGCCAGGTGGTGAAGACGCAAGACTGGAATTCCGGGGTTTTGGCAGGCCGGCGCGAATACTCAACTAGCACACAAAGACACGATGTGGACTTTGATCTGAGAGAGGCTTTTGAGATAGATTGATGGTGGACATATCACAGAACCAAGCTTTTTCGGCATTGGGAGTCTGGAGTCTTTTATTATTCACCCACCTAACCCACGGCCATGTTGATCGCTCATCGAAGCCCTGCAACCGGATGCCCGGCCAATGGGCGACTCGCGGGGCTAGCAAACTCTCTCCGTCGATGTCAGTTACGAAACCGATAAGGGCTATGCGATGGCTCAGAGGTTTGTTTTGCTAGATACCGCGCGTTAACCATGTCGAGCTGAGGCAAAGTGGTGGGTAAAGGGACGTGTGAAGGCCCTTGTTTGACTATGCACGCAGAGAGTACTGCCCGCAAGCCGAATACGGGAGCGAAGCGAGCACGGCTGTGCCCCATATCCATGGATCGACAGTCGTCCCGCAAACCCAATTTATGTACTACCGCTTTTTGGGCCAATGAGGAGAACCTAGCAGCCAAAACACTGCGCGCGAGTCGAGTCTTGAGCCTTCCGTTGTTAGTTTGGTCCAACCCTTTTTTTAAGTTTCATCCTTGCTCGCGGAGACTTATTTCTGGAAGGTCGACGGGGCGCCCACATAATTAGGGATGCCATTCGCTCTCGGAGTGTTTCCCGAGCACTAGAACTACGAAAACGAACCCTTAGCGCAGCCGCAGCTGCTAACTTTGTAATCTGTCTCAGCCTTAACGCCCACTTTGATTCCAGGGGATAATAATGCATCTGCGCTTTGACAAATACAGAAATGATTACCCGTGATATCTTTTGACTTATACATAATGGAGAAATATCGCGGTCAGAGATAGAAGCGATCTTCCAAATCATCCAAATTGATGCTGTGATCTACCTTGCAGAAGCTATTGACGGTGGCTCGGCCTTTTCTGAGTGGCTCCAGATAACTAATGACACCCCGAGCACGCATATTCAAATCGAGTATGCAGAGCCACTGCATGAGTGCGTGGTGATACAGAGGTGGGGTTGATTATTGCCAAGGCGATGTGCTGTTCAAACCAGCCAGAGCACAAACCAGCAGCGAATCAATTGTGGCGTGCTTTTCCTTTGCAAGTCAGTTTCATGTATGCGTGCCCGAGGAAGGCAACAGAACGAGGGAAGCTGAAGCAGGTCTCCAAAGGCTTCTTCCCGGGAATTTCTGAGTCAGCGCCCGGAAGTGTCAGGCTCCGGCTCTTTAAGATACAAAAATATAGGAAGAAGAGGATGTTGTATGGGCCCGGGGAAGGTAAGTGTAGTCGGCGACAGCGTCTAGCGGCCCGAGCATCGGAAGGACCCGAGGGCGTTCGGGGGGAGGGGAGAGATTGGAAGAACCGAATCGGGGACGATATAAATAGAAATTTGACGGGATGCTCGGTACGCGGTACGACGGGTGAGTTCATGACGCGGCCCCGGTGTCCACGACCAAATGCCGTGAAGGGATCCTGTTTGGCAGTCACTCGAGCACGCGAAGTGCATCGGGGCCTCGCCAGGGGCCGCTCAAAGACGGAGAATTTTCACAGCCACGGAATGGACAAAAAATGTGTGTGGAGCAGGTTGAGTAGCTTAGTCCAGATCCACATCGTTAGATGACCTGTTGAGGACAAGCAATTTTGACAATGTTGAGTGCTTACTCCACGGGACCCCTTTTCTCTCACATAAGGACGTTCCAAGTAGATAAATATCCAATTCCTTACAGCTTTTTTTGTGAATTAAAGTCGTGAAGTAAACGTTACAGACTGTTGAGCATGTTACTACACTTGCACAGTAATGGACATGGCCAGCATAAATATAGCCTATGAGTTTGACCCTATGATCCCGCTCTCATCTGTGTGCTGATGAGCCATTTTGTTATTTCTCAAGATTTTCAGTATTATTGCCTCGAACTGTCAGTGACTTTGCTTTGTCGCTTGATATCAAACTTTTGCGGACGTCACACCAGATGGGCTCCGTCGTATCAACAACACTTAGCGTAGGTTCTGAGATGCTGATGGCTTGCAGTTCAGCCCTGTCAAGCAATGACAAGACACTAACAATACAGTACCGGCTAATTAGCCTCAAAGATCGGTGTAAGTAGTTCTAGGCCAGGCCGTGGTCGCATGGAGATGACAGCGCCAGCCACGGCTTCCGTCTGTCAGCCCAGCAGACTAGGCCGGGCAGGTGTGGCTCCTCACAACGCCACAAGATCGAGACAGGCGCAGGTTACCTCCGTCCTCAACGTGCTCTCATGGGGACTGTCCCCCCAGTAAGGTGACAACTTACTCATCTGAATTCGATGCGAGTGGTGGCGCGGGGCATTCTGTTCCTCTGTGGACTGACTCTGGAAGTTTGGAAGTTCCAGGACTGGCCACTGAGATGACATAATGTTGCAACATGTGGCTCGAGGTGACACAGGCCACCAGCAAGTTTCAGGCACCGTGAAACCTGATTCCTGGGGAGTCTAGAAGGGGCCTTTGGTGCTGGGCTGCAGGGCTGCATGGTTTACTGAGTAATAACGGAGCGCGAAGCTTGTTTGCACCCTTGAAATTGATCAACTGGGCGACAGGCGCTGATAGTCTAGACTGTGGGGTTGGGTGGGCTCGGCCGGTTAGCTGGTATAGTGTCGGCCGGGAAATAACCTGGAAGAGGCGCGAATGACGTGCAGCGCCGCCAGGGATTTGCATGTGAGCTCATTCAGGGTGCGAATCTTGCCTGGTATGTATGTAAACCCGTGAGATAAACACCTCAATACAGGTTTTGAGCATCATGCCGCGCAAACCCACGGGCGTGGGCGTGGGAAATGAGCACACTTTGCCGTCGATCTGGATGCTGCTGGGGGCTGTTGGGTCGGTAGAGATCCAGCAGAACCAGGCTTGGGAAGCAATAGAGGTGTTGGTTATATGTGAGCCTAGGTCATGAGCATGGGATGTGGTCTGGGATCTGGGGTCCGGCTGGCTGTAGATCCAACATTCGAGCTGGCAGTGGACCTATTGTAGATGGAATAGTAGGTCCGTCTATGTCTGCAGCAGGATCACTGGCTGCGGATGTTGACCTGCATGACGGAATCTACTGCAGGCTGGGCACACTAACCATTGTAGACTCTCTGATTGAATTCGAGGCCAAGCTGTGGCTTGACGGCAGTAATAACATTGGATGGATGCAAGTCAAGACCCAGTTGTCGAGCAAATCTGCCTATAGATGGGTACAATCTTGCCTGGGCAGAGAGTTTAATAATGGGATGGGGATGGCTGGATGGAGGGACGAATAGACGAATGGGTGGGATGAAAGATGCAGACATTGATTGTGAATTGAGTTACGTCGGTCAGTCTGGCTGGCTGGCAGTGGCTGAGCAGGGATGCCTAACCCCTGCCTGCACCCCGGATTTCCAATCAATCAGGCTTGGTCGGCTTGGTCGGGCGGGGCCTGGAACCTGGAACCTGGATCTGGACCTGGACCGTCCTGGCATTGCAATGGCAGACAGGCAGGCAGAAGCCACTGCCCACTGCCCACTGCCAGCCAGGCTTAGGCTTTGGCTTAGGCTTGATTGAGGCTTGGGTGAGCAACGAAGCAGCAACAACAACATTACGGCATCAACCACCACCTCATCGGCCGTATTGTCGCCGCCTCTCCGTTTCCCACTTCCGTCTCCTTCCAAGGCTGACTGACGCCCACCATGCGCATATGCTCAATCGTATGAGAGCATAATCACACCTCTCCCTCTCCCGTACACCAAACCCACCCTCCTTTACATATATCCAACTGCAATCCAGCATCAGTCTACAGTACATAAATCACACTCGATACACTCGATACACTCGACAACCAAGACACTTACCAACCCCCCGAGTTGGTCCGCCTCCAAACACCATCGCAGCACAGTCATCCACCATCCTCTCAACCAGCCTGCACCCGCATCACGCTTGTCCTACCTGCACCAGAACCCAACCCGACCCGACCTGGTCTCAATAGATCGATAATCCCACAGCTGGATATCTCCGTCTGCCGCCTTCCACCTCCAACGCGCCCATAATTGATCCCAGTTCCAATCTATAGCCCATTCATCGCGAGGCACCACCACCACTCAGACACTGCATGCGGCATCGCGAACCGCCCGCTGCCCAACCCACCATGGAAGGCTACGGCGTGTCACAACAAACAGACGAGGGCTATTCCGAAGACCCCCTGAACCCGCCCTCGCCCACCACCCTGTCTCTTCCCTCCGGCGTCAAGCAGCTCGAATCCGCAACGGGCGCCTCCCCGCTGCAACTCAAAGGATGGCTGTCAGCGCACATTGCCAGCCTGCCCGCCGACCTGAGGACTCGTACGTAGCCCACTGCTTACCCCCCTGGTGCCCATCTCGGTGGCGTTACACATGATGGGGGCTTCCGTGATTGCTAATATCGCCTGCTAATGCCGTCCTCATCTCCCAGAACTGACCCTCGAGCTCCTCGACAACCTGCCCACCAGCCTCGTTGCCGAGATCGTCGAGAAGATGAGCCCGCGCCTCTACATCGACTTCATCAGGTACCTGCCCGCCGAGATCTGCCTCAAGATCCTCGGATATCTCGACCCCATATCCCTCCTGTCTGTCGCCCAGACATGCCGGCCATGGTTCAGCCTGGCCCTCGATCGCACCTTATGGCAGCGCCTGTACCTGATGGAGGGATGGAGAGTGATCGCGTCCGAGATCGAGGCAGCCGAGGAGATGGCCAACAGGAGGACCTCGCCCGGCTCCATGCACCGCCAAAAGTCGGAGGAGGATGGCCACACCCACAAGAAGCGGGCCGTGTCCCTGGACGACGATGATGACCACATGATGATGGATGCCGACCACCCCCTGACCGCCGAGCCCAAGACCCTCGAGGTCGACGAGTCCCTCTTTGGCGGCAGCTCTGCCAGGACCACCATGACGCCGGCTTTCAGGGACCTCAACATGCAGGGGTCCGGGTCGAGCGCCGGCTCCTTCATGAGGATCAAGACCCTCGATAAGGGCAAGGGCAAGGCAGTTTCACGGACCCCGACCGATGCGCTTTCTCCGTCCACCTCCTCTTTCAAGTCGAAACTCTGGATCTACGATCCATCGTCTGGCAAGCAGAAGATCAACTGGCAATACTTGTACTCTATGCGGATGAAGCTCGAAACGAACTGGGAGCAGGGCAACTTCAAGAACTTCCAATTGCCTCATCCGGACCACCTGGATGAAGGCCACAACAATGAGTGCATCTATAGTCTACAGTACAACGAAGAATACTTGGTGAGCGGAAGTCGCGATCGCACGCTGCGGATATGGAATCTTGCCACGAGGCGGCTGGTTCGGAAGCCGCTCGTCGGCCATATCGGCTCTGTCCTGTGTCTCCAATTCGACTCCGACCCAGACGAAGATATCATTGTCTCGGGTAGCAGTGACTCGGACGTGATTGTTTGGCGCTTCTCCACCGGTGAGATCATCCAACGACTGACACACGCGCATCGAGAATCAGTGTTGAACGTAAAGTTCGACAAGCGCATACTTGCGACATGCTCCAAGGACAGGACTATCAAGATCTTCAACCGCCGTGCACTGAAAGCAGGCGACCCGGGCTATGGCATGGTCAACCCGGTGCCTACCACTGTGAAGCGGTATGGATATGAATCCTCACCGCTAGATCAGCTTCCTACAATCCCACCATTCACCATGATCGGAGTCCTCGAGGGCCATAGTGCGGCAGTGAATGCGGTGCAAATAGTAGACAACGAGATCGTCTCGGCCAGTGGCGACCGTCAGATCAAGGTTTGGGACTGGCAGACGGGAGCTTGCAAGAGAACATTTGTTGGTCACAACAAGGGTATTGCCTGCGTGCAATATGACGGCAAGCGCATCGTCTCTGGTAGTAGTGATAACGAGGTGAAGGTTTTCTGTCGGGAGACGGGTATAGAAGTTGCCAGCCTCAGAGACCACACCGACTTGGTCCGCACCGTGCAAGCTGGCTTCGGTGACCTCCCGTGGAGCGTAGAAGAGGACGCTGCCGAGGCCAAACGAGTGGACCAGGCATACATGAAGGCGGTAGAGGACGGCGAGGTGTCCTCGTCGCCGCGTCGTGGCCGCCCTGGAAACGCCGGCAGCACAGATCCCGAGGAGATAACGGCTTACGGAGCCAAGCTGCCGCCTGGAGGAGGTGGCGGGAGACGATGGGGTAGGATTGTTTCCGGGTCGTACGACAAATCCATCATCATTTGGAGGCGGGACAAGACGGGCAAATGGAAGCCGCAGCATCACTTGAAGCAAGAGGAGGCTGCATCCAGAGCGCTGCACTCACACCCTCGCCCGCCGCCTGATCCTCCAGCACCCGGCAATCACCCTGGAGGAGCAGGAAACGGCCACGGTGCTGGTAACAATCCGAGAAGACAACAGCCTCCCTCAGACTGGGCCCCAGCACCTATCCTTCGACCGCGTGCTACGAGGGCAAGCGCGTCCAGTTCGATGGCTGCCAACCCGTCGAGCTCCTCAGCAGCCTCAGGTTCGTCGACGCCGGCCGGTTCATCAAGGTCTCAACCAGAATTGTCGGGCTCCTCAGCTCAGGCGAACACGAGCGCGTCCCGGCCTCGATTTTCGCACCCTGTCATGCCGCGGAATGTAGCTCCGGTGCCCTCAGACCAAATCACACATGTCACCTCGCCAGTCATGGCAACCATAACACCTTCATCGCAGCGTTCCTTCGCGCAGCTGATCGATCTCATTGTCCCTCAGGGCGTCCACGCCCTCCAGCAAGCCTTGACCAACTACCCTACCATGCTCACTCTGCAGAGCCATCTGCAGGCCGCCATTGACCGCGAGCAGAGTCCGTTTGTCCGGTCACAGCTGCGGCAGGTTGTCAGCGCCGCGACGGTCCGGACGCAGGTAGCGCAGGCCAGGGCTCGCCAGCAGGGGATGCAAGCTCTCCAGGCGGCTGATGCTACTGCCATCAACGGCCCAGATGACGATGCAGGGGCAGGAAGCTCCTCAAACGCCGCTGCCGCTGTCGCAGTCGCTGCCGCTGCTGCCGCCGGGATCCCAAGCTCAGTCCAGGCCGCAGCCCCTCCTGCAGGCGGCGCCCCAGGCAACGTGGCCGGCGGACCACCACCTGCCGGCGGCCAGCACCGGCTCAACCACCACGGGGCGCCCGAGGTGGGGATGCCGACGAGGATCTACAAGCTTCAATTTGACGCCCGGCGGATCATCTGTTGTAGCCAGACGAGCGTGATCGTGGGCTGGGACTTTTGCAACGGGGACCCAGAGCTGGAGGAGGTTGCTAGATTCTTTGCTACTATGGATTAATAGAATAGCGACCATGTTCTTGCCTATTCTGTGTTGCCTCCTGTGGGTCCTTTGGCAAGCTGAATTAAGAAAATAGTAGGCGAGTGTAGTAGTCGGGGATAAAGGAGTACTTGGGCTCGTTTCAGCATTATCTTCGACCGGATCCGGGCGCACAGGCTATTTCGTTGGCTCGTTGTGCATGCGGCCGTCTGGTTGTGGGTATGGCCAGAGTGGGGGCCAGAGTGGGAGAGGTTTTCTCTTTTTTTTTTTTTTTTTGGTCGGTATTGATAGCAGCGGGAGCCTCTGGAGAAAGGAGGCGTAAGAGGGGAAAAGCAAGAGATCAGCCAAGCAAAAGGGAATTAATTGGAAGGGGGAAAAGGAAAAGCAAAAAGAAGAGAAGATGGGCAAGGGCATGATCGAGATAGAGCTGCCTGCCGTTGCCCGTTTGATGACCCCGTCATGATCACGATGTATATATGATTGTGTAGCCTCCAATAGACTCTCTTAAATTAGCTTCGAATAATCTTTATGAGTGGTGATCATTCGGAAGTTAGGAGAAGGGGTCGATGCTTCCTGAGTGCTTCGAACGGCTTAGTCTTTGGTTAACGTGCGGCTTAGCTTGTTGAGTCAAGGAACTTGATTTCGCCCAAGATGTTAGCGAGCTCTTGTCATGCCCTCACAAAAGATATAGCAAGTATCACAAGTCGGGAACGACTTGAGAGAAACGATGGACAGCCATGCAAATGATCAGATCGCATTAGTGCTCCTGGTATAGTGCGCCGGTGGCGATGTCGAAAACGAGCCTTTGTCCCTCAACTCCATCCAACTTGCTGTCAATAGATGCCTTCCTCCAACGCCATGAAACCACATCAAAACCCCCAGACTATCCAACACAAGTCCTCCATCAGAGGTATGTCCTTGTGCATCAAAGCATCCCCTCCTCCACGAATCATCCAGCCGCCTCCTTCACAGCCTTGCCCGCCTCGGTCTGGGGCGGCTCATCAATAAACTCAGGCACCTCATCCTGCATGAAGCTAGGCAGCGCCTCGGCGCCACCGCCAAACTCGCGCTCCATCTCGACCTCGGCGCCCAGCGCCTCGAGCTCGGCGTCGAGCTCGGCCTCGTCGACGTCCTCGGGCACGTCGTAGCCCCTGCTGAGCGACTCCTGGATCTCGTTGCCGACGTCGAGCAGGTCGGCCATCTCGTCCTGCATGCGCTCGATGCGGTCGATGTCGACTTTCCCGTACTGCCGCTTGAGCTCCTTCTGCGTCGTCTTCATCGCGTCCACCTGCGTCATCACGTTCTTCAGGTTGTCCTGCATCATCCCCGCCTGCTCCATGTTCCACACCTGCGACTGCAGCTGGTCGCGCTGCGCCTCGTACGCCTTGCGCCGCTGCAGCACCTTGAGCGCTTTTTGCTTCAGCGCTGTCTTGCCTGGCCCGTCGCGCATGCGGGAGAGTTTCGTCTGGTACGTTTGCAGCTCTGCGTTGATGCTGGCTAGCTTCACGTCGATGCTGCTTATGCGTTCGTCGACGTTGCCGATTGCTGAGTTCAGCGTGGGCTTGGGGCCCTTGTTGGACGAGCCGAAGAGGCGGTTCATGGTGGGTGGTTGACTTGAGTGGGTGGGAGCGACTTGGTTCGCTGGGTGTCGGTGGTGTTGGTCGGTAAGGCAGTCTCTTTCAGATGCGAGACTGTAGGACTTGGTGCGTCGCCTTGGATGTATTCGAGATTATGCGTCTCTAGGTGGCCTGGTGAGGGCGTGATCGCGTTCGTCGTGGGTGATGTTGGTAAATGGTAGTCTGGGTTAGACGGCTTCCTCAGCAGATGCCTGGTCAGTGACGATGCCGTCGGAGCTATCCCTCGTGGGGCTGGAACGATGGCCCAATCAGAAGGGCTAAGGTGGGGTGTCATCGGAACCGAGCTCGGCAAGGCTCACTACACCTCGTGCTGACTTGGACTGAGTGGGCTTTGAAATATCGTCCGTCTGGCACTGACATCACGAATTCGACACCGCAGATTTCGAGTTGGATTGCTATAATTCTGCCTTGCCATCCTGGAGAAAGAAAATTACTTGGAAATTCGCCTCCACCACGCACACTGCAGCTGAATATACACCGTAAAAGCCGCCATTAAATATGCCCCAAGACCAAAGGCAGAGGAATTATCGCCTGTGCACTTTGAGTACACGAAAATGAAAACGCCAGTAATGATAATCGTAATCCATGACCACCACAGGATCAATACGTCGTTGAGTCTCTCGTTGATTCGGATCCCATGACCAACAATATTGGGTATGCTATCGAAATCTGGAAACGGATCATTGAATAGTCGGCCATCCAGTTTCTTAGCTGCGGCATTGTACCATTGGTGGCGAAGATGGGCACCCGGGTACTTGAGCTCGTGCCATAACGGAATATTGAGTGTAGTGAGCATCATTGGAACAGGTTCGTAGAGGTAAGGATCCGCTGATGAAGGCCATTGACCACACTCGAACTGACCAGGGTAGGGCTCCGCCGTTGCCGCCTGGGAAAACACCTGAAACTGCCAGGTAGCAAGAAATTACCATCTCATATCATGCACATCGCGGTCGTAGAAGAAACTCACCTTGACAAAGTCGGCAGTACTTGGCATGTGTAAAGGAGCACACAGACCACTATCGGGTATCCAACCATGCCAACATTCCCACATGGGCACATCACGGATCCAAGACAGCATTCTGGAACTTCGCAGGGATTTTACAAACGAGGACTTCCTCATCCTCGCTGGTAATGCCGGCAACAGTGACGATATTGACCACTGGCGACCCTGACGAGCTTGCTCATATTCCCGCAACAGTGCTCTCAGAAGCATGCCATCGTTCCAGTCGGTAGTGATATCGATGTGTCGGACTGTGGCCAATGTCTCATACTCTCTCCCGCCGACACAAACCAACAAGTGCATTTCACGCGGCTGGGCAGAGGCTCTCGACCCGGTGGACATGTCACGGCTGGTGGGCAGACTTGGAAGGGTGGTAGCCGCCGTCCGAGACATTATTCACGGCTGAGACCCTTGCAAAAAGCTAGAGATTGGGTGAACCGGTGATGGTGTCACCAAAGCCGGCTGTCCAGTTTGAGATGGAGTTTGCGAAGACGTTGGACGTCCTCTGACCGCCGCGGCACTCTTGATGATGTAAAAGTCGAACAAGGTAAGTAGCAGTCCTAGTAGGGCGCCGGCCTTAGTCCGGGCTACGCCGTGAAGGCGAGGTATTTGTGTTTCGGCTTCGATGTTTGGTTTTGCAATCTGTTCCAGGGTAGCCAGCTCGCACTTCAACTGGTAGAGGTTGATATGTTGTGGTGGAATAATTTTCAAGTTCTGCGAGCTACTAGTAAGAATGGAATTTGTGATCCATCAGTACGACAGTTGACTCGTCAACAGATCATAGACATCGTTCGCAGAGCCGCTCCCGAAAGCCTCAAACAGCAAGTTACCAGAGAATTCATCACTGAAGCTGGGTGCTCCAGCATTTACTGGACCGGTATATGCACCCCATTCCGCGTTCGAGAAAGCCACGTGATTCCCATCAGTTGGAAACCTTTGGGCAAACTGGCCGTTGTCACTACCCGAGATGCCTGTCCTGAGGGCTGCCTGTCTCGAGCCCTGTGCTATTGTCACACCCGAGTTCGTGCTGAACTTCGCCAGCATCTTCTCTAGTCCAAATGCTATATGGTACAGGACATGTCGATCAGAAGTCACTGACGTTTTCAGCAACGAGACTACGCGCTCGAGTAGGCTGGTGATGTAGCCTGCCTCGATATACAGCCCCATGACGCGGCTCCACATGGTTGCACACTTCATTAGAAAGGCAGATGCGAACGTAATCATAGTGTGCACATAGAGCGGTGTTCCAACCAGTGCCCTCCTCATATCCTCTTCCTCGAGTACGAACGTCAGGATACTTGCTGCCGCAGAGATGGCCAGATTCACGTATTCCTTGCGTTGTGTTGACAGTTGGCCGCTGGACAAACTCACACCACGGATCGCGAGTGAGTTGAGCTGCAGCTTGGCAAAATAGCAGTATAGTATGATGCCCTTTGGCGGGAAGGATCCGATGAAAGGGTTGTGCTCCTGACGCGCGTGCCACAGCAACCGCCAGCGGTCTATCTCGCCGTTGAACGCGCGCAGGTCATCAAAGTCGCCCTCTTCATCGGCGAGCATCGCGCTTGTTGTATTTTCCTGAGTTAAGCCCTTGCTACCTTCAATGAACCGATCGTATATGCGCGTCAGGATTTGCATCAAGGAGACTTGCGAGAGGATCCGTCGGTCGAGAGCATCGGCGAAGGGCGACTGTAGGAATAGCTCGTGGTCTCGAATTTGTAGAGATTCGGCGATCATGGGTGGGCGGCCGTACGCTATACTGAAGTGTTTGTCACAGACATAGAGCATGTACCAAAGCCTGGCTCGAAGAAAGTGCTCTCGGTCGCCTTCCATCGCCCGGGAGAAGGACCGATGGATATTAAGTTCTGTAGCTATCCGGATAGCATGGCCAGAGAGCTTCCACGACACTGATAAGGCTGATTAACGGATCTGTATAAGAATGGGTGAAACCTAGCTCTTCTCACCTTCTGATAGCCAGAATGCTGCAATACATAGGGCTCGCACATCGTCAACGCTGTGGTATCGACTAAACATTGAGCTCGATATGAGCAATAGGAACTCTTTATAGCATTTGTCGAAAGTTTCAGCGCTTGTTGGAATATGAAGCGCCGTGACTGTCAGAATCGTGGCTGTGAGCAGCTCCGACGATTCCCTTACCGACTTAAAATCTGGATGGGTCTGCTCAAGGCCAACCCAGAGGTAGTGATTCAGGGATGTGTGGAAGCTATTCGATTTTCACTTAGCCATACGACGCATTCAAATACTGACTAGGAGCCTGTGTATACCTTGTGTAGAGACTTTCTGCTTCAGAAAGAGGTATGACACCCCTCGATATAAGGTCTTGCACTTGGCCGCGCTCAGTCGCAGGACGTACGGTCTTGGCCTTATTAGACCTTATATTCCTCAGTCGCGTTACTTCGTACAGACTACCCATTGGCTCCTCTACTGTGACTGAATTGCCATTGTGCTCGGTATTCCCGTTTGCTTCCGGGGAGTTTTCTCTCGTCATCGCCATACGCAGATTGAACTCTCTTGCGGACAATGCCTCTCCCGCAGCTATCGTCGCGTTTGGGGGGCTTTCGTGATGTGAGGTCGGCTCGGCCTGCAGCATTTTCTGCCCCGCCAAGACGTCCATCGATGCTTGTATTTGCCTGATATCTTCTCGGATTAAAGTCAAATTGTGGCCGCAGTTGCACTCTGGGTTAGCAGCTGCATGCGGCCGCCCGTTGTTTGCAGCATGAGGAACTACGAGTCGATCAAAGACGCAGTCCGTGCCTCTCTTCCAGCAATTCCTGCATTTGTGGCCTCCAGAAGGCACTTCACATTTCATCTTCTGTTTCTTGCATTCCGCACCTGTGTTGGCGTCAATACCATTGCGCGCGGGACCGCTCCAAGAACTCGAAAACGGGATTTATTACTTACACGCCCTCGGCTTTCTCCCCGGCCCACCGATCTTTCGAAGGCTGCGCGTTCCATTCTCCATGGCATGAACCGCATTCTGCGACGACATGGCGGGAAATCGGGAATTTCAACCTCGACGTTTGAACTATGGAAGGTTGGGTAGAAGCCCAAACGGCAATTCGGCTTTTGAAAGCCGAATGACCGTTTACTTTTCCCCGCGCGGTCGTGGCCGAGGAGGGACCTTCCCATGGTTCTCCGTTCACGCTTACCTGGGTGGCTTGGATGTGGGGTGCAGTTCGTGGTTTCTGGGTGAGATCTGCATGTACAAGGAGTCTTTTGCGGAGAACGAGGACATTCTACTTGACTGGGCGTGCCAGTGTAAATAAAGTGAGGCGATCGTGTAATTAGTGAAGGCCTAGTCCAAGTAAATCTTCCAGGGTGATGAGCAAAACATCATATCCAGCCTTCATATCCAGGTTCAAGGGGCAATACATCCCTCTGGAAATAATGCTGAGTGAGTTGATGACAGGGTTGAGACAGGGTTGGTTTCGTTCTAAGCAGCATTGATTCCCCGGATAGGAAGTGCCGTTGCAAGAGAGCATGGAATGGCTGCCCTTCTTGGGTCATCGCAGTCACTGGTCTGTGTTTGCCGAAGAATAGTATAATCTGATGGAAGTAAATGAACTAATATTAATTGGTTGGCAGGATCATTCATTAGCATATTCTTGGGATGATTTTGTTCAATCCCTGAAAGCACTGTCTCGCAGGCAAGGCAGTCGAGCCAAACCCTTCGCTGAGAGTCATGTGAGACATCGACGCTGCTAAAGTGGGAGTAGCGGTAAACAGAAGGCAAGCATTGATGTGGAATGGGAATATCGACATTGAAGATGGGGAGTGAGCGCCCAGCCTGCCTCAAACGTCCTGGATCAATAAAGCTAGGTAGCAGTCGATGGAGACGACACACCCAAGATAAAAGAGTGAGACTCACGAGAGTGGGTACTAGCAGCCGTGTGAAATGCACTCATTTCGAGCAGATTTCATTTATGTGAAAATTTAGATACTGAGCGCACATCTATTGGTTTGAAGTACTACTTTGTAAGAATATCTAGATAGGTACTTAGGTACTAAACGTGTCAAGCGACTATCACTTCCAAGGTCCTTCTTCTAAGGTCCTTCCGCAGAGCCTTCAGAATTTGTGCTCGTGGGTATTTTCAAGGCATAAGATGAGATAATTCAAGCAAGTTCTCAAGTATGATTCCAACAAATTCAAGATCAACCTCGTTCAAATCGTGATAGGGCTCAGAACCATTTTCTCGTGCAAAGGCGATAGCGTGCTAATTTAGGTGAGTCTGTAGAAATGACCGCTCTGGCTTCCAAAGAACTAGGAAGAGCCCAGTTTCTACGTCTGATATCTGGTTAATCCGCCAGAGATGGCACCTCCATTAGGTCTACCAACGGTAGGGTGCTCGTTATGACGAGAGATCACTTGCTGCTTTTGCTGGCCGTCGGCGCGTTCAAGGTTGAATCCCAGCAGCTCAAGATCGTGAATCGTCTTGTTGTCTCTTATCAAAATGAAGGACAGAAATAGTACCGAAGTCAAGGTGACGACACTCAACCCCAAATTCACACTCCAAGCTGAGGCAACCAAAGTCAGTCAATGTGACAGCCGCTCAGCTGGCGACGCTTACCAGTGGTGTACCTCGGGCCATCGCTATCCGGATACAAGTATGGAGTCCAAACTAGGGCCAAGTTTCCAATCGAGTTGCTCATGGCAAGGCTAATCGCTCGCTTTTTCTGAGGCCGTGCGGCGATGTTCGCCACCCAAGCGTTGGAAATTTGGAAACCCCCATAGGTCCCTGGAAGCATGAGGAACAATGCGAAGTATCGAGCGCCTATATTTGTCGTCGCAAGCGTTATTATGATGCCGGACATAGCAACTAGCGTTGGATACACGATGTACGGGGAGCGGTTGCTCGTTTTGTCGCTGTGCCAGGTGTTGAACAGGCTGAAAAGGGCCGTAAACACGTACGGCTTTGGTTTTGCGTAAGTCAGTACGCGAAGTAAATACTGAATGAGGAGTTAGCTAGAGCTTACAGGTGCAGTCAGCAAAAGAGTATTGATGTTGCTGTATCCGAAGTCCTTTACTAACGTGGGCAAAAAGTTAGTTAGAGAGGCTACTGCCTGAAGGCACATCTGATTGAGGACACAAAGCCAGACACGATGGTCTTTGACCGCCATTTTCAACGCGTCAAAGGTCCGTATCTCCGATTCTTCATCGCCAGCGTCTTCGATGAGTCGGACAACGCCCAAGGCTTTCTCTTCCTCAGTGAGCCATTTCGTAGTTGCTGGCCAGTCCGGGATAATGAACGTGGTAGCCATCGCACAGACGACAGTAGCAGCTCCTTCGATGATAAAAAGCCACCGCCAGCTGGGGATTTTGTTGTTCTTGAAGGCTGCGGCAATACCCGCTGCGAAGAGACCTCCGAAAGCACCGCTGATCATGGCGGCGCAGAAGAAGAGCCCAAGCCGAAAGCCAAGTTCTGACCGGGTATACCAGCCCGAGAACAAGAAAGCAACACCGGCGAAAAACGGTGCTTCCGCGATTCCTAGAAAGAAGCGGCATGCTGCGATTCCCGCAAAATTCTGAACAGCCCCCGAACATCCACTGACGACCCCCCATACTACCATGACGGCTGGAAGGTAAATACTAGGTCTAGTCAAGCCCAATATCATGTTGCTCGGGACTGGTAGAAATCAGTACGGGGCATGAGAGCGGTATAAAGGCCCGGAAAATTTTTCGTGCTGCTGACCTTGCATCAGGATGTATCCGATGAATGTAAGACTCAGCACGACGTTGTATTCTATACCAGCCAGACCGATGTCTTCGGAGATTCCCTGAACCTTAGCTTGTGGAAGCGCGTTGCGATCAATGTAATTGAGTATGTACATAAGGCTCTGCTCTCGGCGCAAACAATAATACGTTAACAGCGGCTGCTTGATATTGCTCAGACACAGGTGCTTTACTGACGAGGATGGGGAGAAGGCGAAGGTCAATTTTTCTTTTCAGCGTCTTTTCCCTGGCAGCTCGCTCCTCTGGTGACCATGAGGCCACGATCGTCTGGTAGTCCAAAGTTGTTCCAATATTGATTGCATCTCGAGGCGTTGCCATGATAGCGATTGTGACATGAATCAGTTCTTTGGACGGCAAACGTGAGCTCAGAACAAAGCTAGACTTTCCAGAGAGACAAAACATAGTCAAGCTGATATCTATGTCATCCGGGGCTGCTTCCAGTTTATTATATTCAATCGTCCCCGCCTAAACAAGCACTTATCCGCATTCCCCAATGTTCTACGCCCAGGCGATCATTGCTGACTCTCAAATGTTCTTTCTCATTTCGACCGCCAATCTGTCTCATTGTCCTTCCAAATGCGTGCTATTACCTGTACCCCTCACCACGGATCTCTTTTTGTGATGAAATTTGCCTGACCAGATCCGATCAGTTCCATTGGCACTTGGAAATGTATTTCCCGATTTCCCGGCGGCAGTTTTCCGGACCTGTGCTTACGGCCACGCGTGGAGAACGTTGCACACTCGCAACATCCCTGCATGTAATACTGATCTAGAAATCTAAGTGGATGAGTACCCCCACAAATGACATTTAGTAATGGTGCCACTGCTGCCAGTATTCGGCGGATCGCGATGATTTTGCTTCGGTATTTACGTATGTATCTACACTGGAGGTGATGAGCTCTCTCCGCGAAAAAGAACTTATTCCCGTCAATTTGCAGATACAAAACCGCTGATCGCGGTGTATGAAAAGCTTCTTATAAGCCCTCTCACTTCCCGTATTGCTACTTCAACCAAGTGTAGTCTGTGGTGCACTCAGTATATGAAGGGCATGTTACTTGAAATTCTCATTTCAACAACTTGAAATCGTTCGTCTTCTAGTGTACACCACCGTACACCACTCCATCTAATCCACCCAACATGACCAGCCTTTCGACTAAGCTCGCAGAGCTGGAGGCCGCGGGTAGGCCGATCCAAGTCGGTCTTATCGGCGCTGGCAAATTTGGCTCTATGTTCATCGCGCAGTCTCACAGGACGGTCGGGTTGAGACTAGCTGGCATTGCGGACCTGTCCTCCGACAGGGCCTTTGCGGCGCTGAAGCGGACCAATTATCCAGCTGACAAGTACGATACCACTGTCAATGCATCCATATCTGAGGGAACCCGTTCGGGAAAGACGATAATCACGACAGACTCTTCTGCTCTTATTGCCACGCCGGAGATCGATGTGATCCTCGAGGTGACTGGAAACCCGGCTGCTGGTATCAAGCACGCACTCCTTGTGAGTTCCCGCAATCTCATTCTTACTCCGAACACTTCCATCGGAATGACCGGTTTACCAACTCCTGATCAGTGTTGCGAGCATAAAAAACACATAGTCATGATCAATGTCGAGGCCGATGTACTTGCCGGTCCTCTGCTCGCTCGCAAGGCGAAGGAGGCGGGCATTATCTACAGCATGGCCTACGGCGACCAACCTGCCCTCATCTCCGAGATGGTTGACTGGGCTCGAACAGCTGGATTGTAAGTTGGCATATGGGGTTCTTCTCCCATCACGAAGGCCTTGACTAGGTGAGGCTGACTGGACACTAGCGACGTTGTCTGTGCTGGCAAAGGAACGAAGCACCTTCCTCAATATCACTACTCAAACCCGGAAACAGTCTGGGACCATTATGGCTTCACAGAGGAACAGCTCGCTTCTGGCGATTTCAATCCTCAAATGTTCAATAGCTTCCTCGATGGCACCAAGTCCGCGCTGGAGATGGCCGCCGTTGCCAACGGCTGTGACCTGATTCCCCCATCCGGCCTCAAGTTCCCACCCTGCGGAAAGCACGATCTGCCCGAGGTGCTCAAGCCTGAGAGCGACGGCGGCCAACTTCCGAACAAGGGTACTGTAGAGGTGGTATCTTGCATGGAGAAGGACGGCCGCTGGGTGTTTGACGACCTGAGGTGGGGCGTGTACGTCGTCATTGAGGCGGCGTCGCAGTATCAACAGGATTGCTTCCGCCAGTATGGACTTAAAACAGACAGCAGTGGCAAATACGCCGCCCAGTACAAGCCATATCACCTGATCGGACTGGAGCTGGGCATCTCGGTAGCCACGATCATGTGCCGCGGTGAACCTACCGGGCAGACGAAGACTTGGGCCGGCGACGTCGTGGCAACTGCGAAGCGCGACCTCAAAGCGGGCGAGAAGCTTGACGGTGAGGGCGGGTTCACCGTCTACGGTAAGTTGATGAAAGCCGAAGACTCAATCGCGATCTCAGGGCTGCCAATCGGGCTTGCACATGGTTTTGTCCTCAAAATCGACATCAGGAAGGATCAAGGACTGAGTTGGGATGATGTCGAATATGTTGCTCAAAGCTCTCAAGCCGTTGCTGTGAGGAGGGAGATGGAAGCCACATTCAGCAAGGATTTCGAGAAAAGGAGGGCCGGGATTGAAAATGGCCTGCAGTAGTCTTGAGCATAGGTCTCCTCACCGGTCTTTCAGCTAAAGCACCCACGACTGTTCAATTTCGACGTGGACTCATTTTGTATTTGCTTGACACGGCATCTTTTCCTGAGCAGTCTTTCCTCGCCGTGATGGTCTGACGGAACATCACTGCGGAATTGTTCGCATGTATTGCAGTAGTGGCATCGTCAGACGCATTCTCATTTCTCTTGTTCTCAGGGATCCACATGGCGCACCTGCGCGACTCTGTTGGCCCAGGGCTCTGCGACGCCGCGTCTCCATCTCTGAGGCCGAGGCAGTGATGCATAACTTCCATGAGGCGCGGATTGTTTTTTGTCTCCATGGCCACATCGTACTTGCTGACGCTTGCTATACGGTAAATGGTGCTTGGCCCCAAGCGGAAGTGAAACTGGTCTCTTTCTGGTTCGGCATCTTGGAATACGGAAATGCCATTGTGATTCATGCCCGCGCTATGAGCGGGGAAGACACGAAAGAAAAGGATGACCTTCTGCGATGGTCGATATTCGATAAATGCAAAAGTATCTTCGAATCATGTAAAATTACACTGCTTTTTATGCCTTCTGAAGGAGGCGGATGAGCTGACCCCTTGACTACGTTCCACTTATCATAAATCCAGAGCCCCGGCTCTGTGCCGCTCTACTCGGAACTGCTTGGACACTATGCGAGCCATGCTGCCAACTGTTGCACAGCTGTAGACTACGAACTAAGAGGTCGTCGTTGTGATCACAGAAGTTAAAGCTTCCGAGAAATTTTATTTCGAATGATGTAGAAGGTTAGTCTTGGTCTGATGTTTTCTTTTTCTACTCACCACGGCTTCTTGGCATTAGGTGCAGATTTCGGAATATGGTGAGTCGCTGGGTGTAGGACAGTTCCGTTTGACTACCACGACCGGAGACTTCGGGGAGAAGCCAGAAAATCACTAAATTCCTGCCAAGAGCGAAGCCCTCTTGAGTCTACCGTTACACATCATTTTAGCAAGTGCTAGCCCACAGCATGAGTCCGAAATTCATACCCGTTCTCGTTCGGAGCAGGTGAAGTGCTAGAGGCGGACAATGGTGACCCAACTGTGTCCCAATTTTCACATCCTGCATGTCGTTGGCAAGTAGAGAAAGCGGTGACCATACCACAATTTACAGGCTTCTTACATATCGCGTTGATCTCATGGGCTTCAGTTTGCCTTGTACCGGCGAGACCGGAGAACTAACTGAACATACTCGAGACGCTCCAATCAGATGAGTCTCGGTCTCCTGCTTGGTTTTATCTCTTAGCCAGGAGCTCGTATGAGAAGTGCGAACTGGGAACAAAAATGGGGTTGTCCATCTCTATTAAGAAGGTGGATACTGTTGCTGCACTTCGAGCCGTTTTTTGATGACTATCCGGGCGCTTTGGTTGGTTCAGCATTTGTGCCGCCCGCAACCTAAAAAACAAGCATATCTCGTATGCGGATAGGGGATTCAGGGGGTCCCAGGCATCGCCAAGGCCATGCTGGCAAGGCCCTTCAGCACCCCCCACTTGTTTGCATTTCCGTCTGTGTCAGCAACAGTGTTCCCAAGTATTTTGATTCACTAGGAGAAAGCTATCTTTCAGGTGAACAGATTCGTAGGGCTTGTTGTGCTCCTCATCAGCACTTGACGTCGAAATGTACAGAGGCCCCGTTCTCCTCAGAAACGCTAATAGGTTGCCTAACTCTCGCGTAACGGCCGCAAGTGACAGGAGTCTAGGCATGGTCCACGGCGGATGGATACCTTCGGAATACGGCCGGCACCACCCTTCTCGGCAAGGAAGGTGACAAGAATAGCACTGTGGTAGGGAATACGAGGGGCAGCATTAGCATCGAACTTCGGCTCCTGGATGCAACTCATTTCTTTCCCCGTCTTTTTCTTTGCAGGGTACCGAGGTGCCAAGAATCGCCCCATTCACCGTTGCACTGCCGACTCTAAGGGAAGATAAAGGGAGGCCCTCTTCCAGCGCAAGATGGGATGAACGAGGCTCCCGAGCAGGCATCTTTGTCCGCCAGTCATTCGTTATTCTTCTCGGCCGAAAGCTGTCTCCTCCAATCATCATGAAGCAGGCTTTCCTTCCCACACTCGCTCTGGCGTGCTTGGCTGCATCCGAGTATGTCTGGCCGTCGCCTTACGATGAGATCGAGGACTATCTCTCGCTGCAAGGCGGCTACCTGCGTCGAGGCTTCATTGATGGTGAGGCACCTCTAGCACTTATTCAGTTCAAAGCTAATAACTCAAAGGCGTGATCACCTGTGGCTTCGGCACTAGTGTTCAGGGCCGTCAGAACTCGGCCGAGTGGATTCGGGCCGCCTTCCACGACATGGCAACCCACGATGCCGACGCTGGCACAGGCGGCCTCGACGCTTCCATCTTCTTCGAGCTGGATCGACCCGAGAACCCAGGCGGTGCCTTCAACAACACCTTTGCTTTCTTCAGTAGCTTTTACTCTGCCAGAGCATCGGCCTCCGACCTGCTGGCCATGAGTGTTGCTGTGGCTAGTTTCTCGTGCGGCGGGATCAAGATACCATTCCGCGCTGGCCGAGTCGATGCTCAGGAGGCTGGACCTGCAGGCGTTCCTGAGCCCAGCACTGACCTCAAGACTACCCAGGACACATTCACCAAGGCCGGTTTCTCCACAAGCGATATGATTGCCATGGTCGCATGTGGCCACAGCCTGGGTGGCGTACACAGCACAGACTTCCCTGAGATTGTTGGCGTCGAGGCGGATCCCAACAACGATACTGTAGCGCATTTCGATACCGAGTTTGACAATTTCGATAACGGTGTCGTAACTGAGTATCTGAACGGAACCACCAAGAACCCATTGGTGGCCGGAACAAACGACACCCTCAACTCTGACAAGCGTATCTTCAGCGCGGATGGCAATGCGACCATGACTAAACTAGCTGATCCTGCCGCCTTTCAGACTATGTGCGCCGACATCTTCACCCGTATGATTGATACAGTGCCTGCCAGTGTCAACCTTACCGAGCCCATTGAAGCGACCGACATCAAACCCTATATCAGCGGCCTCTCTCTAAACGCTGATGGGAAGCTGGAGTTCAGCGGCCGAATCCGCGTCCGCACATCATCCGGATCCGGACGGGATGCTCAGGACCTAGCTGTGCAGCTGACCTACGCTGACCGAAAGGGCAGCAGCAACGGCTCAGCTGTTATTCCCGCCAAGATGGCAACCTTCCAAGGCGGATCTGCCTCGGGTCTGTGGGGCGAGCACTTCCAATGGTTCGAGTTCAGCACGACTCTCAGCGCCGATACTGGAATCAGCAAGTTCTACATCGACGTCACTAAGCCATCAACGAATAAGAAAGTCACATACGACAATGCAGGCAACGGGTACCCCATGAGTGACGCATTGCTGTATGAGGAGGGACAGTCCTGTCTCAACACCAACACACAGGTCGACGGCAAGTTTCCCCTCTCGGTTGTGGCCCTCGTTCGCAAGGACCAGGCGCCCGCTTCTGGGGGCCTGACCCTCGACCTCGTGCACAAGGTGGCCCGGCAGGGCGTCATCGTGCCGCAGCTGGTGACTAAGACCTTCAACTTTGAGCCCACGGGCGAGGACAGGGGCCAATGGTCGGTCTACAAGGCCACCGCGCAGCTCGAGGTGGACAGCTGGAGCACAAGCTTCGATATCAAGCTCGCTGGAGAACAGCCTGCCGAGGTCGCGTTCCAGAAGACGGGCTCATTGACGGAGAACGTCTGCTCATAGCATATTCTATTAATAGCTCTTCGATATTCAAAGCGTGGTACCCTCTTTGACTCACTTCTGCCAACTCTATACCTTGAGCCGTATGTTTGCTGAACAACTTCTCTTCGAACCTTCGTTTCCCTTCTGTATCAATTTCGCTTTCGTCCTCTTCGTGCGCCAGGATCTTGCTACGTTGTTCACGGACTGGCTATGAGACCACAGAACCTGTTGTGACCCAGCGAATGACATGAAAAGATAGGTAATTCTGTCTAGAGAAATAACCAAATACCCAGAATCTCGGAATACAGTCCCTCCTTGGGTCAGATATGTCTGGGAACTCTGTGTTGAAGCGTCTACTTTTCCCAATATCTCGAACTGTTAAACCCAGAATCGCCCGACAACCGCAGCCACGACATACCAGCAACCCTGCGATTGCCTCGAGTCGACCGGCTTGCCACGCTTCGAGTCTCGGGATTGTCGCGGTGATTCTCGGCATCAGACGCCAGTGGTGAAATTGTCTCCTGCGCCTCACTGATGCCATTTGCGTGCTTTTCCAATCTTATTTCGACCCTGTTTGCCTCGAGATCTATCTCTCTTACAGCCAGCACCTCAGTTGCTTCTGGAACTTGGAATGGATCCACGAGAGGATCCCATGTGATGAAGGTCTGAGTACTTCTCGTAATCATCTTGGCTTTGGGTTTGAACGCCCCATTCTCCAGAATGTGAGGCGGCACCATTTGGTCATAAGTTGGCGATCGCAAGGGCCCAACCGAAGACCTCAACTCGACGTCTTTGATCGAATCAGGTGGATTTGAGCCCAGTGGGCTAGGAAGCTGTCGTCCATCACCCTCGGTCGCTCGGAGTGGCAACTTGTCTCGTATAGAAAGTGGTAAAGGTGGAGGACCAATTTCCTTTTCGATCGTGCTGGTTTTTGACTTGAACTGTTGTGTAGCAGATTTCAACGTAGATCCGGTCATCTCCGTCGGTATAAGCAGCGATTCGCCAGGTAGCTGCCTCGGGCCACGCCGGACTTCCTCGATATTCTGGACTTGTCCATGAGGGCCTTTCATCTGGCCATCCGCCGCGTCAGGAGGCGCAACGCCACGCATGAAGCGTGCTACGATCGGCCGAAGAATTGGTAGGCTGGTACATAAGATAGCAGTCTCTAGTTCTGCGAGCGACCACAAAGCGGTTTGTACATTGGTGAACGTCGGGTCTGGGGATGAGGCGCCATGGCGTAGTGTTGGTATGCGTACTATTGAGATGATGACGACTATGAAGCCGAAGCAGAAGATTCCGATGAGCAGATACCTCTGACGCTGGAGTAGGGGCATCATCCAGAGAGGCCGCATGGGAATTGAGAAGATGATCAGGTCTGTACAGACATTGATGCTCGAAATGGCGGTCCCTACGGCACAGGTTTAGTTTTTTTATATTATGTCTCAAATACGAGCCTGAAGCAGAAATGCATTCTCGCCTCTGGAAAGAAGAGTATGATGATTCAGAAGCAGCAAGAAAAACGGTATCAAAGTTGAACTCACAGACTGGGAGCGTTGGAACGCAAATCTCGTTCAGATGGGGGTTATTCACCACACCAGTCGTTGGAACGCAACTAAGCGCGTATAGAATATTCTGTCCAATCATCCAGAGGAAAGAGAAAAAAGAGAAGTAAACGCATATTTGTCTGATTCTTCGGTCGGGAAAAATTCGGTAGAACTGGATTAAAAAGGATATCTTGACAATATTGAGGCCCACGCTGTAGAATTGAATCACAATGAAAAGCGACAACTCGAAATTCCGGATTTGGTCTTTGGTGAGCTCGTTGATGTGTCGTCCTAGGCCTGAGTTGATTTCTACATTGATTGCAGGCGTCAGTTGTCGTCCGTCAGCAAGTATGAGATCTCATGCGTACCGAAATACGTAGCAATAGAAGCACCAAGTGCCATGACCTGTCTCAATGTCATCAGTCAACCACTTCCTGCTTCGGAAGTCCTCCGAGGGTACCTGCCCATGCGATAAACACAGTGAGATCATCCCAACCAGCCGAGCCAGCTTTCAGCAAGATGCATCGGATGTACAGTCGTATCGCGACAACTAAGGTCGTCAAAAATAGGAGACCGGACGTTATCCCGATCGCGAGCTGCTGGTGTGTATTATGGATAACTTCCATCTTGTTTGATCGGAATATGGGTCGTCGGCGCTTCGGCTGCCTCGGATATATGAAAGCAACCGGATCATTCAGTCGATGAGTTCACGTTGTCGTTGATCTCACCTGCTGTCGCCTAGGTATCTTTTCTCGCGCAAGTGCAAGATCTTCAACGTTTTCCAGCCTGGGGCATGTTGGGGGCATCCCAAAGGACGAGTTCGCGAATAGATCACACGCACTACTTCACGTAGACACAGCCGTGCACATGGAAGAATGATATAGAGTCCAGGTACGTAATTGCTCGTGAACGGATATTCCGTCCTAATCCGACGCATCACTAAACCCGCTCATCCCAAGTCGCAAGCTCAAAGTTCCAATTTTGCAGAGTTCGCGACCTTCCCGCCTTGGTCGAATGATGTCGCTGAGGCTAGCAGGCCTTGTCTGTGCAGCACACCATGGCTCTGTGATCCATTTATCTGATTCGCTACAAGCGTGTTTTGAGAAGCCTCCTGCTGTGAGGAGAAGCGGGCAGCGCGCCCAACGTTACAGGGTTCCCCGAAAGCTTGTGAGTTCAGCAGCGAGTGCTTGTCGCGGTTCTGGGGAAATGGGGGACTTTGACTTTCCAGCTAATCCTGTTTGCTTTTAAAGCGCTTTGACTACTCACTGACTCAAATCGGGAATATTAAGTTGACCGATGTCTAGTTCGCCGATCCTTTACCTTGTGGACACGAAATTTGAACGTTTATTTTTGTGGCGACGCCAGAGGGCACAGAAAGCATGACTTCTTTGGCTTTGTCGGCAAGATACTGGTCTGATTTCTGTTTCTTTCCCGGGAGCAGAGCAGGACATTTGAGTTCCCTGGATTCCTCGAGGGTACGCTCGGAATGTATGGCTTTGCATACTTTGGACTCTCAAAACATTTTGATAATGCAGTATTTGATAGCATGGACCGTGGGCCGAAGTGAGGAATTAAGCATTCCTCAGCGCAGGGAAATCTGCCGTGACACATTTTGAGAAGCTTGGGCGGGTTAGAGAAGAGTATTCCGACTCAAAGTCGTAAATATTCCGTGATCTAAATGTGGATTATACCGCGGTCTGATTTCCCATCTTGGTGCTTTCTATTGTCCGCGCAAGAACATCGTCACAGTACTGGGGCTCGGGTTGAATGTAAATATTCTTCCCATTTGCCACCACGGCCTTCCCAAAGAGCTCGTCGGGGGTAGCTCTCGTGCCGTTGGCGTCGACAAGCTCCTTCCCTTCCGCCAATTTCAGCACAATCTCGGCTATAAGCTCCAGTGGAGTGAAGACATCCTCTGGCATTGCCTCCCAAGCCTTGTCTGGAACAATAGGCGTTCTCACCGCGCCGGGGCAAAGTGCGTTGACACGGATCCCCTCGTGCTTGTAATAATCTGCAACAGACCGCATAAAACCCATAATGCCGACTTCCAAGTTCAACAATTCTTCAGCAAGCTTTCGGACAAGGGAGCGATGGGGAGGGCGGTGGAACATACATTTTGAAGCTGTGTATATCGGGGCCCAATACGTTGGCCAAAAGCTCGAGCAACTGGCATTGATCACAATAGAGCCTTTGGCAGGCGATAATTTGATATAGTGGCGTGCCACGTGGACCGTGTTTATGCAACTTTTCAGATTGACCTCCAATGCAGTGAGATCCGGTGGTGGCGGACCGTCAATGGTCTCGTGCTTTCCGAAGATGCTGGTATTTTCGATTACTCCAGCGTTGGCAAACACGAAGTCCAATCTGTTGTTGCCGGCAGTGAAGGCCTTTTTGAATGCGGTTGTGACCTCTTCATAGTCGAGCAGATTAGCTCTGTGGTAGATTGTATTTGAAACCGAATCTGCGGCTTGTCTGCCCTCTTCGTCTTTGATGTCGATTAGGTTGATCTTCCATCCACCCTTTGCTGCCAGAGCCTGGGCCACGGCAAGGCCCATACCCCTAGCTTATGACGTCGACTGTGAGCGTTCGATTGCGCCGACAGACTCAGGATCAACCAGTGTGGAGGAGGACTTACAACCACCTGTGATAACAGCAACTCGATCTGGCTCGATCGTCATTTCCAAATGATTCCTTTTTGTGCTGTACGATTCAGTCGGAGAAATATCGTTCAATCTCTATTCGTTCATGAGTTCGGGATCTAGGTATAGGAAATTTGAGTCGTGGTGGCTTCCCCTCTTCTTTTCCGGTGGGTCAAATGCATGTGCTAGATAGCATCACGGAAACGGGGTATCTTATTCCCGAGCCTTTCAATACCCTCGTAGACTTCGAATGGTAATATTTTAGGAATAGTTTGATCAAGACGTGACGAATTGTTGCACATCATGCCCAAATCCGAGTATTGTTGTGCTTTGTGCATGGCCATCTTGATTTATACGTGATTGAGTTGAGGCACAGAGTCGATGAAATTTACAGACTGCCAAGGCGTGGCCCAGTCTCGTGCTAGTTTTCAGTCGGCGGAAGCCCGCCCCATATTTGACAGGCTGACTCGATTTTCTGTCTATCATCCGAGTAAGTTCAACCCTCGGCTTCGGACGTCTCTACTGCGTACGATACGCGTAGCCCATTCGGGTCCGCATTCCGCTTGTATTTAGCACCTGCTTCCCGGGTCACGAATCGTCAATCTGCATAGGGGCCGAGACTTTTAGTTCTCAATTCGACGCTCTGGTTCATCTTGTGGCAGATGTGTCTGCCCCTTCCACTACTGACTCATTGTGCCCAAGATCCAGCTATCACCCTGGCTGAGATCTCGGGACAATTTCCAACACTTGGCATCATGTCCCTCTTACCCCTCCTGATGATCTAGAAATCTTGCAGCTGAGAGACAGCCGTTTTATCAACAACCTGGTTTGGAAGAATCGACGGAGCTCTCGGGCTTTCATCGGGGCAAGAGGCCTTCTCGCTCAGCTGCTAAAAGCCGGTCCTGGCGAGTCTCGTACTTGTATTCAAAGACTGCTAGAATGAGTAGGATGAATCGGAGGATACTGTATGGTCAATTGTTAGATTTTGTGTTGTGCAAAGTCCAGTCAGCCTAGAATACTTACGGCAACGCGAAGAACAATCCGGATCCAAGCTTATGTTGCATTGCATACCACGGGCCGTGCCAATACCACAAGCCATACCAGTCTCTCGAGCAGACTAGAACAAGAGCCCCAATGGCATCGCCCCCAATCAAAATTGGCAGTGCTGAGATGACCCATCCTCGGGCCTGTCCGCACAGGCAGACGATCTCCAAAAGATCTATCAAGATCAGATAGACGAGCTGAAAAAAACGCATCCGGTCAGCATGTGTGCGTCGAGAACAGGTCCGCAAAGCTCACTATCACGTAGCTAGTTGTCCAATCGTATCCGGGCTCATGACGAAGCCATAAGAGGATGAAACTTAGGATTTCTAGGACGAGAGCTGTCAATCGCAGCACGCCCGGTACGATACCGATGCGCCGAAGTGGACTGGGATATTGCATCTTGTACTGTTGCAGGTGGGTGAGTTCTGACTTGTATGGCTGATCAACCCCATAACAAATGATTCGACCTACGGAGAAATTGGAGCAGTGAGAATTTCTAATATTTATGTTCGAAAGAGGGGTGTTATGTCTCACTATTTGAAGAGTTGCTGACGACGCGCGGAAATTGAAACATGTAAGACGGAATGACTTTGCCCTATCGCCCAGCCTAATACGGTTGATTATAGCGGGAGTGCACCAACCAGTCTAGGCAACCCGCAGCAGACCGATCCACTTCCACGTTTTTCTCAGAAATCACGTTTACGAAGGAATATTTGCGACTTTAAAGTCGGACTAAGGGGCGCGTACAACTCGGAATGACCAAAATTGATCAACCACAATGTCCAGGCCGTTGGCTGAAATTCCACACTCTCTGGGCAACACGGCAGGCAAAGCTGCACATATAGTCACTGGTTGGACTGGAGACTTGTTCAAACTGATCGCTAACATTTCCGGGTATCGACTGCTTCAGCAGATTAATTAGATATAATTACTTTTATCCCAACCAGATATCGCCACATCTTATTCGGCGACCTGAGCATCAAACAAATCCCTTGCCCTGCTGCTCAATCCCATGGCTCCTTGTCCTCGTGGCATCGTGCAGAGAATCTGGGATCGTCCCACTGTCTCCGGAGCTCGCGTACGTGTGCGTCGTCGTAGTCATGGTGACCTCTGTCGTCCTGACGATGCCGTTCCCGTTGTTCCCGAACTCTCCCCGCGACGGCGTCGACAGGTCCTCCTCCCCGGGGTACATATACTCCGAGTCCTTGCCGAGCTTCTGGAAGGGGCTCTTGGTCATCGCCCTGCTGTTCATGTGCGACGCGCCGCCGCCGATGGTGACGAGCTCCGTCGCCCGGCTGCTCGACTTGCCCGTCTTGGACTTGTTCTGTGTGCTGCCGAACTGGCTCGACACCTTCTTGGCTAGGGGGCGCAGCGTTGGCAGACAAGCGCATATCACGCCACAAGCGCACTCAACCACACACCAGGTGCATGCTGTTGCGAGAGTAACTGGATTTCTGTAAGCATTTTGACGTGGAAATGTGAGATTCGCGCTTGAGACTTACAAGTAGTGTCGTTCACGTCGAACTGCATAATGGTTGAGAATCGGTAGATACTTGCGATGAGAACGCTGCAAGAAATTAGCATAAGCTGATCGATCCATCTGAATACAGACCAACTCACAAGCTACCAAGACCAAATGTGCAAATCAATGAGATCTTCTGAGCCGGTGCGGTGTGCAGCGCCCAGACCTGCTTCACCGGCATGATCAAGATGGCGATGTCGGTAATGATGTTCGGCACCGCGTTGCCGATGAAGGAGCCCTTGAGGTTGATGCACTGGCCAGCCTCCCAAGGCTCCCACGCTACGTAGATGGGGTTGCACTGGAAAATGCAGACGAGCACGATGGCAATCCACCACGACAGCACAGTGCCTCCGATGATCCAGGCTGCGATCTTGAAACCGCGGCTGGGGAAGATGCGCAGGTACATCGCCAACAGTGAGAATTTGATGAGAGCCACGGCTGTGACGTACATGCACTCAAAGCCGAGCAGTAGCTTGAGCACGTTTTCGATCATGTCGAGGTTGAGTGTGCTGGCGTGCCGGCCCATGCCGTAGTCGACCACTAAGTTTGACAGTTCAAGTCAGCGACCGTCTGTGTGCCAGTGAAGTAAGCTCTGCTAATTCGAAAATGGAATGATGCACGTACTACCGTAGTTGAGTCCGCCGATCACAAACACGGAAATCTGGACCGTCCCGCGTTAGTACAGATCTCTATTCGACGCCACAGATCGTGGGGATAGACTCACCAAGCCTGCCACAATCAGCCAGTCGTCTGGGCCATATTGCGCCGCGACGTAGTGTCTTGCCCAGAAACGCAGTACCACAAAGACTGTGGCGAGGACGAGTAGAATCGTGGTCGTGCTGATCTGAGTAGGGCCTGTGTTCTCGCTGGCGTCCACGGCTCTCGCCATGGTGAGCACCTCCTGGGCCCTCATGTTGTCTCCCTCTGAGCAGTAGACCTTCGGATTGACGCCGGTGGGTGGAGTGAAACCATGCGATTGTTGACTGAAGAACAGCCAAGGCCGAAGCAGGAGCTGTGGAAGGGATCTCTCGTTCGCGAGTAGAGTTGATTCAGACACGCGGGGAGGGATCCAGTTATCATATGGGGATAGGAGAGAAGACAAAGAGAGCGTGCCTTGACATGATCAAAGTCCAGGTCGTAATCCACCGGGGCACTCGGTGCAACGCTGATCTTCTGCCAGGGCCGAGGGGTGGACATGTTCGGCGGCGCACGGCCGTTCTCTTGGAAGTTGCAACTTGCCTCGACCCTGGAAATCGTGGAGACATTTTTCCCTTCGCTTCCTAAGCGAAAAGACAGAAGACCGCGTCTGCTAGTCCTGCCAGTCCAGTTTTTGCTGCCGGCCCGCCCCTGGAAGGGAGGCAATCCAATCCCCGCCGTTGTGTTTGTCGAGGGGCTTGTACAGGGGATGTCCTTGATTGACCATATTGGTCTATAGCGGGTGGCTTATCTAGTGGCAGCGTGCCATACGACCCGACGCGGAAATGTCCATGATACTAGTGCCACCGGCGAACACGACACTTAATCGCCGGTAGGTATACCCAGCAGTCTTCCAGGTACCCCGAGTCCCTAAGTGGGATCGACAGCCGTGAAATCCCAAATGCCGGCTGTGCCTACCCAAAGTAGGCTTTCTTGGGTGTTTGACAGCCCACAATAGGACGCTAGACAGCCTGGAAGAGCAACATTTTCCTCCTCAAAACGGTCGACCCACATGGTTTCGAAAATTGACCAAGTGGAGGAGAAAACCACATGTGAAAGAATGGGTCCAGCATCAAACCTCAAGTGCGACCGATGCAGCAAGAAGGGGTAGTTCTGTCCGGAACATCACGCGTTGCAACCCGGCGTCTGTCGATGTACCTGTGCGTACGCCATTGCATTTGACATAGTGTCACATCGATCATAAATGGTAAGTTAAGTCGCAGAGAACTTTCAAGGACGGAGACTTCCGAGTGGAGGACCAGCCAAGATCCGGGATTGGTTCAATGCGGACCTGCGTAGGTTTACTACGCAATATGCTTTTCATTACATACTTGCCCTGGTAGTGGCGCGACGGCAGCACGGCAGTCCGGAGAAGAATCAAGGCTGGCTGAATTTTGCCCAGATGTGATGAATCTGTATCACATAATACATGTTACTGTGATAGATAGTATACTATGAATCACCATAGTATAACTCGATCTCGACCGCCGATCGTCACGATTACCTGATCTCGACCTGAATCTAGTTGCCTATGAGCTAGCTATGTCTAGAGCGTGGTGCACTTCCACCGGGGAACTGTTGCATCCCCGCGGAGACGCTCACCCGCGGCACGCAATAACTCGAAGTTGAGAGTCGATCGCAGCGTCAATCAAACATCAACAGTGGAAGCGAGTCTCGATTCGGACAATCCCAAGTGGGCCTCCCACAGGATGTTAGAAGTCACGTGAATAAAAGGGGCTCTCGTGTACGAAAAACATGTTGACATTGCGATACACAGGGGTAGCCAATAAGGTTCCAATGAGGAAGAAAGTTTCCACGAGACTGGGAGAGCAGTTGCAGTTCACTGCTGTCCGTGGGCCCTGTTACCGCTGTCCTGGGTCAGATTGATACCCTTTGTGATCCTGGACGACGAGATCTCGGACAATAAGCTTGAGCCGCATCGGCAATGCGACGAACAGATCTCGTTGTGGTGTTCCTGATGTGAACGATGAAGCCCTTTGCCGTCCAAACATTCCCAAAGTCCACTCCTGGCAGCACGCTTCCGAGCTCTGGAAGCTCCACGGAAACCATCCGCAGAGCGCATGACTCGGTCCGTCCAGCTAACGTGCAGATCATCTCTAGACGGACCGGGGTGATGCTGAATTGCCGTTTCCAGGGGCACTGGGGCTCTTAGCAGCTCTAAGAGCTGCAGGGGACGAACAGGTGGGTAGTGGCATGGATATCTATGTCTTGGACCCCAGTGGCTTGCGTGGGCAGCATCCGACAGTCAAGCAGCATCGCCGGATAGCGTCGAGCCCAGCCCCTTTTTGGGCATGCGTTGCCAGGAGATAAATCATCGATGTTGCTCAATCCAGAAATCGATTCGTGTTGTAGTAGTATAGCCCAAATAGCGTTTGTTGCCTCGATTGAGCCTCGCAAGCCACTTCCAGACTCGTATTTTGCCAATCTCGAAAAAAAAAGCCAATATCTCTCCACACCCCACAGACGCCTGTCATAATCATGTCTTCCCAGGCAAAGCCCGTTTTCGTCCTCGCCCCTGGCGCCTGGCACACGCCAGACTGCTACCAGATCGTGCAGGACAAGTTGCATGCCCAGGGTTGGGAGACACGGGCCGTGGCGTACCCGTCTGTGGGTGCCGAGCCCCCGACCAAGGGTGCCTTCGACGATGCCGCTGCTGTGCGTGCCGAGGTCCAAGCTCTGGCGGATCAGGGCCGACAGGTAGTCCTCGTCGGCCACTCATACGGAGGCCTGGTTATCTGCGAGGCTTCCAAGGACCTTGGATACAAGCAGCGCAAGGCTGAAGGCAAGGAGGGCGGCATCGTGCTCCTGGTCTTCCTGTCTGCCTTTGTCGTGCCCAAGGGCCTCAGCCTTATCAAGATGCTTGGTGGCAACCCTCTGCCATGGATGGACTTCCAGGTGAGTACCGTCTAGTCAAGTACTTCCAACTTTGTTGGACCCATGATTAACGTGACAATCAGGGCGAGCGCGTCTACGCCCGCACACCCGAGGAGATCTTCTACCACGATGTCCCCGAGGATCTGACCAAGGGTGCCGTCTCCAGGCTCCAGCACCAGTCGGCCCAGGTCTTCCGCGACGAGGCCACCTACCAGGCCTGGGAGGACATCGAGAGCATGTACTTCTTCTGCGACGACGACCGCGCGCTTCTGCCCTTCATCCAGAAGCAGATGGCGCCCATGTTCGGCCCCAACGCCATCACCTGGGCCACCAAGGGGTCCCACTCGCCCTTCCTTGCCGAGCCGGACAACGTTGTCGCGGGCCTGCTGCACGGTGCCACGGAGGCTCAGAAGCGGATTTAGGGAGGATTGAGCCCTGCTTTGCTGTTTGGCACGAGCTTTGACGTGTAAGCGAGTTTGCCCCATAGATGTGGGCTTGATACCCAATACGAAGCACGAATTCGAAATCAAAACGCCGTCTAGGTCATCTCTCTTGTTCCTCAGTGCATTCAATGAATTGGAAATTCCACGCCGAACCCCCTTGCTCGACGGTGAGGGCCCCTCGGAAACATCTTACCACGTGTGATAATGGGAGGTGGAGCCGCTGAGCATCGCCCCCCCGAGTGCCCCATCGAACTCGGGACGTGCATGTGGGTATTTCTGTCGAGGCCTCGGTAGATTATAGTGCCATGGTACTCGGTGTGAGAATGCTTAATCATGGGAGTGGGCAAAGCTTGGAACTGACAGCACTTAGGCTAATCTGAAGACGACTTGTCGTTGGTTTGACCTACTTGCCTGTGATGCATGTTGTGTCTTGCATAATATGGGTTGAGTTAACGTTAAGGGTTAGGGAAAGGGAGATGCCCCCCCTTAATGGATAAAAAGGGGAATTAACCGGCGAAACCCCGAGCGTTCAGGCGGGATTACTAACATTTGGGCAGGGGGAGATAGCCTCGAACCACTTTTCATCCACTACAGATCCCGAACTATCAAACCACACGGACAAACGCGCACTCTTTTTGCACCGACGCCGACAACCGGTCCGTATCAGCCATCTCCTGACTGCCCGTCTGTCCCTGACTCGTCTGCTGGCGGGCAATTTGACCCTGGGGCCACGTGGGTGCGTGGCGACGGCGGAATGTTTGGCTCCCGTCTGACAGTGAGAGCTCGACCGCGGCTCTGTCGCCATCTCAGGCCAGCCGAACCCCACCCATCTGGCATCGCTAGACGACGCTCGTTCACCAACGCTGGTTATGATTACACACAGAATCCAGTCCCTGTAATACGTCCTGTGATATGGGCCGTGACGGCTGTCGGTACCATCTACTTCACATGTGCCGCCTTCGATGTCTGGCAGGATGTCAAGAAATTCCGAAAGGAGGACCGCCGCAGCCTCACCTTCGACCGGCTGGAGGAGGAGCACAAACGACGATGGAGGCGAAAGAGTCTGTCGACATCGATTTTCACACCAGGGCCTATCGCGGCCGGCTCACCAAGCAGCTTCTGGGATAATCTGAGCGGCCCAACCAAAGTCATGGCTGGCATGACTTTCGTAAACGCTGGATTTTGGGGTCTCTCGAGGATGCCTTCACAGACTGCACAGATATGGTGGGCCAAGCTTGGGCACACGCCAGCCTCTCCATGGTTCAGGAATTCGCAGCTCTTCACAGCCATGTTCGCGGTGAGTGTCTTGTAGGCTGCAGCCTCTGGCTCGGTTGCCCGTCCCGTTCCTATGAGCAAAACTGAGCAAAGCTGACTTGTTCAAACTGATAGCATAGTGGTACGTTCCATGTGGCCCTGAACATGCTGGGCCTCCTCAACATGGGCCCACCTATGGCTGCGAACCCCCCAATCTCTGGATCAGGCAGCCACTTTCTCGCCTTCTACCTTTCGGCCGGCGTTCTCTCCTCTCTTGGTGCTCAAGCTTCTTCGCTTGTCTTCAAGCAGGGAAGGTACAGTTTTGGAATAGGAGCCTCTGGAGCAGTCCTGGGTGTGTTCGCTGCGTGGGCCGCGGGGGACCCAAACGCTCGAGTCCGCATCTTCCCATTGCCCATGGTATTCAAGGCAAAAGATTTGCTGGAGTTTGAGGCGGTGTTCGAGCTCCTCGGTGTGCTTGGTGTTTGGCGGATGCTAAGATTGCCGATCCGCTTTGGCCATAGTGTGCATCTTGCTGGACTTGGTGTTGGAGCTGCATATGTCACTTATGACAAGAATGCGCAGGCTTGGGCTACGTCGCGGAGGGCGGCGTTTAGGTCCATGAAAATGATCGGTATTGTTTGAGATGCACTGGATGTCAAAAACGAGTGAATACAGTCAACATTCGAGCTGGCTGGATTAGGCAGCTTCGCAACAGGCTGCTGCTGAAACATTCTTAAAACTCATTTAGATGAGGCACCTATGAAGTGTGTCTGTGTATAAAATAATGCCTGTTCTGCGTCTTGAGCAGTCGCATTGAAGCGCGATCACAAATTTGGCATGGGCAAACAAAGTTTTTCGGGGCTTGGGCTTTCTCTAGAGCTGAACAAGGAATATTTAATTCTTCGCGGGCGACCGGTCACATGGTATCAATCAACATCCCACAAATGACTTCCACAAATAACATCTACCAGCTACGGCCATGCTAAGAACACAACTCAGCAGGTCGCTTGGAAACTCTGCGCAATGCACACCGTCCCGTCAGGCTCTTCAGACGTCTTGGTCGGCTCCCCACCGCCATCAGTAGCCTGCCAAATCGAACAAGCATTACCCTCCGCCTGGCAGGAATCAATGATGGTACACGTATCACCAAAGTTCTCATTCACGCCGCAGAGCTCTCCACCATTGACAGCCTGCACGCCCTCGATGACAAACTCCCTGGGGCCGCCGTTGTTGTCGCAGTTCCCACAGCTCCTCGCCAGCTTGCCGTAGTTCTCGGCGTAGAAATTGGAGATGTGCACAGTGCCGCGCCCGTTGAACTGCACGATCTTGTCGGAGGCGCCAAAAGCCCCGCCGCCGTTGATGTAGCTATCACCCGAGTCCTGTCGGAATGTAATGGCGTCCTCGCACACCGTCGAGAACCACACGTTGTTGAGCGTGCAGGTCCCCTGGCACTGCACGCCCTCGGCCTGCCCCTCCCCGATAATCACGTTTGACAGCGTCGCCCCGTCCGCCAGGATGAACATGGCTGCGTCTTGACCCGACTCGCCGCCCGAGCAGACGCTTGGCGACCGCTCGTACATCTGCATTGCGCCGTCGAACGACCCTGAGACCTGGATCGCAGCTGACTCTTGTACCGTTCCCGTTGACGCTGGCAGGGTTGTGGAGAGACCGGGGACGCTGCCTGGGGGATTGCTACTGGTGTCATTTGGTGCCGCTGGCCTCAGAGGCGCGTTGACAACTGGTGGGTTGTTTGTAGTCTCGTTTTGTGCTGGTCTTCTGGGTGTGTTGTTACCGGAACAGCCCTTGCTACCGCGTCCTGATCTTGATTGCGCGTGAGCCCCAGCAGCTAGAGCACAAAGCGAGAAAATGATACTGCTCTTCATTCTGATTTGATCGAAAAAGAAGGTACTAGATTAGCTGTCAAATGAAGTCAATGAAGGTTGGTCACAAATGGAGTACGTGTGGGACCAGTTCGATGGACGTTCAATGTAATGCAGGGCCGGTGTTGCGGCGATTATATATGATCCATGACAATGCCCACAATCTGAGCCCTCTCAAAGAGTCTCCCAAAGTATTCTAGCCGAGTGAGGCTCATTTCAAAAATTCCAAAGTCTTAGGGGATGCCGAGAGACGGTTTAGCTTGGAAGCCGCAAATAAATATGAGTTCCCCTGAGATGCTCTTGGCTATCGACTAGTTTGAACATGCACAAAACAAAGTTTCGACCCATAAACAACCAGCTGTTTCACGTCGATCCCATCAATCAAAATTCGCTGCGAGATCTTGTGCAGTCCACGACCCTGGGAACGGAAATTCTGGATGACTAATGGCTGGATCGACAGTTTCCTATCACGAAGGAATGCTCAACATCTACAAATTATTTCAGAATTCAATTCATCAGCAGGCGGGTGCTCATTGCTGAGCTTCTCATTAGTTGACGATTGCACAGACCTTCTCCATTCTTTGAAAGCAGAACACTTGTGTGCCTGAATCGGCCTAGAACCAAAGAGCCAAGACGGGACAACTGTCTGGGCACAATTCGGTTCATCTACACAAAGCTGCCGAGGTACAGGCATAATAAACCAGTGCTGTGGGCTTCAGACGGAATGGAGCCAAGAGCATCGAGAACCCCGCCTCAGTGACTCCGATATATCAATCTCGCATCTTTTGACGCTAGAATCTTAAGACCAAGACTTCCATGACCATCGCAACGAGCCACGATGGATCAGTTAGCTGACTCTGCTATCCGGCGTTTCATTGTGGAAAACTTGACCCGAGGCATTGGAATCTGGGCTGTACAATCTACCGACTTACCACAATTTCTGCTCAGCTCGGCCTGACTGAATAAGACGAACTTCTAGACTGTACGCAAGGACAGGCTGTGACGCTGGCATACACCCGAGAGAATTTCGAGAAACCAGCGGCGGAAGTGAATGAGTACCATTGAATACAATCACCTTCCAAAGCCTCCGTGCGCGGGAGACAGATCGTAGACCACAACGGTAGACCTATAATACCATAACAGATTCATAGGATTGATAGAAATAGTCTACTTGAACAGCGAATCACTCTGATATTTGCATGGCGGCTTTGTATGCCATTTACCGCCACTGGCTGAGTTATTCAATCTAGCCTGAGCAAGACAGAGTCATTCCGCCGTCCAAGACCAGGCCCGTGCCAGTGGTGAAGCTAGACCTGGGGCTGCAGAGGAAAATGACGGCGTCGGCTGCCTCCTCCGGCCGTCCCAGGCGTCCTAAAGGTATAGTGGCTAAAAGTGCCTGCTCCAGCCCCGGAGCTACATCTGTCGCCTTCCGGGTCATTGGAGTGTCCGTCCATGTGGGACAGACGCAGTTCACCCGGATGCCAAGAGGAGCATTGTCAAGAGCTACGAGTGTGTCAGAAAGACTTCATAAGGCCGCAAAGGCTCTTGAGGATACTCACCGGCAGTCTTGGTGATGCCAATGATAGCATGCTTACAAGTGGTGTATTGCCTGATCTCGGTCAGAATCTCTCGGCCGGCTATGCTTTGTCTGCGAATCCGGAAACCAGCAGGGGGATACTTACACCATATTAGAAACAGCCATGAATGAGGAGACCGAGGCTAAATTAACGATAGATCCTCGGGTAGTACCTCGTGTTGGGTCAGTAAAGCTGGCTTGTCGAGGTTCTTGAGTTTTCATGGCGGCTGAGATCAAGCTAGTAAACAGAAAGGTTCCATTGACATTAATGTCGAGGAGGTGTTTGAAATCCGCAAATTTGGCCTCGGCAATAGGATCGAATGTACCACCAGGAATCTAGACAGGAGTTAGCCGTTACCAAGACCAGTATAATTCATCAAAGGACTGACACCAGCGGAATGAACTGCATAGTCAATACGACCGAGATATTTGGTGGCGTGGGCGATAGCTGCCCTGAAAGACTCTTCGATACTGACGTCGACTTGAACTGCCTGGATTCGAAAGTCGGGATTGATAGCAATTGCCTTGGCTTCGGTAGCCGTCTTCTCAGCTCCTTCGAGATTGATATCAGCCACAACTAAGCCTCGAGCACCTTCTTTGGCAAAGGCTAAGCAGCAGGCTCTGCCGATGCCGCTTGCTGCAACACGCGTCAGTGATAGTCCACGAAGAGACTGAAATATGAATAAGAAGGAACTCTTCTCCCATGGGTGTTTCCTACCTCCACCCGTGACGAAGGCATTGCCGGTGACATCCATACTGTTCTGTTAGGGTCAAGAATGGTTACAGATTGCTCCAAGATTAAGAAATAGTCTCAAGAAAAGGCGGGCGGGGTAGTGTGACAAGTGAAAAAGACAAAATCAATTCGGACAAGATAAAAAGATGTAGAATTCCGCCAACTAAATTTGTAGCACAAGGCCGTTGGTGGTGCCAAGCCAATGAGCGCATAGAGTCGCAGAACGCAAGACGCCCAACGTGCAGATACGGTGGGGCCGATCATGGGAAGTAGTCTCAAGCATGCAAAGAGAGGCAAGAGATGGACCTCACACTGAGAGAACCACTGTTGGCCACGAAGTCAGATTCAGTGCAACAGAGAGAGACCTGGGCTTGGTAAATCTTTCCCATAGGTTGGGTGAACGCTGGTAACGGACATGGTAGTATCTAAGATATAGTTTGCGCCACCACTAACTCAAGCACATACGGCCACAGATACAGGAAAATACGGGATCCCGTCCGCTCTCCCATAGTCAAGCCTGTAATCGCTGGATTAGTAGTTGGGTCGGTGACGACCAGCGAATACCCGGTGCTGTATGTTTTTGACTTTTTCCAGTATCCACTCCAGTGGAGCCTAAGTCTAGTGGCTTTGTAGTTGTAGTCGAGGAGCCCCCCGTCCAAGGCTAACACAATCTGCTGCGCAGCAAGGAATCCTCCTAAAAGCTGAGAAGCAAATTTAAAGAGTAGTCAGACTAGAGACAAGACACTGCAGAGCATGGCAATTCTAATCCTCAACTGAAACTCGAGGCTGAAGATCATTGATGACAAAAAGTGAACATCGGTTGTATGTTGAGGATAATCAGTTTAGCAAATTTCTGGATCAGTCAGTATCTCTCAAGTACTTTTCAACCCATTCTTCCTTTAAAGTACCAAAGACCGAGTTTGTGCTTACTGTCGCACCGGAAATCTTGTACCGATTGGGTTTCATGTTATACGCCTTGTGTCGCTGAACAGACAGGCATCTTTACATGTGAAAATATTGGCGAGAAGTGCTATCCCACAACTCTTGACTGCATCAAGAGGATTTATCACGAGGTCTCCTACGTCGCGCCACGTATCGATGATGGCGCAGACGCGGAAGCGTTTCCCCTTAGTTACAATCGGAATTGAATGCACAGCCTCAGCCCCTATTCCTTTTGCTCGAGAAGACTCGCCGATCAGGTGGCAATGAGGATTAAACCAAGCAAGAGGCAATCTTTTGCATGTCACAAATATTGGCGGACATGAAACTGGCGATAGAGTTCTTCCAAATTAATCCCATGTTTTGCAGACTTTGGTTTTAATTCGGTAAATTTGCTCCTAGTTATACAGTATTTACGGGAAACGTAGTTTCACTTATCCTTGGTCATGGACTCTAGGAACTTATGTCAAAGAGCGCTAAGACTAACATGCGGTTGGCTGGCGGATTGCAGGTGGAGCGTGTGGTAATTCCTTACTAGCTTATGTATGGCTTGCTGGAACATTTTTTCTCGGAATGTCTGGCTACCGCATGTGCTCATTTGGTTTGTGAGGGATTTCTCGACAAAACTTGTTGTACAGTGTGGTACATAGCGCACTTGAACCCCGGATTTTGCCGGTGGAGAGTAGAGACAGATAACACTGGCTGATTGTACGCGAGAGACAATGTTTCAATTCGTTCGAATGAGGAATGCTGTTGTTCAACAAGATACCACGAAACGGGCCCGCAAAACAGTGGCCTGTGTCTCCTGTTATCATTGTGAACGGCTCTTCTCCGCGTGGCAGCGCATACACTTGTGTATTCCTGTGCTCCTCCCAGCCCACTTCGGCTCCGACAAGGCGATGTGCCAGAGCCGGCAATTCCAAATCCGTCTCTTTTGCTTCGCAACCTCTCTCTCGTCTACCATCGATAGTTCCTGGCCACTTTGGCTCTTCATGGATTCTTCGTCTCTAGCGTGTGTCACTGTCAGAAGGCAACAAGCTTTTGCCAGGCTCTCGATAACGCCTTGGCCGGAAACATGTTGCGAATGCAGCCTGAGAGCCGACCATGGTCCACGATATGCTTGTTTTAAACATAATGTTGTAGGCGGATCTGCCGCCACATAAATGCGGCCCGGTACCCCGCCGAAGTCTATATGCGACCCATGGTATACGGCGGCTAGACCGCCCATGAAACCGAACTATCGGACCCCACGAGGTACAATACGTCGGCGCAATATGCCGTACAGCTGGTTACCAATATAGTGTGTATTGCCGCACCATACGAGACACAAGCAGTTGTTAGTGCACCACCCAGCAGCCATTACTCGAGCACAGCCTTCGTTGGCCACCTGACCCCCTTTCACTATGATACTCGTTGGGCCGGAGAGCTCCGTTTCCGAACAGAAGGGGCCACTCAGACGTGAGTTCATGGAGGCCCAACATGTTCCTCACCATGTTGTGGACTATTTCTTGGCTAATTCTGCACTTCTCCAGTACGTTGCAATTAATGTCAGACCAAACGGCGGGTAACAAACTTGGCAGGACACAGAGCCTTTCATGGTTGGTCATCCACTTGACAGCGCTTAGAAGTGTTTATAGTCCTCGAACGTGAAGCGTAGCCGGATGTACACTCTCTAAGCCCTGTTAAATATGTTAACCCTCTGTCTTTAAGTTAAGCATTTCCCGAAGCATAATAGAGAGCGAGCGGGGGTGAGCCAAGATGTAACTCCATCCCACCAAGGAGCCTTGGCTCACACGGTCAAATTGGGTTAGTTGTTCGAAACTGCTCAGAGTTTCGATGAACTGACTAGCAGGCCTCGACAAATCGCGTCAGTTCGTCCGCGCATATGTAAACTGAGCCTGGGCAAACCTCAGTTGCTGATCTGCGCACAGTTCCAATCGGTTTCTTCCGTGGCGCTGACAACATTCACAATGAACCGCGATTTCTGGTCCAGAGACCCGAAGAGTATCCAAAATGTCGGCATGAATCTGATTTCGCCGTCGCGACCGAACATTGAGACTGGATGTGCTCAGCCTACGCGGGAGGACAATCCAAAGTACGACCGTCGGTTTTCTGTTCTGCAAGGCCAAGTCAAGAGGATCAAGAGAGTGTCTATTCTTTCTTTGCTACTCATCGTCCTCGCTACCATTGTACACATCGTTCAATTCTTCGTTCCACCTGCCAAGATCAATCAGCAGTATGCGAAGATAGTCGATGGCAACCGAGCCGCCGTGCATTCAGCCCCTGAATGTGAGTGATCCCCTGCCTCAACAGAGACGCGCGCTTGGACTGACCACAGACCCTTCGCTCAGCGGCATTCCTCGTATCACCGTTCTCAGACACACGGCCTGAAGAGACGCTCACTAGCGCAAGGGTTCTGAATGGGGATGAAGATACTGTCTTCACCGCTGACATACCGCGTAAGCTGGACCGCACCGCACCCCTTCCCTTTGAGATCGCCCCGCCGAGAAGCCAAGCCGATATTGACGTGCTCTTGTCAGTCGGCCGAGGATTCGTCAAGCAGAAGGACGAGCATGGCAAGGATCAGACTTACGCAGTAGCTGCGATACATCAAATGCGCTGCGTGGTAGGTGCAACAAGATGCACAAAGCTAGAGTGGGCGCAATTGAGGCTGACCATTTTAGTACTTCGTCTTGAACTCCTTCTCACTAGCCTTGGAAAACGCGACTGCTCTAGACTCTGTCCAACAACGGACGACCTACCACTGCATCGAAATGTTGCGACAAGCCGTTCGGTGTCAGGCTGATCCTACCTTGGATGTCACCTATCCGTTACCTGGTGACGCAGAGACGCCTGCCTCGTTAGGATGGGGCACTTCGCATATCTGCAGAAACTATGACATGCTCTTTGAGTGGTCAGAGAAGAATCGCGCTGATGACAGCACGGGCTTGGATGTTGTGTACGGATACAGTGCAAACTGAATTGACGAAGTTGATTGAGAAAAAACATAGCCTATAGTCCCACTCGACACATCAGACATGGTCTCAATGTGTGTGCCCGGCTTGACAGCTCTTGGGATGGCGGCGATGCACGATGCAACCTCACCGCCACGAAGACGCTGGTGTTGCGCTACACTTGTCGCAGTGTCGCATTCAGGTCTCAACGGCGGCCAGGCGAAACAGGGAACAGGCATCCCAATCGGCGGCAACCGCGATCAAACCTTGACAAGAAGTCTGGGAGTGACTCGGGTAAGTCGGCAGTCGTGCCTGAGTCCCCGTCATTGGATGGCATTCCAGCTGGAATCCTGGAAGTGAATCCCTTGGCGCACACCACGGCGAAACCTGACCGGCCGCAAACTGCAGACGGCTGTGCAGCGTGTGACGTCTAAATGGGGGTACGTCACACTTGCGATGGCAAATCTTCAATCTGATCTGCCCAATTTCACCCCTTCAACTTAACAACCTCCTTTCCTCGCACCACGCATAAATTCCGTGATGGCGGGATCAGGAACATCAAGACACCAGCCTTCGCGCCGAGACAGAGGGGATGCAAGGAGAGACCGCGACAGAGGCAGCCCAGGCAGGGGCAGGGACCGCGACTCGATCGACCTGATACCCTACGACGACGAGCCTCGTGGCCGCGACAAGCGGCCTGCAGCGTCCCGGCGGTCCACCTATAACGACGCCAACGGGTCCGCCGAATACTATGACGACGAGGACCGCTATTACCCGCCAAGGTCGTCGGACCACCGGTCCAGGAAGCAGGGAGGGCGCAGTCGAAGACCTCACAGCGAGCCGCGCTCTTCTTCGACTCGCGGCAGCCGAGATGACCGCAGGGAACGTGACCGCTCGGCAGATGCCAAGAAGAAGCGCAACCAGATGATCAAAGCCGGGCTGTCAGCTGCTGCCTTTGAGGCGTTTCGCCAGAAGAACCGACCCGGGGGTTGGGTCGGGGAGAAGGGCGTAAGGGTCGCGACCGCGGCCATCAGCGCCGCGGTGATTGATGCTGGGATTGATAAGAACCCGAACCACGGTGCTATGGGGAACATATTGAAATCTACGGTCGGTGGCCTTGTTTTCGACAAGATTGCGAATGGAGGGAAACGCTAGGTTGGCGCGAGGACCGAGCGAACTAGGAACACTCGAGGCCTGAATGCAAGTGCTGAAAGATCGGAAAAGCTGGTGGAGGCTAGAAAACGAATCTAATAAAGGCAATGGCGCCTGGGAGTGGACATCCACGCCGTGTACAAGAGGGAGAATGCAGTGGAGCTTCCCGAGTGGAATGCTCATTGGCAACTTTGATCATTGATACCACTCTGTTGCGGGGGAGCAAGAAACAAGGCTTGATTTCTATTTCTTCAACATTTCCTCAGCCTCCTGATAGAAATCGATCGAGAAACCTAATCGGTTGGGTTCAATTCCAATGAATCACGTTGTTCATTCTCAAGGCGATGCTCCTTGTCGGTCACAGGACAGACTTTCACCTCTCAGTCCCAAAAACAAGCAGCCCGAATCTCAATGCTTTCCCTGGCGGGCAAACTTTCTGTCCCAGGAATCTCAAATGCGGTATGTGGACATCTCCATCCCGGCACGTCCTGCTTCGTGTCGTAGTTTCTGAATACAACAAGTTCGTTGGGCTGCATCTCATGCATATAGTACCACGCGTGCTGATCCTCCCGACTGCCATGCGACATGACATAGTTGCCCGACTTGACACCGCTCTGCTTGAACTGACGGGCTCGGATCTGGTAGTCCGAGTCCGGGACAGTGGATGCATCAGCAACGGCGAGGGGGTCGCGTCGCACCGTCTTGAGGGGCCGCCAGGCGTTGACGAATGCGAAGCGGGACGAAGACTCGAAGCGTCGGGCAATCTCGGTGGGGAACTTGAGCTCCTCTAGCGTGCCCTGGATGTCTTCTGGGCGTGCTGCATAATCAACGTGGGGATGCCCCGAAGCAGCGGCCAGCCAGCGGCCTGAAGCATCCAGCTTGCCCTTGGATACTGCCTCGTCACACTGACGGAGGCAGTGGTTGAATACGTGGACGGTCGAAGCACCAGTCCTACGGAGCTGAATGTCAGCATGCAGTCAGCAGAGCGCAAATCTTGACGTTATCGACTTACAGCTCTTTGATGATATCTGCGACCTCTGGATACCACTGCGTTCTGATTGTCTCATCATCTTCGGTATTTCTTTCCCTGCTCGGGAGCTTCAAAAAGTGAAATCCATTCTTATCGAGTCCGAATCCATTTTCCATCCCGCGTATATCTCGGATAAGCACCTGTCGGGTGAAGTCATCGCTTATTCCCAAATATCTGGGCTTCCAGTCCTGAGTTGCAATGACGTTGCCAGTAGCCGGGAAGTAGTTGATGTCAGCTAGGACATCGTACGCTGCGCGGTTTCCGTTGGCCTCCATTTAAAATAGATACCACGGATATCAGGTTGCAAGTGGTGACAAAAATACAACATCACAGACTTCGGTGGTTCGGCGTCATATGAGGCTTTCTATGCACTCACTCCAACAAGGCACGTGATCTTCTTGGAGACTATTCTTCCGGCGGAGGGGTTTTCAGCTCCTCTTCCCATTCATAATCTGACGGAGATGTGAGGGGAGATTTCTGGGCAAACCTTATCCCAAAGTAAAGCAATGGAAGTGACGAGCTGCTTCATTAGGTGCACATGAGAAACTGAAAGATGCTGCACTTGCCATTTATATATGAGTAAATCATAGATTGACATACACTCTTAGAAGTGACTGATCCAAAGATAGCTAATTAATGCATTGAAAGCTACTAAAGCTACTCGTTGGGCAAATTTCTTGACGCTGAAGAGGTCGAAGTAAGCACTGCAAGTGTTTAACAAAATCATGTATTGGAACAGATTCATGAACAAGCGCAGTTACGGAACAAGGTGTGTAGATGAACTGTTCTGACCATGGCTTGTTTTTATTCAATAAAAGAAATATCTCATTATGGAAGTATCAAAATTACGGAAACGCGCAAAAGTACCCTGTGTGGCTCGTCCACAAGACAATCACTTCATTCCTATCCGCCCTAACTCACATGCATTCCCACGCGCAGCATCTGTGAATTATGTCGAGCGCAACCAAGCATCATCCCTCCTCGATCTTTCCACAAAGCCCAAATAATTACTCGTTCGATGTGCTTTCCACGTAGCCGCTCGATCTCGTCTACTTAAAGATACGCCAAGATAGCCATGCCGCCAACCAGAGCACCAATTCCCACAGCAGCAGTCTCACACGCTACGCCACCAGTGCTGGTGCTTGGGGTAGGCGTAGGCGAGAACGTCCGATTGGCAATTGCTCGCGCAGTTTCCATCGCAACAGATGCACGGCTGACATTGGCTGCGACCAGACTGAGTTGGGAATTGATGGACGTGGAAATGGCGGCGTCAGCGGTCGAAAGCAGGAGGTCCAAGGACGAGGAAACGGACGCTGCAGAAGAAGTGATTTCTGCAAACTCAATGCTGAATATTTCAACGACCCATGACTCGAGAGCGGACACGACGCTGCCAGGGTTGACGGTGAAGTTGTTGATTGCGCTGTAGAGATCACTAGGCTCGATGACAGGGGCTGGAGTTGACTCGGGCTGTTGGGAAGTGGTATCGGCCTGTCCACCGAGGTGCATGAGCAAACAATTTGTTTCTCGTTCGAAGGGTCGCAAATAGCACAAATGAGCCAAAGTCTTTAACTTACCACGACAGCAGCGATAAAAACGGGAAGAAAGACAGAGAATAGCATATTGTAAGAGGATGACGGTATTGTTGAGTCAATCTCTTATGCGCAGCGTAGAGTAGAACAAAGTGCAAGGGAACAGGCAATTCAAGTCTTTAGTCTGAATTCAATGTCTTTGCAACATGTTTTGCAGGATTTCGAAATGCCCAGAATAATCAAGGTGTATTTGGCTTTTATATCTAACAGAGTCACTGGATGTTCCTGGCCTCCAAGCAGGCTAAGAATACAATCAATGCGGCTGCAGGTGGAAGTGCAACAGTTGCCATGGTCGAGGAGACACAAAGTCGCCGTTGCCGTGGTGCGCAATTTCTTGTACAAGGCAAGCTTTAATATTCTGCCTTTGTATCACAGTACACACATTGTCGTGACCAGGCTGTGCCGCGACACGTGGATGCGTGGGATTGTTTCCCCCATTACACAAGAGGCTGAAAATGGTGTCACGGCATGGCTGCCTTCCCCAGCCTCAACGCGATCTTACGCAAACATCAGCCAAGAGTCGAGACCCCGTGAGCCAACCGTCTTTCAAGGGCTTGGTGGTTCCTTGGTGATGTTAGGATGCATGTGTCTCGGCTCTAAGTTATTCCATAAATTGCTGTCATCATCAAGCCAGATTCCATTATTGGCAGTCTCGGAAACGGGAAAGTTGCCTTGCCATCCAATATATATTGCTGAATATAGGTGTGTTACATCGTACGATGAAGGTAGAAATCGCAAGCTCGTCAGCCAGTGGTCGAGTGTAACTTACTACGTGCACCGTTAGTAAACCTCTCGCAGATACTGTGAAGGCTGGGACTCATGGAGAGGCCGGGTCTCCCCATGTCAGCTGATGCGATATAGCGGCTTTTATTTTGATAAGACTCATCACCTTGAACTCTTGACCCGGCATGTAAGATGCCTTACAGTAAATCTTAATGAGTTTCACAATCTGCAGTGCGTGAGTTACATCCGCTGGAGTAAGTCTAGGTACAAACACTCTGTTCGGCTTCTGCATTGATGCCCGGAGATTATCTTCCAATGAAATGAGACTGTCAGGCTGAGAACGGCAGGAGTCTGCGAGTGCTCGGGATTCAATTCAAAGACTTGAAGTCAACTCCGGACACATGCTTAAAATCAGCAGCGAACGATATGTGCAGGCTCAGAGAGCTGTTCTGGGCCCTAAAGCACAGTACAATGAAGCATGGATCTCCCGAACTTCACGGGACCACATGTCCAAATGCTGTTATCATGGCGTTATTTACCTACTTCATCAATACGATCTGGCACTGTACCTCAAGTACAATATCAAAAGGGGCCATGAAGAGGCAGAGACATTATGTGATCTTGGCTCAGAAAGTCAGGTCCTTAGTAATGATCATGGCGGATACTTGCCTGCGCATGAACGAGGTGGCAGCGGTGTGCTGATATCTTGATACACTTCCATGTCTCCAGAACCTCTACGAGAGGTTTCCGTCCTAGATTAATGTGCATCTGTTGCGTGTCTTTACGTCAATATTGACATGTCCAGCCAAGATGATTAGAATCAGTCCCAATTGTTCCGGCAATGAATTTTCCCAAACTTTCCGGAGAGCCCGGTGCCATTGGTAGCAAAGCAACAAATGAGTGCTTTCCGCAAACTTAGTTGACAGCGACAAGTATTTCAGGCAAGATAATTCCTTGACATGATTCTGAATTTTCTTGTCGTGGTTGTCAACCACTTATGGTCTGATGATCCTCCCGAACTTGGTTCCACAAATCCGTCTGACAACCACCCGGTTCTTGGCGCGGCACGGACACGTCCCGAAAAGCTTTGTTCGGACCTTCCTTCCACCACAGGCTCCCAGATCGTCCAAAGTACCAGAGGAAAACCGACGACACCTTTCCAATCACCTCAAATCTGCATACAAGCTAGCATGGGGTCCAGCGACGTCGCTCCCGCCCATGTCCCCGACTGGGTCGTGCCACTCTCGACCGTCGCGCTTGGCGTCGGCGTGTTGTTCTGGGACGCGACGTACATCCTCATGACGCTACGCAGCCTCCGGACCAAGTCCTACAGTATGCCACTGCTCGGCCTCGCCCTCAATGTCTCGTGGGAGATTGTCTACTCTCTCTACGTGTGTGAAGCGCTCATCGAGACAGCCGGCTTCACCATCTGGCTAATTCTCGACATCGGTCTGATCTACACGACGATCAAATTTGCACCTTACGAGTGGGATAGGACGAATGCTTGGGTCGGACGACACATGGCTTCCATTCTGGGTTTGATGACCGCCATCGGGTGCGTAGGCCACTTCGCGTTTGTGAAGTGGTGGTTGAGCCGTCCGGGGATGTAAGCAGCTTCCGATTACGATTTTTGACCCCTCTAGGGATAACTATCTTCCATATGTGTGGTCTGTTTCGCTGCTTGAATCAAACCCCCTTGTTGGATCGCATTTTTCGAGCAGGCACTGGGCATATGATGATCTACTTCGACGTATTCTCGCATGAACCCCCTTCCTCAGTGCTTGGGTGGCTAACTCTGAATGCTGTAGTGGCCATGGGGACAAAACCGGCAAATGGTATTTTGGTCAGGACCAATACGACACGACTGAACTAGCATACTGGTCTGCCGGGGTGGCCCAGATGGTTGCCAGTGTGAGTTCACTCGCCATGTTGCTGGTTAGAGGTCACTCTGGAGGCGCAAGCTATGGGATCTGGTAAGTCTCACTCTTTGACGTTGATCTTTTTGACTACCCATTTCCATAATTAGAGCATGATGATGGTATTGGCTCTCCGCGAATCTCCCTGTTAAGATGGACATAGATGTGCCGACTCTTGTCCATCGAATAGGTTGATCTCCTTCCCTAGAGAGGTTTGGACTGCGAAAGAGGCTCGTGGCGTCCAGCATTCACGCGAGAAAAATCCTCACGCTTGCTCGAAGCATTTGTAACGCACACAGACTTGTTAGCCAATTCTGACAAGCCCATGTCACCAAATCAATGAGCTTCAGAGACGTCGAAATGAGGCATACACAGCTAGTTCTGCATACTCCGAAAACCTTCGCATATCATCTATCACATATGGCATTCTGCTCTTCTGCAAGAGACAATCATTTTGCTGATGTTTCTATCAAATAGGCTCTGCAGAACAATCGGCACAATTTCCGGAATGGGCGTTTGCAACGCCATACTATGGTATTACTGGCCTGAGGCGCATGGGTACTTCCTCAACCCACTAGGCATATTCATCTGTGGCACGGCGCTGGTCTGCGATTTGTTCTACCCTTTCGCGTTGTGGCAAGTCAAAAAGACAGAAGTGGTGCTACCAGATGGGAGGCTTGTCAGCCGAGAACAATTCGATCACTTGCAGGCGGCGGGCAAGAAGAATCTTTGAAAAAGCAAAGACGAATACGGTCCCAGTCTTTAGTCGGGTGGCAAATTTGACAGGTAGTGTGGAGCTCTTCTCCTATTCAGCGCATAGACTAGACAAGTGACGTTGAAACTTTCCAACCACAAGCATTGATGTGGCTGTGTGGTAGCATGGCGTACGGACAAAGGCCTCGAGGCGGTGTACGGCCGTCCTACTTGGGCGGAATACATATACGTAACACATATCCCCGGAGCTACTGCACAATCAACGGTGTGTTTGGCGTCGGGTGGCGCCTGCAAGTGAAGTATCGAGCGCATCAAGCCCTCCGTTTCTTCTCGCGGCTGTACCCGAGTCAAAAGTGAGTGACATGTCAGCTGCAAGAGCCTCTGTGGCGCCGGCCTTGAACCCTGGTCGCACCGCACCGAATCTTCCCACCCATCGTCTGCGACCACTGTCGTACAAGATCTGGGGCCTGTGGAGGGAGTACAAGAGCACATAGAAGACAAGGACATTCCTTGGAGGAACCCCGTATCGACCAACGTTTCTACCTGTCAGAAAGTCGTCGTTGTACTGTTGTTTATGTGAATGTCTTGGCGATGGGCTGCCGACGACGATGTGGTCTGCTGATTGCATTAGTGGGCTTCCTGTTTTGTGCGCCGAGATTAGCGAGATCAGAATTCAGAAGGCCTTGTGATGGATAAGTGATGCCTCGACTGCAGCTGAATTAACCGGGGTAAACCAGACGTTCGGGACCAGCTGAGACCGGCTGAGCCTGTGGTCGAGCCAATGGCACAAGTGCAAACGGCAGCTCAGCCAAGGTAAAACAGTATCAAGCATTCGACGTTAAATCTAGTTCCTAACGCAAAGATACTCCGAAGCGGACAACATACGGACTAGTCGTGGTGTGTGAAACCTCACATTTATTGGGAGACTTGGTCGAATGAGAATTCATACTACGGGTGACCATCGATCGACGTGCCCTCAGACCAAGAGCAAAATATGAGCGCTCGCAAAGAGGCTAGCAGTGGAGCCTCGCTTGTCTAATACTGTCTTTAAAGAGGCATAAGACCATGTCCATCTCACCGTCTAACATGCCGCCGTTGGGCCGTGTATATTGCACGCATATTCGTCGTGGGGGTTACGGTCTGGGCGGCGCGGGATGCCATACACCATCAGCATTGAAATGTAATGGACAATACACAACATGCCACTTCCAAAGCATGTCTTAGACAGACCCGCGGGCGGTGCCTTTTGAGCGCCAGAGGCGGCGGAATGATTCCTCGAGTCGTACGAGACTCGCATATCCCTGGACTTATCCTCTAGTGAACATTGGCCGGAGGAAAACACCCGTGAGGCCAGGAGGCGCCCGTGGTCAAAGGAGATGCGAGATGCGCATGGACTTTGCATGAGGCCGCTACTCTCGCGAGAACAGAGCGGAATACTGAAAACGCGAAATGTCCGAACGGCCGAAGTCCTCTCTAGATCCAGACCGAGGCCAGCCAAGAGACGACACATCAAGTGGCAGTTCCCCATTCGCAATCCTGCAGATAACAACATCGAGCCACTGGCGTACATTTATACTTTTGCCGGCTTCGGCCGCACTTGAATGTTACGGAAACTCAGGCCGGGACTAGGATAGGACCTCACCGCATACGCTCGATCCTTCCCGCTCGCCTAGAGGCGCGTACTCCTTGATTTAGCATGACGGGTGCGTGTACCCGTGTCTTCAACCTTTGGACTCCTGAAGCGTGGTGGTGTGAAGCGTGTCGAACCCACAGAGCACATACACACACACGCACATCTTGGTAAATTATGCCCGAGACTGGCTGCCTGCATGAGTTGGTCGCCGAACTTGTGCTCGATTCGAGGGTGAGGTGGCGGCTCTATGAGCGCATACCCCCACGCGTGACCACGCACAGTGACTTGTCAGTTTACCAAGGAGACGAGCTTCCGAGACGGGAAGTGAAGAAGATCCACGGATGGCAAGGGGGAGGGGGTCCGGTAGAGTCCTTAACTTCGGCCCGCAAAGCTCCTTTGATGCCGGATGCTCACCGCCTGAGATATGGTCTTTCTTTTCGTGATTTTTGTCATAGATAGTAGCAGAGTCCGGCGATACCGAGTTGCAGGCTGAGCCGAACTACCTCGGAAATATACCGGTTGCAGCCTGTTCGAGAATGCAAGGCTAGTTCACCGGCGTGGAGACTCTACCTCCTTCTCCTGCATGGGTCGCTGGCACCAGCCGATCCGTCCAGGACTGCCCCAGTCGGTCCCGGACGGGGTCAGCATAACCCACGTGCTCGAGGCTGCCGGTAGATTTGATGGGGTTTGGACGGTTCGCTCCTCCTGATCGCCGTGCTGATCACCGTATGCTCCTCCTGGACGGTAGCACGGGCGGCCGCAGTGATCACTGACCGGTCAGTGTTACACGAGAGACGGCTGCTGCATACTGTATGTTGATATCTCGTGACTTCTCGTGCGACTTCAGGCGGTGAGTCGGAAAAGTCCAGCCTTGGGTAAATTGCAGTCCATCCATCCTATGCTCTGCGTGGGTCGTCCAGCCGACGGAGTCGACGAGACATTCTGCTACCGTCCACCCTGCCTGTGATTGTCTCCGCCGGAGCACGCAGTACCAAGGTCGTAACACCATGGTGTTGTGAGAAGACAGTTTCGTCCGACAAGGGCACGACCCTGATCGAGGCTGACAAGCGTTGCCATCGGGACCCAAATCAAGCACATGACCCACGTTTGGTGCGCAGTACCTGCAGACCGGTCAATACTTACGAAACACCAGCAATAAGAGACATGCTATTATTTTCCAAGACAGCCGCATTATGCTATGCACAGTAACTTGATCGACGTCGCCTGATGGGTCCTCTACGTCTAAAGACCGCGATGGGTGACATTCGGACTTGGATCCCTGCCCTGGTGGTGCCCGACTGTAAGGAAAGTTCGAAAAATTGTCCTCAGCTCCGAGACCCCGACGTCTGATATCCATGTAGCCGGTGCACATCAAAACGTGGTTGAAGAACGAACGCGCGTATGACATGACACAGCATAATGGCCCGATCCAACATCCATCCACTCCGGCCTGCCATGTGGCGCGCGTAGAAATCGCGATATTGATCGAATCGTGCCCAAGATCGATTGACGATGCACAAGAGGGTTCAACCCCGTTGGATCGCGGTGGAGACGACCCTGCACAAACAGCCCTGGAGGGCTGGAGGGCTGAAGCCTGAAGTACGGCAGAGGTGAGCGCTCACTTGATCGCGCCCAGCTCGGGTCCACATGGGCGTAACGTCTGTCCACATATGCGCCCCGCTAACCGCTAGTTGTTCTGGTAGTTCGTGATCTCGGTACCCAGTGAAAGCACCGCCCGCTGGCGCGTTCGTTCCTGGGCGCCCCACGGGCGAAGGAGGGTTGCGGTGAGCTGAGCAGCCAGCCACTTGACTGCCGAAGGATGTGGCAACCATTTTGTTGTTGGTCTCCCACCGGTCTCGCGAAAATATCCCAAAAAAGGCACTGTCTTGTCTCAAAACGGACGTTTTTTAATGGCGAGGGAGTCATCACTATATGTAGTAACAAAATGATTTTCGTAAAGGCGGGGACTCAGGTGAGGACCGAAAGCAACGGTAGTAGTCGCGTATCTTGAAACGCCTGCTTATCGGAGATGAGATCTCGAGCTTGTCACTTACGACACCTGAGCGCTGCGGTAAATACCGACAGCGAGCTGCGTCTCGGTGGACAAGCAGACAGGCCACTGCCTTGCTTGAGACAAGTCATACGTGTCGTTGATCAGCGTTCCATATTCCGTACTAAGAATGAGAAATGAGGGACGATTTTCTATTCTATCAGGTGGAAATTGCGAGGATTGTTACACACAGACCCTAGGGGATGACGAATTGGACTGGCAGTCGATGGAGGCCTGGGAGGGTCGACACGGTCGAGACCTAGGCCACAGCATACGCGATGAGTAAATGAGACCCATACGATTGCAGCTGGGCTGGGTCAATCTCCATCCGGCCTGCTGCGTCCCACCTAGGCAGCTGGGAAGCCTGGGATGCATGCATCCAGACCGCCATGATAAGGGGGCCTGAAGCCCGCTCAAAAAGAAGAGAATGGAAGGGTGATGGGCGCGCGATGAAACCTAGCCCCCCCACACCCTTGCCGGTCGCCCACGGGCGAGATTGGAGAGAGACCCTGGCGATGGTGTGTTCATCGCAAAGCTTGTTACACTCCATCAAGGGCCGGGGGGCTGTCGTGATGACCTAGGTGTCTGACCGGAACGGCCAATTCCAGCTGCCTACATACGAGTCTGAGACAAATGTGCATGCGTATGTGTTTGGACGTGGAATTGTCTTTTTGGTGACGATATTGAATGGCAGCAGACCCCCTAAAGACCCTCTGCGCGCCCACCGGAGCCGCAGCTCGAAACGTCAACCGCGAAATCGTCTTGAGCAAGTCAGAATGCCAGCCAGATGGCCATCCAGGTTCTCGTCTACGATGAGGGGCTCAAGCACGACCCCTGATTTCAGTCAACCTCAGAGGAGGATGAGCATTATCCCAGCTGGCAAGAGGGGTAACCCTGCTGCTGCCCATGGGGTAGAAGGGGTTGGTTGGAGGGGGGAGGGGAGGCAGGAGGAAATTCAAGGTTCATGACAATGCTAGGCCGGGTCCGCAGATAGGCAGCGTGCTACTACTGTGGCATGTGGGCAAATTTCCTGCCCGCTGCAAACTCTAATCTCAGACTCAATCAGCGGAGGATGTGCGGAACTCTGTGGGCCGCCGCGGAAGAGCATGCGTAAGTGCGTGTCTGATATCCCGTTCCGAGGGTCGGAAAGCTAATCGAATTCCGCGAGGAATGGGGAAATCTCGGAGGAGGAGAAGCTTCCCAGTGACAGCAACTGCCACCTACCAAAACTTGCTGAATGGCGGAAGGGACGAAAAAGCATCAAAGTTTTGCCCTCTGCCATTTATGACGGCATCCCCAAAGCCAGAACGGGGCGGGGGCTGAACAAGATTCCAGACATGATGGCAGATGGCAAGGGCAGGAGGATCATCCTCGCAGAGCCAGCCCGATCCGTCTCAGGGCACGGATGTTGACTGTTGACAGCTGCCCTAGGGGGCGAACGACAGCGAGCTCTCAGATGTTCGAAGCCCAAGCCGAAAGGCTGCCCCCCAGTCTGCCCCTTCCTCCCCCCACGTGGTGGTGTCCTCTTCTGCCCGTCGGGTTGAGCGGTCTGAAGAATGATTTGTTTTGGATTAAAAGCGCGCAGGGCGAAGCTGAGAAGGGGGGGGGTGGTGCGGTTGGAGGCGGGGCGGTACTGTCCTCGGCTCTCCGTCGCCTCTGCACATACGTGTTTCACGCCCGTCACTGGGTTCCTATGTGAGGGCCTGACAAACCCGGGGTTACATTGCGTCAACACGTGCAGCCCACGTACATAATGTAATCGCGGTCTATACTATTGTACCTGGCGCCCGCTATACTCCATCGGGCGCAACACATGCGTCGGCTTTGGTGTGGCAGGTCGCCAATGTGGTTGGCTGGTCGGTGGAGACTTTTTTGGCTTGTGCTGAGGAAAAGCCGACGTCTGGCTGACTCTGGCGACTCGACTCGGCTGCCACCTATCTATCTGCCAGCTCATCAGGTGTCGAGCTTACCTGGCCCTCAGCCGCGACTTGTCTTCTCTTGAGAGTTTCTGGTGTAGTCAGAGTGTGCCTGTCGACGTGGTAACAGAGTTGGGCAGCGAAACCGCGGCGCCTGTCCACAGCCCAGCGTGACATGGCAATTGCAGAGCGCATATGGGTGTGGGCGTCTCGGTTTTGTCCTCAGACCCGGGGTCGTCCGAGGTGCGCCTCCTTACCCGCCCATAGCGACGGCAGATTACACGTGCGACGGTGACTACGTGCCTGAAAATCTGGAGCCATAGCTACATAACAATGTGTGCAACGCATAGTACACATCGAAACCTGCTGGAATGGGGCGTCACGCGACATGGATCGAAGAAATAAGGTTTGCACACCGGGTCCACATTTGGGGTTCGATAGTTCCTTCAGCGCGCTACTGTGGTGCGGTACGAGGGCATTGGGGTCAGAAGGATCTGGAAATTCGGTTGACGGGAGGAGCTCGCTTTGCTTTTTCTCAGTCGGCCGGGTCGAGCCAGTCAGGAACTGCCTTGGACGTCAATGCAACCCTCCACACACCCCAGGCCACCCCCTACTGTACTGTACACCCCATCCCGTCGAGTAGGTGGCACAATATCCCGCACATGTACCGCAGATGAGCGCCCCTCCGCGAATTCATTTGCTGCTGCTGCTCGCGGGAAGGGCGTTGCACGGCAGAGAGGTTTATCATGGCGCTGCAATCTCTCCTCACAGGAATGCCAGCCACCGGCTGTGTCATGTAAGTGTTGGCACACACACACCAGCACACTTCGGCAGTGCTGATGGTGGTGGCTAGCAACGACTGACCAGCAAGGAGTGGCACCTCATTTTGTTCGGAGGGAGGGCTATGGCCAGCGCATGTCGGTTATCATAGGGCGAGAAATGAGAAGTGAGAACTTTTTTACTGTTTGAAGTGATTCATATTGCTATTCGTGTGGTATCTAAAAGAGAAACCGTCCTGGACAAGCGCCGGCCATACGAACACCGAGAAAGATTCCCAAAGTCAGTCCCATGTCATCTGCTCAGCCCCCCCCCCCTTTCCCAAGCAGAACACCAATCGCTAGATGCTCGCAATGCAATAATGACACAAGAAAAACGGTGAAAGAAAACAAGAAACAGATTAAGGCTATGAGAGACCAGAAAAAACAATGATCCAAGAAAAAGAAGATGGCGTCTCGGTGCAGACTCTTCCTCTCCTGGCAACTTTTTTTATCCTTTTTATGTAACACACCCCCCCTTTCTGCGCCGTGAAATGATTCCCGCCGAGGCCGCAGAACGGGCCCACTCGAGAAGAAAAAAAAAAGATTGCTCGAACGAGTGCGAGTGCAAGTGCAAATGGAATAGTGTGTGCTACTGCAAGACACAGCATCCACACCTACTCTGGCAAAACCCACCAAACGGGTTCCTGAACGTGGCTGCAGCCACGCCAAGCAGGGAACAAGTGGCTGCGAGGCTCAAAGGCAGCCCCCCTTGTCTGTTTGCTGCCGTGCTATGCCACACCATTTTCGAGGCGATCCCCGTAGTGGTGGCTTGACGCTGTGAGGGGGCCCAGTCGGTATGGGGCACCAAGGCAGTTTGTGGGTTGCCTCCAGTGCAAGCCAGAAAAAAAGGTGGTGGTGGTGGTGGTGGTGGTGAACCCGGGGAAACCCGCCCAGTTCAGATACCGAATTTCCGTCCTTTCGCTGAATTCGTTTCATCGTGGCCGCTTCTCGAGGCCCTGTGGCGGTGGTGGTCGCGGTCGCGGTCGCTCGACTATCTCTGGCTTGTCTCTTGTCGGGCTGATCTCGGCAGTTCCTACCCATGTCGACTCGCGCATGTGGGTATCCGTGATGTGCCTCGTCCTCCTTCCTTCTGTCGTGGTCCAGACCCACTCATTACGCCCCCGTGACCAGCCGTGAGCAGAAGTAGCTCGGACGCGGTCCCGGGGCGGCGGCGGTCTCCGTGGGCCGGTTGCAAGCTCGTTGCTTCTCGACGGGGATGGCGTTTGCTGCGTGCGTGACAAGGTCGCGGTGGTTCTCGGCACTGGGTTCATCGTTTCGTAAATACATTGCTGTAAACGCTGTGGGCCTTCATCATAGGCAGTGGGCGGGCTGGTTCCGGCGGTTGATCATGAATTCCCATGGCGTGTAGGTGGGCGGCTTGCAATGGGAGCACACCTCCCACGACCGGTACTCGTAATGCGTGAACTGTGGCGGGCAGCGGCGGTGGGTCCGGGTGTATGTGGGACACCAGACGGCCGCCTGGCCATGCCAGTGACCACAGGAATACTCGATCTAGACGTCTGTCAGTCTATGGACATTGCGTGTGGTGGAAGCTACCTAGGATCAGTCTTACTTTGTTGTATTCACACATGTCGATGAGAGGTCGACAGAGAACGAGTGGCGAATTACGGATTTGGCAAGTGAGCCTGATGTATATATGCAAGAGCAAGACTCAGTAGTGGAGCGAGCCTTGCTCCTGCGTAACAAGGGCAGCGATATATCAGTCGAGATGTCAGGTGCTGTGAGAGCAGTCGAGGCAGACGAGCACGATGCCAAGCGTGTGGAGTGGCGATCGCTGCGAGGTGGTTCTTATATAGTCAGGATAGTGAGGCAGGCTATGGTTCGAAACAAGCAATCCGAGGATCAGGAGGGAGTGAGGTTGTATTTAAACTTCAAGCACCAAAGAGGGTCGGGAAACGCGTTTTCGATGGGTCCTTGTTGAGGTGTGAGGATGCGGGATGGGGGCTACGGAGAGCAAGGAGGGGAACGGGATAGACTTCATGCAGCATTTTGCACCTCGAAAAGGTATTTATATTGGAACAAGGGAGAAACCCATGAACCTTGTTGTTGTGTCCAATCGTCATTCTTGCGAGAAGACATCGAGGAGTGGTTCGCTAGGACAGGGCGGTACAAGTTGTGCAGGGGCGGGCCTGACGTTCAGGGCTGCCAGGGTGCGTTTTCCTGCGGGCCAGGACAGGGATGGGTCAGAACGGAGATAAAAAGTTGGGACAGGGGGACTCTGGCAGGTGGGAGTGTGGTGGGATGGCGCTCCACACCATCTCTGCTGGGCCGTTGTGCTGTTGGCGGGATGTGGAAACGGTGAGGGAGTGTGAGGGCGGGTGTGTGTGACTGTGAGGGTGTGAGAGGGTACATAGTACATCCCACCTTCCCACCTGGCGATCGGATGTGACAAAGTGCAATATCGGAGAGCGGTGTTCGGGTGAGTTGCCGGTCGTGACTTGGGCATGTCTCTAGCTGAGAAGGGCGAGTCTGGCTGCCTGGGCAGCCTGGCTGTCTGGCTTTCTGGCTTTCTGAATGCCAATAGCCCCCCCACGACGATCAGTGCCACCATGGATTCGAAGGGGATCAGGCCGCAAGTGGCAGAGGAGATTTCCAGAGCAAATTTGCCCCTTCCAGGTTCCCTTCCAGGATTCAGAGGACGGAGAGGCCAGCAAGGGGATATTCTCAACTCTTGTCGCATCTTGTGGACAGAAAGACTCATTTCATTACCACTGTATGATCCCGCACAATCCGGCCGCCGCGTCTGTTTTGCATCGAAGCCTATTCCAAGGTGCAATTCGACCAGACGGAAATAAGCACGACGCAGAGTGCTGCGTTAGTGGGCAGCTGGGAAGCCGGCGTGTCCTGCATGTGGCTATGGCATCTGCTAGCGGGCACCTATCACTGTTCGTCGTGGGGAACCCGGCCTCTCATAGGGCCAGGCGAATACGGGTGGGTGGTGAGTGCCCCATTCCAGACTGATATTTGTCTCGTCAGCTTCGGGTAGTGAAAAGAAGGTGTTCACTGTGTGTATCTATCTCCCTTTTTGTCTTTTGTCTCTGCCTTCGAATTGCCCGCGGCAAGCTGAAAGGCTTATTCAGTCTCACTTTCGAGCTTCGCTGGCATTGACTTCCAGCGAGAGTCATTTGACCCCGGGGATACAGTGGTAATAACGTTGCAAAAGTCTGTTGATGTTTGCCGCCCAGCGGCGAGAGGACCAGGGCGCAATCTGTGCTGTTGCCACGCCAAGAACTCGGTGAAACGCAGTAGCTTTTGTGTCGGACCGTGGAAAAATCAGGCCGCATACAGGAGGCTCGCACGTGAACAAGAGTTCAAGTTCTGTCCCTCTATGCGCCCGTGCTTTGCTTTCCAGGCACTGTGGTATCTACATGTAATGAGACCCTGAATTGGGAAGCCGCTGACGAATGGTTTGCCCTGGCGTTTGCTCCGTTTTTCTGCCAACCTCGGCTGGAGGCCAGATGTCTCAGATCTGAGCCCGGGATGTAGATCAGTCGGTCAGTCGTCGCCTAGGACAGTGCTTCGAACGGTCCTGAGCCGCGTCTGCTGTGAAATGCCGCTGGCTATTACTGCGGTTGAGGCGACAAACCCGCAATGATGGCGTTGATTTCAGCCGCCACTGCGACCACTGAGAGGGCGCGCGCCAGTGCAGATCTGTTCTGCCAGGCATTGGTTCCGCACAAGAGGACCGGATGATGTATTGCCCCCCTGAGCTAGAGTGACAGCCAGTTTTGTGGACTTGGCACACACCACGACGGCCAGGAGATCCGGCCTAGACCCGACACCGACCAGACGAAACATCGACAGGGACCTGGTCAGACACGTGGTGGCCCTCGCAAAATGTACTGCAGCCTTTACGAGGACCCTTGGCGCCACGCAGTCATCCGTCCGAAGCCTGCCAAAGATAGCGCTAGAGCCGGGTCTTTGCCTGGACTGCGTGATTCCCCTCAAACGGGAGGGCAGCCGGACACATTGCAGATATCGTGCTGAGTAGAATTTGCCCGTCGCCTGGGAACATGGTACTTGTTCACCCCATATGAGCTCCACATGTTGATTTGACTTTGCCGGTGCCATTTTGATGGTGTGCATGAGGACGAGTCGCGACACTCAGGTCCCAAGTACACGGCGTCCTGAGTCCTGACTAGATACACTAGGTGGGTCCTACTGAGTTGGTCGGTGAGTCTGATTGCCTTCGTGCGAATCCCTCCGTTCCTCCGTCCCAGTAACCACATGATGATATCCACACCGGTGAAGACAACGCGGCGATCACGTCTTGGTCTAGACCCTCGAGCGCGGGGGAAGGCATCAACACCAATGGGCTTTTTACGGTCGAAAGAAAAACATGCTCGCATGTAAGACAAGGATGCTAATCAAACCTCGAGTCAGCCTGATACCATCGTCTAGTACCATGCCGGTCTCGTCGACCTCACCGAAGAGGCCATGCCGCTAGCTCACCGTACTTGGCTGGCAAAAGTCGCTATTCCAAGAACAGGAAGGGAAGGGCCTAGAGTCAGCAGCGCGTTGAGAAACAGTTTGGCAAAGTACCGCACGTCGGGCTTCTAAATTATTCACGACTCGTCACCCTCCCCACGGAGACGAACACGTCGTCGAGGTTATTTGCAATTTTGCAATTTTTTTTCAACAGCTTCCTCATTCGGGGTCCGGCAGGTACTCTTGGAGAACCGTGCCACGAGTTGAGAAAGCCAATTGATGCATCGGGTGTATGAGTCGAGGCTTCTGGAAGCTGAGTCTAGGAGGGTGGAGGAGCCAAGTCCCGCAACCAAGCATCCGGGCACAGGCCTATCCCTGGCGACGCAGCGCGACACCATGCGGCAGGCCATGGGCGATTTCACGCTCTCACGAGATTTACAGTGCAACCGAGCCAATTGTTAAAACTTTGCGATGCCAGTCCCGCGGTAGCGAGCGGTTTGCAACGCCCAATGTGGATTTGACAGCGGCTTTCGCCGCCTCATCCCTGAGCTCCTTCTCACGCGTCGGGCACTCCTTTGCCACTGAGCAGGCCGTCTTCCTGCCCCCGTACTGTGGCGCGGTGTTCGAGCTGGGTCATGTTAGCGAAGCGCTGAAAAGTGCCAGTCGACTCCAGTCGATCCGCCAGAAAAGGGCTGAAGCTGCAGCCCAATGTCCGGGCTGGCGACTGGGCTCTTCTTAGGGCTTCGAGAATCGCAAAGGGGCACAGGGCACGGTTGATCGCGCCTCCACTCCTGACGACGCTCGCATTCGTCACCAAGGTGATCAAACAGGCTGTGAAATTTAACCGAGGAAAACTTTTTCAAGGCGGCCTGTTCCTCTATGGGAGTTCTTACAAACAATAATCTATCTCCGGCGGTCGGCAATCTGCGAGGCAGTGGGACCGGCCTGACCAGACGGGTCCCCATCACGGAGCCGGATGAAGGACGGCGCCGAAGTATTTGGAATTCCAGCCAGCAAGCAAGCGGTGAGCTCGTACCGAAGGCAGTCTTTAGTGTCTTAGCAATATTTACCAGGGCAGAATGTTTGGCGAGTCGGCCTTCCGGCGGTCGGAACGCCATGTGGTCCGGTCTGATGGTGAACACGCAGTAATGGTGCTGGTGCTGAAGACTGGGATAATCAATTCACGACTGCTGATTTGTGGTCGGACTGACCGTTGGCTCCAAGATCTTTCCACATTCTGACCGCCTGGAGATAAGTGAGCTATCTCCCAGGTAGGCAGAATTATACTTCGGACCCTCCGGCGCCTTCGTACCCTCGTGCCTCCTGGTCCGACGAGCCGCCGAGCCTTGACTTAATATCGCCTATGTGGCTACGGCAAAGAGCCCGACTCCCGGAATCGCCTATGACTCCAGGTAACGCCTTTCCACAGCAATTTTTCCCCTCAACTGATGGACCCTCCCAGCACGAACCGGGAGCGAAGAAGTTCAGGGTGAAACTGCTAAGAAGTCAAAGTCCCGAGCGCCGCGACCCCGCCCCCGGCCCTCCTCCGGTTCTGCATATAGATCGTTCCTGTGGGGAGTCGTGCAGCATTCCTTTACTCGTCTGAGTCCCCATCGAAACAGAAGGCCAAAGCTTGTCGGGACTGTGGCTGCGACAGGTCACAAGTCCGCAGAACAAGACTGCAGAAAATCACGAGATCAAGGGATCGAGCTTGTAATATGCCGGTGTCTGCTGCCAAATTTGACGAGCCGCAGAATCGGGATGATGCAAACGCCGGGAAACGCCCGTTCAGGACGCGTCCTTCCTCTTTGCGCAGGCCAATAAACCTGTCAAAAGGCGGGCCGAGCCAAACGTGAGCATGAGATCCCCCAGTTGATCATCTGCTCGAGCAGGACTTCGAAAAACCATTCCATTCTTGGACGCCCAGGCCCACTCCCTAGGCTTGCCTAGCGGTGTCTTGCAGGTGTCATGATTCACTTCGGTGGATCTAGATCCACACAACGCCCCATTGTACCCTTCTATTTCATCCCTACAGGGATCGATTTCTGCACCTAGGTGGAGAGGGTCCCTCTTCGGCTGTCAGCATCACGATATGACCCGTCTGGGCGACGGTCATCAGTCAAGCCTCCCGAAGGGGAGAGGCTCACGGCGAGGACTGCTTTGGTCGAGTTTCATCTCTCTCCGGGCATTTTCTTAATACGACGGCTCGGACGAATCTGTGCGGATGTGGCATTTCTGCGACTCTCGCATGGAGCACGTTCGCCGTTCCAGCTCATCAAACATGACACTGAGGATCAATCTTCCCCAGCGTGTCCGTGGGTTCTTTACCGTTACAGTGGCTGGGCCTGGACATCCACAATGTAGAGTAGAGGCTATGAGGCTCGTGCTGAGGCGACAGATCACCTGAGCCTCAGCCCTACGAAGCGAAGTCAAAATGAGGGAGGTGGATCTCTCGCGCTTACATGTGCTGGCCGAGTCTCTCGGGGCCATAAATGAAGTCGTACCGCAGAATCGTAGTTGTGACCTGTCATGGGCTTACAGTAGAAGCTTGCTCGTGGTGGCTTGCCACCAAATATACAGATGCTTGTAGAATATATGGCATAAGGTCGTATTGTGGCAGGCCAGACTGACCCATATGCACGGATACAGCCTCCCGGCAGGACCCAGAGGCTAGGCTCTGATCTAAGAAGACTTGCAGAGATAGAGACCGTGATACTTTGCAATGAAGGATTTAGTCAAAGCTGCCGAGGCCGAGTCCTTGAAACTTGGAACAAAGTCCGCAAAAGCTCATCGTTGCGGAAGTCTTCGAGATAGTAAAACCCGGCATTCCTTATTCAACATTAGATGTTGATCGGCCAAGGCGCAGGCTTGATCAAACGGTTGAGCCGTGCCCAAATCAGGGAACAGCCGAAACTTTTTATTTAGGCATTTAATTGGGAGAGTAAAAGTGCTGTGCGTTAAAAATTTCTATCAATATCTCATCGCAAACAACTGCCGAAGACTATACCAGTTCATGTACGCGCAATTCCCATGTTGTCACGATGTAATCTTGCCAAAAAGCTTAACATCAGATCAGCATATACTGCCAGAAACCCTTGACAGAGCAGCATTGTGATTCGCACGCTTCAGCATGCGTCAATGCCGGGTGCAACCTCCACCGAGTCCGGCGGCGCGTGGTGATCTCCCCGGGCTGATGGTGGGATGCCGGCAATTTGGCCCGCAGGTGTAACCCGTGTCATCTGATCCTCGGGCCCGGGCGGTTCATTCAGCCCGCAGTAGTGGGCGAGGAGATCGGTACGGAACGAGTTCTAGCGTGTGGGGGTAAAGCAGCGCGATGGGCCTCTGCGCATGTGGCTCTCGTGGGCGGCGGCCCCTTTCTTCGCGAAGGTGGTTCACGGGCGGCACGCCGATTTATGTGCGTGTTCTGGTTCCGCTGACACGCTGCAGGCGATGAGTTTCATCCCAGATACCACGTGTGGGCTAATGCAAGGTCAAGCTCGGGCCTGCCGCATTTGGTTTGCCTTGCCTCTATCGTTACATCGCCGTCGACTGGTGGCCACGAGATGGAGGCTTGGCAGCGCCCCGGGTGGCCCTTCCGGCATGACGTTGGCATGCACAGTACGATCTCCTCAGTGCGATCTTCTGATGTACGGATGGGGCGGCAGATGGATGGGGTGCAGCCCGTTCCCCGACATTGCTTTGCGCAAGCACCTAGGCTACATGAATAAGGCTGTTGCTGCGAATATCCCTGCAGCCGTCGAACTTCTTGCTGCCCAGTAGGCACCTAAGGGGGGACTCGATGGCTTTAAATACGAGTCAATGGGGGTCAAAATTCTGCATTGCTCTACACGTACAAGATTGCTGTCGGGAAATAACGTTATGTTCTGCTGCTGATCTTCACTCATGGAAAACAAGCATGTGCGGTCTGAGTGATGCAGTTCGGAGACCGAGGACAATCGCGGTTCGTGACTCTTAACTATGTGTTCGCTATAATTGCTGCAGTGGAGTGACCGTGATGCGGGTAATTGGTTCTGGTGACTTCACAAGGACAAATTTAGAACCTGATTAAAGAATGCGTTGATACGTATAGGGACTTGCTGCCTTTTCGGTTCGAAACGCTCAATGTATCAGTGACCTCCATCGACCTTCGAGTGGATACGGTGCAAATTGACAACTTCTTCGTGAAGTTTTATTAAACTAATCTCTATGATAGTCTCGAGTATGAGATTGCTGGTGCTCACGTCCATAATTCAAGTACAAATGAAGCCTCTATCAAATCTGTTCACGGTAGTTCCCTCCTTCATTGTCGTAGCTCAACCACAATGCCTTGGTACATTCCGGAGCCGGTTGAGTATTCCTTCATGTCAGCTTTGACCGCTGCAATTTCAATTGCAGAGTCGTTCCAGGAGCCAATACTCCATCTTGACCATGATCATTTGCTGAAACACTCGACCGCCATTTCTGATGAATTTCAAAGATTACTTCGGTCGTACCAGACAAAAGCTGAAACATTGGAAATAACCCCGATGGTCCTGAGCAAGGACCACGTGGGATTGATCACTCCGCGGTTCCCGAGTGAAGCTTGGTACACTGCAACTCTATCAGGATCGTGTCACATCGCGATGTGAATCGCCCGAGTGACTTGCCTCGCAGATCCATCGCAAATTGGATCCGTAATAGTCCTAGTTTTCGTCATCTAGAACACTTAGCAAGGCTGGATCTCTGGCACAATGTAGGGTCACATCCTACATTAGATATCTATGATAAACCTCAACATGTTTAAAATTAGCAACTGCCAAAATTTTAAGTCTAGCTTTGGTGAAAACAAGAAGTTTTGAAACACATCGTGAGAACGAACGAATTCTCAATCCCCTGCATTGAGCATGGCTTGGTGGGTTCAAAGAGTCTGATGCACTGTGCACAGAGTATCAAGTACATCTGAGATTACATAATAGCAGAGTCTTTGTGGTTTCGATACTGACTTTCGCTGAGATAGATTCCATAAAAGAGGTAGACTAAAAGCGACTGATAGCTGATGAGTGCTCTTCGAGTTGACCTGCTCACCCGGGAAACGGGAGATTGGTGGCAAACGGATAACCACATACTGACATGCAACATCGAAACGCTGCACAGCCGCTACATACCTCACAATTATATACTATCACGCAAACTACATTTAAAGCTGACCTAGGGACTTGCACCTGTAAAGTCTTCAATGTGTCGTCCACATAATTTGATCGAGACTTGCACTACAATAAGCGCTAAGTCTTCAGTGAATGAAGTCCTTGTTCAACTAACAATGCCTCGTCAGGTGCATCAAAATACTGCATCATCACCGCGAACGAAGTAAAATTACATGTAATGAAGGGGAAGCATCTGTTCTGCGTAGACTTCAATACGAGGAGTGACAATATATGCTAGCGCGATGCCAAATCCCCTAAAGCGCGAAGTTGAAGACATCTGCCAACGTCTGTGATGTTCCGTCGCCACGCTCCATCGTGGTCTCTTCTGCCCCAAGGATGACTGAGATAAACCGCGCCCACTCCCCCGATCGGTTTTCCCAACTGCCGGGTCCGTTAGATACTTCCCAACAAGATGGCAGAAGGAGGTTGCAACCTACGCATGCATTGTGCCACGTTGCACGACCACATCACCAGGCTGACAGACCGTCTCCTGCAGCTTTCCTGCCCCTTCCATTGTGTCTGGGTCATAAGCTTCCGCCGGTGTGATCAGCACCATGGATCCGGTCAGGAAAACGTTGTAATCAGTCGTGCTGGTCCGATGCTACATATGGCGCCCGCAGTCAGCAAGTAGCGCTACCCGGGCCCGCTGCACGGAGGACCCCACTCACCATGGCAGCTCTGGAACCGGGCGGGATTTCGTTGAATCTGATATTCGCGCCGTATGGTAAGCGGAGTCCGCCACCTGGAATATCTTTTGCAGTGATGTCAGTGCCAGCGTTGGATGTTGGCACGCGGTCGTGGGTGAAGACGCTTCGTTTGAACCATTGCCCGCCGACCTCTGAAACGAGAGGGACCTCCTCGGTGACGACTTGAACCGCCGGTTCTGACTTGTCAAGCTTACTGAGACTCTCTGGGACCGGAAGGTTGGACGTCACAATGCGACGGGGTGCAGGTAAGGAGCTCATGGCTTTGGTCTGAGGCCATCAACTGGCTTTCTATTCACATGGGAAACTCAAGCATGAGGGACTTCTAGCTACAGAGAAGAGTCGTGCTTATTTATATATTCTCTAGATCATGACAAAGTACTTTTAGCTGTAGTCTACCATCTTGATGAGGCCGACGGCAGCTCGTACAGACCAACCAATCGAGGCCAGGCTTGGCCCCGAGTCCGGTAGCAGATTGACAAGAATAGACACAATTGCTGACCAAGTGCACAAGCTCAGTGCTGTCCAACGCACTATGATGATCGGTGAGTTCTCTCGGACTTCATTCTCCTTGTCCATCTCGCTCAACGTCTCTCCTGCTGGTCGAAGCATGTGTTCCGGCCCAATTACGATGACTCTTTGAGCGTCCTGCACATGCTTGTAGAGGGGTATTTCCAGCCTTTGCTGCTTACGCGTCAGATAAACACCAATAGCCGGGGGCAGGTTAACTGCCTTATCAACAATATTTGACTCCGGGCCGACAATGAAGCCCACTTTATCTTTAAATAGCTTCCGCTGATTCATGTGGACTACGTGCAAGACAACCCAGGTTATGTGAAACAACTTCATCAAGACAATCGATAGCAGACTGTCTATCCATTCTGTGACCATGTTCTTTAGGAGGTGAATCAGCTGGATCGGCGAGACCTGCGCCAATATTTATCTTCAGCAGCTATTATTTCCACTTTAATTCAAGTCTTTCCTAAGCAAGCCCATACCGCTACTCGAGTAGTACTCCCTGTACGTAGGCATGGAGAATATTACTTGTCATCTTCTGACTATAGGCTCTCGGCCACAGGCCCGGGACGTTGCTGCATCAGGCACTGCAAATATTCTATCAAGAAAAGGTCCTCCCCGTTGGAGCATGTGTAACGCTTCCAAAGGAGCTGACGAGGAGCTGGCGAACGTGGATGGCGCTTCTTAAAGCCTCAACTCTGAACTCTTGCGTCGTGCGAAGAATCGTCATCTAGCTTGAATCCATTACTTTCACAGGCATGATTGTCTTGAACATTGAGGTTCTCGGATTGTGATGCGGTCGTCTCCGGCGTTCAAGATGCCACGCTTAAGGAGCTCGAAAAGTTTTCCATGGCCTCCTACACAATGAGCTCCTGCTGCTCAGTAAGCTGCTCATATGCGGCGCGCACAGAAGTATACAGGCAATATGCATAGGCCTCGACCATGAATTACCGTCGCACAAACTCGCTTCAGGGCCCATTCATGATGGTCCTAGCCATGAAGTCCAACAGGCACGCCCAGACCGGTTCAGACCGGAGACGGAGGAAATCCTCAACGTCCTCCACCGCCAAACCAGAAGTCAACAATGGGGCAACTTGTCTTCCAGGACAACGTCGGAGAGCATGCATCAGTCGAACTACTTCTAACCTTACCGCAGATCCCGTAGCCCCTGAGAGCAAAAAAAAATATTTTTAGATAAATGGTATTTATTTACGAGGCAACGGACGGGAAAATGGTCAATTCCTTTGATGTCGTGCAATTTATAGGTACGTGATGTTTTGTTTTGTGCATAAGGGCTTCGAATGGCATATACATCCACACTGAAGCCCAATTTCACCAACAAAATACATACCACTTACCAGACTCATGATGGCAACAATCTGTCAACATGTGTTTTGTTCCATGAGGATTCCTTGACGCATAGAGCCAGCGATCGAGTGCTTTAAGTACCTACTTAGCTGGATGATCCGCGGCGGACTAGTTCCACCTCTCCCTTGCGAGGCCTTCCTAGCAATGAAATCCATGCGCCTCGGTCGCTTCGGAATGGACTCGATCGCCACGAGAGAATAATGCGTGCCTTGGAGAGCGGTATTTCATGACTCGTCCGAGATCCCGAGAGCTTTCGGGTAGTTCACGATGTCGTCATACTTGAGAGATGGATATTCGTACTAGCAATCTAAGCGTAATGGAGTCCTCTTTTCATATCCTGTAGCGTCCTTTGTTTCAAAGATTGCAAGTATGTCTCCACGGCAAGATCCGCATTAGGTTTGTAATCGTAGAAAATTATATCATAGGAACACGCATGCCAAGGAAGCTCACTGTCCTGACGTCCACAGTGATAGCACGCGCTAAGGATACAAAGCGGCACCTTAGTTGAAAGTAGTAAAACATACCCTAGGGTAGATTTGTAGATATTGATCCCTCGTCGCTTTTTCTTTTTGCTAACCAAAGCATTGTCACTACATTGAAATAAACATACTTGTACTATTTATTGTAACGCAGACGACTGTGAAAATGGTCAAAACACAGCAATGGCTCCTCAACGCCCACCCAGATGGGCTTCCCACCTACCACGGCTCAAACTCGACCTTTAAAATGATAGAAAAGGATCTACCGTCGGTAGGGAGTGACCAAGTCCTAGTCAAGGCCAAATATTACTCCAATGACCCAGCCCAGCGCGGATGGATCGACCATTACCCAGATGAGAGCCGCTTGTACGTCCCACCTGTTCACACAGGCGACGTCATGCGAGCTTTCGGCCTGGCTGAGGTTGTCGAGTCCAAATCCGACAAGTTCAAGAAGGGCGACCTGATCCGCACCCTGCTCAATTGGACGGAATACAGCGTGCTGGATGCGAAAAATGTCCAGCTCTGCGACCCACTGCCCAAGAATGTGTCTCCTACTCAGTACTTGGGCGCCCTGGGCTTGACTGGTTTGACGGCGTACATGGGCCTGCTCGAGGTGAGCCAGGCAACCAAGGACGATATTGTGGTTGTTTCCGGTGCTGCTGGCGCGACCGGTTCCATGGTCGTGCAGATTGCCAAGACGATCGTGGGATGCAAGAAAGTCATCGGCATCGCGGGCGGACAGCAAAAGTGCGACTGGGTGAAGAAGCTGGGAGCAGACGAGTGCATCGACTACAAGGCCTCGGACTTCAAGCAGCGGCTATCCAAGGCGACTACCGAGTACGCAAACGTGTACTTTGACAATGTCGGCGGCGATATCCTCGACTTCATGCTCACTCGAATGGCGCGGGACGGAAGGATCGCTGCGTGCGGTGCTATCTCGCAATACAACGCCAAGGAGAATGATGACGGAGACAAATTAAAGAATTGGTTTCAAGTCATTAGTATGCGATTACGCATTCGTGGCTTCATCGTCAATGATTTCCCCTGGAGGGTCGAAGAGGCGCAGAAGACTCTTCATAAGGCTCTTGAGGACGGGAAACTGGACATCACCGAGGGCGAACACGTTGTTGAGACCAGGTTTGAGGATGTGCCGGCGACTTGGCTTAAATTATTTGAGGGTGCAAACACTGGCAAGTTGGTAACCAAGCTGGTCGGAACAGCTGAGCGCCTTTGATGAGCGCTGCAGTGGGCAACACGTGTATAATTCCCATTGTTGAATCGAGTGATTACAGTGTCATCATCAGAATAAACATAAGTGGCTATTAAGCATCACCCATTCAGGTCTTGCATCACAGCAGCCAACAAGCGTAGGATAATACTTCTCTCGAGTTGAGGCCCGCACTTCGAGAGGCTGGCTCTAAATACGCTGATGCACAGGAGCACGTTCGAAAACCCCCACAAAGTCTACAAAGCGATAGTAACAAGTATATATGTCTGAATTAGCATCATGACAACTGCGAGGAATTGAATTTCTTCGAACTGCAGCAGAGCTTCCGAGTATCGTGGTGGAGCTCTCATTTGTATTTGCAGGTCTTCCGGGTTGCTTGATGACTAATCCCCTTCACCTCAAATTTTCGCTTCCCAGACCAGCCAAGCTCTAGCAGAACGACGTCAACTGAAATTATCATTGATTCTCACATGAATCCACTCCACGAATTCATTAGTCCGCCTTGGTAGCCTTCTCCCAAAACAAGTTGCTTGCCTACTGCCATCCATCTTCATTTTTCAATATTCTCTTCCATTCCCTATCCTCTCGTCATCTTACACTTCCCCGTCCAGTCCCTCGCAAGCTTCTTGGAGCCACCTGCTCCTACTTTAAATAATCTTCAAAGCACGATATTTGAGTAACTCGATCATTAGAAGGAGAGATAATTCTGACACAGAATGATGAATGAACCTGACCAGGAACGCTTCAATGCGCTTCTTGAGTGGGGCAAAGCGCACGGAGGCACTCTTCATCCGGCCCTAGAGGTGTACAAAGACAATGTGACGGGCTTCTCGATGCGAGTCAAGGTGTCATTTACCAACACGACCAACCAGTCTATCAACCCTGGGGAAGAGATCCTAACGTGCCCCTTGGAAACAAGTCTGTCGTTCCTGAACGCAACGACGGGTGGCCCCGTCCTATCCCAGCCGTCCGAGCATGCGGAGCCGTGCCCGGTGTTTCCACATCGGTTCATGGCACTCCAGCCGCACGTGATTGGGCACTTCTTCCTCATGAAGCAGTACCTGATGGGCAAAGATTCATTCTGGCACCCGTACATCGCCACTCTTCCCCAACCAGACTCCCCTTCGTCTTGGAGCCTACCCGCCTTCTGGCCCGAAGATGACTTCGAATTCTTGGAGGGAACGAATGCTGGGGTGGCGGCTGAAGAGATCCAGACCAATACGAAAAGGGATTTCAAGGAGGCACGAAAGATTCTGAAGGACGAAGCATTTGAGAATTGGCAAGACTACACGCGACACCTCTTCAACTGGGCCTTCTCGATATTCGCATCCCGCAGCTTTCGCCCGTCCCTCGTCACTCCTCGTCTTGTTCAGGAACGTGAACTGCCCAGGAATGTCGACATCGACGAATTCTCTATGCTTCTTCCAGTGTATGACATCATAAACCATGACACAAAGGCCAATGTACAATGGGTGGTGGACCACCAGAGTCGTGCCTCTGAGGCCTGTCGCTTCATCACCTTGGACTCCTACAAATCTGGCGAGCAGGTTTTCAACAACTACGGGAAGAAGACCAACAGCGAGTTGTTGCTGTCTTACGGCTTCATGTTGCCGGAGACCGAGGAGTTGCACAACGATTATGTGCACCTACGGAAAAAGGAGAGTGCGCCAGCCGCGGGCGAGCAATCCGCCCCCCTACAACGCACAGAAATGGCACAATCGGAGGAGTCTGATGGCTTTTGGCCACAGAAGTCAAAGAGAAAAAGGCCGCAAGACTTCCTCGTGTCGCCGCGACCGATGAACCACCCGAGCTCTTTCGTCGGGCAGAACCGAAACTGGGTCGCAAAGGAGGCTGGTTTCGACGTCCGTCCTGAATTCTCTCACGTCGAGGACAACCTCGTATGGGATCTGTGTCTGTCCATTGTCGGTAGTGAAGCAAAAGAAGCCTTCATCGACAAGGTCCTCGGCACGACCGGAGAGGCGCAGCTGCCAACGTCAAATGATCAACGCAAGCGTGAGGAAGCTGCACTACGGAATATTCTATCTGGGCCTTCAACTTTGCCCAGAGAAGTCGAGACGGTCCTAATCAACGTCAAGGAGCTCTTGCTGGCGAAGTTGGGCATGGAGTATGACAAATTCTGCGAGGCGGATCCTGGGATGGGAGTGGACGAGGATGGCAATGAGGTAGTAGTTGAGGTCGAGCCGCAGACGCGCAACCAGGAAATTGCTCTGCAGTATCGGAAGCAGGTGAAGAAGGTCTTGGAGAATGCCATCGGCGCGCTCGTCCCCAACTGGAAGGAGGAGGTTATGGTTGAGGACTAACTGAATGGAGCGAAGACCACGACGAAGCATTAAAAAAGTAGACCATGTCTGAACCACACAAAAGCAAGTAAAGAATTCAGATTTGAAAGGGGCAATCATTCAAGCTTCGTGTCCGGTATGATAATTTTTGTAGGTATAATCGTGAAGTCACGTTCTACCTAGGTAGTCTCAAGTGCCATACTGATGCCAACAACCGTCCTGCAGGTCAATTACAATCTCAGGCCCTTTCATGAATGTGCATGTGTGTACTTGCAACTCCCCAACTTGGTCATTGCGGACAGTCGACTTGAAAAATCCCAGTCAGTAGTCCTGAGTGAGACGGGTCCTCGGAAAGCTCAACGCATCGGCTCCCTTCCTCAGGCGTGACCCAATCGTCGCTCTTAAGACATGCAGGCCCACTGTTGCTTGCAACAAACACCCTGCATCGCCAGGGAATAACTTTCACAGCCTTTGCTGGGCCTGTGATGGACATGCACCACTTGCCATCCTCGGGTTCCCATGGCCCAGTTTTACCGCTCTGACTCCACCCCCTGAGAATGCTGCCCGAACATCCGCTTCCATCGTAATGCCAAATGTGCTAGCTGTCGGCGCGGCTGGTGCTGTTTGGCGGTTGAATAGAGGGCGAAATCTCGACTGCGGTATCCGAATCCTCAGCTCTTACTTTCATTCCGTTGACCGTGGTGGCTGAGTTGGGAGTATGGATGACAGCGGCGCTGACGTGGAAGCCCGAGGCATAGTCCGAGAATGTGGCTGCCAGGAAGAAGGAAATGAGTGATGCGAGAATGGACTTCATCGTGGGCAGGCTCATGTGGGCCCAGCTATGGCAAGTTGTCTCGAGGCTTGGAGATCGAAAAAAAAGCGGGATGACGGGTCTTGGGAGCAATGCTTGTTTTGACAAAGAAATGAGGTGCTATTGGGGCATAAAAGATGGGAAGTGGGATGAAGATCAGATGCGAAACCAAATTCCAGATCTGCACGGGTTTTCAGATGGAACAACATTGAGAAGGCAACTTCCCCGTCAAATCCTAAGAAACACTACAGGGGAGGCGCGTTTTGTGTCTCAGCGTCCTACGTGCGTCTGTGCCGACGGCGACGGCACGGCGGCTTCCCGGTGGTAGAAGTTGGAAGCTGCGACGAACATCAATTGTTCCCTATAGATAACACGCATGATACGCTCGTGCATTTTACTCTGAATATTTGTCTAATATTGAACGCTTTTCCAACTTGGTAGGGTTCAAGCGCGTACAATGGTCCTACTTTGATGTACCCGATGGCTTACAATGGATTTTATCTGGTAGAAGAAATGAGGCAAGATAGTTGTCGTAGAGCGGTTATTCAATAGAAACGCCTTTTGGACACAGAGAAAGTGATGCAGACTGATAGTCGCATTCCTCATCTTCGGTGGAAGGAAAACGTATCGAAGGGCTAGACATCCAGGAACCAGGTTATGTTGTCAGTAGGATTGGAATATCCTAGATAATTCTACTAATTATACGGCCTCATTTGACATCAATCCGATCGGCAAGCCCGAAAGCCTATATAGTTGTACCGTGCCTCCAAGGTATATCGGAGGTTCCACTCTTGTCACTCGCCACCGTTTCTCCAGCCTATTTAAGCGGCACCCATCCGCACCCATACCATAAACATGGGAGAGATCAACGCGATACCTTGAGATACTTGAGATACTTGGAATAAGCGATGTCTCTGGGGATCTTTGATCAAACGATGGCGAAACCTAGACAAAGGATGCACTCTTGTCATTATGCAGCACCAAGAGCGAAGTAGCTCTGACAGGCAAGGAGAAACCCAAGGACAATTTTCCGTCAATAGGCATCGATAACGTCTCCCCTTGAGAAAGCGCCTCTAACTTTCCTGCTTGGATGAGCTCTTGGTACTGCTCGTCCGACGGCGCTTGCGGTGAGCCCATGGCTTGCCATCGAGCAAACGAGTTGCTGTGGTCGTTGTCGATTCGATAATGAGTCAAATTCAGTCCGCCGGTGCTGTCCAAGAAGGCGGCTGGAAGACCCTGGATGTCAATGTTGACATTGCTGTCCGGAAAATCAAGATCTTGGTCGTGGTAATTCCAGACAAAGACGCACAGAGACTCTGTGCTGCTGTTAAAGGTCGCGACGGCTCCCACGTCTGTATCGCCTCCCCTGATGCCCTCTTTGAGTATCACATCCGTCGATACTTGTCCAGAGCTATTCGTGCTGACCATATCCCCGTTCATCAGCCCCCACATCCGATGGACATTGAGGACAGGCTTGTCGATACCATGCGTGCTCAAGACTCGGAAGCCGTCGAAAAGGCCCGTCTGATTTGGTAGCAAAGCCGTCTGTTCATACTCAAAGGCCCATGTTAGAGCACCTGTCAGGTTGACCCCTCTTTGGGTTGCAAGACTCATAGCACGCATGAAAGAAGCAGCCGTGTAAGCAGGGTATAGCAGCCCATTGCGATAGCCGTATGCTTGCGAGGTGCACGCAGCACAACCATCAGGGTCGTACTCGCCCATAACGATCGGGGTCGACCTGTACTGGGGGAAAGATGCCACTACCCCGAAAGCCTCGTCAGTTTGTCGGAGTTGAGTGGATATGTTCATCTGGACGTATCCACCGTTAGGGCTGTCGGTCGAGTTGACCCACAAGGGCGCGCCTTTGGCATGGAATGAGATGAAGTCTAGTGGCGTGCCTATCTCTCCGGTGGCATAGTTTGTACCGCTGGCACAATGGGTGAGAAAGTCGCCTAGGTAAGAACCCGCGGCTCCACCTGCTACCTCGCAGCCTCCGACTCGGGCAGTTGGTACCGCACGAAGGACGGCAGCGATGGCGCGATCATGGAGCTCGTGGAACTGCTCTTTGGTGCCATTCCAGTCTACGATACTCATTAGCCGTCTCCCTGGAGTTCAATTAAAGGAGACTTACAAGCAATGTTGGGTTCGTTCCACACCTCCCAGTACCATGAGTTCACCTCATCAAGGCCATACCTCTCCACCGAATGCTGTGCCCACTGATACACCAGCTGCTCCCATTTTTCGTAATCCGTAGGCGTGTGGCTCCACCCAGTATAAATGCTGTCTGGTCCAGCAGCTGGGTCGAATTCAAAGAAGTATGGTTCCGGGTTCGACGCTAGTGCAAGTGGCATGAACCCTATCTGTAGGTATGGCTTCACATTTCCAGCAAGATATGAATCAAATATCCTGTCGATAATGGTGAAGTTATAGACAGGATTGCCGTTTGTATCCTCGGTATACGCGTCCGTGCTACCCCATTTCAGTCCAGGGACACCAACCAGGTCCTTGGAACTGTCGCCGGTCGTCAACAAATTGTGGGTTCGAAAATAGGTCTGACTCTGGCCGAGGGCCCCAAGCTCCTTGATCAGTGCTGAGCCATAGGGGTAGTACGCGAAATTCGGCTCATCGCAGCCGAAGAACTGATTGATTGATGCCCACCGGCCGAGGGTCTGAGAAACGTCCACCGATATGTTCACATTTCGAGGCGTGGCAATTTGCGCTAATAGCAGGATTTGCAAGAGCATTGCCGTCGCTGAAGATTTCATCATGTCTGTCGGGTTATACACGCGACATCTTTCAGCATCGGGACAATGCGAGGGGGGAAGAGGCCGTCAGAAGTGCTGGGGAACGCGGGGACGACTGGCAACAATGACACCAATCCTCGTCGTCATCCGAATTATCTGAATACCCGCACTGACTACACAGATTAACGAACAGATGGAACGTTAACTCCACCAAATCCGATGATTCCATTGTGATCCTTGAAATAGAGGAGAGCACCTACTCCATCACATTATATCGTGCTGGTGACACATAAGTGGTTGGCCAAAGAAGCGCGGTTGCGTACGATGACTATTTTGTCAATCCTTGTGGACGGAGGATTGATTTTATGGCCTTCCTCTTGTTTCTACATCATTAAGGGCAGCAACGCAGATTCCACATTGGTTCCAAGATACGAATTAAAATGTTTAGAAATCGAGGGGGCCCTGAGGAATCAAACCTTTAGTAGGCTGTGACCGGAGAAAATCAGTGTACGTCTTTGGAGCAGATATAGGCGTCTTCGACTTTCATCAAGCAGCAACACGTCAACACATGTGCTCATTACTATTGACGTTTATGATGTAAGCTGCACCCCCATCATCTGATAGGCCCTCCTCACGGGCCAAGCGTGCTGACTTTTCAACTCGTCAAGCACTCGCAGCAATGCCGACCGCTCCCACGGATCTTGAAAATAGTCACCGTAGAGCATGATTCCGACGGCGGCAGTGACAAGGTTCGGAGGGGATTGGAGGTGATGCATCGCCAACCCACACAGTTGGAGAATGTGAGATCTTACCTGGTGCTCAGCTTCTCGAGAAAGCCCGCGATCTGGGTTATGCCTTTCGCGGTGTTGCATTAGTTTCGTGCTCTAGTTCCTTGAATTGGATCCTTGTTGGCGTTGTGAAATGACTTACTTCAGATGTGGGTTTTCGGCTGTTAAGACCGTCTTTGCCAGGATAAAGTGCTGGGTTGCTGTTACCTCGCCGTCAGAGGTATACCAGACGAGCGGAAATACCTCACCCCTCGATTTATCCGCCTGCCGCGTTAAGACCGGGTTGAACTGGCTGCAACAATTCGTCTCCAGTGCCTTTTCCTGTGCTCTGAGCCTGTCTGATTCTTGATGTCAGCGAGTTGTGATGCAGCGGCGGCACTTGTTTCCGCATTGAAGCTCACTCACCCCATTCTTGGGTCGTTTTATCCCCATAGTTCCACTTAGCTACCTGGTATGTATGCAGAATGACCTTGTTCACCTGCGAAGCTTCCTTCTCCTGCTCATAAGGAAGGCTGATCTGTGGAGACCGCCCAAGACTAAAGGCATAGTAAATCTCCTGCCGTAACGCCAGCCAGCCCACAGCGTCCGTGAGGCCGTTGGATCCGCTTGTCGTCGTGGTACGAAGAATAGCCTTTGTTATGTCCAGGAAGTTGACGCCGTGATCAGAGCTCTGGGATGACTCTCGGGAACCCAGATGTGCAGAACCCACGGCGTCACCAGTTACAATTGGCCCAACCTTGTCTGTACCTTCCCTGCTATCTTCATTCTGGTCCATTTCCTCACACTGGCGGAGTATCACAGCTGCGGCGGCAAGGTTCTCTCGCTGTTCCTCGTCCTGAATTTGAGGAACGTCATGCAGTGCTGGAATGCATTTGAGCATGTATTCGAAAGCTGTGTGTGCCGTCAGATTTGGAAGAGGCTGCCCCAGGTACTCTACTGTTCCTCCTGGCCCTGTCCTGAACCGAGGAACTCGTACTAAGTGCCTGGCTGCGGTTGCGAAAATCGCGTTCAGTAGTGGTGCACAGTGTCGCGCTCGTTTAGGGGCAGTGATCTGAAAGTGACGCAGATTGTCGCAGTGGTCAAACTGGTTCGGTTGTGAGTACTCTAATTTTGTTGCCGCAAGTATAAAGTGAGATAGTATATGAAGTGTTCGACGTACCCAGGGAGCGATCACTTCCACGAAGTGTCGCAAGAGACAGGCTTCTTGTACATCATCAAGAGGGTAATGACTCTTCCGAATGTGCTCGGTCGTCTTCGCACCATTCCCAGTCGTGGGATGATATGGCCTAGGCTGTGAATCTTGAACAAAGTCAAGCTGATTCGAAGCTGATGCCGCAGGAGACTGAAAGACCCCCGGGGAACCCACAGATGGAAAAGTCGAATGTGATGGCGTATGATAGTCAGGGCTTGGGCCATAATGTGACACCTGCGTGGAAGACCCATCATATGGTGAGCTATAGTTGGCGACCTGACCAGAAGACCCAGGTGTGGACGCGTTGAGGAGATCTTTTCCAGCAATAAAGAACCGTTCCTCTCCAGATGGAGATCCCACAGATGGCTGTGCGTGATTTTGTGCCTGAAAACTCCTTGTGGCTCCTTGGTAGTCCTTTCCATTCGTGAGACCAGTAGTATTCACATCAGTCGGATTTGGTACTTCGGCCGGGGAATTATGAGCCCGAACATGAGACAGAGGTGTTGTGGATGTGCTGTTCCGGCCGACATGGCGAACTGTGGGATGAACTCATAGTCAGTGATGATGTTGAGGACGCTGTTGATCGAGGAGGACTTGCATGCTCGAGGTCTACTATTCACCCAAGACTGGTCGTTCGAGAAGTTGGCTTCGTAGCTGGCTGAAGACCCTCGCCGAAATGATTTCCACTTTCGCTCTGGCCAGTGGCACTCAACATCACGCTTCTCACACCTTCCGCAAATTGGCTGTTGCTCATCACCTACAAGATGTGTTGGCGTCAGACGAGCATATTCAAGTGACGGTCAATAGGATGACAGGAGGCAAGAGCACACTTACACTTCTCATGCCTTTCTACACTATATGGTCAACCAATATACGCACTGTACTGTGGAAATCTGTAGACGGGTACTTGGGCTGCCCGTTCACAACCGGCCGTTCAGTAGGGAAGGTACGTACCTTTACATCTCAAGCACGGTCTTTTTGCACTGGGCATTGCCGCGTCTCTTATCACCCATACTGTGTTTGGTCGTGTTGTAGGATTGGCGACGCACAAGAAGAGTGGACAAATTCAAGGAAGGACAAGGCGATGGCATCGGCGAAGAATCCCTAGAAAAGGAAAAACATAACCCGGGGAACTTTGTCCCCGCATCACACAAGGGGGCAAATAGTACCCACTATCCCCATCTCAAACGACGAACAAGGTGCAAATACGCGGGGATTGTCTCCATAAAAAGCCTGATTCGGTAGCGTTCGCCGATCAAGGACAGCTCTGGCTTGACTAAGGCCACCCTTGGCGGCTGATCGTCAAGCTAGGCACTTGGATCTATCTTGCCGCATGCCGCTAATGCAGGTAGCAGCCGGCCGGATGAGGGGCTTTGACAACGGAATTTTCGGTTGGGTTGACTGTTGACCGCTGTATCACGTTTTCGTAGGTCTAAAACGTATATATGGGAGGGAGCGTATACTCAGAACATCATCACGATCGCGTCCATCGCCTATTTGCATATCCTCACCTCTTTCTCCTCCGATCCACTAACCCCCGCCCGTAATCCAAAACAAAGACACAATGTCCGGCAACAAATTGAATGTAGCAGTGGCCGGACTTGGCCGCATGGTGAGTCCTCGCTGGTCAGGGCCTGGTGTAATATGGGCATCTCACTCACATTGAATTTAGGGGTTGCGACATGCTCGCCATTTCGCAAATTTCACACCGAAGGCCAACCTGATAGCCGTGAGCTCCCCAGTCCAAGCGGAACTGGATGCGGCACAGGCCGAGTTCGGGCCCCTGAGGACATACCTGGACTACGATGAGATGCTCAGGAAAGAGTCCACATTGCAAGCTGTAGTCGTCTCCAGCGCGACCACGGTGCACGCAGAGCAGGCCATCAAGGCCATCGAGAAGGGCCTGCACGTGTTGTGCGAAAAGCCGCTCAGCACGAGCGTCGAGATCTCACAGTCCGTTGTTGACGCATATAAGAAGTCCCTGAAGAAGAACCCGGCGCAGAAGGTCATCTGCGGCTTCTCGCGCAGGTTTGACGCATCTTACCGAGACGCCTACAAGCGCCTCTCCACAGGAGCCATCGGCACACCATCGGTCTTCCGATCTCAGACTGCTGATAAGCTGGACCCGTCAGGCTTCTTCGTCGCCTATGCCGAGTTCAGCGGTGGTATCTTCGTCGACTGCTCTATCCATGATATTGATCTGGCGCTGTGGTTCTTCGGCGAGGACAGCAAAGTCAAGAGCGTATCTGCTGTGGGCATCACAGCTGTGCAGCCTGATCTGAGGAAGCATAACGATCGAGACAACGCTGTTGCTGTGGTCGAGTTTTATGTGAGGTTCCTTGTTAACATCTCTTCTGGTAGCCTCCAAACTAACTCATCTCTTCAGGGCGGCAAAATTGCTCAGCTGTTCTGCTCCCGCATGATGGCAGCCGGCCAAGAAGACACAACTGAGATCTTCGGCACAGCTGGCAAGATCGCAATCAACACTCAGCCTCAGCTCAACCTGGTAAACTTATTTGAGCCTAATGGAATTCGCCGTGAGATCCCTGGAGACTACTACGGTCGCTTCCGTGAGGCATTCATTACCGAGGCCAACGAGTTCACTGAGAGCTGCCTGAACAACACACCACCGCCGCTGAAGCTGGAAGGGGCTGTGAACGCCGTAAGGATTGGTTGTGCGTTGCAAGAGAGTCTGATTTCGGGGAAGAAGATCGAATTCGACGAGAGTGGAAACAGGATCGAGTCTCCCGAGCGGGCAAGACTGTAAGGATATTCAGCTTAGATATACCAGCTACCATTTATAGACATATACCATAAGTTCAGAGTCCGTTGTATGTCGTCATATGTCAGAGACTATGTAATATTCAATTCCAGGGGTGGCATCGAGCAGTAATAAGGCTGGGCGTTCATTGAGCATAACTCGGAGCAGATCATCGATACTAGCCATGCGGGGCATAATGGCAACCATCCTACTGGCAGAAGTTGACATGGTTTATGTAGGTGGAAGTCCACTTACAGCCTTACTCTATGAAAACCTTACTTTACTTACCCATTCCGAGAGGTCACGCGTCAAGGGACGGCCAGTAGTGCTATCAGCCAATCACTAGCTCATCAATTTCACGCCCACAATACTGTCGTCCCATCACAGCTTGATAGTTCAACCCATGATCCTTTCATTCCATCGAATAGGTGGTGGTATTGTGCTAGGTACCGAGGTATGCTCATGTCTCCTGTATGTCGTGCATATCTCTTGGGTGATCTATTGATTGTAGATCTTAAAACTATGCAGCTACGCTGCATTCATTGCATCGTGACCGATGGGTGTCGTCTGTGTCGCTACTGAGTCGTGTACAACTATGGGTAACGAGTAATGGACATGATGCACTTAAGGCGATCTGAACAAGGGATTCAAAAGGACAGACCCTCCTCAACCTGACACTGGCTGACCATCTTTACCTAGATGAGATTGAGAGATTTGTATGTCTAATATTAACAAGTGGATTGGAGACGGCTCTGCGCCGACAACAACCGAAATATAACGCATTGCTGCTATGAGGTTATACTTAGCAAGACCCGCCGACAGCATCCCAAAGAACCTTGAGCCAACCCCGGATTTGGACGAGTTGGGAATAAATCGGCATTAGGCAGACACGTGCATGATGACGCAGAAGACGGGGTTTCATTCTGAAGGGGGAAAACAAGGAAGAGCAGCCCGATCCAGGGACATATCCAGGCTGTCAGGCTAAAGATCGCCAAGGTTTCATCGCCGATGAGTTCCTGATGCGGCAATTTTTAGGTTCGCCCGAAGGGCTGGGGCTGCAACCCGTCGCCTTGCACTATGACGACGCCGGGGCTACCCCGTGAGAACGGCGATTTTACCCCAGGAATTCGGTCCACCCCGTTATGCCTGTGGCTCGGCACGTGCACAACTCCCCGTGGGGAAGGGGGTCGACTACCACAGTATTCCAAGGCGCTGGGACCCATGGGATGCACGAGTCTAGACTCCACACCTGAGCATTGACGGCAGTATATATTCGCTGAGCCTATCCCCTCTTGCAGATTTGAAATGCTACCTCACCAAGTCCCACAGACTCTGCAATAATATCTAACACCTCTTCCTCTTTTCCCAGGCCTCAATTTTGTGGTACGAGGGGCAGCATGGACTCTAAATTCAACTCGGCTGGCGGAGCCAATGTCGAGCAGGTTGAGAACCAGGCCAAGACTGGCCCCCCTATCCTCGATGCCTCACTCAACCCATCGGAAACTGTCTCGTATGGAGAGCAAGGCATCAAGGGTCTGATCAGCTCTCCCTACATCTTCGGAGCAGCATTACTTGCCTCCATGGGCGGCTTCTCCTTTGGCTACGACCAGTTACGTCTACCTCTCCCTTCCCGTTTGGCAGCCTTATGTTCCGTACCATTACAAATCGGGCCACGACGGCAGCCCGGACAACGTGACGAACCAGCTCGCTGACCACATTTCTCTCACAGGGGTGTCATATCCATCATCAACGTGATGGACCAGTTCCACGCTGTGTTTCCCCGGGCGGAGACTGCATTCGGAAAGGGTCTAATGACTGGCATGCTCGAATTTGGCGCCTTTCTCGGATGTTTTTTCATGCCCGCACTCGCCGACAGGGTATCACGAAAACGGGCCATTGCTTTCGTCGTCATCATCTTCAACATCGGAGCCATCATGCAGACAACCGCAAGAAGTTATGCCGTCTTGGTCGCTGGCAGAACAATTGGAGGAATAGGAGTCGGCACCTTGGCCATGGTAAGATAATCTCTAACGCTTTCGCGTTATACTCATGTGCTTTAGTGGACAATAGACCGCCTGATGACTGACTCATTGTGTTCAGGGAGCACCCATTTACATTTCTGAAATCTCCCCGCCCAACCTTAGAGGTACACTCCTGGTGCTCGAGTCCATCTCGATCGTTGGAGGCGTCGTTATCTCGTTCTGGATCACCTACGGAACTCGCCACATCGACGGCGAGGCATCGTTTCGAATCCCCTTTGGCCTGCAGATGGTGTCTTCAACCCTGCTCGGCCTCGGAATTCAGGCCTTCCCGTACTCGCCCCGATGGCTCGCCTTGGTTGACAGGCCTGACGAGGCGCTCTCCAGCCTCTCGCGTCTGCGAAGACTGCCGACCACCGACTCCCGCGTGCAGGCGGAGCACCATGGGATCCTGACCGAAGTCGCGATCCAGAAGAAGATCCAACACAAGAAGCACCCTGGCGTCAGCGGGATCAGGCTCGAGATTATCGAATGGCTCGACGTGTTCAAGCTGTGGCGTCGCACTGTTGTCGGCGTGGGCGTCGCATTCTTCCAGCAGTTCTCTGGTATCAATGCCTTCATCTACTACGCGCCCACCCTGTTTGAGTCGCTGGGCCAGGACCCAGAGATGGCTCTGATCATGTCCGGCATCTTCAACATTCTGCAATGGGTTGCCGTTGGCATGTGCTTCCTCGTCATCGATAAGGTTGGCCGTAAGCCTTTAGCCATCTTCGGTGGCTTCAGCTCCGGTCTCACCTGGATTATCATGGCGGTCCTTGTCGGCGTCTTCTCCCATGACTGGCCGTCCAACCCCGCAGCCGGCTGGGCCGCTGTTGCTATGGCTTTCCTGTTCATTCTGACGTATGGAAGCACATTCTCCTGCCTTGGTTGGTGTCTCCCTGCCGAGGTTTTCACCAATGCAACACGTGCGAAGGGTGTCGCTTTGTCAACTGCCACAGTGTGGCTTTGCAACTTCATCGTAGGAGTGGCTACCCCGCCTATGCTTGAACAACTGGGCTTTGGCACATATGTTTTCTTTGGGTCATTCTGTATCTTGTCCGGCTTCTGGGCAATCTTTCTCGTCCCTGAGACAAAAGGTAAGACGTTGGAGCAGATGGACGAGCTGTTTAAAGACACGGCAGCTCAGGAAGAGAAAGAAATAATGAGGGCTGAGATTATGGCCGACGCGGCCTTGCATGAGGGCCAGAAGTACGACTCTGCTTAAAGGACAGCCTTAGACACTATAACTTTTGATAGTGATGTGACTGTTTTCTGTATTTACATATAGTGAGCGAATAGCAAAATATAAAAATTTGCAAGGTCAGACCTTAACGGGTTTCTTGGATATCGCAAAGACGTGGAGTGACAAGTGCGAGCGCGACCACGATTATGTGAAAAGAAATGGTACAGAGGACCTGGCATGCTGTCCTAAATGCCTCATCGATCTTGCAGACTCAAGTTCTCCCCGAGTGCTGGACAAGGCTACAGAGCGTTCCTCTGATTGGTATACAACTCTCACCCACGAGTGACATCGTGATCCGCCATTCCTAGTCTTGTATTTGGACAATTTGGACAATTTCGGGAGGTACATACCGATCAACGACCTTCCCAAGAGCCCCCATGATATAATCTCAGTTTACCATCACTTAGATATTCGATGCATATGAATTGATGGTCTATCTGTTCTGCAGGATTTCAAGGTTGATTGGCTCCTCCACGCTCGAGACATGGCGTGCATCTACGCAGCTGCTGCCTAAATCTTTCTCTTGATACAGCAACATGCCCTGAATTACATGCCTCGAAAGAACAAAACACCGACAACCATCGAGAATTCTTTGCATCATCCTGGTTTCCAAACCAAGTGGAAGATTCGGATTCCAGCGAAGACGGTGGTCACGTTGGTCCTCGTCGAATAGTAGTCAAGCCGAATGGCCCAGGCAGCGCAACGAATCTACGACGTTACAAGGTCTTTCTTCCTCGGTATGACTATCTGCCGTCAGAATGGAGCAGTTCTTGGCAACTAAGGGCTGAGTTCTGCAGGAGAGACTGATGTTTCCTCGGCTACTTCATTCCACAGAGGGTTGTATCGCCTAGAATTGCGCGCAGTGCAGTCTTTGAACGAAGCTCTCCCACAAGGCTCTGCTGCATTCGAAGACCTCTTTGACCATATCGGCTGAACATTCAGCTGCCCGGTTGGGGAGCGCAACCATAGTGCACATGAGGCATGGACAGATATCGTCAATTAGTACACCAGTCGCAGCCTCCCATACCCAAAGACAGGCTTGTTGCGCTCGCGGCAATAGCACAAACATTTGCGTCTGTGTTCGGTGACGACTACTACGCCGCCCATTTCGGATCGACCTGCTCGTGAACCTGGTGTGGAGCGTGGATATAGGCCAATTACGAAGTCAACCCGCTCGTTGTTGACCGACGTGGAGTTGAGCCCACGTTGACAGCGGAGGGCGAGATTGAGAAAAGAAGACTCCGGACTTGCCATGGCCAAAGTGGAAGGAGTGCATGTGAGCTTAGTCGACCCAGCTCACCGATATGGGCGGGTGGACAGCGGTGAACTTCTGATACGGTGCTGGCTGATGCGTGCTACTTTTGTGAACACACTGATCTACAAGAGGCGCCATCTATGGGAAGCGAGGGTACTCGAGAGTCCTGCGATTAATATACGCCTACGGATCTCCTTGGATGAGCTTTTCAAGATCATCCTTGGCGACGTCTACGTTGTTCCGTTGGTCCAGGACTATGAATAGAAAATAGAGGTTGCAATGGGAATCTTTTATGTAAACAGTAGAAGTATGCATATGCCAGACTCGGTGTCTGTTTCATTTGGTCGGTGGCCTCGAGCAACCCGGAAGACGTACCACTCGCCGACTATCCAGGCGAGTACGCACTTTGTGGCATCACAGTGGTGAAAATAGTTTGAACGCAACTTGAAGTACTGAGAGATTGTTCTTTCTTCTATACTCATCTTCCAGCTATGCTACTAGAGTTATAAAAAGCAACTGGACCTGCTATTTTCTTTGTAACACCTGCGAAGCTATAGTCCGAGTGCAGGTATGGGACTATGACTTACTGGAAGATCGATTATCGAAGATTGGTGATGTGCATGAAATGCTCAAGATCCACGATCGTTTCCAATATGCTGATTACTGTTCCGAAAGAAGAATTTCTTTCCGAAGTCATAGCAAAATCGCTTCCGCAGGAATCTGCAGCGGGATGCAGGGCAGAACCAAGATGGTATTCATTCTTTCAAGTCCTAACGACTTTGAAAGTCATTGCATCTGATTTCTAAAGATACCGAACTCATCATGTTTTAATGCTAATGGATAGGCCGGTATTCAAGTGTGTTGTTTCCAGGCTTGAATTCCGGAGCGACTTTATTGTCCTCACGATCCCCAAGCTCGAGCTTGGGGTCAGGAGCCTGAGCAGCATAGCCATTTTGCAGCCTCTTGAGCACATTTTGACGAGCGGTAGACGTTTCTTGGCCTCCACAGCATGATGGACCTCTCACTTCTTCTATAGACGCTAAAGAGACTCGGGAACTTTGCCGATCGATGTCCTTTCAACTATGTGTGCACAGCATCAAGGTCCTCGGCTTCAGGCTGGCTTAGTTAGCGATTGGTGACTTTTAAGCAACATAATTTTGATGATGACACCGCCTTTTGTGTCCGAATCATGCTACAGACTTTGAGATGGCTCAGGAGATTGCTGATCCCTAATTTGCATCTGTGTGTCTTCTACGACAGCTTGGACCTCAGCCGCAGACAGCCCTACTTGATGAATGGCAGACAATCATGTATATCTCTAGGTATTGGCCCATAAATCCTCCATGCAATCCTCATTTAAATACTGATCAAGGGTATGGGCAAGTCGTTGGCTGCTTGTATCTGCAGAGGAATGCCCCTTGAGAAGGCTTTGCCACTCTTTCAGCATATTTTCAGCCTCGTCATCGCCTTCACTTGAGTGTATGCCATGGATTGCGAAACGCACAAGACGCCGGGCCAGCCGATAAGCTGGATGGTAGGCCGAGTGGACATATCTAGCACCAGCTGCAGCCTCAAAGACTGTTTTGAGCTCTTTCTGTTCGATGGTTGCGGGCTCTTCGTTTGCCAGCCGCTCATCTTCGTCCTCATCCTCTTGCCAGTTCCAGATCCACATGGGCGGGGCACAGGACATGAAGGCTGGGGCCAGAACGGCACTGTCCCAGTCGAGAATGCCGCTTATGATCGGACTGTCCGAGGATGTGCCCGGGTCGACTAGGATATTCCGAGGCTCAAGGTCGAGGTGTGAGAGTGCGAAATGTCCGTTGAAGTTCTTGAAATAGCCATGTGCGTTCATCTCGGAGACCATGGTGCAGAATTGGTCTATCCGAGCCGGTCTTAGTAAATCCTTAGGCAGCTTTTCTTGGATCTCCGTCTTCTGGTCTTAAAAGGTTCGCTTTACTAGCTCAAGAACAGACACGTCTTTTCGACCGGCGCGATATCGAGTGGAGGTCCGTACTCTCTGCACTCCATCCGAGAAGATTGCTGCACACGGATCTCAAGCTGTGACGTGAACGTCTGCTTCAAGAGTCTTGCTATCATATGGAAGTACTAGACTTCCGGCCTGCGCGCTCGATTTGGCGAGCATCCGACGGTAGGCTTGATCGAGGTCCTGGGCCACTCTGAGTTGTTGCTTGTGCCCAAGTTGAGGGTAGGCATCTATTAAGGGCTGGCCAGGCAGACGGTTCTGGACCATGAAAGATGACTCGAGGCAATTGTCCTCCGTCTCGTCGAATAAAATGACTCTTGGGGCGGGAATCTCAGGCCTACGATTCTGCTGCTCGGCGTTCAGAAAGCGCTGAACAAAAAGAAGAGCAGCAACGTCAGCGTCGACTTGCGAAGCGTCGAACCGCAGGATCCGCAGGATGTATTCGACAGGTGTCCTAGAAGCTCGTGTCTCTATGGGTTGAATGTCGGTTGGATATTGGCCCTTGCTCTGGCTGTGAGTCAAAGTCAGGCCGAGAATCCGGTTGAAGCCACCGCCCCGAAGACGTTCAACGATGATCTCATCATTGGGCTGTGAATGAGGCCAAATTGTGGATCGGGCAAGGGCGAGGACTTTGGGCTGGAAATGCGCGAAGCTTTCATGGCCGTAAACAATCGATGATGATTCTGATTGTGCGTCTTTTGAGTCCAGCTTTGAGGACGACGACATATTTGTTTGTCTACGCTAGACCCCGTGACGAAGTATGATATGCTGGAGGAAGTAGTCGAATAGAATCTGCGTCCGAGCCAAGCTGGGTTGCTGTTACAAAGTGAGAGGAACTTTCGCCTTTGTCTGGCTGAAAACCAGGTAGTGTTTATATTGCGCCTACCTGGGTACTTATTGCTATGAGTTGTTCTTAGGCCGATCCAGAATATAAGCGCGCTATCAGTCAAGGTGAGCCCTGACGTGATTGGCTGGAATTTCTAATTCATTGAGACCTGTGACTTTTGGATGTAGAAATAGAAGACTAAAAGACTCGGTCTATCTCAAGAATCAAGTCTGGTACTGAAAGCTATGAGCGTACTTGCTCACTGAACGTTCGATTCGAGCCGCTCCGTATCAGATCTCAGAAATGGAAATCCCATATTCTTATTATTTACCTCCACTGCAAGCGACTTCTCTCGGATCTGAAGTCCACCAGGACTGGGACCTACCCCTGCCGACATGAAAGCGCGACCCCTTGGGAAGGGCAAATGTCAATATTCGCAACGAGGATCATATAGCTCCTGTCCGAAGTGAATAATTGTTGACGAGCATCCTGGCGGCGATTTCTGGTTCGTTAGACACGTAGCAATTTATTTAGGAAGTGGTGCGTGGGCTTCAAACAATCAGACATTCTCTTCTGATTCTTCTTATTGAGCTCTCTAGAGAGCAACCTGGCTATTCATCAGATGCCACAACACAACTCCGATTCCCGACGGCATACATACACCTTGCATAAGTCATTTGTGACTTGACTCTTGCTATTTCCTTACACGCGACTGCTTCTAACTAGGGGACAATTTCGCCTCGGATTTCTTGCACGCTCAGATGATTCCTTGTTGTATACGGATGAGTAGAACTGACTTGCCGCAGCTACTTGGCCATCTCTGCGCTTGCATTGAGTTTGCGTTGAATATTACTTTTGAAACATTTGGGCTCGTCTTTGCTCAAGACCGGGGTGTCCCCATAGGCCAAAGCTATTTGACGCGCTGCCTTTCTACGTCTAGACATCGCCCTCAGCGAAACTCCCAGGCTGCTAAACCGAGACAGGGCACTCGCTTCAATAACCCGCTTGGTGCCGTCAAGCGGCTGAGAAGTAGGAGGCAGGTCATATACATCCCCTGGCAATAACCCAACAGCTCTACGAGAGTCTGAAGCCGGCTCTAAGCGTCTCAACTGACGCCAAAAGAGGAATCCCGGTGCCATCCAGTTCTTCGGAACCCCCACGGTTCTTCACTGGCGTCCATATCCACTTCCAAAGTTACCAGTCTGTCTCCAAAGTAGCTACCTCGCCTGAGACTTCTCGATACATCCCAGGGGCCGTTTACCTCGCGGCAACTACACGACGCCAGGATCGTCATCGGTTCATGGGCAAAATGCCATCGCCCGTCCCGGCAGGCTGGCGATCCCTTGGCGCATCGAGGGCGCGCGGGCACGTGAGGCCGTCTGTAAGGGAGTGGATCCGCCACCGCTCTTCCCGGGATTGCCAACGACGGCGGGCTAATGCGGCCTTATCTCGATTCTGCGCTATCGTCCGTCATATCAACGTGGGGGGAGGGCGGGGGAACGCGCAGCAGAACGTGTTCCCAGCGGCAGCGGCGGGATTGCTGCTGCTGTGCGGCGTGTCAATTTGTTTCGGAAGGGTTGAGTCGGCCCTGGCAGCAGCGTGGGATCGTGCTCCACACTTGCTTCCGGGCTGGAGGAACGGCGGTTCGCTTGGTTAAACATTCACTGCCTGCCGGATCTGTGGGGCCGCGCCGGCAGCGGAGGGGGGGCCCATCGGGCAGCCTGCGATGGAACGCCCTCTTCTCGGCGTCGAGGAGCCCTCAGTGGCGATACACGTGGCTGAGGAGCAATACGATGGAATCCCGCAACATCACCACGCAGCCCTAGCGGGACGCCACGCCGTCGCTTTGACAGTGGCAGGCAGCTGGTAGCCGGTTCCTCCCCTCGGCACACGTACATTAGGAGGAGTCGGAGGTGAAAGCTCGGGAGCAAAGCCAGAGCCGATTCACAATAAGGTTTGAACCTTGCAGCCGCCACGATGCGGGCGTTGCGAGTGAGCGTTCGTCCCTGAGGCCTTGACGTAGTCGAGCGAGTCAGGTCGCTGGTGATCGCCGCCACACTGAGTCGAGATGGCAGGCTGCTCTAACGTCGAGTGTTTCTCCTTCTAGAAAAACTCAATTTCCCCGTGGTTGGGTGATTTCTGAACTGATCATGACGTCGAGGTGTTGCTGGATTCTGTGCTGTGCAGAGAGTCATTTCAGGGGAGGGTTCGACGGCATGTATCGTGACAAGGTGAAATTCTGAGGCGAGCCCCTTCGGGCGATCCCCTTCGATTAGGTGGTATACATCGCTGTTTCCCGATACTCTACAAACTTTGGAATGAGGCAGGTAAGAAGGTAATATTCAGAAGGGATATATCGACAGTCAGAAGCGTTAAGATTTTTTAAGTCGCTCGCTCGGCAGCAATTGCCCAATCGAACCCAAGCTACATGAGACGGAGCCTATCGAACAGAGTGATGGCACCGTCCCATATTCCTCCCACGCCGCTGGCTCTCCCCAAAACATAGCCGACGCAGACAGGCGAGCGGGCCGGCGCTCGCCTCGGTTCGCTTCGCTTCGGCAGAAGCAGGAAGCAGGCATAGAGCAAGCCACAAAACGTGGGAGAAGAGAAGCGAAGGCGGCTTCCTAGGCTTGGGGGGCGGGTGATCGACGCCAGCTGCGGAAGGGGGTTGCACAAATAGGATGTTTCGCTCCGTTACTGTGTTAGTCTGTTTATCCGCTGGGGTGGAATGGAGATAATGGGTTGGTTGGCAGCCAGCCGGGAGGGAGCTTGGGAGGCCGTCAGTATCACAAACCGCACCCCGCACCACCACCACACCCTCTCCGTCCGGGCTGGTTGGACGGCGCACAAGACGGGTAATCCATGAACAGCTGACCCGAGTCAGGCATGTGAAAAGGCAGTCGCGTCCCTTTATGTGGCGGTCACAGCGGGATAGAGAATAATCGCGGGTGATGTGGGAGCTTTCTGATTCATCACTACTCGTCGTCCCGTGATGTGCTTGGGCGGGTAGTGTGATGAGGCTCCTCTCTGAGGGCGAGCGCGATGTGCTGGCAGTGTTAGGGAGGCTGGGTTTAGCCCTCCATTTAGCATCCCGTGAGGAAGAAGCTTATGCATCGGCGCGCGAATTTGGTAGCTGTTTACAAGATGTATGGCTATACGGATGTTTTGGCTGGGGAGCACAACATTATTCGCGGAAAAGGTCATGTAAAAGACTGCGGGCCTGCATCTTCCGCGAACGCGGGCCAGCCACCACCGAAATGTGTCCGGGTCCGGAAACACCCACTCACGGAGCTGTGGGTCCCCGTTCTGCAGCCTATGCAGCAGTTCCCAGGGACAGACACATGGAAACTAGGCTATATGTCTGTGTGTGTGTGTGTTGCATATAGATGGGTGTATGTACCATAGGTATGGGATACTCTCATCCATTCAGCCCCCAAAGGGTCCAGGCCTGATTCATGAGGTTAGAGTTTGGCGACGTCGATTTACCTCGCTGCACAGGAGATCCTGCGCGTGTCAGCACGCTGTAAGGGAGGGAGCGCCAAGGATTCCAGAAGGAATGGAAGCGGTGTGAGCTGTGTGGTGCCGTGAGAACAGACCGCGAGTACAAGACTCAGCACCTAGTCTACCTGCCCGACCGTTGGAATGTCGAGGTTGGCCCGAGGCATCGCCGATCCGTCCAAGTCGACGGCGGCGGCGGCATCTCGAAGCATGAAGCATGGAACATGATCGTTCGCGGACTGCAGATGACCTGAGTCACGAGGGAGCTGATCCGGGAACGTCCTGAGCCGGAGGGCAGGACAGCGCTGGCACGGCGTATGCGTATGTGTATTGGAACGCTCACTCTCGTGTGAAGCTGCACGGAACACCGTTTTTGGAAATTGGGGCCCCGACTACGAGCCTGCTGATGGCAGGTGGTGGGTGGTGGTCAGCCAGCCGCATCCCTGCATCTGATCGCGACTTGTTGCCGTCACCGAATCACTTCTCACATATCACATCGTACCAGAGTAAAGGTAGAGTCGCAACACGAAACCACGCAAATCTTAACTATGCGAACTTTTGCGAAATGGTGCGCGCGCCCGGGCGGGAGCGAGAATAGTATCGTCGTACAGCAGCGGTAGCAGACGACGATGACAAAGCGGAGCGAACGGCGTTTTAAAATCTGACGTGAGGAAATAGGATCCCACAGGATCCGAGCAATAGGAGTCAATCAGCCCTACTGGGTGTGGATGCACAAAATAAGCTACATAAGGACCCCGATCGTGCCGCAGCAGCGGGTTGAGGCTCTTTTGTGGAGAGAACATAAGGACCAGGCAGCGGGAGGAGTGGGACCACGTGGAAGTAATCATCTAGCATACCACACCCGAATTTGGTGGTGTTGCGACCACCATCTTATCTCATCTCATCTCATCTCATATCATCTGTCACGGTGCTCTGACAGCCGATGCGAGTAGTATATGTGTAGCCGGGATGTTTTGCCCTCGGTCTGAGTGCTCTTCTCAGCTCGACTCATGTTAACTACACCGACACGAGCTGCACGGTTGCCGAAACGGGAACTCAAACGTCGGCATTTGCCCGGCTGAATGCCTGAATAGTGAACTCTCGTGAGGTGGTGGTTAGGGCGCGTGTCGTTCGAGTCACCAAACCATCGGAAGAGTCTCGTGCTCATATTTCTCTCATGGATGGTTGGAGTAGTAGTAGCAGCGGTAATAATAACTCGATTCGAAAATCCCTCGCGGCTGGACCGGCGGATAAGAGAGGTGTTTCGGTTGCAATTGGGTATTCTGGTCGTCGGCAGCCAAGATGCCCAGGTGCCTAGATTCCAACAGAGGGAAAAGGCGGGAGCTTACCCAGGTGTGTGTGCAGTGCGACGGCGCTCGGCCGAAAGGCCCATCCGGCGGCGACGGCATTGCGGCTGAACTGAAGAGTACTTGACAGCATGGCTGGGTAGGGGTACAAATACTATTTTCAGCTGGCAGCAGTGCAGCAGTGCAGCTGCAGTGGTGGCTGAGCTGAGTGATAACCAAATAGGCGGCCATGGCTAAGCTGAGCAGTCATATTGAATACCAGCTGGCCGTTCTCAGCGATGCAGCGCGCGTTCAATATGCGAAGCGTTTCCAAATCAGTCACCGGGGCGGTCAAGTGCAGACCGCCGCCCACGATCCAGTGGAGATCGGGAAGATGCGAGGAAAAGGAGCGGCGGGACACGACTGTACCACCGTCCCCATCTTTCACCGTCTGCCACTCCGGTGGCTCCCGCCGCAGGCGCTCAAAGTAAATCGAGACACTCTCGTCACAAAGCTGCCGACCCGGCCGGAGCATCGAATCGAGATTTTGACAAACCTACACTTATCCCTTCCGGAGGAACCTTTCCGGGGGAACCCAGTTGTGTTTCTTTTTAAGTGTTGGCATGAGGCTCAATGCTAGTCTCAGTTGCCGGGAACACAGAAAGAGCGGGAGGGAGATGAGGCGAAAGGCGTCAGAAGGGACCCAGAATGTCGTCACCGCTGCGGGCATAATGGTACTGCAAATAGACTACGGTACGTAGACTACGTAGACTACAGATGCGTTGTGCACAGCACATCTGCAGGCCTGCGCCGTCATCCAGCCCCTAGGAGCAACCCGCTACGCCACACCGCCGCCTCGGTAAAGACCACGGTTGCGCTGTCGATCGCACGCTCCAAAGGACGGCGGCGACCCGGACGATCGCTCACATATCGACTAATTAGCTATGGGCGAGGGAACAAATTCTCCGATCTGTCAGCGATCTGCTGTAGGAATTGCCAGCCCTGGAGTTGTCTAGCTGCCGTCTTCGCCAGTGCTCAGGCTGTCAGGGAAAATGATGGGCGGCCTGCACGGTCAGCACCAGCCCAGATGCAATAGGTGTTTCTGAAGATCAATACACGCACTGTCATGACCGCTTCACATGATTGTTTCGGCCGTTCTGCTCCTGAAGATTGAGTTCCCGTGGACTTTATTGTCGCCCGAAAGCCGGCGGCTCAGCCTGATGACACAGCATTCTTGAGCAGACCTCCGGAACAAAAGAGATGAAGCGATCCGATGCGAGTGCACTCGAGCCGTCACGATCCAGGACAAAAGATCGCACAGAAGAATCCGATCCGTAAAATACCGGAATCTGGGGAAAGCTTGGGAGCGGCAGCGCGGCAAAAGGAGGCCACCCCTGCCGAGAAACCCGGCGGCGAAACCAAGACTACGGCCTGTTTGGCAGTCTGTCAACTCTAATCGTGGCCCCATCGGCCCAAGTTGCACCCTAATAGCGTCATCGTTCCCTCGACGCAATACATGCATTTTGTACCCCTGATTGTTGGCCATCTTGGCTTTGAGTGCGTGATGCCCTCGCACCCGACAAGTCCGAGTCAGGGTGAGATGGAAGAAACAAGGCGAACTTTGCTTCTACGCAGGGATGAGCAGCAGACAGTCAATCACACATATATCTCACTTGATCCAAACCCTCGCCGCCTTTTTCCCGAGGAGAAACGTTTCCTCCCTTTTTGGTCTGGCCTCAGCGATTGGCAGAACCGATGAAATCGGAAACAGCACCGAAATCAATCACCATTCGTCGACCCGTACTTATCACAATTCCACTTGTGCTGCACATGTCTGCTCAGCTGGCCAGCAATAGGTTATCATCCATCTATCATAGTTCCATCACTCTGTACAAACCACTTTAAAAGGGCTGCGCCGCATCCCACCTCACGTCCTACGCTCCATCTCTTCGGGCCGGCCGCAGTTGGGTGGGAAAAGCCAAAAGCAAAAAGAAAATAAAAAATGCAAAAAGCGAATTCCGAACAAAAAACGGCGCGACTCAGAAATTCTGCTGGAACTGGACCATCTTCGTACCGTGACATCTCTGCAACCCAACCCCCCAATATAGTAATTTACGTCGCCCCCCTCCATCATCTGGGGACGAACGAGCGAACGAACAACCGCGGGCAGGCAAGAGACCAGCCAGAGCGCAGGCAACGGCATCTGACACCGACGCTTCGGATCCAGGCCTATCAGCTCGTGAGCCGCAAGTCAACGCGCACCGGGTTGCCTGACTTGTGACTTGTCCAGGTCCAGACCCGGCCGACAGGGCTCAGCTACAACCAACGGCAGAAATACGTACACATTGTACACATCTACATCGATACGTACACGTACATGCAGGCATCCCATCCCGCGCGCTGTCACGGCAAACAAAGGCACAGCAGCACTGGGAGAGCAGCGACGTTATATCGAAAGTAGAAACACACACGCGAGGCAAAATCTGCGGGTGCATGATATTGAATCAGTTGCCGTCGGGGCCCAACAAGTCACATCCTCGCATCCGCCATCGCCTGCCAAGATATCGCATTCCGTACAGTCTGGTCGTCCTGTCGCCCTGTCTGTGTGCGTGATCGAGTCGAACTGGGACAACCTTGGAGTTCTGTATAAAAACAACGCATCGGCCCCGCCACCCCTTCACCGTGTCTGAAGCTGTTTCTATTATTTCCTCATACCTCGACTTGATCTTCACCTCGGCAGGCCACCGTGTTTCCTTTTACTCGACTGTACTACAATCGTGCTCTTCTTTTCATCCTCTTGATACCCTGATACCAACACCCAATATACGCATTCCACGTCAACCTGCCTGCTTCTTCATTTGATACCCAGCTGTCAACACGATCCGAATCTCAACTCAACAAGTCGAACCAATCGACCAGCCAACATAATCAATCAATCAAACAAACACCTCACCGACAAAGCCAACAAGAAGCGTGTGCATCATCCGCCACCGAATCATCCGCCCTTTGTTGCTCACGCCCAACAAAGCAAACAGCAAAGCAAAGCCCGTGCCGGCCCGAATTCGTGGACGCATCAACCAATCTGCTACCTCATTTCTGGTCGCTTGCCGTTTTGGGCAATTCGTGTCAGCAACGATAGTCGCGCATTAAGACGACGAAATTCACCGAGATTTCCCTCGTCTTGTCCTCTCTGCCTGTGACCATCCCGGTCAAGCCAGTCTGTCAGCTGCCAAGAAACAGGAAACCCACCAGCGAGGCTTTTAATAGTGCCTCTCCTACTGCCTGCACCCATCCATCCATCCTCCTGGGCAATCCATCTGCACCCCGCGAATTTGGATCGGAGACCCTGTCGCATCTCAATCGCACGGCATCGCATAGTATTGCACTGCACACTTAAGCTGCACTGCATCGTGTCTCATATATTATTCATCTATCTAGCCACCTGTCCGCTTGCTCTGCCGGAACGATAATAAACAACAATATCGACATCGGCCATCAAATCACGGTCGCCTTCACACATCCAGCTTCCAGGTTAAGGTTAGCCTCGGTCGAGTAACATTCAGCTCAGACAGCATCTCGGATCGACATTCTGTCTTGTCTAGGACCCCGCGACGACCATCCTATCACGGTCGGCTTCGCAATCGCCAATCCTGCAGTTGGGCATCCGCATCGGGACACTCACATTCAAGGACTGAGCTACGAGCTGCAAGGCCAGTGCACGCACACACTCTCACGCACGCACGCACGCCCATCCTTTTCCCCACAATCACATCGACACTCAGTCAGTACACACAGACCGCGACACGTTTGGGAAAGGAGAGCCTCCTTGTCGGGTCGGCTGCAACCAAACCGAGACAATCCAGGAGGTCCCTAGACGTCCCGAGGCGCCCCCAGCCTCCCGCTTATTATTCCTCATTTGACCTGGGGATTTCTGAATCAAAGGGGCCCTGTCTCACCTGCGGCCCTTGGCTTTTATTTTGTCTCTGCCCCCTATTTCCCTGATTTCGACGCGTCGAAGACGGTCATCTGTCATCTGTCTGCAGAGTCTGCTGCCTGCAACATCTCTTGCTTGACAGCGCATACACACCTGCACACACGCTACTTCTGCCCTACTGCCCTACATACCCACTACTGGGTGTTTCCGAGTTGCATCTGATCTCCTGGTCGGTGGATCATCCATTCATCCATCCATCCATCGATGCATGTGTGACACCGGTTCGCCTCCACATAAAAAGGACAAGCACCGAGACAAAGGCAGAGTCAGAGAGCAGCAGGAGCAGCAGCAACAATCAGCTGCAGGTGCCCTGTACCCCAACCCCACAGCACACCCCCCACTCCCGCTCCCACCCCCTCCCGCGAGGTCCACCTCGCCCACCACATCGCGATCCTTCAGCTTCCAGCTAGGCTCCACTCCACCTGAAAAAAGGCCTTCCGCCCTGCCCTGCCTCGGCGAAGCCACAATAACAACACTGCCAACGCTACTTCCCGTCAGCAGCTCCAGGCATCATAAACATCAACCTCACCCCTCCCCCTCCACCACTACCACCTCCTCCTCCTCTTCCTCAACCTTAATAAAGACCGAGGACCCACCTCTACCACCAAACAACCTCGACTACCTATACCAAAACACAAACACCAATATGTCTTCACAACAATCATCACGGGGCAGCGCCTACTCATCCACCACCTCCTCGCCCTACCAACACGCCTACTACTATGACGTCCCAGCCCAGGCCACCTGGATGAAGGTCATCCCTATCGAGGACGACGAGCTCACCTTCGGCGGCAAGCCCCTGTCAGACTGGCACGAGGAGGACCTGCGCCGCTACAGCAGCTCCAGCTTTGACTCACACGACGAGCATCGCGGCCGCACGCGCCAGCGCGCCTACTATGAGCCTACTTCGGCGCCCTCCTCTGGCGCCACAACGAGCAGTGGTCATGGACACCACCACAAGCACGGGCACAAGCACCACCACAAGAAGAGTGACAAGAAGAAATGAGCGAGCCATCACCTGCAAGAAGCAAAGCCGTGGCAGCTCGCTACACTCCAACACCGACGCCCGCACCATCGGAGTCCGGCGCAGTGTGTGTATGTGTGGGTAAGTGTCTGCGAGGTGCATACGCACCCAAGACACCACACCCGCGCGCATTACAGCACATGCAGCAGCCGGCCCCGGTAAACGCCACATCGTTGCACAACAGCCTTGGCAAGGCGGGCTAACCCAACCTGCTTACGTCTATCCCTTCGCGAGAATGCGAGCGGCCCCTCCCCTGACGTCGACGCCTCTCCCCCCTCTTCGACCGATGACCGAACCCGACGCAGCCCTCGAGACGACGCCTCCTAACAGCCCCCTCCATCCTCCACCATGCAAAGCTCCAAGCCAAGCCAATGACCGTGTACACATGGGAGGGCGGATGGGTTGTACACGGACGGCATTGGGGCGGGGAGGAGACAAAACACCATGCAGGGAGAGGCTACACATCTCGGCCGTCGAAAAGAGGCTGCCAGCTCGCTCGCTACACGATAGACGCCCTGCCTGCCTGTCTCAAACAAACAAAGAGAGACAGGTAGGCAGGCAGGCATACCAGACAAAGACAAAGACAAAGACAAGACGATAGACTCTAGATGTTCTATACAGTCATAGAAGCATAGACACTAGACGGATAGAAAGGGAACGGACGACCTCGAATACTGGGCTGGGGATGCCAGACCCTCATCGCCCTGCACGCCACACAACTTCACATTACACCACAAATTGATACGTTCGCCCTTTGTACAGTACGTTACGACAGGGAAGGGTCACCAGGGAAGGAAAGGGAAGGGCACAACGAGTCTGTCTGCGGCGTGCCGCCCTCGGACTCGTTTAAGCCTGCATGCATTCTGCACGGAGTCAATTTGTGTTTTTCGTTTCGGCGCCACTGCTATTTCGTCTTTTGTGCTTCTTTGGGGGACACCATCTAGCGACCTGCTTGCTTGCTTGCCTTTCTGATGGTCAATGCATCCTGCATACTGCACGCCATCTATCTACGGCCTACTTCAATATGCAACTACCTGTCACAGACTAGATTGATTCCCCTTCCCAGCGCCTCATTTCTGCTTGACGATATCCCGGCCTACCGCTTTGGGGCCCTTTTTTATTTATGGTTGCACTCAACTGTTTTTGGTCTGTTTACCAATCCGGGATTGGCACGTCTTTAGCGACGATGAAGGGGTTTCTGGTACATATATTGGCCTGACTCTCTATATTTGGTAGTGAGAATAGATAATCAGAATGAACACACTACAAACAACATGTCTGTCTCTATCTGCCTGAAGTGATCCTTTCCAACAAATATTCACTCCAAAGCAGAGCCTCACACTCTTGCCTATCGCCACCGAAAACCGGCACGCCTCATCGATGGCGAAAAAAGCTCAAGGTCGTGACGACAAAGATCGACCCAAGCCGGCAGCCATCTCGCCGATCCCTAAAATAAAATTCCCGGCAACTCCCCCACACAAGTCAACTCCCGCGCCCAAGCCCCATAAGGCAGAATTAGCAACGGCTAATCCCTTTTCCTTCCTGCCAGTGCCTACTGCTACCTCACATCGCACAACAATGGGATGAGCGCGCGCGCTACCATCGATGACCGGATGAAAACCTGGCCGGGGGGCAATCTAGAAGCAACAGGGGGTGCGCGCGCTGCGTCTAAATCTGCCGTCTTTGTTTCACCTCATGGATGTGGATGGACCCCTTGTCTGATCTCGGGCGGGTGGGGTGTTCCTGCGATGGCTGTATATTTTTACTTCTTTATTTTTGACTTAGGGCCGCCTTTTTTTTCTTCTATGCTTGTTGCGAAGGTTTTAGTTCGGACGCTTGCGGCTCAGTTGACTTAGATTTCGGAGATGGACGATCTGGGGGGCGGCTCGGTGCGCGCTCCCCCCACTCACATCCGCAGCCCTGATCCGGGGGCTGGATCTGGGCCTGGATCCGGGGCGGGTGAGGAGCGTGCTTGTGTTCTGTCGGATATGTAAGGGGCCGGGCCTGGCTTGATCGGGGGTTTAGTGGCCATCTGTCTACGTATCCTGCGGCAGTAAGTATCGTTGGAGTGTCTCGGCTGGGCAAGCGTGGATCAAAGACCTGCACGGCGTTGACATTGCACTGCATCAGCATACCCCCCACTCTCCCAAATGCTCTTGCCCACTGATCGCAAAGACTCAAGTCTCGGGATGCCAAACAATCTATCTCGTCCCGTGGCGATGGCGCATTCGTGCCAGCTGACTCGGGAGAAGCGTCTGCGGCAGGTAAGCCCATCGAGGAGGCAACTAAGTAGCTTGGCTCGGCTACTGCCTCGCTTGCAATCGAGGCCGCGCTCAGTGGCAGTAGGCCGACATGTAGTGTTGTTGTTGACGTGTTCGGTGTATTAACCGCGGACATGTAGGTGCTGGCGCCATAGGATGCTGCTTCGTGGTATGGTACCGCCGGCCTGCGTAAGACAATGTAGGCGAGCCAACGCAGAACAGCCGTATCAATGGTCAAAGTATGAAGTCGACCTAGTTGCTCCGTAGGTCTGCGGCCTGCGATCAGCGATGAGCTCAGCGCACACCACGCGTGGATCGGTCTGCCGCGCACGCTACCAATGCGAGAGAAGCCACCATACGTTCAGCAGGGCACATTATTCCACCGACTTCACTCGTCACGAATACTGATTGCTCCAGGAACTACTCTCGCTTGAATTGCTCCGCATCATATTCGCTTAGAGACCGTCACAGTCACAATACACGCACACTGCGAATTAGTCGAGGAGTCTGCAGGACCTTGTAAGTGCAGCCTAGCAGGTGTACATATGGTCTAAACTGCCTGTTTGATATTACGACAACGCATCAGACTCAGGTACTCATCATAACCCCCGACCCAGGTACTTATAATGAGGTGATAGAACAGTATGCTCCAGAAGCCTCGACCGTTCTCTCAAGTACCAGCTCGATATAACTGGTACCAGAAGAAAACACTGCTGTCCCTGAAACATTCGTTTGATCTGCTATCCCTAAAGGAGCAGAGAATCTCCTTGTTGAGGACAATGAACTGTGTCTGCCACGGATGTTTTACATTGGAACTTGACATGCTCATGCCTGGGCAGACTTGGTGTTCGGAAGCTGAGAACACATCGCTGCTGAGCCTTGGTCTGGCATATCTTGTTTCGTATTTACATGGATTTGGTAGTACCTGGAACATGTCGTGGATATATAATACAATTATATTTGATCCACACGGTTTGAGGCTTTCATATCTGAGTGCTGACATTAAGAAAGTGGTCTCACCCTACAACATGCATTTGACTAGCTTGTCTGTTATCTAACTTTATCCTACAAAGAGTTGCTGACTTCATGCCACTATTGTTTCCAATTGAATTTACTACCGGAACAGGGGAAGAACAACTGTATCTCTTTGTCTACCATGCATGTTGGTTCAGCCGCAGACGACCTTGACCTGAAAGCGGCTGAGGCTGAGCAGTCCTACAATGGGGCCTGAAAAGAAATTTGGAAAGTACATATAGATCCAGAGACCCTTCATACACATCAGATACCTGAACCCTGGATTGAAAGCCTCGACCGAACTGTCACGATGCCTGAGCCTAAGCCGATCCACATGCTTACGCTAGATGAGGAGGAAGTGATTAGGCAAAATGAGGCCCTGATAATTGAAAACGAAACTCTCAAGGACCAGTTGCAAGATGCATATGACGATATCAAGGGGCTCTCCGAAAGATTGATTGTACTTCTGGGAGTAAATCATTTCGGCGTACAGACTCCTGAGGAAGTTCGACCGGTACGTTGACAAATATTTGCTATAAGCAACAAGTACTAAATGAAGTGCAGAAATATGCAAAAGTCGAGGCTACCATAGACGATTTTGTCAACTCGATGGAAAGATCACTCCGACATGACCAAAATCACAAATCGCGTGTCCTGCAGGCTATGAAAAGCGAAGGGCTAGCGAAAGCCTTTCGAACTGCCCTGCGTTCCAATCCAGACCTTCAGGCGGCTGCTACGAATCCACTGACCAGCGTTTCCGACATTTGGAGGGCCTACATCTGGCGTTTTCTACTGCAAAAACTATTCTCGCAGCAAGCTACTTTGGACTTTTACCTCCAGCCAGGCGAGAACGCTACATATTACATTAGAAACATCAACGAACTGGACTACCTGATGGGAAAAGCTACTGATGGTCAATTCGGTAAGAAATAAATCGAGTGATGTATTCGTAGTAAGAATGTTGGCTCGCTAACTCTCCGTCCAGGATCATATTCCCGACGCCTGTGGAAAAGACAGGCCTTGTCTGCCGTTTTCAGAACTGCCGACCACAGTTGGCTCAGATCAGCACGGAACGCCAAGACCGACGAGCTGTGCCAGCTGCTTGTGCGAGTCTTCAAGGTATTCGCAAGGCCCTTAGGCGAGGACGGGGCACACCAATTGGCACGGAAAATCATCGCCGCGGCGGTCGAGCTCAACGAGCACATGATGATCGAGGCAGATGACATTTGGACCCTCGACCTGGACCAGATAATCGGCCCAGAAACGGACTTCCACTCCAGATTGAGTGATATGGATCTAAAATCGGTCGCCACGGTCACCGCCTTGCGGGACAACTCGCCCTTGGATTCTATCAGGTCGCGTTTGGCTACGGGGGTCATTAAACAACGCGTGGAGGCACTCTGCGTAGTAGCGCCAGCATTCCGATACCGACATATTTCACGCGAAGGATATGAGTACCAGGACCCGGTGACCCTGGTCAAGCCGCAGGTTTTGGTCGCTTTGAATGAGGTGTCATTGGCAGTACCTGCCCAAGACGGTGCTGCACTTGAATCGCCGTTCTTCGTCATGGCTCAGAGCCTGGGTCTCTGTTGATGACATTCTTGATAGAAGTAGCATTAACACCTTGTCATTAGTCGCTAATGTCGGCAGGCGCAGGGCGTTGGAACAGAAATGTATTACATTGTGTACCTTGTACCTTCAGACACTCGTCGTCCTAAATCAGCTTGGACTCGCCTCTCCTTGAATGCGGCATCATTGAGTCTGAATCTAGCCTTCGTTCATAATTGCAAGGTCTCTCTGTGGGATCAAAGTTCGAAATCCTGCTTCGACCGCTCTTAATAGTGGATAATCACCAGTGCACATTGCGGTCTTCCAGGTGCTCCTTAGAAGACCTTTCGGTCCATCATATCTGACATCAGCCCTTTTTCCTTTGCAATCGCGTCCCTGTGATGGTCGTTTTTCTTCACACACCATCAGAGGCGCCATATAGACTAGACGGCTCAATTGTAAATGCACACTACCTGTAGAATAATTAGAGATTCCCAATGACTAGAGACCAGAAGAGTTGGGTGGCCTAAGTGATGGCTGATACAAATTCTGCAGGTGTGAGTAAAGAATAGTGCTTGTACAAAGAACAAATCTTCAGTATTGTGAGCAAAAGCAACGAGCGCAATAGCTTCCATCCAACCAATAAGCCATGTCTTCCTCCTCCAACCAGTTTTACCACTTCTCTCAAGACCGAGTTCTTAATCTTCAGACTGACTCTACAGAGGGCTCAAACCGCTCCTTAGCTTGCTCCTGAAGCTCCTTCGTCCATCGGAAGCCGTTCTCCTCAAACCCCTTAGCCAGCTCTCTGTGCTGTTCGACGGTAAGCGTGATACGCCCACCACCCTCAAGAGACTCCTGCCAGAACACGAAGGGCACCACAAACCCGTCTGCCTTTTCAAACTCCTCAAGCAACCTCATTCTCTGGGGATCAATCAACCTGAGCATCTTCGCCGCCTGATCCTCAAACACAGACGGGCTCCGGGCCAGGACCGTCTCGAGACTGTCCATCTCCGTTTTCATTACCTCATTAGAGCTTTCGTCCTTGGAGAGGCCGGCGAAGGGGCCCTGAACCATGACGGAGCCATCACTGCGCACGAGGAACGAGTGGCGGCTCAACTGCCCTTTCACGATGCCGAGGGCATGCAGCCGCGTCAGGGCTGATCTGCACTTGTCTACGTCTGCGGTGCCGGCCTCACGAGCATCCGGAACGCGCTCGAGGAGAAATCCTATCACACGCGAATGATTCTCAGTGACGTGCGCCAGAAAGCGCGGCGCCAGCCCAGGGTCCTGAGCTTGGATGATCTCGTGGGCGCGGGCGTCGTTCTCGATGCCCACCCAATGGCCGGGCAGCCAGTCTGTCACGCGAAGCACCTCGTCTGCATCCGTCATTACTTCAGCGGGGGCCGTCACGATGGAAGCGGAGACATAGTCCATGCACTGGAGATCGGTGGGCTTCGGGACGCTGATCTCCCTTCCGTCCGCGTTGACTGCGACCGTCCAGCGCGGACTACCTGGCGCGTCCCGGCAGTCCACCACGTCGACGGTCGTGCTACACCAGACGGGCTCTGCGCTGCATAACCCGAGGCTATCAAGCGCACCAGCGGTGTCAGTCTCGGTCGATGTCAGAGCGAGCTTGCCCGCCTGGCCGTCACGATCTTCTGTGGCGGCGAGCCGGCCAATGATCCAGTCGCCGGCAGGGACCGTGTTGAAGACAAGGTTGTTATGGCGGCGAGTGTGAGCGTCGGGTCCGATGAAGACCTTGCTTGAGTTTGGAGCAGCTAGGTACTTGATAGTCGGCTGGCCCGCCGCGGCGTGCGTGGGCTGGATGCGGATGCGGTACAGGTCCGGCGAGTCGGGGAGGGAGAGCATTCCTGGCAGAACATTGTCGATGGTGAAGGGGACCATGGTGGTGGACTGTGAGGACTGCATGATTCCTAGTAAGAGCATCGGAAAAGGAACTTATGCAACTTTGAGAGGAGATAATGGTGAGTCGCTGCTTTGAGTGAAACTGTAGGAACTGTACCGGTCTTGATGTTTACGGCTGAGCAATGTCATGAAGGTGATGCATGTTGCAAGTCTATCTAGAGGGGCAAGAATGGGGGTCGAGCCTTTTTTATATTCTTCTATCATTACGTGTTGCTCATTGTCTGAAGTGTGTTGAGCTCTGATTCTATTCATCGATGCAGTCATCCCAATGCAAGAGGACTAAAGTGATTCTCATGAGGCTGTACTGCAGTCACCCCCAAGAGAGACTTGAACTATTCCTAATAGGGACACCTGCATCTCCTTGCAGAGTGTGTGGCATTGTGCACTTGCGGCCAATTATCTGGCCGGGTCACCCCACATTGGAGTTTCCTAATCTGTCCCTGACTGCATAGAGTAAAGCTGGAGGCCTAACTGGGATAGAAGAGTAAGTTTTACAGTTATAAACTGATACAAGTGAAAGATAAGCGGTACTATATTCCTACATGGCTGTTGTTATATGTGAGGGGCGGAGGCTCGGGACGCGGCGGCCCGGGCAGACGTTCTTGCAGGAGAGACCGTACCCACGCCGGCCCGCCCGAGAGGGGCAGAGGTCCTCCTTCTTCAGGTGAGAAACCGCCGGGGGATAGGCATTCCCGCCAGATGATGATAAAGCCTTGCCGTTGCTACTACTACTTTCTTTCAAATGTAAGAACACAGGGCGCGGGTGCCTGGGCTTTGAAGCGCGCACAGCTTTGCTGGTCTCTCCCTTTCCTACTTCGGGTAACTCTGAATGAAAATGAACAAATTTCTTTTGTACATCGAGCTTTTGTGCTATGAAGGTAAGGGAACCGTCTCAAATGTCATGAGGGCTCCGAGCCCGTGAGCTCGAAGAGGATCTTGCACGCGTTTCAGAAGGCAAGCCTGCTCTGTGATCAAGTAACGTCTTCTTTAAACATGAAAATAATGAAGCAGTAAATGGATGATCAGCTGGCCAGGGGATTTTCCACCCTTAGCCCTTTAGCTACCGTAGGCTAAATCTGCTTGGGCTGATGTTCGTCCTGTAGCTGAATCTAGCTTTAGTAGTCGGGTTTGAAATAATAATTTCAGTCGTAAGGATTCGCAATTTACCTCACAAAGATTATGTGACATCCATTGGCCTCGCATTATATGCACTCATGTTCGTAGTAAGGTCTACTGGTGTACGAAGTGCGAACCAGTTTGTTGGTAACCATACCCGGGGGACACAATATGTTCACTGATGATATGCTCTTGGAGTATGCAGGTAATAGCGATTGGCCGTACGATCGTTGTTGCCGGCTTGAGTATGCTGAGACCGTGCTGAAAGCACTTGAGGCTTACCTGACAAGCGTCAGGCGTGGGATTTGATGATTTTGGAGAACTTCGAAATTGATTCTTCAAAATTGAAGTACGGTTGACAGTATTCGATTCGTGCTCGATTTTAAATGCAAACAGATTCCCCTGGTTGCATCTGATCAATTGATTTGCCCTTCATATCGAAGCAATTGTCTTGGTTTTGCAGTTTTGAAGTGCTTCGATTTATTTGAAAAGTTGATAATTGAATAACAGCGTATGGTACTGAATCAGCGATAAGGGCAATCGATGTACATTCAGTCGTTCCAAAATCATGCTAATTGTCCGCACTTCGTCAGTCACATTTTTGCTCTGGAACGATTGAATGCATATGAGAGCAAAGCTCCCACGGCTCCAACTACTTCCGGCACAGTCAGGATTCCGAACCCTGTCGCTTACGGGGGCATTTCTGCAACAGCAAACCCTGCAGAAGGACTTTATGCAAGACTGCTAATGGTCGGGTCCGCCAGTCTGTTGTGCAATGCATTCAGTCAACACGCTCGCTCCTTGATTGGCATGCGGCCTGGATCCGCATCGGGCCCACTGGAGGTGGTAAAATGGACTCTCACCATTCACATGTAGTGCTGCGCCTTCGGCGGCTCGGCGCGGACCAATCGCCGATTTAATGGTTTGATATGGGCCTCGGAACTGTTGTGAGATTAGCCGCGGTCTACTCAACGCAACTCCACCGTCTGAGCTGATAGTATCGATTTAGCTTGTAATACCGATCATCATAATTGCGTCCTTAGTTCACTACAAGTTCACTGTCTTCGAACTCCTAGCTCTTCTTTGAGTTGAGACACAAAAGTTGACGTTCGCTATGGATTACTCGGTCCCCGAACAGGCAAAGCAGCTCCTCAACAAGGGCATTTTGGAAAATCCCTTGATCGCCTCTGATCTACCCACCGATGCTGCTGAAGCTGCCAGAAAGATATCCTTCACTGGGAGCGACTTACCCAGCATCCCCATCAATTGGCGCTTTGCCGAGAGCATATCTACCCTCAAGGCCTATGAGGCTATTCTCGTCAATGTGCTGCTCAAGAGAAAATACGGTCTCGAGCCCGTGCCAATCACCATCGACACGTGAGTTCTTTCTGCAATATTTGTCTCAATGGCTCTGGCTACTCGTGGTCAGAAAAGAGACCGAGACTCACACGTGGCCGACAGTGACCATGCCCAGCTGTTCATCATGTCGACGATGCTCTGGACGCTTGACCCCGCAGGAGATAACCTCTCTGCAATGTCTATCATGTCAACCCCAGAGGGTCGGGCAAAGCTCTCGAGATATTTTCCCGACTGGGATAACCACCACTCTAAGTCAAGCATTTACAGAACGGCTGCTACTAACATATATAAGACTTTAGACGGAAAGTTCTTTCATCTTCACGGTATGCCGCACCCACTATGAATCAGCTGCGAGGATATTCTTCTAATTCTTCTCATTCTGACGGGCAGGCTCAATGAACCCTGATCCTACGCTTGACAGCATTGGCATGCCCCATGAGATGGAATTTGAGTCTTTGCCCGAGGCTTCAGCTGCCATCGGTGAGTCGGTGGGCAAGCTGACGGCCGATGAGTTGCAGCACCGTGCGACCGACATATACAAGCAGGCTGGCACTATTTGCTATACCCGGGAGCAATTCCGCGAAAGCGAGCACGGGAAAGCCAACGCCCACGTGGGTCTCTTTGAAATCCGCGAGCATCCCAACCCTCAGCAGAAGCCATGCTGGTGGCCCGACGTACCCCAGACATCTGCCAAGCGGCCGCTCGCGGGGCTCAAGGTCATTGATCTCAGCCGCATCATCGCTGCACCCGCCATCACCCGCGGCCTCGCCGAGCTTGGCGCCAGCGTTATGCGTATTGTCGCGCCTCACCTGCCCGATATGTCAGCCTTGCATCTAGACCTGAATCATGGCAAATGGAACGCGCTGCTGGACTTGCGCAAGGAAACAGACCGGGCTACCTTGCGAGAGCTCATCCTTGACGCCGATGTATTCCTCCAAGGTTACCGGCCCGGTGTGCTTGACAAGTATGGCTTTGGCGAGCAGGATATCATGGAGATATTTCGAGACCGCAGCCGTGGCATCATATACGTGCGCGAGAATTGCTACGGCTGGAACGGTCCATGGAAGGACAGGAGCGGCTGGCAGCAGATCAGTGATGCCGTAAGCTTCTTTGACCTGTTTCCTGAATGAGCTTGGTTTCTTACTGATAGTGCAATTCCTAGAACTGTGGAGTCTCGTACGAGTTCGGTCGCGCAATGGGTAATGACGAGCCCGTTACCCCGGTGTTTCCGAACTCTGACTACTGGTGAGCCAACGATCTTCACATATTGCACTAGCATTGATCTTCTCCCTCTCTTAAAAGCTGACGACGTAACCCCTATCAGCACAGGAGTAGCCGGTGTTGCCGGCGTCCTGACGTCTTTGATACGTCGAGCTGAGAAAGGAGGATCTTATAGCGTCGATGTGAGTCGAAGCCAGCCCTCCTCCTGCCATCTGACACGAACACAAAAGTCGCCATATGTATCTCCTGACAAATATTCTCCTGGTGTAAAAACAGATTGCGCTCAACTACTACTCAACGTGGCTAGTAAACAGCGTCGGCATGTACCCCGACGCGGTATGGCAGGACTTGTGGAAGAGCAACGGCTCGCTTGTCTTCCGGCACGACCAACCCATGCAAACAATGCTGCCCGCCATGATACAGACCATCATGAAATACAGCGCAAACAAGCTGCTCAAGCCACATCACTTCACGACGTACAACTGCAGGTACCTTCAAAAGGACGTTAGGATTGTCGCACCCATCCTACAGTTCCCTCAAGGTGAGGTCAAGCCCGGATACAGCGTCGGCACGAGGACGAACGGCGTCGACAAGCCAAGGTGGCCCACCGATTTGACTGTTGAGGTGGTAGAATAAGAAAAAGAAAAAACGGCAAGCCGACTTCCATTGTGCTTCTGTTCCTAAGCTGTGGGTGTAATGAGAAACAGAACGTCAACCCCGTAATAGGCCGATTCTGGAAAACCTTTATTAGCTGTGGCGTGGACGTATTCGCGCTCTGGTTTCGTGTCTACCTTGAAGTGGACTACTTTTGGTTTCTAGAGATTTTCTGTCGCGTTATATTATGGCAGCCCAACGGCGGCGTCCGTTGTATATATTGTCCATCAATCTTGGGAGCAATGGGCAAACAGCATATTGGACAAGGGCGAATGAGCCAAGACAACAGGGTCAGGGTAGCATTACAGATTGGACAGCTTCAATCATTTGTTTGCATGTCATGATTCTGGTTCGTAGCATTGCCATTTAGGTTACGTCGCCTGGTTCCAGTCAAACCACCAAAGCGCCCCTCGTGACATGTCCAAAAAACTCCGAGGCCGGGAAGAAGAAGGGGATTGATAAAAAGTAAGAGAAATGGGTATCGATGTCATATGTGCTCCCGGTCGCTCATCTTCGCGCGTTAAAGCCAAAAATCAGTCTGGGAAATCTCGCCACCAACAGCCGCTTTTCGGCACAAAAGATTCCAAACGCCGGCCCCAAATGCAAGCCAGCGTGAGACCTGGTCTATGAAGAAACATGAAAAGACAACTACATCGTGCTTCGTGGGTTCGTGATACGTGCATGCCCAGCCAAGGCAAGCAAGCTCAGCTCAGAAAACCGAGGTGCGCTTCCACTTGGGACTCCTCTTCCGCTTCGTGGAGTTCTCGTGCAGCCACTCGACGAGCCTCTCCTTGTCCTCATCAGGAAGGTCGGACACACTGTCATTCAGAAGATCAAGACAGCTCCGCGATGCTACAGCACATCAGCGACCAGACTTTCGGAAAGGGACAAGACACTAGTACTCACGAGCATATCGACCAACATCAACACCCATCTCGAGCTCCAGCAGCGCGGCAGCCATGCGCGCGCTGTTGTAGCAGTGGAACTCGCGCTGGATATCCAGCATGCGACGCCACAGGTGCGCGTCGTCCATGTCCTCTCCAGCGGTCGGGTCGAGGTGCCACGTCCGCACCGAAGACATCTTGCGCGAGGAGGCGGCCGAGATGGAGAAGCGCGCGTTTTGACTCAGCTTGCATGCGGTGTCGAGGAGGGGCTGCTGGGGCTCGGGTGGTGGGGATGAGCACGGCGTGATGGCGTCCTCATCGTCGCTGAAGGAGGCCTTGGCTGAGATGGAGCGGCGGCTGCCGTGACTTCTTTGTTGTTGGCGTTGTGACAGTGCCATTGTGTATTTGTGTGGGTGGCTTGGGATGTGCTGGTGAGAGTTGATGATTGTTTGAGTTTCCTGCGAATGATGCGGGACTTTTCCGGTTCGTTGTGTTGTTTGGGTACCGTTGTGGTGGATATATTAAATCTCAGGGCGACCCAAATTTCCAAGCGGAAGGATTTTCGGGGGTTGTCAGCTTTCTTTTTATGGATCGGCGCGTATGCAGGTTGACGCCGCAGTCAGTTTTGGGTGGTAAGAAGATGTTTGGTTTTGCTTATTATCGCAGAATCCAGCGAGGCAGGGCATGCATGAGTCAGGCCGGATCGGAGAGCGGCCGAGGGGGTGTCTACGATATATATATTCAAGTAACAAGTGTGTGTTTGTGTGCACTGGACAGAGAAAAGGTGGTCTAGAACGGCTTGCAGCGTGATCTCATCACTGTGGTTGCATTCAGGTGCATGTGCGTGCACTCGCTTGTGTGTGTGTGTGTGTGACGGCACTGCTGGCCCCCTTATTCTGCAAGCGTAGGCCTGAGTCAAGGCCTGGTTGTCCGGCTGTCTTCGCAGTGCTGTTGTCAATGCACCGCACTACGATGCGATCATCTAGGCTGTCGGCTCCGTCTTTGTGACCACAGTGACTCCCTTGTTGCACATTACAGGCTAGAATAGGGTGTCGTCTGGGGTGGGGTTGGGCCGCACTTGAGTGGATGCCATCATCCGGCATATCTGCGGGAGGTAAGAGAGCCTTGGACTGACAGCTCACGGGTGCGATGTGGACATCTCTATTCGTTTGTACCTTGATTCAGGACAGGGAAGTACCGTACCAGTGGGCGGTTGGGCTGAGAGAGACCTGGTCCGGCTGGTGTGGGAACCGGATGGGTACCTTACCGTGATATTAGGCGCAGGCTAGTCTTCCCTGCTGGTGCTGTCTTACTGCTCTGCGGCGACCCAGCAAGAGTCTTCGCTGTCGTCACAGCATTGATCTGGTAATCTTGACTTGATTTCCCAAAGCCTTTGAGCTTCATGCACCCTGCCATGGCACCTCGACAAGTGCCGGATACGAGCACTGTGACACGTCTGTGGAACAGCACCAGCTGAACAGAATCTGGGGAACAATACTGGACAGCAGACGCCCTCTTCGTACAGCCCTGTGCTCTCATGGTCTGATTGACCGCCCGAGAATGATGGCCATCAAGTGGGGCATGTCATGACCTCGCCCTTTCGCGCCCGAAGAGCGGATCTACAATGCAACCTTGGCTTCGGCTCTGCTCCCAGCCCTCCACTAACACCGCAAGATTCACAGGAGATTTACAGGCATGGCAAGCACTGACCACTGCTTAAAACAGGTAGGGGTGGAGAACGCGCGAAAAGAAAAAAAAATCGTGAAGCAGACAGAAAATTTCCTGACACTGACGACATGATCCCTCTGTCACGACCAGCTTAACCTCGCAATCACGGTGGCAAGCGCAGATTCTGTCATGAGGAATTTTCCTTCTCTCCCTGCACGCGTGGCTGGCGGTCCTACGAATTACATTACTGGGTCCTGATGGTTCACAAGGGCTCAGACATGATAACGGTTGAGCACATGGACGTCTTCCAAGAAGGGAGGGTGTAGCCGATGTCTTGTACTAGACAGTAGAACGATGTCTTAGACACCCCTCTTCACGCCAACAGGGCTCCAACGGTTGCTCGTGACAAAGTAGCGTGGGGTGCAACTGCAGTGCATGTCTTGTCGATCAGCGCAGAGTCATTCTCTGGTTCTAGCGGAGGATAGGCGGGCAAAGACCAGTCGCATCGTAGCACGAATCTGGCAGCCTTAACCCAGAGGGGCAAACCGAACAGCCAGCCTAGAGGCTGATAGGACCACAAGCTTCTAGTCTTGCCAGCCAGTAGGTGAAGCTCGACTCACGCCAGAAGTTTCCAAATTGACGACAAAGGGTCACTTGTGAGGCTTACAGGCCGCCCGCAGGACGTAAGGAGCGTTTCAGGGGTCAGCCCAGCGGAACCCAGGGCAACACAGCGGAATGCCCAAAACCTTATCATCGACCAGAAAGCTTGTCCCTCACCTGCGTGTACATGTTGACCGGCGAACAAGAGACAGTTGTCAACAAAGCGTGTCATGGCAAATCATATTTCTGACTCTTGTTGACGCCAGCCACCTCACTGCTGATGCGGTAGAGTTTCACATAATCATGTGAAGGCATCATGCTCGTCTCCATCGATCATACCGAATCGGACAGCTACGACTCCTTGCGCCTGGGGCCAGTGCACACAATAGAAAGAGAGGAGCAGCCGACCTCGGGACGACCTCCGCATCCCGACTTCCTCTACACGGAAGTGCCGCTGCAGATCCCGGCAGTCATCGCAGCGCCGGCCCTGCGCTACAGCTGGGAATAATCCGGCGCTGGAGGCTGCAGAAGCGCCATTCCGCAGTGGCACCCCGAACAAGACGATCGTCGCAAACACAGACCGCCAATCTGGGGTGTTTTTGTCACCTCGCACCTCGCAGGCCTTACCCAGTGGCCGCTTCCCCTCATCGTCTGGCTGCGTCTTCTCTCGTCAGCCAAAGCCAAAGCTCGGTGACCGGCAAGGTCGGACCCAGAAATTGGGGACATGTCATGCCCGCGGTTTCACAGGCAGCGGCGTCAGACCGGGGGCTGCATGCAGCTCGCTGAGTGAGCATATGATCCAGAGCAGTGCAAGTGCTTAGGTGTAGGAGGAATAGTTCATCCCAAAGGACGCCCAAGCGCAGCCAGAATATTGACACTAGCCTCAAATGCTTGTGAGCTTCGAGGAAACGCTTGGAAAGGAGCACTCCTTTTCGCAACCCTAACCTGGAACGCGACCACGCTTTTTCTCCCCTCTCCGGGGTCCGCATCAACAACAGAGTCCTGCAATATCTACAGCTCAAGTGTGCACAGATCATGTCACCCGTGAAGATGGTCATCTGAGGTGTTCAATAACTGAGAAATCACATATAGTCCGATGGCTTGAAAGTTCTGATCTGAAAGTATTAGATCTGCTCAGCTGTTAATTTCATGAGAGCGCCCACGAAGGTCCAGATCTCGTCAACAAGAAGAGTAGTGATCCAACAGTCTGCTGAGTTGAGCACCTGGGAATATTTACCTAGTGACTCAAAATCAGCCAAAAATTCGGACCTTTGTATTTCTTTTTACCAGGTTCTAGCTCCTTCAAAGAAGAAATTCATTATGGATAGCTTTGAGCACCACAGGATTCGAAAGGCTGCAACTTGAGACGCGTTGGGAAAGCGAGAGCAGTACGTGCAATACCGATTGCCATGAAAATCCAGAGAATTTACATCGTTGGTGACTGGGATTCTGTAAAGTTGTGCCGCAAGCCGTAAGCAGGTAGTTTCCATCGGCACCAAATCAGGATATCCCACTCCTTTGCACATATTCTATGGCCGGAAGCAAGAGAAGAAACCGCCAGGTCAGTGGGCGGTTTGTCACTACCTCTACCTTTGTCTCTTCAGGTCTATTGTCAAACTTGAAGCGTACGGCAACATTCTGACATATCTCGCAATTTTCAGCCGCACCTCTAAAATCAAGGCAGGATTTATCCCATTGATAGCGTCGCGTCACCGGTCATTTCCAGAGATAATGCTTCTCTGTCCGTCGACAACGAAACAGCACGTGCCGGCATACTCTCAGTAAATCCTCAGACAACTCAAGTATCCCATGTTGGATTCTATGACAACAAGCGAATTGATTAGGAGGTCTATGCCAATGACGATGACAATGACAATGGCAACGCCGTGCCAGGTTTATTCGATGCACAGGCAGAGCGCTCCAACGCACAGCTAGGCAATACCTATACACAGTCAGGGAATGCAGACCCAGGCCATGCCAATAAACTATTAGAGGCTGCTGCCGCATGCACGTCCTGAACGTTCTTTGTTCGGGTCACACTGCTGAGTTCGTCACATGCTGACTGGACCGTATGTTAGCGAATGCGACAGCATACATGCGATTCTACCCATTGACGACGAGAGTTACCGCCGCCGCATATTCACAGTCGTCCTGGCCGCCATTAGCGCACTGTCTTGGACAATGGCACCCAAGCCCTTCTTCAAACCACACGCTTCGAAACACCGGCCTGGAAAGGTACACCAGATGAAGCTCGGCAGGTTCAACGGCGTGACAGGCGTTTGCGATAGACTCCTTAGCGTGTTCAAAATGAAATATGGATTCCTGTCCCCCCCCCCTGCATAGCGGCAAAGGGGATTTGGAAGTCAGGAAAACGTGTTTGGAAATACCAGCGGTCTAGGAACCAGAGTTTTAACGGAAGCGGGCGCTATTGAAGCCTCGAAATTGAACGCCCGCTTGATTTTATACGCCAGAAATAGAAGCTGATTTCGCAAAGAATGGGTGTGTTTGTGGATTATTTGCGGATTGTTACCCCATCTATTATCTATAGTCGTTGGTTCTCACTAGGTAGGCATAGGGCGTTGATAGAAGTGTAATAGCAGCGGGGATTTAAAATTAATCTGTTGTTTTTAGTCAGACTACAATTGTTCTGTAGTCATGTAGTTGTAGTTAACTCTTCGGGTTGAATACATGTAGTTTTGTAGTCTGTAGTCCGAAGAGCTGACTACAGCTACATGATTACAGAATAATTGTAGTCTGACTACAAGACTACAAATTAATTGTAGACAGGCTAGTGACTACAACTGAATTATTCACGAATTTGCTGACTACAACTTTGTAGTTTTAGTCAGGGTACTGACTACAATTATTCAGACTAATCTCAACACTGAATAGCAGATTGGGCTTTTCAAGTGTCTTAGCACATATAATGGAAGCGCATAGAACCCAGCTATATGAAGAATGTAATTGATCATCACTTGTGTCCAAGGACATCCTACAAGGTGCTTAAGGTGCGACATTTGACTCCTCGATCGCAAAGCTGAGGAGGGTTTCAGGAGGCTAGAAGGCTGTGTTTCAATCATAACACCACTGATGACTGATATTGGCCATTGCTGAATCTTTTTTGGCGTGAAATCTTATTGGTAATGCCTCTTTTGGAAAACTGTATTTATACAAGGATAGCCATAACACAAAATGTTCAATATTTACTTCGAATTCACAGACCCTTTGCCCCAGGCATGCGCATTGCGCGATTGTCGCTTTGAACATGGAGTTTTAAGTACGACTCCAAGATGACCAACTATCCGGAGTATGCCCACCTGACATGTCATCTCTTCCTCCTGTATTCCGTGTGTCCATCATCTCGATATCGTCTGAGTCAATGATATTACTCGGCAAGGACTTGCTGCCCTTGCTACCCTTTCTGGACTTTGACCTCGGCTTTGAATCGTCACCTTTGGATGGCCACATTTCGGAGCCTCCAATAGTCCGCTGCTGACCACTAAAGTAACTGGCCGAGTACCTCTGGTCCATTTCGCTGCCTGGCAGCAGCCGACTCACCCAGTCTTTCCACAGGGGCCGGCAAACTGGAATTCCGATGGCAACCATGGTGACTGTCAGCTCTGCTGCATGCCAGATGATTAATGCTGCTCTGTCTCCTGCAATGAGAGATTAGCAAGTCAGCTTTGCTGATCACAGTTGGCCAGACATACTCATGTATTCCCCATCAGACATTGATGGCAGCTCGACTGCTCTCATTATGCCACACGCGCCCGCGCTAACACGATTACTTGTCAGAGATATGATCTTCGATTTGGAAACTCTGGGGCCAGACTTGACAGAACAGAACTTACAAAATGCCCAAGCTAAGACTGTACAGCACAATGTTCTTCTCCCGAGGTGGCACTTAATACAACGGTCAGCCGGGGACTTCTTGCCATCTTGTGCAGTACTTACTCTGGATATTCTTGAGGGTCCACCACGGTAGAGCCGCGAAAATAAAATCACAGAAGAAGCTCAGGATGGCGGCAATGAGGTTCAAGTACACGGCACTGTCACCGCAGACTCCATCCGGATTCAGCCGGTCCCACAGAAAAGATATCGGCCGACATTCAAGCCAGAATGCCAGAAGTCCCGATGTCACAAACAGCCCAAGAAGAGCAGGCGGCAGTATAATCGTCCACCGCGTCTTTCGACCACATGCGCCGAAGATGCGCAGCAGAAAGAAAGCCAGAGCGGTCTTGGAAATCCAGACCGCAACTCCAACAACAGTCTGCCCAGCATTTGTGAGAATTATCACCATTGATCGATCCCATGGATCGGGCACGTCGTCGCGAATTAATCCGAAGCCATAGAAGGCAGATATCGTGATCAGAACGCAGTATGTGACCAGGAGGACCTGTTCGAGACAAGGGGCTGTCAGTAAGTGACAAGATAGGAAATGCTCCCCACACATCGCGTTACTGTACTTACGAATGCAATATTGAAGAGATGATCATCTATCCCTATAGCATCAATGACTTTATACCGGGTATAAAGCCTGAGGAGGACGAATACCAAGGCCAGGGCTACAAGGCACCACAGAGCAGCCAGCGTCTGCGGTGCATTGCCTTGAGGCGATGAAAACGGCGGCATCTCAACAAATAGACATTATCGAAAACACAGAGGCAACAATCACTAGTTCTCGAGGAGTGGCACAGGCCAACTTGTAATTTCTACCAACTCGGAGGCTCTCGCATTCCCGATGATTATCTAAACATCTTTATTTAGGCCTGTCTAAGGCAGAACTGACTCACTAACCAGGCACGCCAGGCTTGGACATCGGATCGACTTGGCATGCTAGCCTGATTAGAGACAAGACAGGCCACCTCAGATCAAAAACTGGAACAGCGTGAAACCGCCGCAGTGGATTAAAGGAGATCATGCCTTGAACGGTTATGCACCGAAAGCATATCTCGGTAGGCCGCACGGAACTTGTGGCGTCTACTATTGACGGTAGCTTCGCCGTAGTGGATAGCGATACCGTGGAGGATGCGAAGGCTATTTCGTATTATCAGCAACACTTCAAGTCGAAATCCACCGGAAATTTGAACGCCATTTTGATATGCATAGGATTGTTAGATGATGTATCTGTGTTTTCTGGATGTTCTCACGCCATAAATCGGCGGTTAATGACTTACCCGAATCTGCCGAAGAGGCCGCTGGCCAACAGAATACTTGATACATCGCGGGATTCACACCTAGTGAACGAATCGGATTACACTCTTCAAACGCATGTTCGCTGCACCTGCCATGGAGTTCTGATCCGTTGCATCGAGGGTGGCGGCTTGTGTGCGGCTGAAGTTTACTAGCACAATCTACTCTTGGTATGCAGTCTTCGTGACTGCGTCGACAGGCTGTTGTCTGCCGTCATCAGTGAACGAGTCAGCCGCCACGGAGATCGCCTTAGCGCCGAGGCATTGGTTCAGCAGCTGAATCAGTGCCGTGCAGGTTTCCTTGCAGGCGCTCGCAGACACTGATGAGACGTCACAATTTGAAGCGCGTCTTGGAAGTGGGACTGACGGTAGCCAAGATCAGTTTCATGATAGAAGAAAGACATTAAGTAGGTGTGGAAAGTTGTTTTCCTACTATTTAAACCACTGGATTTTGTGCGTGCCGGAAATTTGGCAAGCACCGTCTTGGCACGGCGTTCACAATGCGGTAGCACTCGGCGATTCGGAGGCCGACCGGCGGAACAAATATTGTTCCAGCACCAAGATACCCATCGACTGGCAAATCAGATGCTGAGAATGATAGTACTTTATCAGAGTATCAAGATCTTTAATGGCCGGAAGCCGAGTTGGCTTTCGATGTAAGCTTGTTCATGGCAACGAAGCTCACTGTTCGTGCCGTGGATTCGCCTTACGCTAGGATGGCTTCAGCAGAATGGCCAATCGCTCAGTATATTACTTCACAAAACAGATATTACAAGCATATGAATTTACAAATGTGGTGTTCTAATGACATGCCATTTCCACACCTTTAGACATTCTGCGTTCGCTCTACTCGGGTCAAAATGTCGACTGTTGCAAGCACCACCAATGTCAGTCTCACTGAAAACGAATCTCGATATAGCCCTGTGTACAATGTCTTTTACTCTCCCACGGCGGCGTCTGCAGTCAAGGCATTAATGGATGTCGGACTGGGAGATGTCGTATACCTGCCTGGGCAAGAGCGCTTTGAAACTCGGATTGAATCGTATTGGTCACGTACCTCGCAACTCAGACCGTGGGCTGTTGTCCAACCTCGGGACACTCGCGAAGTATCAATGGCCTTGAAGGCCCTTGTAAATACTCCTGGATGTCAGATCGCAATTCGAAGCGGAGGACACATGGCTGCCCCTGGAGCAAGCAGTATTGAAGATGGTGTCACTATTGATCTCGGCCTCCTCCATAGCACCAAATACAACGCTGAAACTAATCTGGCGTCCCTCGAGCCAGGCGCGCGCTGGGGAGATGTGTATGCGGAGCTTGAAAAGTGTGAGTCGCCTACCCTGTGTCCTAACCCTATCTCTTTGAATCGCATGGGCTAACGCCTGGATGTTCCCATGATAAGACAATGTGATGGTTGCAGGTGGCCGTGAACGGGATGTTGCCGTGGCAGGATTCTTGTTAGGCGGCGGGACGAGTCTATATACTTGCCGAAGAGGATTTGGATGCGACCAAGTTATCAATTTTGAGGTGGTACTTGCCGATGGCAGCATTGTCCAAGCTAATCGCGATGTAAATTTCGACTTGTTTCAGGTATTAAAGGGTGGTGGCAACAATTTCGGCATAGTCACCCGTTTCGACATGCAAGCATTCCCAACAAGCCAAGATGGTATATGGGACGCCGTCGTAACTTATCCCAGCAAGTCGACAGACGAATTGTTGGCAGCTCACTTCGAGTTTACCAAGGGTTTGAACAAGGAGTCCGATGCCCATTTATTGCCCTTCGTGAGTAAAATTCTCGAACCTACTCTAGACCTGGAAATTTTCTGACTTAAGAACGAAGTGGTATTCTTCAACCACATCGAAGCGGCCAGTTATTACCGCAATATTGACACAGCTTGACGGCCAAGAGGATAGCAAGTCTCTGGCGAAATTCAAAACTATTTGTGGATGCCAGATTGTGAATGAAGGATCCACAACGGTAGCTAGGAAAATGGAAACGCTCGCAACACCTCCAGGAGAGTGCGTACCCAGAAATATGATTGCGAGCAACCAGGCAACTTGACCTATTCAACACAGACTGATGTTTTGCATGAACAGATACACAACTTTTAATTTACTTCTGAAACTCGACATGCGGATCCTCACGAAGATATCAGAGACCCACGCGAGCATAGTTCGCAGTTTTGCAGAACGTTTACCCGATAGGGAGATTGCAGTCTACTTCGTAGTCCACCCGTTTCCCGCTTGTTTTGGCCGGAACTCTGCCGCCTGTGCGGGAAATATTATGGGCGTCGAAAATATCGAGGACGACTGCATTCTTCTTCAAGCATCGCTGGCGACCGACAATTTACACAGATCCGCTTACGTCTCAACATTCAAAGAGGGTCTTGATGAGCTCGAGGCTTTTTCTCAGTCGATCGACCAGTAAGTCGTCACAAATTGCCATCGTGACGCATGAATACTGAAGGGAGCACCAGAAATATGGGATTTCGTTATCTTAATTACAGTGATATCTCTCAGGACCCATTGAGCACGTACGGAGAGGACAATTTCAAGCGAATGCGGGAAGTGGCTATGAAGTACGACCCAACCGGTGTCTTCCAAACGAGAGTACCTGGGGGTTTCAAACTATCTAAGGCTAAAATCTGGAGAGGATAGTAAGACGCCCGGACTGGGGATTGTTGCTCAGTTGTACAGGAACTAGTTCTCTGCACATAAGGGTAATCAAGAAAGCTAAGCGGTAAACCTAAGTCCTCAACGCCTCTCACCTCCCTTTCAACGAGGTAATTATCCCAGCAATACTCTAGCCAGTGATGTCAAGACTGTCATGGTTTGGCAATGCTGCCGAGAACACTGCACCGCTAGCGAACATCGAGTGGCAACGGTGCGTCGTATTTGCGCGATAAGGCACAAAAACTTGTAGAGTGACGCATCTTGTTCTTCCAAGCTAGCATGTCAACCAGGGTTTTGAAGCGCCAATGCAGCGTCAAAGTGACTAATTATGGTGCCTTCCGGCGGGCGTATAGCATACATGAAAATGGTAATCCGCAAGCCGCAGCCTGCCATACGGGTTGGCAGGCTTGACGATTAGGCCAATTATGTCGATCTATTACTCAGTTTACGAACCTAACGTTCAGCACATTTCATTGTCCTAACTATGGTGGCATCATCGGCAATGTCGATGTCAAGCAAGCTCTTCAACATGGTGCGCTCTATCGGGGTGAATCGGCGTGCCATACCACGATACCACTCTGGCTCGATTTATGTCAGGTGATATATATGGTACGTTCAGTCGTAAAGCGACACTTCAGGCCTTCGCCCCGCGTAGACACGTCAATTTCACGGCTGTGTTGACGCGTTGAAAACTTGCGGCAACATTTGGGTTATTGTAGCTTGGAGCGTCACTAGCGTGGTTTTGGAACAATTGAATGCATAGGCTAGCAAGGGTGTTAACTCACTGCTCAAAGTGCGGCGCCCGGCTGCCGGATACAGGCAGGACAAGACGGGTGCCGTAATACGTACAGCATGCCAGGTTTCAAGGTTCACCGGGGTACGGCACTCTAACAGAACCGGGGGGGAGAGTCCATGCGTGATGGGTCGGTCCAATGAGATTTTGCGAAGAATTTGCCCTCACGGATTGGTCTACACGCGTGGTGACCTGCAACTGAGTTGGTAATCCTCGCAGAACCCTTTCCGTACGGACAAGCTTCAATGATATGAGGATTTGACGCTCGTTGTTACACTCACAGATGACCGGCAAGGCGCAAGATCTGTGCACATAAGAGTTAAGGAAAGATTTTCCGAGGCTGGAATTAATTTTCGAAGTCTCCATGTACCAGACTTGTGGAATAGTCCCCTGCCCCTGATGACCCCAGAATGCTTGCATGTATACGCTGAGAACCGCCAAGTGCCCGAGAAAGCACATGGCTATGGATATCAACATTTCCGAAGTTAACAGAATCGGCGAGGACCCAAGCTGCCTGGACCTCTCGTGTACGTCTACACAGACTGGTGTGGCTCCTGTGCTAGACGCCGACTGTTTTTCAGCAAGTCCGTACCCAAACCTACCTAGCTAATTCACGTGCATCCATTCACGAGCGAAGTCGATCTAGGCACACCCGACATTGGGCGCGTCTCTCAGCATGGTGATAGCAATATTCCGCGATTCCTTCTTTGGGTGGTGCTGTCGCTTTGTCACGGGAGGTAGAGTCTTCAAGTATCCTGAGGAGACTCAGCCTGCCATATGGCAGCACTATCTTGCCGACGACGATCCCTTCCTCACAACCATCGGAGTAGCAGTAACAAGTCCAATAGTACCTCAGCTGCCTCCAAAGAATCCTAGAAGAAATTCTCCGCCTGCAGGAGAATCGACATTTCACCAAAATAGCTATTTTGCTGAGGAATATCAGCAGGCAAGACACCCCCAGTATCCACCATTGCCTCCTGAGCCCCCGGAAGAAGTTCGTATAAGAAAATCGCGGCGCCCAAGTGAAGAGAGCGTGGGAAGGTCGGCGTGGCTGAACAGCAAGCCGTCGTCAGCAACACTTGTACCAGAGGGACCCTACCCTTCAAACACTGCGGAGACAAGCCGACTTGACAGCTTCGGTGGACAATCCAGTTATCGTCTGCGCGAAGACTTCAGGTTTACCCCCAAAGCAGCAAGACTCAGCTACAGCCGCTCCGCTGAGACACTCTTCTCTCCGGCCCTTGAACATGAGAGGGCCTATCCCCCAAACAGCCCTAGGGACACTAACAGGAGGACCGGCCAGCCTACAGTGGAGAGAGCTGTTTTGGAACGGAGGAATTCACCGATGCAAAAAAAGAACACCCCTGCCGTAAGTTAGCCCTCGACCGTGAGTGACGGTGGTACTCAGGCAAACGCCCTTTCAAATGTTAATATTACGACTGAGTATAGAGAGCCAACAACAAGTCTGCCTCTGTGAAACGCTACTTCATCGGCTTCGAAATTCTCAAGTTCATCTCATGTATGATTTTCATTGGGTCCGAGAAGACAGTTACGGTCACAAGTAGCCGACAAGACCTTTCTTCCCACCCAGTCAAGCGGCCAAGATTTACCGGAGATAGGCGTTCAAGACCAAAGCGACGGTTTAGTGACGAGATTCCTCTGCAAGAAATTCGGGTCGATAAAGTAGATGTTGAAAAGGGCCTAGATGATTCCGGAGAAACTTGGGATTCCAACGAAGTTCTGGTTCCGGACTGGGAAGTTGATAGAAGAGCAGGCTTTTACATTGTTGGCTGGTACGGTTCAGACGATCCAGAGGTAAGTTCAGCACATGACATGCCAAGCCAATGATAAACTAATACGGTGGCGCAGAACCCTCAGAATTGGTCGGCGGCCACGAAGCTGTTTGTCACTTTCGAAGTGTGCCTTCTTACGTTCGCAGTCTACATTGCCGCTGCCATTTACTCCTCGGCGGTCGGTGACATTGGCCGAGCCTTTGGCGTCTCACATGTCATGTCAATATCGGGACTCACAGCCTTCGTGGTTGGCTATGGCTTTGGACCTATGCTCTGGTCGCCTCTGTCGGAGCTCCCGGCCATTGGTCGCACCAGCGTCTACATTTTGACGCTGGTTGCTTTTGTGGCTCTACAAGTGCCCACGGCTCTAGCTACGAATATTTCCACCCTCCTCGGTCTGCGCTTTCTGGCCGGTTTCGTGGGTAGCCCAAGTCTAGCGACCGGAGGAGCGAGCATTGCCGAGATGTTCACTCCAACCAAAGGTGCCTACGGTATGGCTCTTTGGGGGCTCTTCTGCATCTGTGGACCGACGTTGGGTCCGCTCATTGGAGGTTTTGCTGTCGAGGCAAGAGATTGGACTTGGGTCTTTCTGATTGTCTTCTGGATCTCTTCATTCACGCTCCTCGTCCTATTCTTTCTGCTTCCAGAAACATCGGCTGCCAATATTCTGCACAGGAGGGCAAGCCGGTTGCGGAAATTGACTGGGAACCCTAAGCTCGTCTGCGAAGCGGACATCGCCTCGCATGAGCGAGGCGTCACGTTGAAAGATATGCTAATGAATACGCTTGTGCGACCGTTCACGGTGACATTCACAGAGCCGATCGTTCTAGCGCTCAATTTGTACTCGGCATTTATCTATGGTTTGCTGTATATGTGGTTCGAATCTTTTCCAATTGTCTTCATAGACATATATGGATTCAGCCTTGGGACTTCAGGGCTGATGTTCTTGGGTATCTTGATTGGTGCCATCCTCACGCTACCCGGGTACTTTTGGTGGCTACACAAGTCTCTTGAGCCCAAAGTTGCGAAACACGGTGGTGAGTCGACAATCCAGGTCCTTCAAGCAATTTACCCCACAACATCATGCAATTGTCATATGCTCACTTCAGTATTTAGACCTGGTCCCGGAGTGGATTCTACCGCCTTGTTATGTGGGCGCTGTCTCTTTGCCCGTGTGCTTATTTTGGTTCGGCTGGACCAGCAGGGCAGACATACACTGGATTGTGCCTGTGATTGGCACTGCATTTTTCTCGGTGGCAATAGTTCTACTTTTCAATGCTCTCTTGAACTATTTGGTTCTAGCATATCCGACGCAAGCCGCAACAGTACTTGCAGGAAATGACCTAAGTCGCTGCCTCGTGGGCGCAACATTCCCGCTTTTCGCCACAAATATCTATGAGGGTCTTGGTGTGGCTTGGAGTACGTCTGTCTTGGGGTTTATCGCAGTGGCTTTTACACCTATTCCCTTCATCTTAGTCAAATACGGCACATGGCTGCGAAACAAGAGCAAAATGGCTAGACATGATTTGTAGCAACTTAGACAGGAGGATTAGATGCAACAGCCTTGTGATGGAAATACACTATTTCAGCTCTTTTTAGTCCTCATTTTGAGTTCTCATTAATTGGCTATGCATGCCCGCGCAGAGTGACAGTCGTGTACTCAGAAGGTGGCCAACTGACAGCTACGTTAATTCCTATGAACTGTTTGACCAAGCACTTTTGAAAGAGTTGTATAAATTACTGAACTCGACCATGCGCAGAGTGGTGGGCAGTAGCCGCGGACGAATGGGGTATGAGGGTGTACCCGGGTGCCGAGTTCCGCATAACTCGCATAACTCCGACTGTGCAGGATTATTCGAAAGAAAGACTTCTCAGGTTCGCAGCTTCATGCCAGAACTATCAGAAGCTGCTCATTTTCAGTGACTTATTGACTGAAATGCTTAAAACGCCCGCCACTCTCTTGAAAGTACACATATACTCTGCCAACTTATCCACAACTTACCTGCATCTCAGACACACCAACACAATATAATTGACGATCGGTTTTTGTGAACAATGTCTCCATCACTATCAGCATCAGACCTGTTCAATGTCAAGGACCTAGTAGCTGTCGTCACTGGAGGTGCCACGGGTGAGTAAACGGTAACATAGCAGTCTATATGAGATCATCCGCAGTAACAGAGAAGGCAGGCATTGGTCTCATGATAGCAAAAGCCCTCGAAGAGAATGGAGCCAAAGTCTATATCATTGGACGACGCAAAGATGTTTTGGAAAGAGTGGCCAAGACAGAAGCTGTATGTTCAGATCGATTGGCCAACCGCTCTTTGTATTCAATGTTGGCCCATTAGCAATTGCTATAACTGGACAGTGTTGACATTTTATTCACCCAGAAATTCAGTAACCTCATCCCCATTGTAGGCGACGTCACATCAAAGGCGGACTTAGAAAAGGTGACGAAGCGGATCTCATCCGAAGTTGGCTACATCAACTTGCTGGTGGCCAACGCCGGCACCACGGGTCCAATGTTCGGTGATAACATCTCCATTTGTGGGCCAGACCAGTCTCCCTTGTCAGATGTGCAGAGAGATCTTTGGAACATCGATCCAGACCTCTTCCTCAATACGTTTGCCACAAATATTGGTGGTCCTTTCTGGTCCATAGTGGCGTTCCTCCCGCTTCTAGATGCAGGCAACAAGAAGGGAAACGTTCTGCAAAGCTCTCAAGTGGTTACAACAGGATCAGAAGCGGCATACGACAGAATTCCTATTCCGCATTATACGTACAGTGCCAGCAAGGCGGGATTGACCCACATGATGAAGCAGTTTGCAACTACCTTTACCAGATACAAGATCCGGTTCAATGTGATCGCGCCTGGCCGTAAGCCCCCGTCATCGGTGTTTTGTTCTGACACTCGCATCATGTCTAACGCGGCCGCAGTCTATCCCTCGGAGTTGACAGCGGGCTTCATCGCTAGTACCGAGAACTTGTCAGACGATGAGAAATCGTCTCTTGTATCACCGTTGCAGAGGCCGGGAAACATGGAGGACATGGCTGGTGTAATCATATGGCTTGCATCTAGGGCTGGCGCATGGGTCCACGGCAATGTAGTTCTCACTGATGGGGGCAAGATAAGTTCTGTTCCTGCCACGTACTAGATCCATAAACTTCATTAAAGACCACTACAAATTTCGCGAAATTCAAAATAGCTCTTGGCAATTCTCCTCCTCTGAAATCTGAAAGCATAGTTTGGAGAGTCTGTCATTCATTTTTCTAACCCCCATCTGAAACTTCCAGCCGTTGCTTGTGTCGTGGCTTTCCCTGAGAGTGAACACCAGTAACCGGTGAGGCCCTAAAAATGATGTGCGGAGCATATTTGATGGCTTCTCCACCGCAGACTCCCGGTAAGCATGGCTGAAGCCAAAGCTATTTATTTGTGTCTTAGAGGAACATCTTGGACTCCCAATGACAAGCAGAATTTCCCATGGACCGAGTTGCTGCATATGTCACGACTTCAGCAAGTAATATTGAGACAAGTCACCAAGTCCTACCGAAGCTGCACGTCAACGGTGTGGGACCTCAGATTAGCGGCTCTTTACAAGACGGGCCAGGAGCTGATCTCAGGTTTCCAAGAGCGGTGACGAGTAGAATAGTTTCAGGCAAGGTAAAGTTAGTCCGGCTTACTGCCTTGGTCAGATTGTACACAGCCAGAAATTAGATAGATGTGTGCCAGTGTTCAGCTGCCCATTGCGGCTCTAAAAATGGTCCAGGCAGAATCCACTGCAGAGTCCCCCGAGCGCCCATTGGCTCGAACATGACCCAACTCGGATCGACAACTCTCCAAGATTCCTACCACACGCTACAATTCCTACTTTGGGTTCTCCTTCTCGAATTTCAGGTCACTTGGGTCTCGCTGCGAGAGTGCAATTGACCGCCTCATGGTTGAAATCCTGATGTAGGCACGACTCAGAGCTTCGTATGGAAATGATAGTCATTCCAGCACCATCAAACACTCATTTTTAGTATTTTCCTGGTCAAGGATACTATTTGCTCAGGTTGAGGCAATTTTGAGAGTTTATTTAGAACGGAAACACTTCGCATAAATTGTCATTGAATAATAGACTTGATTCACGCAACAGTGTGAAGGAAGCGCTGACAGACTCGGCATTGACTTTATGTCGAACTACTTGCTTTAGTCTAACAACAGCGGATGTGCCTGATTTACTTTGAACTTTGGCCGATGATACGGCTATATATCACATGCTGTGCCTTTCTGTATGGAAGTGTGTCCAAAGGGTTCACCACTCGATCTCCTTCCCATCATACCTGCCCGGTGATTTTTCGTGGCCAGGAACGTGTATGTTGAGGAACTTGCCATTCTGAGCCGGCGTAGATGCAAGGACAATTCTTTTGATCTCGGCAGCGCCGACATCGACAGTAAAATCGCCATAATCGGTACCTAGATCTGTCTTGAGCCACTAGACGCAAGATTTTGTGAGTTACGTGCACGTCTCATGTAAATTGAAGTTTCGCACTCACCCCCGGGGATACTAGAAGACACGTGAACCCCTCTTCGGCGAGATCTAAAGAGAATTGCTTGTTGAGCATGTGAAGGCCTGCCTTAGAAACCTTGTATGCGGACCCTTGAGCAATGTTCATAGCGTCTGCCCACGCAATAGAACCCATAGTCGAGGAGCTGTATTCATATGATTAGTACCTAACCTGTAGAGAGCCTATGATCTCGGCAATTACAATAAAAGAAATGTTGATGCAGAAAGCTTACATGTTGATTATTTTCTTCTGTGTACCTGCTCGGAGAAGCGGCAAAAATGCTGTGATCACGCGGTGGGGTCCTACAAGGTTGGTTTCAAGGATCCGGGAGAAATCAGCTGCACTGAAGTCCTCCATCTTGTTGTTGGGACTATGCTGCTGTATGGCGGCGTTGTTGATGAGAACGTCTAGACCCTTGGACCCAAGCTGGCCTTTGATCTCTTGGGCCGCGTTCTCTACACTTTTGGTATCGTCGACTGACGCAATGATGTTGACGATCCGTCCATTGTTGCGAGTGATTAGATCGCTCAATGCCGTGGATGGTGGACTACGTGTTACTGCAAAGATTTTGGATACCTGTGATTCTGGTAGCTCGGAGAGTTGCTTCGTCAGCTCAAAGCCGAGCCCCTTCGCCGTTCCGGTGATTAGATAGGTCGCCATCTCAGATATGAGCTTCGCTGTAATGTGTTGCATGTACAGATCGGACGTTGAGGATCCACTCCTCGATTTTAGGGCTAGTGCGAGTGTATCAAAGCTTTATACAAGCCGATCTAGATCCAAACTAGTCCACATGAGAGTAGAGATCGTTCTAGGGACACTGCAGGGGCAACACGCTGAGCAATCTGCCGGGGACGCTCTAATGGTCAGCGGCTCGATCTTGCATGCATGTGCTACTGTGATAAGGTTTCGCCGTCAGGGCGGGGTGACAACCATAGGCCGTCTCCAATTATCGGCGGCCGTTCACTCGAGGTTCTCAAATGGAGATCTCTATACCTGTATGGGTTCTCGCAGCACCCTAGCGCAGCCGCTTTCCGGGTGCCGAATAAACCTCGGACACATTCTCGGATCCTGTTCATTTCAAAGCTCCGACTATGCCGGCCATCATGCTCCGCAGCTCGCTCTGGCCTTCTTTGTCTCTCAACGGCTGGACTTCACTGCGCAAATTGGCCTTTCGGGAAGATTCCATTGTGATGAAGTTCCACTTAAATCAATGAACCCGATGAGATACTACGAAGAAATGAGATTTACACGATGGCGCTAGAATACTTAATGCCGTGGTCGACTTGGTGGCCAAGAATGGACCATGCGTCATCCAACAAGTCCTTCTTTGACCGAACAGAGCGTACCTCAGACGTTGTATAGCAAAGTGCTTGCACAGGCCCTCTGCCATAATAGTCCTCAATTTCAAGTCTTCCGACGTATCACAGACCAGCTTGCACCATGAAGTCTTCTGCCATGAGCAATAGGGTGATGCATTCGTTGCTCTGGGCACTTGCCACACAAACTGCCGCGACGTTGCCCTCTTCTACATCCCGTCGCCAGTCTGGTGGTGGGGGCCAAGTTCAACAAGTAGACTATGTGGTCGTCGGGGGAGGAACAGCAGGGTTTGTGGTGGCTGAGCAGCTATCGCGCAACCCTGATATGACTGTGATGCTGTTGGAAGCCGGCCCAGACAACGCGGATGTCGAAAACATAGACGTACCGCTTTTCGCACCGCGGCTGCTTTTTACTGAGCACGCCTGGAACTACACGTCCCAGCCCGATCCAAACCTCAACGGCCGCACGCCGACACTCGACCAAGGCCGTGGCTTTGGTGGTGGTAGCGCTATTAATTATCTTGGACATTGCCGTGGCGCTGCTTCAATCTTTGATGAATGGGCTGAGATCGCAGATGACGATGGGTTGCGCTGGAACAACCTAGTCGAGCATTTCAGAGCTGTTACTCACTATAACCGATTGCCTGACCAAACATTCAACCCACCAGTGAACCACAGTGTGTACGGCACTGGCCCTATAGAGCTCACAATGCGGAACAACGACCTCGGAATTGAGACAGCCGTCATGATGGCCTATACCTCCGCACTGGACCTTCCCCTAGTCGACTTGAGTGATGGTACCGGTATTGGTGTTTCAACCGGTCTCGTTGGTATACGTGCGGAGAACAGAACTAGAGTATTTGCTCCTCAGGCTTTTGGCTGGCAAATGGCTACTAGATCGAATGCTCAGCAACTGCATCATGCTTGGGTAACTAGGGTCAACTTTGACGGTACTCGTGCAACCGGTGTGACTTATGTGAATCCCGACGATCCTTCAGAAGAAACCACAATTCAGGCCAGGGAAGTGATACTCTCAGGTGGTGCCATAAACAGCCCAAAGGTAAGTGACTTTTATTGCAGTAGAAACTTGTTTAATCACAGCTGACTGACATCGTGCATCAGCTTCTCATGCTCTCCGGTGTGGGGCCAGCCGACCATCTTCGAAACCTGAGCATTAATGTGGTGGCCGACATTCCAGAAATTGGGAGGAACTTGTGAGTCGAGAACCGTCAACCGTGAATAAATGTCTACAAAAAGGAGGTATTCTTACAGCTATTTGCAATTTTCTCATAGATTTGACCACCACAATTCCTTCATTGAGTACGAAGTTGTCGATGATGTGCAGACGCTGTACCAGTACGACAACAACAATACTATGGCTGCCCAGGCCAATGCAGACTATACACAGCCGGCCTCTCCAGGAGTTTTGGGGTCACCCAACGGAGTTTCATTTGCTGTGTACCGTGCTCCCGACTCAGTGTTCGACAACGTCAATAGCACCTTTCACAAAGACCTTCCCAAGGACCGGGGACAGCTTTTGATCCAGTGCGCTACACTTCCTTTGAGCGGAAATTCCACGGGAAATGTTGTCTCAGGTTTCGTTGGTCTCGTACAACCTGAAGCAAACGGAGAGATGCATCTAGCCTCCAATGACTTCCGCGATGATCCGATCATCAACTCTAACTACTGGGGTTCGGCAAGTATGTGCGACCTAATCTGGCACTTTCGTTGCGTTCAATACTCAATTAAAAATCGTTGAGACTTGATACAAGACACACTAATCATCTCTCTTTTATCATCCAGGTGACAAAGCGGCCATGCTTCATGGATATAAGAGGCTTCGCGATGTCTGGGCAGACAAATCGCTCAGCAAACTCGTTGTTCGCGAGGTGTATCCAGGCCCGGACGTCGTATCAGATGAAGACCTATGGCGCGCTATCCAGAATTCAGCGACCACATTTCATCACCCTGTAAGTGAAGTGGAAGGTGTTGATAGAAAGTTCAATGTTCTGCCAGTTGTGGTCCTACCAAATGGATTGCTGATTATGATATAGGTTGGCACAATTTCACTTGGTCGCGTCTTGGAGGGCGGATCTTTTCGGATCCGAGGGCTTGACGGCATCCGTGTCATAGATTCATCTGCTATGCCATATGCCACTGGGTGCCACCCAATGGCGTCCGTGTACGCCTTTGCGCATTATGGTGCGCAACAGGTCATTGAACAGGACAATTTTGGCAATAATCCACTCAGCAGCAATACCACGCAGTCTGGATAAGAAGAATGCCATAGACAGTGGCAAATTGGCGCTTTGAAAGAGCAGAAACGAGAGAACACCCCTCATAATGAATGACATTGTGCGGTAAAGGACTATTCCTAATGTGAAATAAAGAATCCGAGAAGAGCATGTCCATCGCTAGCTTTGAATTCATCCGGCTCAATCCATTGTTATATTCCAATGCTATTCTTTTTCGTCCTTTACCTTTTTCAATCTTCTTTGATGACCAAAACAATCGTATTCATAGTGTGTTCACCAATGATAACGTTTTCTCGTTGTACAGAGGCGTATGCAATGCTTCCAAACTGCACGTAGGATAGTTTCCCGATCGGATATAAATACCGTGGAACTGTCATGTGAACTTGTTCTCTAAATTACGATCAAACAACAACCACAGGAATCACAACAGAAACAGCCGACATTTCATCCTCATCCAGCCAAGAGCCGGATCATTTGAAGAGATGGAGGCGCAAAATCAGCTCGAGAGTCTTCTTCTGTTGTCGGACTCCGACCCTACCAACAATTTGAGCAATCTGTTACCTACTTCCCCACCTGTAAGTTTGGAAGACTTTATCACACAATGTGGTCAACTTATCTATGGCGTAGACCCCCGGGATCATGTTGTCGATCCCCGAAAACGATCAATACCTCTACCCAAGTCCAGACTGTTCATAACGCCATTTCAATTGTGGGAGGCTATGAGAATGCTCGATCAACGGCAGCGCACTGGACTACGCGGCGGTCTCCAGGCCAGCGGGACTGGACTTGGCAAGAATTTTCTGGTCATAATCGTCTGTATACTACGTTCTCGCATTTTTGAATCTGAACGTCAGGTGAAGCAGTTCTGGGAAAAGACCAAGCCGAGTCCCAAGAAATCACCAAATACGAATGCTCATTTACCCCAGTCTGCCAGGGGCGACAATCTGTGTTGTCCTTCGCAAAAGGATTCCGACATAGTCTGCTTCTGTGTTCCTACATCAAAGGCCAGGAATCTAGTAGACTCGGGAGTCATTCCACGCGGAATATCCCTAATTCAAGCACCTCTTCAACTCATAGGGCAGTATATCCAGATTTTTGAAAACGCAGCCCTCAACACTTCGGCCTACAACCTCTGTATTGTCCATTCTGAGGTACCAGCCCGACTGAAACGCGATTTTGGTGCAATGGTAAGATCACTAGCCCAGCCATCCACAAGGGACTCTCCGGCCCCGGAAACATTCATTGTTGTATCTTCTCACGGAAACCCCACCGTCTTCGAGAAATTTGCAAACGCGTCCGTAAACGTCGGAGTAATGTTCTCAGATGAATGCCATTTGGCCATGAAATTAGAATCTCGATCAATGGCTATTGCTGTGGCACAATCGAAGGTAGGTAGAGGAGGCATGGATCTCTGGCTGGTTAGCGCCACTCCAATCCGCTTTTTGATCGACTGGGAATTGCCAATCAGTTTGATCGCAAACTCTATCGACTTGTCACGAGCCGCGTCTGTGATGGACGTTGTCACAGCACACGCGGCCGCAAAGTCTTCGGACGACAACATGCGAAGATTCCTCGCTCTTTGGTCCAAAGTCTTCGACAAGGATCTCGTTCTTCGTAATGTCGTGACATCCCAATTTTGTGGCAAGTCAATCACAGATCTGCAGACTATACTGCCAAACACAGTATGGCTTAAAACACCAGATCAGCATCATGAAGACGTTCAAGCAGTGGCGCACCAGGCCAGAGAGGTAATTCGTACAAAAGCACTCGCAGCCCAGGAGGATGAAGCACCATTTCAGCCGGATTATGCTTCTGGTATTGATCCCAGACTGTATTTTGTGTCTTTATTCCCGGGGGCAGCTGCTCTCATCCGCAATGGTCTGCTCAGCGTGGATGAGAAGAACATCACGGATAGCATATCGGCCATCAAGGACTCTAACAAGTTGAAGGTCGAGAAGAGCGCACACTTTCCGCAATATCTAGATGAGATTGCCCGCAACTCTCCGAAATTGGACTTCGTGTTGGAGGAGATTGAGCGCATGCAAAGGGACAAGGACGTACGCGCAGCAGATCCCGAGCTCCCAGCCAACAGCCATGGGGAGAATCTTGCCCTCAAAAAGATGGTCATAATCACGCCTACACTTGGCACCGCGGTTTTCCTGTACTTGATCCTCCTCAAACGTGTACCAGACTTGGCCCCTGCGTTGCTTCATTCCCGGGCTCGCGCTTCTGATCGCGAGGCAGCCCTGAACAGCTTCACTTCGCTTACAGCTCGGAAGACGGCCAGACATTCGTACATTCTCATCACTTCATTCTCGGGGGGAGGAACTGGTCTGAACCTGCAATCAGCTAACTATCAGATCCTCATGAGTCCTCTGAGCAGTCGAGACCATGAAGTCCAAGCCTTTGCACGAACAAACAGAACTGGGCAACGGCTAGCGCTGCATCATAGCAGACTTATCTCCGTGGATAGTGCTGCCGACAGGATCAATGTTGTGAGTTTCGCTGGTCGCTCTATTAAAAATGACCCATTTGAGATGGGCCGAAGGCTTGTGTTGTCAGAGTCAGATGGTTTCAAAAGGGTCCAGCGGCTGGAAGATTGGGGTTACCAAGTCGATGACACGGAAATCGATTCGCTTCCATACATGGTAGAGAACCTATACTCCTCGGGGTGTGAGTACCAAGCTTGTAAAATTACTTATCCGGCAGAAAGCAAGCAGTCTATTGATGAGTTAGTTTACTTTGGCTCGAATACAACGGCCCGCGACGTTCTCTGTATCAATGAGGCTTGGAATGCGCGCAGAGACTCACGTGCCAGACATGAAAACTTGCCTCTGCGAGATATATTGCTCGGTCTTTGGGTGTTCAACCTCAACCGATCGGCGCATGATCTCAAGCACTTGGTGTATTTCACTGTGATAGAAGCGTCTCTCAACCACACACTCCGGCCTCATGTGTATCGTTTGCTTGGCGAAGACATGAGGAACCAACTGGTCATTCACAGGGAAAGCGAATCGCCCCAAGAAGCAGAGGCATTTTCATTGCTCATCGAGGAAGCGCCCTTTTGCGCAGGCGCTGAAAAGATGTTGCAGGAGTATTCTGAATTTACAGATGTACACATTGCGTCTTTCGACTTTCTACCTGTCATATTGGAGGGCATGGATGACGACGAGCCATTTTTTGATTTCAGGATCAATTTTGAATAGCTCGTAATGATATTCCTAAAGGTAAGTTATAATTTTCTTCTCAATGTAATAATAAAAACCAGTCCCATTGTCTTGTCTTAATTACATTCGCACACATGAAATATGGATCTTTCTGGCGTAAAAATGTGGACAACACCTGTTGTGCTAGGATCCCATCAGCCTTTCTCATCATCATTGGCACATGGTCTGCCGGTGGGATCAATCAGAACCACTTCTGACTAAACGAGATTTTCCGGTGTACAATAGCTATCTGTGTCTGAATGTGTCATGACTTATTATCAAGTGTATATACACGGGGTGGACGGGCTTAAAACAATGAGATTGGCCGCAAAAGAAGGTTAAATGTTTCCACTCGGCCGGGTTGCGGCCCGAGGCACCCGGCCGATTGGTTTGGAGCCGCTAGGCCTGAAACAGTCTGCTAATTTTAACCGACAAAGCTTAATCTCAGATAATCTCAGATAATCTCGTGGTCCGACAGGATCCTCCCCTCGACAACATCCTTTATTCTCCGCGCTGCACACGACCGCGTGGAGTCTGTCCGGTAAACACGTCATTTACGAGCCGCACACGCGGCGGCAGGGTCGAACCTTAATGCCCTAATCAATCTTTTATGCGAGCCAGCCTGATCGCCTCCCAGTCTCTCATTTGATCGATCAGTCAGCCGGCTGCCATGCCAACCGCATCCTCGTCTCTTCTCCGCCTGGCCTTGTGCCTGGCCACACTCATTGTCGTCGCTTCGGCAGATGGGACGGGCATCTGGGCAACGCCCCACGACAGCTACTCGTCTTCCATTGGCGTCCTGGGATGCAAGATCAACACGAACCGCGTGGCCTACTGGCCAATGAGCGTCGATTGTAACAACATCTGCGTCAAGCTCAGCTACGGCGACCGCTCCGTTCACCTGCTGCGCATTGACCAGTCCGGTGGCGCGTACGATGTCAGCTACGACGCGTGGAACTACCTGCAGACGGGCAAGTCCGCCTCCAAGGACCCAATCGCCGGTGGCGCCGTGGCGATGACCTATGAAAACGCGTCCGCGTCCGACTGCAAGGACTTGATCCACACGGACGGGCTGCCGCTCAGCGCCGCTAATAGCATGAACTACGTTGCGAGCTGCTTGGAGGATTCGGACAGCTGGGTTGGGAAGAATTATGCATTGTATAATATCGCCGACTCCGTGTGCTCGTTGGGCTATGATGAGAAATGTAAGCTGGACTGGGCGTCTGGGCAGAACCAGGCCACTTGTGATCACACGCTTGGCTCGCAGGCCGAGCTGAAGTCGGATCCTGTATATAATATTCGATACCCGACCGGAGAAAAGGTCTTGGCCTCTACTAACCAGGTTGTAGGTAGTGGCGCAGGGAGCGTTCGGGGCGATGTGGCGCGGTTGAGTTTGTGGCGAGCAGAGATGCTCACAGGCTTTGCGGTCTTCTGTCTTATTCGTATATGTTTGTGGTAATTATTAGAATTAAATTTCTTGCAGCTGTATCTCGATTGTATTTGTCTCTCATTTACCCGCTTCCGATGGTGGGACTTCCGATCGACGGACCTAGATACTCCCACGGTCTGTCAAATGAACCGAGCGTATCAACGGTCACCTCAGTAGTTCGAGTGACAAGGATCGTCAAGCCTCCATCACTTTCCCATTCTGTTCTCTCAATTATTTCCTGTTTATGCGGTCTTACTTCCTCCTGGCCAGTTTGAGACACCGAGTGTCTTAGATCCCGAAATGTCCCATCCCAGGGCCCTTCACGCTCGCAAGGCCCTGTATTGTTGCTGTCGTGAGTAACAAGCGAAGGCAGCTCGGTCTGGTAGTCTGGTAGGCGGGCCTTTTTCGTCGGATTGGGGCCTGCGGTACTTGAGATCGTGATCATGCTCCGTACTTTGGCCACCAGTCGCGTCGGCATGAGGAAAGGTACCAATGGCTTCATTTCAGGAAGACAGGCTGTAATGATATATGTTCCAACTTCAATGACAGACCAGCCGCAGAGGTCCACCGATGCCCCTACTCACAGATCAGCGTCACCTAGATAATGAAAGGACGAATGAGGCGAGGGGCCACAAACAAGTTCGATCTTTGAAGGCGGCGGTAGTAAAGAAAATTTGAACGCGGACGATGGATGCTACCAGCCCAACACTTGCCACGCCGAACACAAGTAGCAACTCAATTCTCTTGCGCTCCGGCAAGTTTAGGCCCCATATCGACCTCACAGGTAATATGAGCACTATGGTGTCCAAGATCGGGCTCGTGATGGCTTGCGCGCGGTAGAAATTCTGAACATTGAAGCATGTCCCTCCCGGAATGGCATTATCCCACCAGAAGGCGAGCGGTCTGCACTGGAAGCAAGCGGCGAGGTCACACGCCAGCCAGGTAGCAACGAGGAGTCCCATGGTCGCGTAACAGGTCGCCAGCATCCTACCCTTCCAGTTGAACACTCGGATGTAAAAGAAGAGAATTGCTATTTTCGGCAGGCCGACGCCGGTGAAGTGGAGGAACTGGAACACCAGCACGAACTGCGCCCAGCGGACAATCTGAGAGGGGTCGTTCAACCTGACCCATTCCTCATGCCGCCCTACGCCGGCGAGTTTGGTCATCGCTACAGCAGGGTCAACCGAAACATCCCAGATGGATAAATATCTCACTATCGTCAACCTGGACTTACCGATACCAACAGCGCACAGGCCTACGTTGAAAAGATACGCAGCCACGAGCAATATATCATCCCAGCCAGAACGGGAGCGCATGAGGCTCTTGGAATAGAAACGCAGACCCAGAAATATCGATGTCAAGATCGCAAAAATGATCGATGTCGCGACAACCTTGTCCCCAGAGTATTGTTCGATCTCCTCGGCGCTGAGGCCTCGGCCCGTGTAGCTCATTACTGCAGGCGTGCCGGGGTGGTCACCGATCCAGCTGATGATCTCCTTCACGGATCCAGGGGCGCACAGGTGGGGGTTGTGGAAAGTTGCTCATCCCACGTGCTAGGGTTGGTTTTGTGCAAAGTGCGAAAGAGTCCCCTCAGGTCATTGACCGTCGGGACAGGTTCTGCGGGCTGTTTAATCTGTTATAAAGCTTGCATCGTGCACGACATAGCGTCTATAATTTGAATTTGAGCGGCTCCACACCCGTCAAGCTTTAGGACGAGGGAGACACATGGGCGCTGCCATGCGGTAGCATGTTTCCGATCCTAAATGGCACACACCCGCTTATTATACTTCGCTTAGCGTGTCGTCTGATATATGCTGTGGTCAGGGTGGCTACCGCCGTCCAAGAAGATGGGGGTTTCCGAAACATTGCCGCTTACAGATGTGGTTGTTTAACAGTACATCCTGGTGACACCTACACGTTGCTACTAGTATGACTCGCATATCAGATGCTCGAGCAGGTAGAAATATCTGAGGCAAGGTTCGAAAGTATAAAGTCAGATCTATGACTCGAGATCTCCCATCACAGACTTTGACGTATTGACGGCAATTGAAATTAATCGCCGTAAGATATGGCGCCTCGAGGCTCACAGGAGGCTATTACAAGACTTTCGCTTGCATCGAATCCAACTAAATGGGTCATTTAAGATATGAAAACTAAAATGGAGCCACTATCTTACATAGTGACAGCGTTACATGTCGCTCGAGGATGCACAAACCTGCACCCTGGTCTTTCCACGTCAACAATCTCTGATGTCGCAGTAAGTTGCTGAATGTTGATGGTTCCTGCGTGATCGGAAATATCGATTTCCCCGATGTTCTGCTCGGTATGGTGACGGCGCCGACGAAAGTCATAGCAACTGCCGCGACCCCGTTCGTCTGTTTGTTCCTGGCACGAGTCGCGTGCATCACTGGCCTATATCTGTGCTCCTCACACCACTGAGACGCACCCGGGGCTACGGAATCTTCGTAACCGAGGCCATGGATCTGTCCAGCAGTTGTACTCATTACCCACTTTACTGTTCAGTGTTTATATGGGAGCTGTGGCCTGGATCACTACGCGTCCTTGGTGATAAAGTGCTGAACTTCCTGTTGTCAGAGGCAGCCGTGGAAAATGACATGTAGTAGCGACAGAAAGTAGGTGGTGGATTACTGCCACCGCGGTATATGCTTCATCGGATGCAAATTGTCCCGTGAAGTGCATGTAACATATCTAGTAAGGATCAGCAATAGAAAGAACCCGAAAGGAAGTCTTTCAATGCGACTTGAAGTAGTGGTCCGCTGCAGAAGTACTGATCTTCACGCATACGGATCCGCACAAACGATGCATCATGGTCGAGACGAGCCTGTCTCCTTGGCGAACTTTAAGCTGTTGCTTCCGTGGAATTCGAACGTAGAATTTTCTTTTAGCCTTCATATATGACATGAACAATAATATTTAGGTGCAGAAGGCCTGGGCTGGCTTTGAAAGCTTGCCGCTTGATGAAGCCAGTGGCTAACCCTAGAAAGATCTCCTGAAAGATCACCCAGCGATCCGTAGTGACAGCCGCTCACGGGTGTAGCCATAGCAAATCTAGTGCTCAGAAAGGTGATGAGTTTGAAAGGATATCGGGACTTGATTGGAGCAGAACCCTGCGTTAGTCATGTGCCACGACAGCCCGGGCTTGAGTCACGATAACATTTTACGGAACGCCCGTGGGAGTCTGCTCTTGGATCATAGATGTGAATGATTCGTATGCCAAAATGCCGCCCTTCCACGGAGTCCACGGGAAACAAATCGAGGCCGTCAAACAGACTGTCACTTACGTCCCCACACCGGAGAAGAACTCGGATGATGCTTAATGACCAAGAGCACAGCGCTTTGTTCCTTTTACACCTATTTTTCAATAGAGTCGTCTCACTAACAACTTCGAACACACTTTCCTACCCCACACGGGCCAGTGTTGGTAGCGTTCAGATTTGACCGAGCAGCAGAGCCGAGGCGTTCCTCAGGTTCCACAGACCATTGAACATATGGCGGCATCATAGGAAGCCAATAAAGCATTATGGGCCAGTCACAAGACGGTGATGTATACCACGAGCCAATTCTTCCAGACCTGTGCACCTTGGACTGCCTGCCACCAGTCCTAAAGCGATGATTCGAGGCAGAGACGCTGTGGGAAAAGGCTTATAAAATCGTTTGATATGGTTCGACTCGAGTCATAGCCTCTGGGAATATCAAATGGCTAGTTTGCTTGTTTCTTGTTTGTGGTTTCTGACTAAGGAGAATCGTCCATTTCTACTTCCCTGCCCCCATTCAAGCTACCTTGCTCCGCTAGAATTTGAATCTAGTGATCAGCTTGGCCATGACGGGGCAGAATTTGGTTTTAAAGCCCTGAGAGAGAGATCAACCCATCAATAGGGATTTATATCGCAAGGATCTCTTGGGATCGTGCTTAAGTTTGCGGGTTGGTGTTGTGATTATGACATTTCAATACCAGATACGTATGATAAGTATTGAGGAGTTGCCGATATGCTACATTGCTTGACAAATGTACTTTGGTGAAGCTTCTAGCTGCTCGTATTCGGAATTGGCCCCTCTGCAAGCATAGCTGGTCATGAGTGATGGACAGCAGCTAGGACTTTATGGTTTGCAAGTTCTCGATTTAAATCCATCAACCCAGCAAAAAGCCGGAACAAAGAATATGGTTAGGGCTGCCGTCGGGCTTGTTTAAATTAAACTGACTTCGCGTGTTCAATTACTGATGCTTGCTTGTTTGTCTGTCCACGTTGGCGGTGACATGATCTGCTTGAACTTGTCTTGCCAAGAGATACCTGGAATACGTGCCCAAGTATAGGCGGTGCGTAAGTCACATGAGCAACAAAACACCATTCTGGTCACCGTCCTGGCTGAGGATGCGATGCCTATTGATACGCGGCAGATGCAGGGCATAGCCACAGCCACGGCAGAAGCGAGCCAAGACCTCGGAGAATAAAGCTCCGTACTGCGTGGACGGCAGCATAGGCTGTGGCTAAATTGTTCAGAGGGACGCTTGGGTTACAGTGAGATATGGAATTCATAGCCGCTCCATGACTAGATAGCTAGTAATTGATGGTTTTGATTGCCTTGAATACAGTCAGGCTGTCAGGGTGGGCAGGTCATATGATAAAGCAGGAGGTCGAAGATGATTCGCCACTCCGAGCACCGACGTTGAAGAATCAGGGGCAGGATTATGTCAGCGGGTGCGTGGGTCGTCGGGCTATTTTTGTACCCCTTACTGGACCTACTTGGACCTACTGTGTACAGAGCTGGACCTGAAATCAGGTCCATACCTCATGCAGTAGAGCCGCCCCTTTGACCCTCAGTGGGGAACCCCCTGGGCTGCGACCTCTGACCGCTTTGGCCTGCCAACGTCCGCCCTATGGATTGTGTGCATTTGAAATGGATTCACATATTGGTAGATCTATGCCTGTCATATGATGTGCACGCTCTCGAAACAATTTCACCGTTTTCCTCCAATTGCCACCGTTTATTGCCTCGTGAGTTGGGAAACCCCTCCGTAAAGCACGAGGGTTAGGGCTCTCCCTTGAAACGGAGGCTGCGCAAGCGCTCGTCAGCCCCTCGGTACGTACCGCCGTAGATTGTGGCCGAAACGGGAAATTGGCCACGTCTCATGGTTCTTCTGGGACGTTTCTTGCCGCCTCCTGAGCGACCCCAGGAACTCGTCGTCCGCGCCCGCGACCCGCCAACCTGGTCCTTCATCCTTCAAAGGCCCTTTTTCCTTATCCCTTATCTAATCACTCTCACATTTCACTCTCTTTTTGACCTCACTTGACTTGACTTCACTTCGACCGCTGCGCAGATCGTGCCAGCAAACCACTTGACTGTTCCGTATCCTTGTTTCATTCCTTTGCTGTCTATAGCTTCATAGTTCACATCGTGCTACCGCCGCCGCCGCCATGAGGCTCTTGACACGCCTCGCCCTCGGCCTGCTCGGGCTCTCAGCAGTTGCCGTCGCCGAGGACCCCTCGACCCCGTCAGCCATCGAGCTGCAGCCAACCAGCTTCAGGACTTTCATCAAGGAGAACGATGTGGTCATGGCGGAGTTCTATGCCGTATGTACTCGCCCCCTGCCTTCTAACTGGATCCCAATGCCGCTCGACAAAGACGCCTGCTAACCAATGCTCCCTGATATCTAGCCCTGGTGGTGAGTCTCTCCTCCTTCAGACGCTGTGCGGTGCTCTAGCTGCAACCCCTTTGTCTCAGCCACCCAAGCCGCACTTCCGCTCACCCGCTAACCCTTTACTACAGTCGGCATTGTCAGACCTTTGCTCCCAAGTATGAGGCTGCCGCCAAAACCTTGAGGGAACAGAACATCGATGTCAAGCTCGCCAAGATCGACTGCACCAGGTTTGCTACCTTTTGCCAGGATTACATGATCAGGGCATTCCCTACCCTCAAGATCTTCAAGGAGGGCCGTGAGCTGTATCACGAGTATGATGGCCCAAGGAGGTCTTCAGCGTAAGAATCAAGTCCCAACTTCATGATGAATCACGAGACACGTTAGGCTAATCACACTCCAGCATCGTCGACTTCGTGAAGAAGCAGGTCCTAGCCACCGTCAATCCTCTTGCCACTAAAGACCTTCACGATGCTTTCCTCCGAAAGGAGAAGGAAGAGATCGTATTGGTGGGCTACTTTGCTGCAGACGATGTCGTTGCCAAGGGGGCGCTCTGGGCCGCTGCCGAGAAGCTCCACGAGGACTACCCTATCGGCGTCACTTTCGACGCCGCGGCCGCAGCAGCAGCAGGTGTCAGCTTTCCCGCCATTGTCATGTATGAGCCCAACGGCGAGGGCAAGGAGATTTACCAGGGCGACATCGAAGACATCGAGGCCATTAAGACCTTTGCCAAGAACACCTACACCCCTCTCATCGGCGAGCTAGGCTTCAGCACCTGGCGCAATTACGTCTCCGGCCACAACGGTCCCACGGCCTTCATCTTTTCTCGTTCCGATGACGACCGACGAGCCGTCGTCGACGAGCTGCGGCCCCTGGCCAAGAAGCTCAAGGGCAAGCTGACCTTCGCCACGGCTGAGACGCCCGACTTTGCCGGCTTCGCGGGCTACCTGCACCTCGAGAACGGCGCCGAGAAGGACTTCCCGGCCTTCGCCATCTACGACGGCGCCAAGCGCGGCAAGTACCCATACACCACCCAGGGCAGCACCAAGGACCTGTCGGCGGCCAACATCGGCCGCTTCGCCGACGACTTCCTGGCCGGCCGCCTCAAGCCCATGATCAAGTCCGAGCCGATCCCCGCCGTGCAGAACGGGCCCGTCACCACCGTCGTGGCCGACAGCTTCGAGAGCGTGGTCCTCGACAAGAGCAAGGATGTCCTCCTGTACTACTTCCGCGAGGACTGCCCCTACTGCCAGGCCCTGGCGCCCGTCTACGACGCACTCGCGAACACGTACGGCAGCGGCTCGGCTGCGTCAAATGTTGTCATCGCCAAGATGGACATCATGAAGAACGACCTGCCCGAGGACGTGCCCTACGTCCCGTGGGTGCGCCTCTACAGGGCTGACGACAAGGCGAACCCTCTCTCGTACGAGGGCCAGAGGACGCACAGCGACCTGGTCAAGTTTGTCACGGAGCACAGCCGTCACGGCGCTGACGCTGTCATCCAGGACCAGCAGGTGGTGGATGGCGGCGCGCAGCAGGTCCCCATCGGAAATGGGAACGATTTGCACGAGAAGCCGCTGTCTGGTGTCACGCCGGTCAAGCATATCCATGACGAGCTGTAGAAGGCTTTGTTGATGTCTTATTTCCTTCGTCTGGTTATCAGTATTATACCTGGCAGTCTTTAGGGGAGGCCTTTGATGGCCTTGTTGACGCAGCAGACTACATGCTGCCTTGCCCTTTTTTGCGGTTTTGTATCACGCGTGGGGGTTTTAAGCGGCGTTGAGGGACGGGTCTCATCAGCATACCAATCATCGGTTTCGTTATTAGAGTCTAAAGAATACTTTCTGGTTTTACAATTGCCTTTTGATGCTATCAACTGTGGCCTTTGGCATCTTTTGAATGAATTTGAAAAGAACTCTCAGCCTAGTCTTCATCTTCAGCACCACTGTCATGATGTCGGGCGTCGGTCGTATTAGCCTCAACAGCACCAACATCGGTCTCGGCGCCGGCATGCCTTCCGGGCTTGAGACAGGATGTGAATCTGTAGATTCATATCTAAACAAAATGAGAATAGTCCATGGAAATGCCTTGCCGTTGTATGCGCGCAGGTCGGCCTGGAACTCATAGAAGAGAACCTTTAAACAATTTAAATAGCCCTTCCAGGCGGCGACATGGGCGGGCGTGTCGCCAGACCTCGAAACAGCGTTGGGGTTTGCGCCTCTCTGGAGGACCATGCGAAGTAGATCGAGATGGCCGCGGTCCGCGCCGATGTGAGCAACGCGAAAACCGAATGGGCCCTCTGCGTTGAGCTCTGCTCCGTTCTGGAGCAGCGGGTCGACACATCCGGCCCCTGCGCGCTTTTGCTCCGCGCTGGCAAGGCCTCACTAGCCCCAAGAAGATGCCGCGATCACTAAGGCTGTCTGTTCACTCAGCGATGAGCTTCCTCGACTGTTGAAGCTGCTCGGTGAGATCGTCAATTGTGCCATTGGCCATGATTAGTTGACCATGAATTGCATTCAGAGAAGACTCATACGCGGCTCGCTGCGCAAGTTGGTCGCTGAAGTATGCCTGGTCTTGTTGCTCGAGTTTGTTCTGCAGCGTATTGCACACGTGACTGATGGTGATAAGTTGATGTCCAATACCTCGCAAGTCATTGTTCACGAGAACTGGGACACCTGGGGGCATGCCAGGCTGGCATAGTCCAGGAAACTCGGAGGGAGTGCTGTGGAGTCTCCGAAGTGTTGCGCGCGGGTTGGTAGAGCTTGTCGAGACGCTATTCGGCAAGCCACAAAATTGAGGCCGGCTTCTTGAATGCCTGCATATCAACGAGCAGCACATTCTCCGGCTTGATGTGAATGTGAATGCTGCACGCTGGTGGAGTGTGCATAGAGACCCACCCCTTGGTGTCCTCTATGCACTTTCCCGTGCGTCGATCCAAGCATCGACAATCAGGGGCCTCCTAGCTCCTCCGAGGAACCCAGCCCATCCACCAAGCCATAACCCAAGCCGCCCACGAGGACCAGTGGGGGCGAGGGGGCAGGCCCTCCGTCCTCGGCAGCCCAAAAAACAGCTCGGCGTCCCAGCGCAGCACGAGCGCCATGCGCTGGTCCGGCGCCTGCTGCGCGTCCCGCTGGGCCATACTGGCACGGACGGTGTGGCGCAGGAAGGCTGAGAAGGTGCGCGCGTTGATTATGGGTTCTAGGCCCATGAAGCGGTAGAGGCCGTCGAACGAGCGGGCCCCCCGGATCTGACTTAGCCCGTCGGCAAGGGCAGCCGCCGTAGCGGAGTGAGGGAGTCCACGCTCCGCGAAGAGGGCGTCGCGGGACTGCTCGAGCGTCTTGCCCGTGGCGACGGGCCGGACTACGCGCTGGAATAGGTGCGCGAACATGAGCACCCTGTACGGGGTCAGGCTGCCCCAAAAGGTGTGCCCGATCCGGTACGTGGAGGCTGCGTCGTCAGGCTCCATGAAGGAGAGGCCCGGGTGTGCCGTGAGCAGGGTGGGTACGTTGCGTGTGATGACCTCCGTGACGAGGCTGGCTGTGAAGCTCTCGTCCGTCTCCACGTCGGATATCAGCAGGGCTACGACGAGGTGCTCCAGGCGAGGTATGTCTTTGGCGGAGGTCTGGCCGGCCTGGAAGGACTTGACCAGATTGTTTGCAATTTCGATGCACTCGGGCTTGTCGACTGCCAGGCAGAGGAGGATGTGAAAGAGTGAGAAGAGCGCCTGTATGGCCTTGTCCGAGGGGTGTAGGAGACTGGTGGTCTGATGCTCCAGCCTTGGGTAATCATTCGCGTCCCTCGATGGGACCGACCGCATAGTGTGCACATTAGTGATAAGCTTAAAGATCGTGTCGCTCAGCCTTGGGTTGCTGAACTGAAGGCCGATGCCGAGTGGAGACTGTTTATAGCCCTCCTTGGTGATGAAGCACTGCAGCTCGCGGTTGCGAATGACCATGTGTTTCTCATTGATTCTGTCAATGTGACCCCATGCCTTGCTGAACCGCAGTATGTCCTCGACTGGGAGATGGTTGAGGACCAGTAGAAGTATCTCACTTGGAAGGCCATGAATAGTCTTTGCTGGAGCCTGCAGGCTTGAGGATCTGGGAATAGCAGATCTCTTGGTTGCTGTCGGGGTAGTATAGAGTTCATTCCACCGGTTCGTGAAAGCGAGCTCGAAATGACCAGAGTCGGACGTGCCCAGACCACAATGGTCGCACTCGTAAGTCTTGCCCCTCGGATATGAGCGCCATGGGAACTGGGCGCTGGCCGCAGTCTCCGCGGCGATTTCGGCTAGCAGAAGGATAGCGATGGTCTTGATGGTGTACGCAGGGGTGTAATCCGTGCCATAATGGGAGACCAGAACGCAGAGAGATGCGTTGAGGAAATCTGGGTGCGAATCCGGGCTGTCGACAAGTACGACAGGGGCACTGAGCGGGTAATCAGGCTTGAACTGCATGGTCGTGTGTACAACACCGCGAGAAGTTTTCAGCACAAGACACGCTTTCTTGAGGGAGTCGTCCTGGAGATTGAATAGCACGCCTGTGTATGGTTCGTTGTGTATCTCATAAACGTCACGGCCGAGCCGATTGTGAAGCGCAGCAGGCGCTTGTGCCTTAATAGACTCTGAGTCGGCGGAGGACATCGTGGAAGTGCCGTTTGTGGCTGATCGTAATCTTTGCTTCCGTTCTACCAATCTGTCAGCGAATTTGTAGGGTTCATGGGCTTCCTAATGCGATTAAATTAACGTACCTGTCTGAAATAGAGAGTGTTCGGCGAAAGGCAAGCAGAAGGGTGCGTAGGAATGGACTCGAGAACGGTTCAGCTTTTGTTGAGGAAGCTGTTGGACTTTTGGAAGGAAGTGAAGAAAAGTTGAAATCAATGGAAACAAACACAGAAAGAGCTTCGAAAAAGTAGTTGGTGTGTTTTCTTCGGGGTCGGGGTTTTTGGACCCTCGGCTGACAACCGGAGCCTCGCAGCGCGCCTTGTCTCCAGCCTCGCCGTGGCGAAGTCGCCGAATGGTCTGTGCAGCACAGGAACTCAGCGAGGGTCAATTCGGGTTCTGAATTAAGGAAAGATTCCACTCAGTCACGGATTCTTAGTCCGATCTGAGGAGGCTTAAAAGGTTTTTGGTCAAAGGAACTGCTGTGTACAGGTGGCAGGTATGTGGGTAGGCAAGCTCAATTTGTAGGTAGGCGTCGTCGAGATCTTCGCGAAGGGCTGGCCTGCCCAGCTGCGTAAATGGCTGGTTAAGTGGGCACTACAAACACAATGGCTGTGACTTGAGCAGCTTATTGTGCCTTTTTGTGCAGAATGTGAACATCAGGATCGAAGTTGTTTGTGAGATAACTCTCTGTCCTCCATCCAGACTGCGACGATGACCTCGCGAAGAGAACACAATGGGCATTCATCAAGATTTGTGTAATTGGAATCACCAGAGACCAAGTCCGAATTGATTGCAAACTACAATATTATGCCACCACAGCTTCAGGGATGAAGTTTTGCAAGAGCCTTTTACCAGATTGAAGTCAATTACCAGCTATTGAGAAAGTGACACCAGTGATACAGCGTTGAGAAGAGATTGGGCTCTTCCATCCCCTCATCACCACCGCAGCTACAACCTCAGGTGGTAAGAGGTGATGCTCTAGCACGGGAAGTTCAAAACAGTTGCCAGGTATTCAACTTTCATCAGTAGCTGCAGTATCAGCAGCAGGACACCGCCCGCTCTACTGGATGACCGCTTTGAGAACAAGAATGAGACACCTTGCTCGTACATGCACCTAGCAGAGGTTACATGTAGGTGTTGTTTTACATTTCGTATCAAGAACGCCAACAAGGATATTACCTCCCTATTTAATAGAGCAAAAGCTGGTAGATGAAACAAATATCAGCGGCTTTCCTTGATATGTCACACACATATAGAATTTGCGTGTTCCTGGATACAAGCATACAAGCAACCCAATAAACCTGTCAGGAGTTCTTGGCTACCGATGAATGATTCACATGAAATTGAACACGTAGCAAACACAATTTCAACATTTTCACAGCATTCTGTTTTCATTCATTAATTCTAGGTCATAATAAAAATGCTTCCTAACTCGATGTGGTATCTTACGCCTCTGCCTCTCCCATGCTTAAAGAGGAACTGAAACAACAGACAAGACTTGCCTGGTTCGCACATGGTTCACCGAGAACTCCATGCCATCCATCTATAACAAACCAAACCCTGAAACAGCCACCGAAGTCATTACAACATGCCCTCCTCTACCACCGCTTCAACGCGGCCCTCACAGTAAAACGCTCCCTTCCACGATGAGCCCTTGGAACCACCGCGGTGAGTCCTACTGCGATAAGGCCACTCAGCCATGGCCGTCACCATACCCGCCCCGCTTATATCTCCCCAGAACAGAGCTCCACTCAGGGCTCCATGCCACCTGGCCGGGAGACTAGTCCGACCAATCCTTCTCGACGCGCCACGCGTCGCTCGGCCTCAGGCCCGCGCCCGAAATCAGATCACAGTCCCGGTGGCCCCATTTCCGGCGGAATACCTCGCGCCCTGCCTCGGTCAGGACGTCTATCGCCTCCGCGAGCCCCTCAGCCGAATAGTAGAATGGCTCGCCTATGCCGCCGTGTTGGCCCTGCTGCCAGGTGTTGCGACCTCGGTCGCCGTGTTTGTAGTGAAACATGCGGTCCGATACGTGCCGCAGTGAGTGGTAATATGCCAGGTTTGGATCTTCAGCTCTGTCGGCTTCTGGATTTGGTGCTCTTTTTACTTTGGCGTCTTCTTTCGGCTTTGGTGCGGGTGGATTTGGGTCCGTAAAATCGGGCGCGAGTGTGGGGTCGCGATACAATGCCAGGAGATCGTTCAGTGCGGAGCTCGTATCGGTCACCGTCCCGGCGTGTCTGTCGAGCATACTCAGGTTGGACATGAGCAGTCTGCTATGCATATCGCAGTCAGTCAAGTAGTATGGGATTAGAGTATCCCATCCCCCAACTTCCTCGTAGGCCTTCGGGTTGACTAGCGCCAGGTGATCGTATGCGAAGAATCGCACTGCCCATCGATCGTCTTTCTTCCGCGCTTCGTCGAGCCACTGGCAGCCAAGCTCATACACTGTCTTATATCCTGGCTGGTCATATGGTGGCGTGACCCCCTCAAACCCTTCTTCGAAGGATAGAGTGAGCACGTCCTGATGAGACCAGAAGTAATAAGGCCAGTTGTGTGTGTTGGCCATGGATAGATAGAAATTCTGAAGCTGAGCAAAGTTAAGCAGCACTGGCGTCTGCACAACATTAACCCCGAGCTTCTTGAGCTGCGCGTGGTTCAAGTAGAAAGGGTTTTGAAGTGACAATTGGCCGCGAGCGTTAGCCATCTGAACGCCGGTGTTCTCAATGACATATATCTGCTCTGGTGGCCACCCTGCCGTAATATAAGAGACGACTGCTTGCAGGAGAATGGGCCAGGTGCGAGTGAAGCCGATGAGCAGAGGAGGTGGGATAGGCAAGTCATATTCCTTGTGAAGACCTGGCCGAGGCTTATTCCATTGCGGGATAGGGGGTGGTGTCGATGTGGCTAGTAGGGGGAACGGATCGCGGATTGGAGGTGGAGTATAGGTTGGCGTCGGTTTGTATTTCGGTGTCGGCTTGGGCTTTTCTTTAGGTTCTGAAGGAGCACGGAGGCCGTCGACTAAGCTCCCAACGTCGCCCTTGACCTGCGTCGCGACGCTCTTGCCACCAAAGTCGACACGGAGGAAGAAGATGAACAGGACAAAGAGACAAGCGACGACGAAGAAGTTGAAGTGTCGGCGAGAAGTCATGATGACCGACATATCTGGACCGCCAGCAGTGCTGCGTGTAAAACCGGTCGCTTCAGCTCCTGTGATAGGATAGCCCACGCACAAGCTCGGCCAAGAATATAGGCGTCTATTGGTGTAGTAAGGTAAGATCCAGCAGGTTGCAGTGAGGCGACATCTGTGCCAATGAAATCAGGGCACTGGTGTGAACTGCCTATCACTGTCCCCTGGTCGCACGCTGTGGATGGAGTTGAGAGAATCTGGGCCAGGACAGGCCGCTGTTGATCTTCGTGGTTGAAAACACCAGACGGGGATACTCGAAGAGGCCCTGAGATACGAGTACAATACTCGCTGCCTCACGTCAGAGGCACGAATTGGATTACAAGCAGCGGAAAGGAAATCGGGCCCGAGCGGATGTCACCGGTAGGGAAAGTTTAAGACAGTCCGGATGGAGATGTCAGGCAGCAGACTGCGCTGGCCCAGACAAGCAGATTGCGATGAAGGATCCGAGGCAACGAATAAACAAGCAGCAAAGAAGGAGAGACAAACTGGTCTCAGAGTCTTAGTACGCGTTCCGGACTGAGAAGGAAGGAGGCGAGGCGCAATCCACAAGTACAAGTGGAGGAAAAAGTCCGGAAAGAGCTAGGTAGCGTGGGAGACGTTGTACTGGGACCGGAACTGGGGCCGAGCTAGAAGGAAGAGGAAGAGGAAGAGGATCAAAGGGTGAGAAGGAGGGAGAGAGTGGAAGAAGGCGAAAGAGACGTGATAGGTAGCGTCCACTTGCGACAGGAGAAAAGCAGGAGGAGAAAAGCCACAGCAGAGGACTCAGGAGGAGGGAGGGGCAAACAGAGAAAAGGCTTGTCCTGCCGTCATCCCAACAGGCGGACAGCTGCACCCCAGGCAAGCTTGGAACAAGCTCGCTGCCTCTCTGGGTTCTCTTGCTGAGATAGGATGCGCCCAGATGGATCAGGCGAGGATTTCCCATGACAGACAGCGTTAGAGTGAAGCTAAGGCAGTACCTGGGCAGCTGTACTCGCATTGGCGGGCCAGTTGTGCCGTAGTAGCAGACGACTACGGCCGCTAGATAGATCCTGCGTACAGACTGACAGACTGTGTAAGGAGGCACAGAGCTTGATGTTTTCCCCGTGCAATCATGACGCAGGCCGGCGGCTAAGCGGCAGTGCTCGAACATGGAGCTGTGGCCGGGCTGGGCGGATGGCGTGGATGGGGGATGCGTCAAGGCGTTGGGGTGGGAGCTGGGGAGGCGAGACATAAAACCACATTAGATAAGTGGCTGTACATGCAGTAGTCGAGGCCAATGGCCTAGACTCGTCAAGACTCCTCAACGATCATGGTAGGAGAACGGCCGGACAGCCGGGGAGTCGATGCGTGTTATGCCGCGTGTCGCTGTGTCATAAGGCTGATGACAGATTGGGGCTGGGACGTGCTTGGGTGGTATGGGTAATGCTTGTTTTCTGTGAAGCTTGCCGTGCTTTGCTGCAGCGATGCTGCAGGTGGCAGCTCATCCGATGCCACCCTGCTCCTGCTAATTTGCTGCTACCCCCATGCCATGGCATGTTAAGCATACAGATGCTGATAGGGGAGTAGCGTTGCCGACGCTCGCATTCTCCGTTTGCAGGTGGAGGAAGCGACATTGGAACGCCAGAGCACTGACGGTGTGGTGGTGGTGTCTGTGCTTGCCCCAGTCGAATGGATCGGACGGAACGGTGCAGCACAGCCAGTCAGCCGTTAGTCTGCTAGTATGGACTCAGGAACGCAGGCACTACGGTACCGTCAAGCTGGGAGATGCGAGGATCCATCTATTCTGCCATCCAGGCACCTGGCGCACAGCTGGGGAAAGACGAAACTGGAGTCGTTCGTTCGTTGTTGCCAGCTCCAGAAATACAGTACGTGGATTGTGGATATGGACGTGGATGTGGATGTGGGGGCAGGTGCAGGTGCAGTGTGTGGATCCCTGCTGCGGATTACGTCCTGCCGTACGACAGTGATCGCACTTGCCATGCCATGCCATGTCATGCTCTGCCCTGACAGCTGTCGCAAGCCTCAACGGTAGAATTGCAGCTGCTGGGCAAGTACTCATTGACAGAAGAGAGGCCACTGCCTGGCAGTGTTGCTGATACAAACTGCATCGTGGAGGATTCAGTTGATTCGAAAGAAAGCAGCCGCAATGTCTTGGCTCAGCAGGGAAGCAGGAAGCGCTAACCACAACCGCACAATAGGCAGGTTTGACATGGACACTAACGGTGACAGTGACGGTCTGGATGGTGAGGTCGAGGTTGAGCACGGGCCACCTCAGGTCGAAATGCTCCGGCTGTGACTGGCGCTTGACGTCACTATGGCATTTCTCACAATCGCAACTGCCACAAAATGCACAAAATGCAGAATCCAATCAATCAATCAATCAATCAGTCAGTCGGAGACCATTCCATCAATCAAAAGCTGATGGGGCTATCTTTCTCTGGTTCGTGCGACAGGAGGTCGGTGAGGACCTCCGTCCATGGGATCCAAATCAAACTTCCAAGTCTGTATGTATTGGAGGTGTCGTCGTCGGCACATCCACACACCCACATGCCATGATCTGCCGGGCGGATGCACATGCAGGCGGCCAGGCGGGTGCTAGGCTCGCTCGCTAAGCGGGATGTCCCTCTGCAGATCTCCGTGTGGCGCCCAGATGATGATCCTGACTGCCTGAGCATGCTGCCGCTCTTTTTTGCCTGCGGCCTGCCGTGTCATTGTGACATTATGCCCATGAAACGTGGTGCCAATTGGGGGAGTCCCGGCCCGAGCTTACCTTGGCTCCAGGTCTCACTCGCCTCACTCACCCTGACCCAGCCAGCCAGCCAGCTACTGTTGGTTAGCTAGCTGCCAGATTCGCGACTCGACTGTCATCAGCAGCATCACACACACGCACGCACTGCATCCACTGCACTCGTAGCCGGCCACCCCCACGGCCAGCTAGCCTCAATGAAGCATGCTCTCTCGCGCTGCTGCATTTCCCCTGTCACTCTCGCTGTCGCTGTCCCTCTCTGTGTCGCTATCGCTGCTGGCAGCCCTGCACCTGGTCACATCTCCGGTCGCCTCCGCCCTCTTCCATGAGCAGGTCGCCTTCGACAACTCGGACGTATGCTGGTGGGGCTTAGTTCCCCCAGACCTCGTCTGTCCCGTCCTGAGACAGCAGAACCTCACCGACATTGTCAACAGCCTCGCCGGGCCCCCAAGATGGACCGGAGGTGACCAGTGTGTCGGCGCCTACTGCCTCTACTCCAGCAAAGGCTTCGCCGGCGGCAGAGGCATCGCCGCCATCACCACTGCCGAGAACATTGCCAAGGTCAAGGAGGTCGGGGACCTGCTGCATCAATTCGAGGTCTCATTCAACAATGAAGACGAGAACCTGCCCTTCCATGTCGCAGAGGTCGAGGGTAAAGGAAATGGTGTCATTGCCAACCATCGCCTCTCCCGGGGCGATCCCATCATGGCTCACACCCCTGTCCTGCTCATCCACCAGGACTTCAAGCAGGAGTCTGATCAGGACGGGCAAAAACACCTCCTCGATCTAGCGCTGGAATCGCTCCCTGAACAGACTGCGAGCCTGTTCATGGGACAGATGGCCCACAACCCTGACGAGCACCCCGTCGCAGCCCGTCTCACCACCAATGCCTTCCGGCTCGATCTGGGCGGCGGTGATGGCCAACACTACGGTGCCTTCCCCGAGGTGGGCAAGACCAACCATGACTGCCGCCCCAACGCCGCATACTATGTCGACCAGTCAACTCTGATGCATATCACTACCGCTGTGCGACCCATCAAGGCCGGCGAGGAGATCACCATCACTTATCTGGACCCCTTAGCCCATCGCGCCGACAGGCAGGAGCGCGCCCAATCCCACTGGGGCTTCGGTTGCACCTGTCCTCACTGCAGCGCCACTGCTGAGGAGAATGTCGAGTCGGACACCCGCCTCAAAGAGATCAAGTGGATCGAGGGTCAGCTAGAGGATCTCAAGAACAGCTCCAACGATGTCTCCGTCGGGCTGATCACGTATCTGGTGAAGCTGTACGAAGACGAAAGGCTTCACTGCCGCATCGCCAATGCGTATATTCTGGCTGCCCTGAACTTCAATGTGCTGGGGTACGACCAGCGCGCTGTTAAGTATGCCGCCTTGGCCATCGATGCTTTGAAGATCGAGAAGGGCGACGGTTCCCCATATGTCGAGACCATGGAGGAACTCAAGAGGGATCCGAAGAAACACCCCACTTTTAAGGGAAGAGGCAAGCAGGGTGGGAAGTGAACAGGAAGCCGACATTCGGCTGGCAGCTCCGAGTGCTCGACCGGAGCCGATTACAGACAGAAAAAACTCAACAGTAGATGGGGACTGGTCTAAATCTCAGCAGCCACTTTGTCCTCAGCTCATGATTGTATAACCCCGTGATATATACAGATTTCCGTGCCAAATGGATCCATATCAGACCTTCCAAGCCTTAATCCAAGCCTTAATACAAAGCAGGCAGACAGTCAAAGCCTCCCAGCACGAATATCAGGACCCGCATATATCATCAGGAACCAACCCCAGATGACATCACCACACCACGTTCCCGCCCCACTCCCGCCCATCGAGCAATGGTAAGCCGTCAAAATGGGGGGGGGGGGGCAATCACCCGAGAGCTTCCACGAACCGCCGGAGTAATTGACAACAAAAATTCGCCGGGACAGCCACCTAGACCGGCCGCAGCGTAAACCTGATATAAGGCGCAATTGGCCAATTAGCACTACGCCTCAGCTGTATGGCTCTCGTCAGGGTTGCCTCATCATCATCCTCCTCCTGCTCTCCATCCTCGTCAGAATCAGAGCCCTGCGGTCCCGCTTCATCGTCGAGAACGATGGGAGAGCAGCCCATAGCTCCAAAGAGGAGCGAACAGCCCTCCCTTTCAGCGCTCCCGTGCTGAACCCGTGGTGCGATGGAGACAAGGCCAACGAACGGGATGAGCAGCACAAGAGCGTCTTGGTCTTCCTCTACAAGAACTGCGGTGTTGCTCCCCAAGAATGCTCCGCCGGACTTACGGTACGTCACAACGACGGCGTCACCACTGGCCTCCAGCGCCAGCAACCGGGCCAACACGTCTTCTGTACCGCTTTTTGCGGCAGAACCCGCGTAATAGTCCATGTCCTCGTCTCCATCATCTTCGTTCTCGTCTCCCGACAGCCGCATTCTCTCCATCGCCTCGGACACCATGGCGCGATCCGCCAGGTGCTGCTGATGGTCGGGACCTTCCAGGGACGACGCCGGCATCGTTTGGCGGCCGTCAAGAAGATGAGCGAGCAGTAAGGTCACGGCGGCCGGCCAAGCGTAGTGGTCTAGGAGCTGGAAGTAGCCTGCGGTGCGCTCGCAGGACCGAAGATGGATGAAGCGGCTCAGTAGCTTGCGGCTGGCTTCGACGCAGATATCGCGACTACTACCGATGTTGTGTTTGTGGTGTTGACGATTCCTTTTGGCCGAGTTATCCGTAATGGTGGCCTCACCGCATGTTGCCTGCAGCATGAATGGGAGATAAGCAAGCAGGAGAAGGTGTGAATGGAATATCTGCGCCCTGAGCTTCACTATTGTTCCGAAGAGATGCTTCTCGTCGTCCGCCTCGTCGTTTGCATATTTGTCTAGGCTGGGCGTATGCCACCATCCGCTCGGCATCGCACTCGCGGCTTCTTCCAACTCGGTACGGATCTGATGCGCGGCGTCTAAGTCTTCGAAGGTGGGATCATGCGCACTCCGTCTGAGCAAAAGACCAGATATCGCAGCGTGTCGCCTGTGAAGCTTGCTTGTATCTGTTGTATTGTCCTCTGTTGTGACAGAGTCCGCCACGAACGTAAAAGTTTCATTCGGGCAAGAGGCTGAGGGCGGCATCTCTAACGCCAAGCATAATGCGAGCTCGCTGTACACGAGGCGGAACCACATCTGCTGCAAGTCTGCCGTCTCGCCATCCGGCTGCTGTAGTATCGTTCTCGGAGGTACCATCGGAGTATGCCGGCGCCCATGAAATCCCATGAGGTGTATTGCGGAAATGGCCCTCCGACATGCCAACCAGGACCGGCGGAGGCTGCCGTTGTGTTCGTGATACACGGCCTCAAGCCACAGACTTTCCAAGCCCTCGAGAGTGTTGGTGGTAAACCTATCGTGCGCTGTCACCAAAGTCATTGCCGCCTCTGCTAACCGTCTCGCCAGCGCTCGCGGCGTTCGGGACAACTCTCCCAGTTGCCGGTAGCTATTGTTGCTCCTTGCAGATTGCGCAGCAGGCAGGTGCTGAAGAACGCTAGCAAGCAGGAGCATTTGTCGGGCAATGAGGACCGGATGTGTTTCTGGTGTATACTGTTGTTGTTGTTGTTGTGCTCCCCATAGCTTTTCCCACTCGAGTGCCACCCGCTTTTCGAGCAGATGCGATGGCGACACAAGTGCCAGGGGCAAGTAGAGCACCATCTTTTCGCCCGCATTTCCGATATTAAGCAGGTCCCGGGGTGACGGGTAGGCCGCGAGCAATGTTTGCGATAGCGTTCGGTGCTTTGAGCCCGTCATTGTGGGTGGCAGTGATATGCTGATGCTGGCCGGGGTTGACGGTGGACTGGGAGAAGCAACACGACCACCTACTTGCTCGGCCAGCTGCTGGAGCATGGACTCCAGCCGGCCGATGCGGTCTCCCACCAGCCGGCTTTTGGATGACGGCCCGGGGTCCTGCTCTGGAAACTCCTGGCTCAAGCAATCCAAGCAGCGCCGGGCGCACCCGATACACACGTCGTCAGTGGGACTTGCATATGTGCATTTCACCTTACGCCGTTTGCATGCCCAGCAGCTCCGCGTTCCTTTGCGCGTCTTCCTCCTCTTCAGGGTACGTCCGGCGTCGACGCTGCTGCCGTTGCTGCGCGACGCCATGGCGCGGCGGCCGAATGGAAGCAGCACGTTGGACCGAATTTCTCGGCGCTTGCTAAATGAAAATCAGCCCTCGATTTAATCCTTGCTTGTTGCCAGCGTATCATCATACATGAGCTCGACCATTTCGGTGGATTGCCACGGGCCTTGTGTTACCTCTTTTCCACCGAACGGCGGTGAATTATGTGCTCGGAAGAGCGAGGATCACGTCGATGTAGCGGATTTCGAGGAATGTGACCCGCACTTTTCTTCTTAAAATCCGAGTGTGGGCACTTGTTGTGAACTATTAGTGTGAGGACACTGCGGCTTACTCTCAGGATACACTGATGTAACCTTCTAGCGGACGTAAGACCGAACGGCGGTTGAACGACAGGATCCGGGCCCCCGGCACCCAACCGACTTAAGTCCGGGCAACGGCACAGCCTACGATGAAGGCAGTCAACGTATAATTGCCTGCTCTTGGTAACAATGAATCCCCCCCAGTAAACACAACCTGGTAGACTAGATTCTGGCTCTAATTTTCCCTCTCTTCCAGCCAACGACTAATCGATCAGCCCGCAAATCTGTTGAATTTATAGCAGCGCGGCGACCTCAACTTTACAGGCAGAGCCGTTAGACGCGGCTTAATTTCACACGTTCCTAATATAAAGCCCGATCAGACGATGAGTGGTGAGAACAAGGAGGATGTCGAGGTCGGCGGAGATGTCTCTGAGGCTGCTGAGACTTCTCCTACAGTGGATGCAGACGACTATCCGGCGGGCGCAACGCTTGCTTTGATCGTCGTGGCACTGGCCATGAGCATGTTTCTGGTCGCTCTAGACATGGTAACACAAAACAAACAATTTGAAAAAACTTTGTCTCTCGCTTTTGCACAATTTGGAATCGTGTGGCTAACCTTTGCCCCGAATTCTTTTTGACAGACAATTATCGCGACTGCCGTCCCCAAGATAACCGACGACTTCCACAGCCTGGAGGACATCGCCTGGTACGGCTCGGCCTTCTTCGTAACAAGTGGTGGCTTCCAGTCATCGTGGGGCAAAGCCTTCAAGTACTTCTCCCTTAAGGCCAGCTATCTCGCCGCCATCTTGATTTTCGAGCTCGGCAGTCTAATTTGCGGCGTGGCACCCACGTCGACGGCCCTGGTTGTCGGGCGCGCTATCGCCGGTGTTGGCGCCGCCGGCGTGAGCTCTGGAACCTACACGTTGATCGCCTTCGCGGCGCGGCCCGAGAAGCGGCCCGTCTTCGTCGGCATTTTCGGCCTCTGTTTCGGCATCGCGTCTGTAGTCGGGCCCCTTATCGGCGGCGCTTTCACTGACCATGTTACCTGGCGCTGGTGTTTCTACGTTAACCTGCCCATCGGCGGGCTGTCGGCACTCCTTGTTCTCATCTTCTACCGCACACCCGCATGGGCTAGGCCTGCTGAGGCCAGCTGGCCCGAGAAGCTGCTGCAGATGGACCCCGTAGGCACAGCACTGGCATTAGGGGCTATCATTGTCTATATCCTAGGTATGCAGTACGGAGGGCAGACTGAGCCATGGAACTCGTCCACAGTGATCGGTTTGCTCGTGGCATTTGTGTCTATCACCGCGGCTTTTGCGTCCTGGGAGATGTATGCGGGCGAGCGGGCAATGATGCCGCCGCGCCTAATGAGGCAGCGCGTCGTGTGGTTCAACGCGACATGGGCCTTCCTCCTGATCGGTGCCTACTTTGCGGTCGTCTACTACCTGCCTGTCTACTTCCAGAGCATTGACAGCCTCAGCCCGACTGCATCCGGCGTGCGCAGCCTGCCATTGATCCTGACCGCCAGCGTCGCCATCATTATTCTCGGCATGACCGTCAAGTACCTGGCCTCATACACGATGCTGGTCATGGCCTTTTGCGCAGCCGTCGCGGCCGTTGCCATCGGGCTGATGATCACTTTTGACACACGCCCTTCCCTTGGCAAAGAGGTCGGCTATCAGCTTCTTGCGGGTTTCGCGCTAGGCTTTCCCTTCCAGCTTCCCGTCATCCATGGACAGACCCAATCCAAGGCGGAGGACCTTGCCGTCGTGACAGCCATCATTATATGTGAGTATATATCCCTCACCCGTCTAATATTTTCTATACTGATATGGTACCTTTATCTACGTACACAGTCTCGGAAACAATCGCCGGTGCCATCCTCCTGTCTGCCGCACAATGCGCCTTTGTAAATCAGATGCTGAAAACGCTGGCTTTCACGGCCCCAGACGTTGATCCAGCCAAGCTCATCGCAACGGGCGTGTCCGAGATCCGCGATGTGTTTCCCGCCGAGCAGATCCCCGGAATCTTGCTCGCTTACATGGACGGCCTCCGGATCCCGTTCGCCATCGCCACGGCTACTGCTGGTGCTGCCTGCGTCCTCGCCTGTATTGTCGTTGTCGTCCCTGACCGTCTCGCAAAGAAGGCTGGCGGCGGTAGCTTGGAGTCCAGTGACGGCTCGGGGGGGGATCAAGGGCGAGCGACCTTAGCTTCGATAATCTGACAAAGGCCACAATGAAAGCACCGATTCTGGAGAATCCAGCTTAAAGTCTCAATTGCGGCGGTCATAAAATTGAAATTGTTTCCCTTTGTGCCTATCATATAATATGTTACAAGAGACATTGAGTGATGTTGAACTAACACCCAGAGCACGTAATAGAAGTGGCCGTGCAGATGTCATGGTGAGGAAATCATACACTACAGCTTTTTCAAAAAGCCACGGAAATCTCTCCCGAAATTCTCAAGAGACTCGGAATTGCCTCGGGAGAATGGTAGGTGTAGAAACAGATGATCTATTCTCCCTCTAATACCACTATCTCAGTCCCCTCGGTCTCGGTATTATCACGTAGACAAAGTAATAATTGGAAGGTGGCACAAAAAACATTCCTTTGCGTCAATGACAGTCGTGTGGGTCGTGTTGGCCCGCTATTGATAACAGTTGCCGAGCCTCTCAGGTGGAAGTCTTGGTTATGCCCAGAGCCTTGTCGCCATGGCACGCACCTTCGAGTGGTGTAATTCGACAGTAGGGGCTTGGTAGACTTAGGTCGATCTCAATTCTATACGCGGATGACAAGACCCACTAACCTTTTTCCAAGTCAAACAAGTCGGAGATTAGGTGAAAAGCACCAGTTCGGCACCAATCCCCGGGCAAGTATATATCCAGGTCGCAACAACCAAGCAATACCAAGAACGACCAAGCAGATCCAAGCTTCTGAATCGACCACGACTGCGAATTGCATTTGTTCCTCATCCAGTCTCTTAATATTTCAGGACCGTTTTTACGGTAATATACTTACCACACCTTCTACTTGAAGCTTAGTCTTGCAGGCAATGGCACGGTCGATTGTTCTTGACTTCGCACGGGGAACAAAATTGCGGCGACCTTCTTGATTGAGGGTCTCCGCCCGGCGATTAGACAAAGAAAAAATATGGTGTATGGCGCCAGTATCGGAGCCGTGAACAACGCATCCTATTTGCTATAGGCTTGGGTGTGGTTGCTGGCATGGGCGGAACTTCGAAATAGCCATGGGTATATCAGAGTGAGGCCTGCGGATATAAAAGATGCTACATCGTCAGCGTGTTCTCCTCTATACGATGCTCACCATCCCGCCATCATTTGCTGTTCTCTCAGTCGAGCGATTTCGTTGATCTTGTCTTTCCCGCCACGTCTCAAAATGCTTGTCCAGTCCATTCTGAGTGCCCTCGTGGCCGCCCCCCTGCTTGCTTCTGCCCTGCCACACCAAAGCAACAGGCGCAGTGAAGGCCTCTCTGTCGAGCTGTCTCAAGCAAGCGAGACTGAGGTTAAAGCAATCGTCTCAAACACTGGCGCTGAGACTCTGCACTTGTTTACCAGCGGCACCATTCTTGACAATGCCCCTGTGCAGCAGCTGGACGTGACCCAGGATGGTGTGTATCTGACGAAGACTTTTCTCATGGCTGACAATTTGCTGACATGTAAAAGGTCAATCTGCTGAATATCTCGGCCTGATCATCGATTATCTGGCCGATGACCTCCAGGAAGAGTCTTTCATCACTCTTGCTCCTGGGGAGACTGCAGAGGCTCTCGTGAACGTCCCTGCTCTGTGTAAGTCTCTGTTACTGTTCTTGGCACACTCTTCAGAACAAATGCTGACTCAGGAGTTAAGACGATATCAAGGGTGGTGACTACTCTGTCTCTCTTAACGGTGAAATTGCATTCGCTGGTGTCGACTCTACCCAGCTTGAGGGTGTCTACGAATTCCAGACCAACACTGTGGACTTCAACATCGAGGAGACCGTGGCCGCCGCCGTCCCAAAGGCAGTTGACATGGAGATTCTGCCTCTTGAGAAGCGCGTCCGCATCGTCTCGTGTTCTGGCTCCCAGCTCACAGCCCTGAGTAACGCAGTGTCCGCCACCAACCGTCTTTCCACTGCCGCAGCCAATGCCGCCGCCAGCGGCTCGGCGACCAAGTTCAACGAGTACTTTCGCACCACGTCTGCCACCACCCGGAGCAACGTAGCCAGTCGATTCAGATCATTCGCCTCTGAGGACTCGTCTACTACATCTGGCTCCAGCTCCTACTCTTGCGTCGACTTCCTCGGCGTGTGCACTTCCAACACCATTGCCTACGCCCAACCTGCGACCGGCCGCATGGCCAGCTGCCCAATCTTCTGGCAACTGCGGGCAGTCTCCACAGACTGTGGTCAGCAGAGCCAGGCTTCGACTGTGCTGCATGAGTTCACTCATATCCTTGCTGGCACCAACGACCACGCCTATGGATATGCTGCTTCGACTGCTTTGTCTGCGGCGCGGGCTTACACTAACGCTGACAAGTATGTGCTTTCCCCGTGCTTTCCCTGTCGTTGATTCATATGAGATAATGAATCTAACAAATTTGTGTAGCTACGCTCTGTACGCTGATGCAATTGCGAATAGCTGTTAGATCTACGTGACAGCGTTCCATAGTGGGAATTTGAACATAATGGACAATGGGAGATTGAACAACAACGTCTCTGAGGCGATTTAACGAGCGTGGGACAAGTAGCAAGAGATCTTCGATGTATATATGAAACTTGAAACATAAGGCGTGCTATGAATTATAACTGCTCTCTCCCACCACCATCCACTGCAACCCACCGCAGATTCTAGCGGTCTCAATCTAACTACACTTGCGTTTTACCCAGTTTCGAACTATAATCTCCCAGTCCCCACATGTGATACTCATTGCCACTTGATTTTCTCACTCATGCTGAAATATTGGTTCCCTGATCTGTCTCATGCCTTGACATTTCTTCAAGTTGAATGTTGGCCATAGGAGCACTCTCCCATCAGCCCCGCAAATCACACGGTGTAGAGATGAACACTCAGCCCCCCCTTTCGCTGATTCAAATTCCTTCAGCCGGATGAGGAAGCACCGGGCTTTTCTTTGCCTCCCTTACTGCGGCGCCTGCGTGTCCACGGGCCAGCACTGACTTCGGGCTCATCGTCTTCCACCCCATCTTCCCCAGGAAATTGATCAGAAAGATCTGTGAGTTCAGATATCTCAGAATCGGCATCAGCAGTTGGAGCTGACCATTCCGCCAGGTGGAAATCCTTAAACGAATGAGGGAGAACTTCCCACTCCACCACATTCGACTTAAACCTGTCCCGAAAGCTTTTCGCTGCGTCCTTCCCTGGCTTAATTCCAAGTCGAATCATAATCTCAAATATGTCAGGACCGGGGAGCTTGGACAGTCTGACCATGCTGAATGGCTCTTGTCCTAGTCTGTCAATGTCTCCATGCTCCAGACCCTCTGCGCAGTGAATCCAGTATGAGCATGTGCTGTCGATCTCTCCAGATTTGCGCTCGCCAGTGCTGCCAAAGAACAGAATGAGCATGCACAGGTGATTCGCCTGCAAACCCTGCATGTCGCGCAGAGCCGCCTGAGCCGGGTTCTTGAGGTCCTCCGTATCGGGCGGTTTCTTGAATTTCTCGATATGCACCCGAAGTTGCGCAGACCTCTGGGTGAGGGATTCGAGTCTTTTGCTGGCTCTGATTAAGGTCCCGCCTTTTGTGGTAAGCGTCTGTTTCGCGTTTGGCTGGTTAAGTTTGTGCACGGTGATCTCGCAATCACGGAAGAAGTTCGCGAGGCCAAGCAGCAGACTACCGCGAATGATCGCGACGCCTTGTTCCAGTGGAACCCACAACGTGTTGGGCTCGAGGGGTTCCATGTCAGCCAGGGCTTTCTTGCGCCTTTCGTTTTCCTCGACCAAAGCTTGCAGTCTAGCTTCGGTGTCATCCTCTCGCTGTCGGTCCAGCATCTGTTGTACCCTTTTGAAGTAGTGGTTCTTACACCTCATGGGAATTCGTTTGCCGCGATATTTCTTAACCCAACATCGTCCCCACCTGCAGCTTGAAACAAAGTACCTGAAATCTACGAACTTTTCCCAGTCGATCTTTCGGAACTCGTTCCAAGAGAGGTCGTAAAGGTTTTTTGGTAACTCAGACATTTCAGATGGTGGTCGTGTTAATGATTGGAGAAAATGATTTGGTGCACGGTGGGAAGGGTGGACTCGTCAAGTTTGTTCCATTCGGTTGATGCTGGCAAGATTTACCACATCGTGATTTCAAGGCTGCAGGAATGTGACAACAGAAACAAATTTAAATAACATTCATGGCTCCGTATTGCCGCTACAATTATTGCCAAATTATTCTGTCCGTTATCATGTGCCTGCCCCATCAAGGTCCAAACTAGTAATAATTCAATATTTAGCCTCAGGCCAAAGCAGAAATTGCCAACTATAATGTACCGCGGCTTTGTTGAATATGCATTGGACCTGTGAGTAGGTAGTTCTGTGTTGACAGTGGGCAACATTCAATCCACAGACAGCGGAGAAAATGACTCGACCCTTGCTTCATTGTATGTCATACTGCAGCAGTCCAACAATTTTAGGGGTGTCTATTGTAAAATTTGAAATATGAGAATATGTTGGAAATTCATGGTACTCAAAAGGTGTGCTTGATATTGTTGCAAAGAACACCACCGAGGCAACAAGGCTAGCAAAGCACTTATCATTGCATCGTTAACCCTCACTCCAACTTTGCAAAGCCTTACGATGATGATATCCACGTCCTAATACACAATACTATTTCCAAAAATATAATAGTTAATGCAGAAATACATCGACCATCAATGTCCTTGCACTAAATTTGTGGCGGCTTAATTTACGGGTAGTGCAGTTAAATATTGCCCAAAATGACTTCCACCACAGATTGAATCGCCTTCACAACAAAGGGAATGTTGTCTTTATGGAAAAAATATTAACATTATAAATAATGAGGCTGCTCTTATTTCCTTCTCGGTAGAAGTACGTCGCTGCGAAAACCACATGAACGCTTGTCACTGAACTTCTAATATCCTTTACTTCTTCATAATAGAGCACCTTTCAATCACCTCAATTTCCATTTGACATCCCTTGAAACCATAAAGAAATGGACGAACGCACAGTTTGCTTCTGCCTTTGGGACACTTCAGAACAAAAGTTGCTATATCACTGTCTGGATTGCGAGAAACGAGAAGGTCCTCGCAGAACACCATGGGACATTATTTGGCCACTCTCCCCTATATCCAGCCCTAACATTGATACACCTGTGGGTCCGTCTTTGAACCACACATCGGGCGATACTCACAGTGGAGTCATCAAATTGGCATCTGCCCAGAACAACAGTGTCGCAAGCAAAGTCGGCCACGGTGCTAGATCTTTGGTTTCTTCGGACAAACCCATTATTCACGCCACGCCTGCACAACTAGATATCAATACGGCGTCAGACATCTCAAGTGCACAGAACCGTGGGGAACGATCTCTGCTTTACGCAAGTAACAGGTTTTGGGAACGAATCGGCCGGAGTGCTAGCCATGGGCGAAATTGCGTCCTGGTAAGCGCTGGCCTGATCCCTATTATCGGCGCTTTTTTCTACGAATGCAAAATCACAGCCATCCCCAAGAACGGCACCTACGAAGACGGCAGGACTCGAATCGGCAGAAACTGGGCAGATAGGACCTTGATGTTGACATTTCAGCGGGAGATGGAGGCCGGTCTTGAGTACCAAGTCAGGGTCAGCGATTTCGGCGGAATAAATCAGTCTGCTTCGCTCATGACGGCAAGCCACTTCAAGCATTTCCCACGCGACAAGTTACCCTCTTTGGCCGCGGCTGTCAAGCATTTGTTGTTGTATCTCGGCTCAAGAAGGGATAAGCACTCTTCATACCGTTTCTACCATGACTCACAAACTGAGGGCCAGGGCCGCGAGGCCCACCATGTCCAAATTTTGTTTGGGATGGTCAGATTTCCCACGTCGCCTGATCCACGCGCTGCCACGACGGCAAGGATGGTCAATGTGGTTATCGGCGAACCAGTCACAATGCCCACTATGCACAATGGCATTGCCAGCTGGCATGAGTTCTGTGACGGTCGATTCAGGAACCATTGGGAGGAGATCACGCTTTCGCGGTTTCGATATGAGAAATACAGAAAAGGAGAACATCATCGTTTCATAAGGGCAGGTCCGCCACTTTTTCTTCGGCCGCCTGCTCTCTCTCCTGCGCCTGATCAGCGCCCCCGGCCGGCAGCGGCTCGTAGAAAGAGAGGGAGGCTTATGAAGACGCTGACTCCTTCCATAGCCCGTGCTGTCGCTCCGGCTCATGGCCCAGGCACCTGCTGTGATGGGCTCTCACGCAGAGAGTTTTCACAAGGGGGCACTTCTCGCGGGTCCATTTCACCAGGCGGCTTTTCAGACGGCATTTTATCAAATGGCAGTAGTGTTGCTACTCACGGAAACAGTGTTGCTATTCTGGGAACCAGTGTTGCCGCTACTAACGGAAGCAAGGATAGCCAGACAGAAGAGAAGAGACCACCTGAGGAACAGCACACAAATGTGCCCCCTGCTCCTCCCATACCAGTGGGCCGTTTGTCGGAGCACGCGAACCAAACTACTTTGGGGGTGATCACTTTTCCAATTCGAAGCGCACCACGCGCCAAAGACGGAGGTCCCAGCTTGTCGGCAGGGAAAGACCAACCAGGCCATGAGATCACGATCGTTTGAACGACCAATTCGTCTTTGGACAAAACGTTAAGGATGTCAAAGCAGCCAATCATGTACTGTGAATGAAGGTGACTGCCTTGTGGTGTGTAATTCATGTGTCGCAAGCTACAAGCCAGAACTTTTCACCTTGGGGCTTTGCAAAAGTTCCATCCGAAGGACGTCAGTTTAGTACCATTTGGAGTGATTAGGGTCAGTTTAAGGGAGGCAGAAGAGGTAATAGGAATACATCTGAACGAGTGTAATTTGCTTGCGAAAGGCTCGGGGTGACGATACGTTAAATGCGTGGATTGTGAGCGGAGGTCCTCGACCGCCTTGAAAGTACGTTATTAATTGAAATGAGTTTTCTTTGCTGATCCGGAAGTGATTCGCTCAGCAGGCCCCCAATCACTCATCCTCCTTTGGTGACGTTCCTATGACAGTCCATCGAAAGCATGCTGGGTCTGATGAGCTTCTAAGATTCCTGAGCAAGCCATAAAAACCATAATCAATGTCCATGTCCACCTCAGTACATGTCCACATCGCCTTCCAGAGCGAGAGTCATGCCCATGCGCTTCGACTGACTGCGTAGCGCAGAGTGGTCAGCGCTGACCAGCGCTCGGGACCACGTCTCCTCTCCCTTCGACTCCTTTTCGTCGCCAGGATTGATCTTAATATTCGAAGCGCCTAACAGGGTCGGCGGGCAGTCGACGTAGATGGTCTCGTAGTCTCCAGGGCGCGTGACGAACGTCTCGTGAAAGATCCCGATGTGCGAATTCCCCTCCTTCTTGGCAAACTGGTGGTACCAGTCCCATCCGTCACGGTGGACCTTGTCATGCGCAAACTTGTTGAGGGCGTCGATGTCCCGGAAGTAGGCGATTATCATGAGCGTGTTATTGGTCTCGCGGTCGGTTGCTCGCCAGTTGGTGACGTGAAGCATGCCGAACTCTTCTCTCTTCTTGCTGAGTGCCTTCGTCATGGCTGTGAAATAGTCACCGATCTCCTTGGCGCCCGGGCTGAGCAGGCCGAGCGGGTGGTTGAAGCGTACCCCGAGGTGGAAAACGACGAGTGACTGGGCGGCGGGCTTGGAGCCGAAGGCCCTGCTGTTCCGTGAGGGGAGCTGGGCAGTCACGCGGCCAGGTACGACGTCGAGGGTGAAGGCATTGTCCTTTAGTGACCTGGCTTGGACGATGGTGGAGATGATTGAACGGCCGAGGAGGAGGACGAGCGGAAGCAGGGCGTAACGAGCAGGCAGTACCGAGACTACAATTGTCTGGATGAGAGCACCGATGGCGAAGATTGTGGATAGCTTAAAGGAATCCTTGAGAAAACTCTGCAAAGCTGGTCAGTCTTTCAGTAACTATGAGGCTGGAGGCTAAATTTTGACTTGCCTCCAAGACAGGTGGTGGTCGAGACTTTGTGGGGGAATTGGTCGTCGTAAAGACGGGCTGGAAGTCTCCTGCGGTCATTGTGTCCGGGCTCCGATACCGATGATGTTGTGGGTGTCTTTCGATGATAAATTTGAATTCGCAAAATTTTAGTGGCGGTAGCCAGTGGTAGACAGCCGGTATTCTGATGAATGCTGCAAATTCCAATTCGATACGTTGAGGGATTGGAGTGCCCTTAAATCTCAGAGTCTACGATGAGCTCATGATTTTGAGCGGATGAACTCGAAAAGGCCGCTGGAAAGGATTGGTCTCGGCAAACTTGGGTCAGCAGCCATGAGTTCTTTTGCATTGGCCCCCAGGTGCCAGTGGACTACTAAGCTAACCAATTGAGATGGTGTTCAACCCAGCCGAGTTTGAGCAGACATCTAAACACCTGATCCGGATGTGGACAAGCCTCAGCGCCCAGTGACAAGGCCACAGCCTGCAGCATCAGACCGAAATTGTGGCTGCCTGTGTGGGTGGCACAGCAGAACAAAACTTGCGAGAGACGGCTAGAAGAGGGGCAGGACAGGGCCGTCGGATCGACTTCAAAACATTGGCCCCCGCATTGCAGGCACAAGAAAGGGGGATCAAGCTTCCCGAGCTATCCAAAGGAGCTAAGGATCGCAGACGGGAAGCGGGATAGGTATTCAACGCATAAGCGCTCGTAATGCCACTAGCTATACGAGTGCGACGGGCCAACTTCGCACCGAAACGGACTAGACTTCGCATAACTTCAGCTATCGGTATGATCCGAGGTGGCGGTTTGTCTCGAGCCCTGAAGTCATATTCCACAAGCCATCTCTTCCACCGTTTGCTCTTTTATTTGTTCTTCTATGGCCTTGTGTAGAAGCGTCCGACTCGACCATCAGTGCTTCAAGGTAAAGTGGGACTTGATTAAGCTTAGACCCTGGCAAGCCAAGAAGCGCCAGATGGTAGTTTTAGGAAGCTGCCCTGGTTAAGCTTTACCGGACCTCTGGGCTGGGCGGACCCTCAGCTTCCATGGCAGAGACTCGTTTGTGGTGCATGACCAAAAGGAGATTAGACTCTCCATTACCTCCTGACAAAACTTAATTCTGTTTTGTTATCCGAGAATCTTCACTCAGATTGTCAGGCCCACGCAGTCAAATGTCAAGGGTGGCGTTTGCACGTTTCTTCAACGCCTTGTGTACGCCTAGGCGATGCATTCGTGCAGACTAGACTGCTACAACACAGGCATTGGCCGATTTTCCGTAGGTAGAAAGATTGATAGTCGATGCAGGAGAAGGTAAACACTATTAACTGATCTGAACGATGCCAGCAAAAGCAGAGTGTAGAAATCGCCGGCTAGTAAACCTTAAAGTCAACCGTATCATAGAAAGGTGTTGCCAGATAGAGTGGTAATTTCACACAGACTCTCGTTCGAATCTTATCAACTTGAGCCCGTCCCCAATTTGAGTTGCGCTGGACCCCTATTCAACCGCATCATTGAATCATGTGTATATTATTAGAAAATTCTGTGATACATATCTACAACATCTTCAGCTTTTATGACATGGGTCCACTCTCGCGATAGTCTTCCGCGTAATTATAAAGAGGGACCTTATACCCTCTTTCGAGGGGCGCGTCGTTGAAATGACATCCGCAATCCCACATCCGACGCTCTTTGTTCGCTACTCATTCTTAGCTCTTGCTGTTCGCAAAGCTATTGTCATTCATTAGTTCGAGACTACTTTCACTTTGAAAGCTTCAATATCATGGCGAGATTGTCATGGGCGCTACTCCTCGGGGCTGTCCTCCTCAGGAGTGGCAATGCTCAGGGAATCGAGCGAACGTACATCGTTCAGATGGACTCCACATCTGCAACTGGACAGTCCTCGGTTGCTCGCCGCTCCGCTCACGAGTCTTCGCTGCGTGCAGTCACACCCCGTGACACCATGCTCTATTCATACAGTTCGGCCATGAACGGATACGCTGCAAGGCTCACCGAAACGCAGGCTCGCGATCTGATGGCTCAGCCGGGCATCAAGTCCGTCAGCCGTCAGAAGATTTATCAACTTCACACTACACACTCGCCTGAATTCCTTGGCCTGGACAGCGCAGAGCTCCTGGGTCAACAGACACCAGTATTCTCGGGCACAGATGATCCCACCAATACTACCGCTGGTGCCGACAGCGAGTCTGATTTAGTCATTGGCGTTTTCGACACAGGCGTTTGGCCCGAGAGCGCCAGCTATGACGACACCGGGCTTCCCCCAATTCCAAGTCGTTGGAAGGGATCGTGCGTGGAAGGGGAGCAGTTCACGGCGGCGAATTGCAATAAGAAGCTGATTGGCGCAAAGTGGTTCAGTAAGGGTCTCGAGGCTGGGTGGATTTCCGAAAACAACGGAACGGCGTACAACTTCACAGGGGCGTACCTATCTGCGCGAGACCCGGATGGCCACGGAACACACACGTCTTCCACGGCGGCTGGTGCCGTCGTCCAGAATGCGAGCCTCTTCGGGCAAGCCTCTGGTACAGCCCGTGGCATGGCATCCAAGGCTCGTGTGGCCATGTACAAGGTCTGCTGGCCTAATGCAGGTTGCGCCGAGGCAGACATTCTCGCAGCCATGGATGAAGCCATCAAGGACGGCATCAATGTGGCTTCTCTGTCCCTTGGAGGAGAGCCGAATCTCGGTGCAGACCCTGTTTATGTTGGTGCATTCTCTGCCATGGCTCAAGGGATTTTCGTCTCCATGTCTGGAGGAAATTCAGGTCCCAGTGCTGGGACAGTGTCCAACAACGTCCCGTGGGTCCTAACTGTCGGTGCGAGCACGCAAGACCGTGGGTTTCCCGCCACTGCTGTGCTTGGAAACGGGCAAAACTTTACTGGAAAGTCACTCTCGGTCAATGAAGATGGCTCTTTGCCCGGATTTCAGGAACTACCTCTCATTCTGGCCAGCGAGGCGGCCAATGGAAATGTCACCAACGGCACCGATGCATCTTTGTGCCTGGCTGGTACTCTGTCCCCGACAAAGGTTGCAGGCAAAATTGTTGTCTGCATCAGGGGCGGTAACGCGAGGGTTGCCAAGGGACAAGTCGTCAAGGAAGCCGGAGGCGCGGGGATGATACTGGTTAACACGGAGGCGACAGGTGAGGATGTGCTGGCAGATGCCCATGTCCTCCCTGCCGTTCAACTCGGAGCTTCAAACATGGCCGCAGTAGTCGAATATGCCAAGTCTACGGATGCGACGGCCGGGTTGGATATTAAGGGCACTGTGATGGGCATCGAGGCTCCATTGATGGCAGCTTTCAGCTCGAGAGGCCCCAACTACCCTGCCCCAGACTTGCTGAAGCCAGATATCACCGGACCGGGAGTTGAGATATTGGCCGCGTGGCCCGACAATCTGGGCACCACAGGCCTTCCTGAGGACACGCGCCGAGTCAAGTTCAACATCATCTCGGGCACTTCCATGTCTTGTCCTCACTTGAGCGGCATTGCTGCTTTCATCATGGCCAGGCGTCCTGAATGGAGCGCTGCTGCGATTCGCTCAGCTCTGATGACCACCGCCTACACGTCGACGAAGGGCAGCGACTCGATGTTTCGAGACGAAGCTACTCAGGAATCTGCAACGCCATTTGATTACGGCAACGGCCACGTGAATGTGGCTGCCGCTCTCGACCCGGGTTTGATATACGACATCAAGACTGACGACTACTTCGACTTCCTCTGCGCGTTGAACTCCACAACTGAGTACGTCCAGGGAGTGAGCGGTACGAACAGCACCTGTTCCGCCGATAAGACATACAGCGCTTACAACCTCAATTACCCATCCTTTGCGGTCGGCTACGATACCAAAACTGAGACCGGGCCCAAGACGGTCAACTTCACGCGAACAGTCACCAACATCGGCGAGGCCAGCACCTACCACGTCAACGTGTCTCTCAGCAACCCAGACTTGGTCCAGGTTTCAGTTGACCCTGAGGAGCTGACCTTCACCGAGGCGAAGGAGCAGAAGACTTTCACTGTTTCTGTGACGCTGGCGAGCGCCGGTGCGGAGGCTGTTTCAGGGAAGAGTTCGTGGGGGAGGCTGGTCTGGTCGGATGGGTCGCATACTGTTGGAAGCTCCTTGGGCTTTGTGTGGGGTGATTTGGCTGCCCGTTCCTTGAATGCATCCACCTCATCGACCAGTAAGAGCAGCTTCTAGAATGCCTTGCGCCTATTTTGTACTGGTTCTCTCTATCGAAGACGAAGTCTTGAATTGATTCCTTCCATGCGCTGAGCTGTCGCGCTACTGCCTCCATCAAGAAGTGCGCTTTGCAATTTGCTAATGATAACTTGTGACTAAGGCTAAGGGAAATCATTTTCTGTAGTGTTCATTCCGAGCAAGTCTCTAACTACGACACATATGAAGAAAAGAACACCGCACTGATCGCAGCGTCGTCATGAAACAGAACAATACCGGCCTCAAGAAGCCAATCGCGATATGTCACTGTGCGAGGCCTCCATTTTGGACGGCGAGCAAAGTAGAGTGCATCGACTCCAGCAGTATCCCCAACTCAATTCAAAACTTGACAGTACTTACAACCCCAAACTCGAGTTAACGTCTGCCATCTTCATGGATCTTCAAGATCGGCTTGTTGTCCAGCATCTTCTCCCAGAGAGAGCTGCCTTGTTTCCGCAGCTGCTCGTCCTGGCGACGAAGGAACTCCTCTGCGGTCTTGATCCTACCGGGAAAGATTTTGTCCAACTTGTCATAATCCCTCCGGATGATACCCTTGTTGTATCCAGAAGCCTTCCACAAATTCCACCAGCCCGTGAAATTCTGCTGGATGGTCATGGTGGCTGGGTCAGCAAGATCGGCGTGAACTCCAGATGGCTGGTCCTTAATGTGGGAAAGGGAGCCCTCTGTCCAATATGCAACCAAGTCGACATCGATGAAACGGGCTTTATGGCCGGTGACCCTCTCGAATGCCTTGGCGAGATTGGCATAGTGTACATGTTCAACGGAGACCTCGAGGTCCAGTCCATCTGCCTCTTCCGGGTTTTCGAATAACCACTTCACATAAAAACCACAGTCGTCCAAAGCAATGTGAGGGATCCCTCCGTCGGTAGTCAATGGTACCCTCCATGTCAGGACTTCTTCTCCCTCCTCGTCCTTCTCGACTTTTGCAACCATGGGACCCCCGGCAGATATGGCCATGTCCAGGTACGGACCCGTAGTAAACAAAGACGTATTCATCTCGTATCTCGGAAGGCCCCCATTCTTGTTGCGTTTGTGCTGATCAAGAATCCACTCTCCAACTCTTCCCTTTCCATCATAGTGGCCGGCCCGGAATTCAGGTCTGTACCCGCTCTTCTTGTAACCATAATCAAGGTTCGCGTACACGAAGCTCTTCAATCCGTACTCAACTGCGAGCTCATACGCACGCATCGCCCAAAACACCTCGGCCTTCTCACCCAGAATGAACCCATCGATGTTGATGAAGGCGCCCCAGCAGTCTTTGAATCCGCGGCGCAGTCCAGGTTCTGATTCCAGGGTCCCTTCGTGGAGCTCGATTCTGTCAGGGGCTAATGCAACGAGCTCCTGGGCTCGGGAGCTGGAGGCATCGCGAGTGAGGATGCGCAGGCTGTATTGAGGATCGCCGGCGAGATCTCGGACCACGGGGATACCTTGGGCGCCAGTGCCGCCGATGACGAAGACCTTCTTGGTAGGTACCATGCTGGGCAGGTGGTGCACCGCTGAACTCGAGATCGTTTCTTAGTATTCACATGTGCAAAGTTGCTCGGTCGACGAATACTATGTAGGACACTGCGGTGGGGCGGGGAAAGAACAGCTCTTAAGTAGACAAATTGCATTCGCATTTATGGTCTCTATTGCGGCCTGCCTTTTGCGAATACGTGATCATCATGTCCGTGATTACTGAGACGTTTGTATAATTCTAATCATTTCTCCATATACCTCGCCTTCCACCACATGCTAGGCAGTCTTGGCCAAGTGCTGTAACATATTCACTGTTGCTGATTAGTAAACAACGACGGAACCCGATCGCCGTCATGATATCGTGGGTAATTGAATGACAGGATATTAATTACATACTGAAACACGTATTGAACATGTTCCAGTTTACATAATAGACCAGTCACTGCACAAAACTGGCCAGTTGACTGAAACTATGCATCACTAGCTTACAAAGGTCTGCGAAGTTAATTAGTGAATGTGTCCAAGCTGGTTACGTGACGGCATTCTCACATTGCAATGTTCGTGTAGCCGGAGGCTCGATTAAGGTCTGCGGCGTGTGCGAACTCAGCACATGTTTGTGATCAGTGAAGCAATTGAACAAAAGGATTTTCGTTCCCAGAATTTAGGCCGAGTTATGTTTTTTGATCTCCTTTAGTGGAAAATCAACCGACTAGTCGACACGTTTACCAGATTAGAGGTAGCGAATCTGCTATGTTGTCAACGATGATATCCTCAATTCAAAATCTGTGTCTGTACGAAATCAATTCGATCACCAGCTCAGTAGTTTCGTAGCTGCGAAAATGTCTCAATGTTGTGTTCTAAATTATGTGCATGCGATGTTTCACAGCATTCAAAGCATCAGAGTGCCACGAGTGGCTTCTGAAAGCAAAAATGCAATTTTAAGTCACGCAAAGCCTTGTTCGATTGTATGGGCTGAACAGGCCAGTCGGTGTGCTGACCAGTGGCTTAATGTCAGACCACTATTGAGCCGGGGCCACCCGAGGAGGATCGCCATAAAGGAGTAGATAAAACTCATTTAATCCATTACAGCAGAGTGTTGCACTGCATCTCTACCATATCAAAAGAACTTCTCTGCTGCATTGCTTGAACGAACTGCGTTTGGATCAGTGGTAATAATTTTGAGCCTCCAAACATGGCGACCAAATTACACAACCCCCAGCTCGAGCACGCGATGCTCCTCGTCCAGACATATGTGCCCGACACGGTGAAAGACAATTGGCGTGTTCTCGGTACGACTGCAATTATGATAGGGCTCGCCTTGTGTCCTGCAATCGCCTGGGCCACAGAATCCTACCAGTCATATTTAGATGTCGGGCCTGGGGGGTTGCCTTACAACGTTTTTGGCTGGATGATCCAAGGCGCAACACAACTCATCGCAAGGCACGATACCCGCGACCACAAACCGTTTTCCGAGCCCAAATTTCGCGCGTCGCTGGGCCAGCATGGCACCAAGAGCTTCCTTCCAGGACAGCTCCCGGAGCGGAAGGGAGAGCGGCCTGTTGTTCCTGGATTTGTGGCGCCGCAACGGCAGATGAGCGACCGAGGACCCCGAAATGCGGAGATGAAAGACCGCCTTGTCGCCTATCAAGAAGATATTGCCAAAGCCAATCCTTCATTAGTCTTCGTTGATGTCTCTCGGTTGGAGGGCGAGGGATCGCCGAGTGACCACGCCGCGCTGTGGTTTGCAGTGAACCGCGAGCGAGTCTTCCCGCCTTATCTGAGAAAGACTAAGGGGGAATTCGCGCACGTGCATCCCGAAGCGACGTTGCATGTTACGCTCAGTTTGCTCGACGCCGAGGAGGTTGTCAAGAAGGGTTGGGGTGAGAGGCATCCACTGAGTGGAGTCAGAGGGTTTTGGCCGATCACGTATGTCATGATTTATGCACCACGGGACGATGCCGAATTGGAAGTCTGCAAAAAGGTTGTCGATGCTAGTGTACGATTTGTTTGTGCCGGAGGTCCGCAGGTGCGGAAGGTTTGAATACCATGGTGCGGGAGACGCATGTGCTGAGACTTCATAATAAAGAGTATTTCCCCCCAACTCTGTAATTAATATTCACTGCAGCAGATGACACTGCATGAGCTATTCCTCCAAGTCGAGTCTCCCATCATGTCATAATTTAATATCTTTATACATTTCTACTTATAATCATTCTTCCTTAATCGTTCTAGCTAGTGCCTGCTATACGCAGCTTGACCCAGCTCTTGAACCTTTCAGATCGTTCCAATCCGCCACAACTGGCAACTTCAAACGCCTAGTCTTTTTCGGGCCCTAGATAAATTGTCGACTTCCAGGATTGCATCCACAAACGCACTAGGGCTTTGCTGAGGGATGTTCTCCCCTACGCCCGATACGATGCGATGCACTCTCGTGCCCGTGAAGTACTTCGCCGTTGTTGAGCCGTTCGTTGCCGGGAACGTCGTGCTGAATTCGGGGTCAAGCGTCACTGACGGCACAGAGATAGATGGCTGCTTGTCGAGTGCGTCTGCAAGCTGAGAATATGCAGGATCACCTGGCGCGAACAAAAGTCTGTTCCTGTAGAAGTCAACAGTGATGTTGATGAAGTCGGGGTTGTGCAGCGCAGGTAAGGTACGGTTGAGTTCTGCCTCGCTGAACTTCCATTGCGGCGAGTTCTTGGCCCAGATGGCCCGGATATATGCCACTAATTGCTGCTCCAAGGCAGCGTTTCCGCGTGGCGTGAGGAACAGGTAAAAATACCACCGCGCTGCTTCGGAATCGGGGTCTAAGGGCACCCATGCCGTGTTGCGGTCTTGGATCAGGTAGCAGCCTACTGCGACCATGCCATCACATCGCTCAGGCCAGAGTGCAGCAACCACGTTGACCGGAATGGCCCCCCAGTCAAATCCAGCGAGAATTGCATGTGCAATTCCCAACGCATCCATCAAGGTTAACAAGTCGTATCCGAGCGCCGCCTGTTCGGCGCTGCGCGGTGTAGATTGGTTAAGAAATCGGGTATCTCCATAGCCACGCAAGTAGGGCACGACAACTCGATAACCCTGTTCTACTAGCCTCGGTGCAACCTCCGCGAAGCTGTTGATGTCGTACGGGAATCCGTGCATAAGGATCACAGTCCGACCGTCTCGTGGTCCTTCATCGTAGTATGCAATGCGTAGGAGACTTGCTGTGTTCGTGTACTGTATAGGTTGAAGAAAAGGCACATTGCTGTCATTGGTGCCATGTCCGTTTATGTCAAGTGAGCGGCCTGATGTCTCAAGAAGGCCGCGAACGAGGGTACTACAGAGCACAAGGGCAAGGCGAAATTTGAGTAACATCATAGTTGAACAGTGTGAGACTTTGGAAACGCGTGCAGTCCGAATGGGAGAGCAACAAGGACTACTTATAGCAGCGGACTTACAGGAGACGCCATGGGAAGGTTCGCAAACTCGCTGCGTGCAAATCCAGGTGCTATCAGCTCGATGACTGAGGCGAAGCAGCTCTGCATATTAAGTAAGTACCGCACCCAATGCAAGGTAATTCCAAATCGGATATACCTTATGCAGGAAGTGATGATTACGAAATCAGCCAAAATATGGTATCACCGAACCTCTATCATTGTAGCGAGGTGACGACGGCGTTGGGGCTGGGTGCAGGGCAAATACATGCGCAAATTTCCTAGTGCTTAGTATTTGACCCCGACGGAGAATGTCTGCATGCCTGACATCCCTCACTATTTTCTTTAGTGCTTAGTATCCGATGCCGGCTCGCAGTGTTTAGAGGCCCGATGTTGCTATTTAATTTGGAATACTTTCAACAGTCCTGTTTGATAATTCTCTGGGTCTCATCATCTAGAAGACTCATATTCACAGCAAATTCATATAAACCATTAGCAAATATCCACCATATTCTGCTACCAGGAACAGAGTCCAGCCCACCCACCCACCTGTGGGGTTGACGCAAAGGAAGAGTATTCTCATTAGGAAGTAGGCCAGTTACGTAATGACCTTCTCCCAATCGTGCCAAAGGAGTCTGACCTTACCGGTGTCTTTGATGCTATACAACCACTCATCCATTCCATTTCGCCCAAGCGAAGCTTGCCATTCCTGCTCTGAGATCATGAAAACAAACTCCTTTTCATAATCCTCGCTGACATGATGACCCATCTCTTGTAGATCTGTCTCAAGTTGTCTTCGTTGTGCAAGTGATCGCACATTCTTGGGCCGCGGGAAGATGTGATGCCAATCAAACTCAGCGTCTTCATCGCAGTACAAATCATCTTCCGCAGATTCGGGAGGACAGAAAAATATTTGCAGCCGCTTGGCGTATCGCACGGGCCTACAGCCAGTATGGTTGCAAAGTCTCGTGAGAATGTCCAAGGTGGTTGAGTCGTAGCGATATCGAAGAAATATGACGTTTGTCGCGAAAAAGTAGGTCGCTAGCTCTCGACGGACTGTGGAAAAAATCGGATGCCGTGAAATTCCAAGACTTCGGGGTATGATGCGAGTCGAGATGTCTGCGATACGTCGATCGAAGCGGAAGTATAGACCGTGGGGTTGAATAGTCCATGTAGCACTCTCCCGGCCAAGTATGTGGGAATACACCAGGTCTCGTAGCTCCTGCGGGAGCATTTCATGAAAAAGCCGTAGAAAATCGGGACTCAGCGACGGCCGAACGGTCTCTGCATAGCGGTCGACCTTGTGGCGAGGCGACTTCGCCTGGTCGTCAAAAGAACAGTTCGCCGCGCTTTCATACGTTGACCGCTCCCAAGCCAATAGACGTTCTGCATCTGTGCGTAAGTGCTTCAAGTGAAAGACGATGAGGGACATGGTTCCGCGTGCGCCCAAGATATTGGTCGATGTGGAAGCTAAGTAGCACTCGTCGTACACCAGGGCATCGATTATAGCCGAAATTTGTGACACTAACCGTGTCTTGCAGTGGTCTGAGCCTTCAGAAGGCGCGAGGACATATGAGAGATGGCTCGTCTGCTTCTTGAAGTTCGACTTGATTATACGTTTGTGGCGTTATTATACTGTTGGGATTGCCTGAGGTTTAACTTGTTCGATGGATGGTGTCATAGCCCCGTCTGGCCCTCAACTATCTGGGACCCGGTGCGCATAAAACCAGGGTTGTATCGACCCACCTGAGACGGACACTACGCCTTCATCGCTTGCGCTCGGCTTGACTGCCGAAAATAGTTGACTTTGGTAGAGGATTGCCCGAAGAAAGAAGAGCAAGAATGCAGCGCATCCTCGAAGCTATTCTGTTCATAAGCTGGCTAGTGCATTGATAAGATAAGCCTATCGATAAGAATCGTGGCTGGAACGTTACCCGCAACCTCGACATCTGCCATATTAGTTCTTGCTTGAATGCGGCGGAGATAGCCTCCCTGATAGCCTACCCTAGTGCACCTTGAGGATGAATACAGTCGAAGATCTTGGTATTAAGTGGCGATCATATGGATTTCACTGTTATATAGGTATACATGAAGATGGCCGTCTATATAATCGCAGCACCACCATTGAGAAAATTACTAGACTGAAGTAGATTCGAAATCCGGGTTAGGCACATCCGTCGCCAACACGGTACCGTTACTAAATTCTGTGCCGTTCCTGAAAATCTCCACGCGTCCCGGATGAAAGCCAGGCGGTGGGTTGTCAATAGTCGTCCCGTTAGCGAAGATGATTCCATTGAACTTGGACACCAGGGGATGTGAAGGTGTAGCCAGGCTTTGAGTGATCGGAGGCAGCAAAGGCGACTGTCGCGGGTTGATATCGCAGTTCTCGCTGATGGTGTATAGGTTGAGACCGATGGCTAGAGTATAGAGCTCAGCGCTCAGCGCATCCCACTGAGGCTCGTTCATGAGCACCATACCGATGTAGTCGACCATGAGGACATTAGGGAAGAGCTCGGGTGAGATCTCGTCGACGCCACGCCAGTAAAGAGCCGGATTTGTAGGGAGGATGGCGATTCCTTGAAGACTGTAGGTGAAGGTGGAAGTCAGGAAATGTGGTGAGCTGAGCCACTGGGCCACGTGGAATCGGTCTTTCTGAGTCCACGAGTTTATGGCAAATTCAGCCACCTCTTTCGTATCTTCCAAGTTGGGCCAGGCATCGTACCAACTCATTGCGTCTTTCTTGTAGATGCCCCCCATAGGCAGGGTTATCGGCTCCGATGCATATTTCAGGTGCGCCGTATCCAGGAATATAAGAACACAGCCCTTCCCATTATTCATGTTCATCAAAGTCCCCATCTTAAGCTGCTCGATCGAGCTGGTCCCAAGGTTGGGACAGCGATTCTGGATCCCTCTGAGCTTGTCAAAAAAGTTGTTCTTGGCGCTCTCATCCCAGTAGATGGGCCCAACACTCGGCACGTTCCGTATGCCGACCAGATAGCGGAACTGCAAAACAATGACCTCACCCGGATTTTCGCGAGTGAAGCGATTGATCTCGTCGATGACGGCCTCGAACTTCTCGCCCGACCTGCCAATGGGCACCTCACCCAACTCATCACTCAGGTGTGAGATCCAGAACTCGTAGTCTCCGCAGCACTCCTGAATGGGGACCTGGTGCACACTTGAGACGCGTAGATCGAACCAGCGGGACCCGACTCGGAGTTGGTCGTATATGTCTAGCAGCTGGTTCTGCGTGTTGGATTCGACGCCGCGCGTCAAGATGGCGTCCGTAAGCTTGCTCATACCAGCATCATGCGTCCCTGGCATGACCACGTCGATCAGCTTCCGGTGTTTGATCTCGTTCTTGATGGCGTTCATCCAATTTCCCGGACCAAAAGACAAGGAGGTGATAAATCCGTACGAGTCGCTGCCCGTGATCACGAGTGTGACGGGCACCTCCTGCCCAGGCACCTTGTACTCGCGCTGGCCCTTTTCCATCCCGGTCAAGTCAAAGACCACACGCCTGGGGTACGTGTCAGGGATGTGAGTAGTAACGCGCACGACAAACTTCTTCCCAGTGTCTCCGATGTCGTAATAGGCCTCGCCGTTGTCATCCACTGGGTTTGTACCAGTTTCCTCGGTATAGTGTGCAACATTTTGCCGCGCCCTGCCGGAAGGGATATCGCCCCAGTCCCACTCGTCCATCTGATACTTGTGCGTTGAAGTGAGTTTGAAAGGGTGTGGGGTCAGGTTGACGATGGTGACATATTGTTTGCCCGTAGTGGCCGCGTTTTCAGGATCCATCAGGTACCACCGCATATACTCTCCAATACGGTTAGAAGGTGTGGCGCTGTAGGTCCTGTCGTCCACTTTACAAGCGTCGTCAGGGTCTACCTCCTCGTCACCGCCGGCGTCGTCCCTGAAGTCACAAACGTCAGAGGGACACCAGCCGCGAGAGCAGGTAAAGTCGCATAGCTTCTCATCATTGACGTCTCCGATGGGCTTTCCAGTGAACCCTGGCTTTCGTATCGGTGGTTCTATCAGGCCGCCGGTGGCGGTACAACGACAAACGTGGAGTGGGCAGAAGCCAAAGGTGCATGCATAGGTACATAGACCCACTAGGGATTCAAACCCAGCACGGCTTGTGCCTCCTGTACAGCTCGGTGGGAGAAACTCGGACACAGTTGGCACGATTGTTGGTTGCTTCGTCAGTGAACAATACTCCTCGGGGCAGTATCCGTAGTTGCAGGCATTGGCGCAGAGCCCCGAATAGTTTTCGCTCCTCCCCTTGGCGGGAAAGCCCTCCCGATAAAGCGCAGTCGGCTTCGTGTTAGGGGCCCCCAAAGCCTGGCACAGGCAGGCTGACACTGGGCAATAGTCGTATTTGCAGTTGAATTCGCAGAGCTCCGTGAAGCCATTAACACCCGTCCCTTTGACACACCCCTGCTCATTGCGAGATCGCGGCATCGCGGCGGATGTGGACCCGGCAACGACGGCGCTCCCGACCCAGGGATTCCAATTTGTGAGCCCGTCATGGCAGCTCGCGGTACTGATGGCTGTCCCTTCGACTCTCGCGAGGGGCCCGCCGCCTCTCGATATCTGGACGCTCACGGCCCCAGTGTCTCCGTAAAGTGCGACGCTGCCATGGTAGACGCCGACGCCGCCGTCGGGAACCGAGGACCACTCGGGCTGAAAGGTCTTGCCGCCTACCGTGACTGTCGCTTGTGCTTCGGCTCCAAGAACAGCTGAAAAGAAGATCTTGTCTTGCATGACGCTTTGCGGCGGGAATTCAAGCTGAAGTTGGCCGGCCGTGTTGCCGGTGGTTCCGCCGTCTGAGCAAGCACCGGCTGGGCTTGTGCGATACCAGGTGACAAGACCTTCCTGCGTAATGGTAGCTTTCCCGCTCTTGTAGTAGTCGATCCAGAAAGGTAGCGTCAGACGCCAGCCGTCGTGAGGCATGTCGTTGGCATAGTTGTACGGAGCCTTTCCGACATCGAACGCATCCATGGCGTGGCTATACAAAGGGCCAATGTGATGGGACTCCCCATAGTCATTCCATGAGATAATCTGAACATACCTGCGGTTGAGACATCAGCATCAGCCCGAAAAATATGGATGGAGGCTCCGTCACCTACTCAGGCTGATTGACTATAACTTGAATCCACCTGTCATGCCACATATCATCCCCGCGCCACATCCAGTTCTTGTTAAACCCGGGCATATTGGTGTAGAACCAAGGGGATACTGGCATCATATAGGGTTTCTTTCTGTCAAGGTATTGGAAATAAGAGGCGTCGACGTAGGTGTCCATGTCTTGAGCGCCCCAAGGCCAGGCAGCCCAGTTAAAGAGCCCATCGGCCACACCGCCGGCGAGCTCCAGAGATGGTTTCGCGCCTTTGGATGACCAGTCGGGGATGAAGAAGCAACCGACTTGGTCCTTGATTTCGATCCAGTCTTCTGCATTTTCTGGACCTTCGACGGTAGAGACCAACGGCTTGCCGTCTCTGTGCTTGAAGTACTCGGCCCTGGACGCGTACTTCTTTAGGTAGCTGATGACAGTATCCTTGGGCCAGGGGCCACGTCCCGCGTAGTCGAAAGAGAAGAAGAGCTTGAAACCTGCGCTACTGGCGGCATTGAAAGCCCGTTCAAGTGACGCCTCGTTCATGGATTCGCCATGGGCTATGTTGAGTGCGAATGCGTCGATATGAGCCTCTTTAGCGAGCCTTATATCGGTCTGCCAGGTACTGTCCGTGTACTTGGCCGTGTTGCCCACCTACAGGAAATGAATAAGTCACCAATCTATTCCAAAGGGACATGAAAAGAATTGACTAATATACTGACCATGAAATGGGCAAACACCGCTGCGGCCTGGACGCAAAGTGCGCCAGCGACTGTGGCAAGTAGTATCTTGAGTCTCATAATGGTGGATTCCAACCAATAGGAGAGCAACGAGGATGTAACTAATGCTTTTTGGCGCAAGCTAGCATGTGGAATCGGAAATGTGAGTACATGAGCTCTTATATATCACGGCTTCACCTTGACTCGGAGTCACAACTGAGCCGCGCAACCCACAATGGCAGGAAGGGGCTACATCAGACACCATGTTGCCTTCTACGGACCTAGCGAACCGATTCAGCCCTTTGAACAAGGCACAACCCAATCTCATTTACTGCGTTGCCAACGGTTGGCGCAAGTGTAAGGCGCAGTTACGGCGTGACTCTCTATTTCTGTCTACAAATTCCTCTAGTTGCGATAACGAATGCTACCTTGACCTGTCAAATAGCCCGTGACTGGACTGACAAGGACGACAAGCAATGTTGACACTGAGGGCCTGTTATCTCAGACACATTATACTGACCCACCGGGAAATTGCAGTGCCTCGATCCTGCAGCGGCGATGAGTCCTGAGACTCAAGTTGGGAGAGCTGGACGCAATGTGTGAAGCGCGAGTGGGCGTGGGCTGAGCCGGAGGTGGTCGTGATGCGGCGTGGAACATGCAGTTGGTTCTAAAATGTCAACACACACCGGACCATATTCCCAGTTCAGCCCGTATGATTCCGTAGATTCCTTAGTACAAAAGCCAAGAAGTCTCGATGGTTTGTGGTTGTGTCTTGCTGGCCCTGCAAGATTTTGCGTGCATCGCGAACCTCGAGGGAAGCTCCCGATCATGTATGACGGACTCAGCGTAATGTACACTTCGACCAATGGCTTAACAAAAGCTGATTAGCCTTCCCATAGTTGAGGAAACACAATTTAGCACTTGTTGTGACCTCTAAGCTTTGTTCTGTCAAAAGAACTTTCGTGATACATTTTGCTCTTTTGTAAGTAGGACCCCTTAGGAAGCTTTTGGCTCTTTTCTCTTCCTGCTAGTCTACCAATATTGGTTCCGTTGGTGCTCCATCACGTTGGGCTCGGGTCATGCGGTCCGTATTGCAGGCTTTCTACCTAGGTAGCCCACACAAATTGTCTTGGCCAAGCGATGGCGGGTCTGGGCGCGTTGTTGGAAGAAGGTTGGAATAGGGAAGGCAGCACCAGAAGGCTTGGCCCTTTACTGAGCTTCCTGTTCGGTCGGATAATGTTACAAGTGCGATCTAGAACCAACACAAGCACCAAAATATCCAGGGTCTTGGTTAAGATGTGTTCTAAATCGGTTCTGCACCGATAGGGACCTCAGCCCGGACCAAACTATTGTGAATTTCCCCAGACCCCCATGTCCCTGCTGCATGGCCCCTAAGAGATGAAGCGCGTGGCTATAAGGAATAACCCAAGCACATGTCCCAGCCATCAATAGCTACTCCATTCTGCTTCGTACCAGGAATTGGCTCAAATGAGGCGCTTCGACGAAGAAGACCATGTCTCTCAGCACCACGGAGCCTATTACCGCAACATCCACCGGGCCGATCGCCATCAGGACGCCATTCGTGCAGCCACAAGACTGCAAGACCCAATGGAAGACCACGACCGTGCCTGCATCCGTGGTGAGCGGTACTACCATTATGACTCCCATCTTGATTTCTGAGCCGGCTGCAACTTGCTACCCCTCTAGATGGGACGAAGTCACACCGGAAAGTCGCCTGAGCTTCAGCCCGGGGGTGTGTCCTGAAGGATGGGTGTACAATGCCATGGCTGAGGACGGCTCTTCAGCGGCATCAACGGCTTTCTGCTGTAACAGGTTCGCTTGGGCTGTCTTTTTCCCTCTCCGTTTCCCCCCTCTAATTCATCCTTTCTGTCTTCGCGAGGTCGCTTCGCAAATGATCCAGTCACTGACTGCTGTTATTATGCTCCAGCGGCTTCTCATATTTGGGTTTCCCTGGGTACGCACTCGTTACGTCGCTAGTTCCTAATCGATGTGGGAAGTTCGCACGGAATATCGAAGATGACGCCGAGGACTCATCAGATACAAACTTGGGGAAGAGCGTCATGGTGCACCAGGGGTGGGCCATAACCTGGGCTGCATCTGACACTGCGACACTGACGCCGAAGCTGCCCACGCTGACCAGCTCCATGAGGGTGCCGACGTGGACACCTGGTCAGGAGATAAAAGGCGGTGCATATGACCCGTCCCACCCAAGCCCAAGTACCAGGGAGTACTTGAGCGACGGGGTCTTTTATTTCCTGGTGGTTGGACTGCCTATATTGGGAGCTCTCTCGATCGGTGTATGTGTATGGTGCTGTGTGCGGACATGTAAGAAAGATAGGCGGCGTAATGGACGTGGTGTAACTACGTAATGCCGTCTGGTAATTCTTTTTGCTATATTGTGCTTGACTATAAACAATTTACTAGGTGTGCATTCTATATTAAATATCATGTACTTCGTGCTATTTACCAAAAAGAAGTCATATGCGAATAGGAATCTGTAGTGCTATGGCCATGCGTGTGGTGTCTTGTGAATATGTTTTACGTGCAGTGCCCTGGTGGAGGCCCTTGCGCCCATTCCCTGGCCACTCATTCATGATTTAACCACTTCCATCCTGATACAAAAAGCACAAGTCTACCTACTAAAAAAGTAACCATTCGCCAAATCCTCCCCAGCAGCAAGTATTCGTCTGGTTGTGGGAATGTTGCTACTTCCGAGCCCTGATCAGCACCTTGAGACCGGGCGCATGCGACGCAATGCCCCCAGTCACAACCCACTTTCCCTTCTCTAGCATTTCTAGGTCGAGCCGACGGATGATTTCAGGTACGAGCTTATGCATCTCCATCAAAGCAATCTCCTTGCCCAAGCATACCCTCGCACCCATGCCGAAAACATACATGGCAGCGTCCATTTTAGCCACCTGATCCTCGGAACCTAGCCATCGCTCGGGGCGGAACTCATGCACATCGGCACCAAACACGTCTGCGTCCCTCTGTACGACATACGCTTGGCTCGTCATCTCGGTGCCCTCTGGGATAAAGTTCCCATCGATGACTATGCCGCCCCGCGGCGCAAGGCGCGGGAAAATGTTTGGGATGGGGGGGTTCACACGCAGTGACTCCCGGATACACGCACTCATGTACGGCAGATGCGCCCGCGTCTCGTCATACTGCACGACTGGGCTCAGCAGCCCTTTCGCATCCGCCGCGGCGATCTCGGCCCGCACCCGCTCCATGACATCAGGGTGCATGAGGAGCAGACGCAACGTGGCTCCCAGCCCGCTGCCCGTTGTGTCGACGCCCGCCTGTATCAGAAGCGTCATGTGCGCCGTCTTCTGCGTCGCGGTCAGTGGCCGCGCCGAGCCGTAGTCCTCGCCGTTCCCGCCGACCGTGGCCTCGAGCGTCAGCTGCAGCATGTCCGGAGGGTCCGGCCTGGGCTCCCCCATGGCCATGCGGCGCTCACGCTCGGCAATCTCGCGGTTGGCCTGTGTGACGAGCCAGCCGTTGCCTGTCTCGTCCGACTCGCGTGGTAGTACGTGAGGCCCCAGTGGCGAGGGTAATATTACCTCGCGGAGGAAGCGCCAGCGCTGCGAGAGGCCGAAGAGGGCGAGCCCATCTCGCCAGGCGCGGATGAGGCCGCGTTCGTCGCGATCGTTGGCGAGGAAACCCCAGGGTGTGGTAAACACGACGGTGGTGAGCACGTCGGCGGCGAACTCGGCGACCTTGTTGCTCAAGATGACCGGCTCGCCAGACTCAACGCGCTTTTGTTGGTTGGAGAGGAACAACCGGATAAGGTTGTCCACCCGCGACTCCCAGTTCTTCTTGATCAAGCCGACACCCCATGGCGCCCCGCCGACGGCCTTGCGCAACTCCTTGTGCTCCTGGCTGTCGGTGACTTGGAAGATTGCTCTAGGCCCCAAGGCATCGTGCCCGTACATGGATGACTTGGTGTTACACTTGGGATCCCAGTAGATCGCATGAAGCGCCGAGGCCTTATAGAAGAACAGGAGAGTAGGCGTGATGCGGATTGGCCTGCCGTCCTCTGTCCCGAGGCAATCTCATGTCAGTGACGATACATCTAGATAAGGTGGTCTTATTTCTTCATAATTCGGATCAACAACACCAGAGGGGGCTCCTGACGTACTGCCGTATTTGCGCACAAGCGACATCAGCCAGTCGGGCTCCTTGGACGTGATGGAGGCCAGGCCCAACGGCAGAGACGAGCATGCGGCATACCATGGCCCTGGGAAATGACGCAGTGGGTGCCAGAACAGGCAGTGTATTATACGCCAACCAACAAGTGCCAGAGCAAAAAATCCAAATGCTAGCACGGCCTTGGGGAGTGCTAGCTGGATTGCAGAAGAGTTCAACAAGTGGATCGCCATGCTGGTAATTTCTTGATTTCAATCCCGTGATGAGACAAGTCTCGCAACGATAGAAACACATCTGACATGATGACTATTTGAATAGGAATATTTATCTTGAATTGTTTTACCCCGGCTTTAGTCACGGGAATATCTGATCCAGAACTGGCAACTGCAGTCAGCGTTACTATTGCCGTGTTAGGCTCGGCACCTGTTCTGTCGAATGAGGTAGCCTGGGTTTGGTTACACATCTGCGGGGTCGAGAACTAGAAGCTTACTCAAGTGCTACCTGCCTTCGATAAGTGAAGTGACTTGACTTGGCGTTTATGTTGATCAAGGAGGAGATATGTCATTGTGGCATCCGAGGGGAAGTTTGATGCGAGTCTCGTGTGATAGAAAAGATTCGCCAGGAACCTCACACTCCCCTCAAATGCTAGGATGCGTTCATCAAGAAAATCCCGATCGCTGTAGGGAGAGTATATTCCTGTTTTGCGTCTCACACTTCTGCCCTATGACCCAATGACACGGCGAACTCTGCAGCGTCTTTTCAACCGCGACTATTTTGGACGTCCCTGGGTTCACCAGGAGCTCCAGCTTACTAATCGCCCTGCCGTCATGCAAATCGGGCACGTCATGCTCCCCCTACTTTTCGTGGAAGACACCTGGGTACTGCCCTACGCGTTGTTGTGGCAGGTGCATGGGGCGCCGTTCAAAATGCTAGGGACATGACCTTCTCCCAGTTGCGTCGACTATATAGATTGCGACAATGTCTCGACCCGAGAGACAGAGTCTACGGTATTCTTGGAATTTTACCATCCCGCTTCGCTTCGACTGTTCGGCCTGACTATGGATAGGCAGCCGTAGAGGTGTACAGATCTGCGCCCCTGTCCCACGTTCCTGCGGTCCGACGATGGGAGTTGCTTGGTTACGAGTTGTCCACAAGAGAGCTTGGCAGGCCTTCTTGGGTCCCGGACTGCTCAACGATAGGCGCTGACTGGAAATATAATAGGTTACTGAGGCAATTTGCATCAGGTCACTCCCACTTACACCACGAGGTTCATGATCGAGAGATTCTGGACGTGTAGAGCCTACTGTGTGCACGAGTGTGTGCTAATAGGGGACAGGATCGCATGAAGCGTTTGGAGAGCGTTCGATCTTGGCAGCCTGAAGAGCTCTCCGACGCCTCATACGTTACCGGACAGAGCTTTCTGCGTGCCTACACGGCTACTCTGGACACAGCGGATTTGAAGAGCGCTTCTCCAAACCTTCCATATACCCAAGTATTGGCGATTGGTAGTGAGGCGTAGGGGGGGCTTCTAGAGCAGTAAAGACAATTAAGGGTTATAGTATGACCGCATTGATCATCCCACAGGCAGAAATAGGTAACAAAATATATATTCTAATTTAGAAAAAGAGTTATTTCATGATATTGATCAATCGGTATAGATTGTAAATTAACATAGTAGGTAATCATTACCTATCAGTATTATTTGTTCAAAGTCGTGGTTCGGGAAGCCCGCACCGGCACACATCCCATGTTTTGCGTACATGTAGAGCGGCCCCCTCAGTTTTGGTTTGAGACCGCAATTCGGGATGCGGCTCTTCCCCAAGGATGTTTTTGCCGCCGCTGCTTCTGTGCAAGCTCTACACAGAACCGTGCTGGTGAACCAAGACGCGTAACGTGCTGCTCCTTATCTTCACCTTGATCTACAGTTTCCATAATCGTTACCCGCATCGTCGGCCTGAGCTGGACGGGGTTCCGCAAGAGTTCCTGAGACTTTACTCACTCGCTCATCATCGTCCCGGGCGCGTTTGCCACGTCGGCTCTCTTCCCAGGTGACAAGTTCATCCACACGCAAGTCCAGCTTCACAAGGCCTTTTTGGTGGCCATCATCCTGCTGCGCATCCGTGGCAACGATGCCCTCGACTAGCGTTCAAGACGGCCGTTGCATCGCTCACGACCACTGTCAACCTTCTAGCAAGGTGGCTTGTGTTATTGCTCGTCTTTGCCATTGCCCTAACGCAGCTCTTCACACTCACTTGATTTGACTTGGCCAGCTCAGCCCTCCATGAAGCCGACACCACTGTCTACTGCACCTCAACCACTAACTCATCCGCCGCCACCGCCCCCTCGGTGACGACGAACCCGACGCCGCCGCTCTCATAGACGTCGTCACCGTCCGCCCCAGCCACCTGGGCCACGGTGTCCGCCGTCCCCGCGCGAGCAACAGTGCCCGTTAAGCTCCGCCCGTCACACAGCACACCCACGTCGTACGGGACGTCAACTGCCCAGTCCATCGGCACGGAGTCAAGCACCTTCCTCTTGTCGTCTCGGACCTTGACCAGTGCGACCCTTCTACTACTCCCAGACTCGCTTGGGACGAATACCAGACCGTACCACCTCCGCAGACCCTGGACGCGCACAACGACACCACACTGTCCGCCCGCCAACACGCGAAAGCCGCACACTCTGGCATCATATCGCGCCCACTCGCGCGTCCCGACACTCAACAAACCCTCGCCCCGATCCTTCGCCAACCGGAAGGTCGGCCCTGTCCGCACGTGGAAGTTGTCCATAGACCGGACAAACATGCGCTGGAAGTAGGTCAGCGGCTCCTCGGTGTGCCGCGGCAGCTTGAGAGTCAGCTGTGGTCTGCCATCCCAGGAGAGTCGGTCGAGCCTGACTGTGCCGGCAGCGGCGGCGCTGGGCGCGTTGTCGACGTGCAGGATGGGTGTTAGGGCCACACCCACGGCGAAGATGGGCCGGGTGCCGTCGAGAAGTCCGGAGGTAGGGATGGTGTACTCGAGAATCACCGGCGGTTCGAAGTCCTCGTCCATCCGCACAGGGTGGAGATCCGTGGCAGGGCCTCTGAGAGTGAGCACGGTGTCGTCGTGGTCATAGGCCGTGATGAAAATCTGGCAAGAGACAGGAAAACGGCACTCGTTGGCGTCCGCGCGAAGGACGGCCCTGACAGTCTGGCCCGGGTACAAGAGAGGGGTGGATGTGAGTGGGTACCTTTCGCCGGAAGTGGGCAGGTAGAGCGGGTGGAATGTGTCCGTCATGATGGCGACGGGGTCACTTGTTGGAGTGAGGCCCGTCAGCTTGATGGCCAGGCCGGCCCTGCCAAGACAGTCGCGGCTTTGGGCCACAGTGGCGGCCTTTGTTGGGTAAGCGGTGAAGCCTTGGACGCTGCCTGGTAGGGTGAAGTGGTATTGTGCTCCATTCTTAGGGAGGGTGAGGGGTTTGTGGCCTGCGAGTCTATGCCCGAGGTTCGCGATGTCATAGGCGAGTCGGGCTGCATTGTTGACCGAGTAACCTCCGTTGGCACTTGAGATTAACGCTCGGTCGGCAAGGGGTCCTCGCCAGTCCGGTCCGCCCTCAAAGCATTGCAAGCCGTGCATGATGGCCACGAGACAGGCTAGGTTGCCAGAGTTGCAGTCTGTATCCCAGCCGCATGTGTTGACAATGTGCATGGCTTCGTGGAAGTCGTTGCCCGCGTAGAGCAGGGCCATGATCATGATGGCGTGGTTGGGAACGACGTGGACGATGCCGTCAAACTGGTCGTACCCGTATTTGTCGTCAATACGCTGCCTTGTCGCCGGCCAGGCCTTGTCGCGTGCTACCCATCCGCGCACGTCTTGGATCAGCACCTCAATCAGGGAGCCTGTTCGTTCTTTGCGAATGATTCTCAGCCCTGTGTCAATCAGATGGTCGACGTCCTTGGAGACGAATGCCTCGGATTCCATGGCGGCCCACATCATGGCAGCGAGGACACTCTCGCCGTCATGGCTGACCGAGCCGGCTGCTTTGGCGAGCTTTGCCGCGAGCTCAGGCTGTCCTGGGCAAAGCATGGCCCAGCCATCGATAAATATCTGGGCTCCAACCTGCTCGGCGACCGTCTTGCCGTTTCTCTTGATACTGCCGCTATCGGGTGCTTTGATGCCATTCTTCAGGTTGAGGAAGGCAGTGTGCTCTGTGGATACGCCTCTGCCTCCCCACCAAAAGACGGTCTCCTTCTCGATGACGTTGTTAAGCCAGGTTTTGCCAATCTGCTCGGAGGTGATGTCCTTGGTAATGCCATGCTCCGCAAGGGCCTGAATGAAGGTGAAGGTGCCGGAGACGTCGTCGTCAGTGACAACGGGTGGTCGCTGGGCGAAGCCGGGGAAATGGGTGTGGACGTAGTGGCGGATGTTGCCCAGCTCAGCGACGATGGCAGAGTGCGGCCAGCCTTCGAACGGCCGACCGAGGTAGACGCCGATGAGCTTGCCGAGGACACCAGCGTACACGCGCTCCAGGTAGTCGGCGGGCATAATATTGTAGGTTAGCATCTTAAGAGATTGTCATGGAGAGCCAAGGGACGACGAAGCAAAGGTAAACAATCTCACCCTCAAACGTCAAGCAGTCCAAGTGACCAGCACATGGTGAGATGTCCTTCACCCCGCACTATACTTGAACGCAAAGCCAGATGGAACCCTATTGAACTTAATCTTGTGACGGCGCTGCGGGCATGTTCAGTGACTGCAGGTGGGCCATAGCGCACAGACCACCTGCAGCCTAAAAGCCCTCTGCTTTGAAGGCCTGACTGCAATCGGAGGCAACTTTTCCTCCTACTCGTCTTTCTTAGCAAGACAAGGTCTTGTTCAGAATTCTACAATCATGGAGCAAGACTTGAGGGCATCGCCTCTTCTACGTCCCTCTCGTGACAGTAGGCAGTTGCTACGTCCCAGGCCCGATGAGCGGTGAAGCCGTGTACGGAGACGGGCTGCCTGAATGTTTTCGACCCGTGTTCTCCCTTTCAACCCCTCCAGAGAACCTCATTGACGGCGCTCTACGATGCCTGCGAGACATATGCAATGGTTCTGTGAGAAGTGATCCGGCGGGCATTCTGGAAGAGTTGGGCATTCCATACTTCATGTATCAGAGATGGCCGCATATTCTGGAAGTCGCACCGAATATTTTGAAAGAAACGGGAGAAGAGTTGCAAAACTTCGAGTTGATATAGGCTGGTTGGTTTCTATGCAGAGAGGATTTCATGTTTGACAATAATTAATAACAAAATCAAGAGACATAGTAGCAACGGGTAACAATTCAACTTCATTTTCAGTCCATGTGTAATTCGCTACCATTACGACCACATGACCATAAACCAACCCAGCTACGTAAGTATCCAGCGGTGATTTATGCTGAGTGTGAAGGCGCTGCGGCACGGCGTAGGATCTGGGTGAGATGCTTGGTAGACGAAAACCAACTAACAGCCAACTAACAACCAACTAACAATTAGTACGCAATGCTATCACACCCTGCAATTTCAGCCACTCTCTCCCTTACCCTAGGATACCTAGCCCAGAATCATCATTCACCAACTTTATCATCAATCCCATCGCACGTCGCGATCCAGAACCTCGCTGTGCTCAACATGATCGTAACATAATGGCTCCTGTTCCAAGCACGCTTTTGCAGCTGCCGCCCGAGATATTGTGGGGTATCCCGCCTTACTTGTCCAACCGCGACATAAAGAGCCTCCGGCTGACCTGCAAGGCTCTGTGTGCCATTTCACAACTGCGTCTGGATCGTGTCTTCTTGTCGGCGAACCCGCGCAACATCGAGGTCTTACGGGCTGTAGCTGATCATGAGGTCCTCCGTGAGGGGGTTGTTGAGATCATCTGGGACGATGCGCGTCTGAAGAAAGGGCTGATCCAGAGAAGATCTCATGACCCTCAAAGTCGTTACTACGATCCGACCTTGAATGAAGAGTTTGACATTATAGATGAGCTTGATGATGACGATGAGCTAGGTTACGACACAAATGATGAGTATGAGAATCAGGACAGCGATGAGGACAGTGACGATGAGGAGCAGCATCCGCGCTGGTTCGACCTTGGGTGCCGACAAAGTCTGCAGAATATGAAGAACCATAAGGGGCCCAATATGTATCGGCCCGATCAAGTTGTTCGCGCAGAGCTGGCCGCCAACGTCTCGCTCAGGAAGCGCTCATGGCGATACTACCAAGAGCTCATCCGCCAGCAAAAGGAGGTGTTGGCAACAAACGCGGATGAAGCGGCCTTCAAGTACGGACTACAGCACTTCCCAGCCCTACGGCGCGTCACTATCAGTCCTGCAGCCCACGGCTTTCTGTTTATGCCGCTCTATGAGACGCTCATGATCCGGGCCTTTCCGCGCAGTTTCAACTACCCCATCCCGCGCACATGGCCGATAGAAAAGTACGAGCAGAAGCTCTGGGAGAGGACACCGGAGAGCGACAAGGACACATGGCGCGCGTTTCGCATAGCTACGCGGACGCTTGCCGCTGCCGGGACCAACGCTAGCCAGTCTGTGCAACAAGAGCAGCAGCAGCAGCAGCAGCAGCAGCAGAAACCCGGCATCACTGAGATCATCGTCGACGTCAACCAGCTCCTCACCGGCCTCAACGCACACATGTTTGACGAGGAGTGCGCCGAGCAGCGCGACCTGGCCACCGCCCTCCGGCAACCCAACTTCCGGCGTCTCGATCTCGCCCTGGCCGTCGGCGGGCTCGAGCACTACGGCTGGCGAGCCTTCCGCAGCGGCTGCCTGCGGCGGACGCTGGCTTCAGCGCCAACCCTTGAGCATGTCAAGCTCACGACTGACATGGCGAATGACCCTGACATGGATTATAACGGCATCCCGGGCTCGGGCCTCGACCACCACTTCATTCCACTACGCGACATCTTCCCCATCGACGTCTGGTCACGCCTCAGCCATTTCGCGCTCTCCCGATTCCATGTGCGGCAGGACGACCTCCTCTCGTTCCTCGGCGCCCTACCGCCGACACTCCGTTCCGTAGAGCTCAGCTTCCTCTTCTTCCTTGACGGATACTATCGGGACCTTCTCGACGGCATGCGCGACCAGCTCGGGTGGCGGGAGCGGCCTGCTGAGCAAAGACCGCGCGTGTCCATCGGCCTGCCTAAATACGGGCTGGGCAAACTTACGCGTGTGGTATGGGGCGATGTACCCGTGGAGCAGTTTCTATATCATCACGGGCCCAATCCATTTGGAACAGACCGGGGGGCTCGCAACCAGATACCACAAGGTGCGGGCGGAGTCGTCAGGGACTCTTTTGATCCTGCGTTCGAGCAGCCTTGGGTCTTGCCGGACGAATCGAGGCGGCTTGGCTACGTTGAGACTTCGTGGTGATGGTCCACATTCCTCGACTGGGGACGTGGCTTTCGAACATATACACAATGCGCTTAGGAATGCCAAACGCACAGTGGCATAAACCATGCCTCATCGGGAATGGAGTAGAAAGATGAGGGCAAGCTCGGTTGTCATTTCTTGATGAAGAAAAAGACTTTCTGCGTCAATCCAACTACGACACTGACGGACCATTCGACTACGTGGCTCATGTTACAGCCGACTTACTTCGAGGGTTCCATCACAGATCAATCACGGAAGGCCTATTTACAAAGGAGGGGCTGCTGAATTGGCCAGAAATTTCACAGTTGGCAGCTTCGTTGATTCTTCGACCGAGTTTGAACAATGCTGCTGGCCTTGACAACGCTCTTGCTGATTTTCTGATGCTTTCTGGAAGAAGACCAGATGACGCGCTGTTGCAAGCGCAGCAAGTCTCTCAGGCCTGGGATACATATGGTAGGAAGTGTCCAGGCCGTGTAATTCGTGATACCCTCATCACTGAACATGCTCTCCAAGGAGGAAGTCAGGGGGACTTGCCCAAGATATGTTTTGCTGACAGCCGAATGTGGAGAGAATGTCCAATTGCATATGGATGATGTTGTAATGGAAATTCCAAAGAGAATACAAGCGAGAAAATATCTCAGAGGAAGCCGGGATAGCTATTGCCTTTCCCTGCTTGAATATATGACCGTCAATGAGCCGCAAGATACAGCCAGAGGATGATGCAGGGAAGATAACATGACGAAACTCAAATGGACGCTGTTGTCGGAACTATCTCTTGAGGGTCCCCGAAGAAAGGAAAAACGCTCGATTTGGAGATCATTGTCACAAAATTTCTTCAATATTGATGTAATTAATATGAGCGGTTCTGCATGAAGTCTTCCTAGAGCTCCTGGAGAGTATACAGTTGTAGAAGCACTAACTTGCCCTCGAACTCGACTCTGTGATCACAAGCACTTCTGAGCTCATCTGCTACTGTGAGCAACTCAAGATGATATGATTAACATGGTTCCCCTGCGCACGACTGGCCAAATCCTTGTCGACGTCCTTCCAAAACGCACTCACACTCGCCAATTGACTCAAGGTTCTGTGCTCGCCAGTCGATTCATTCATGTTCACAATAAATCTTTTTCTTCTTGAGAAGAATCACTTGCAATTGAGTCGCTAGTAGGCCAAACTTACTCCCATTCGAAAGGTCGTGAACATGCAGTCAGCTCTCCAACTTGGGAGTCGCTGACCAATTGAAAGCTATAATATCAAGCTGAGTCTCCTCAAACTGGTCGAGACAGGCCATTTCAAATAATAGCGTGTCGCATGTGATTGTTGCGACTTGTGGTAAGACCAAACTGCATTCAGCAGCAGACTTGGTAAGCTGACACCCATGCTCCAAAGTAGGCTGTGCCGTAGGAGTGCTTTCATAGACACCGCGAATAGATGGGCTGATCAGGCGTGGCATCCAAATTTGCCATGGTCTGTTTCGGACTAACCTCTGGGTCGCAGGCTGGAGTCAGTAACTTGGGAACTATATACGTAAATAACCTCTCTGTATTGACTCGAGAGAATCACGTTTAATATCACAGCCAGTGTCAATCAGAGTTTATAAAATTCGGTGAATATTTTCTACTGTCCCGTATTTCCTTGGTCTCGAACCTCTCAATCAATGCTCTCAAATTGGTTTTGAACCATGGCGAGAAATAAGAAGAGACTTTACGTTGCCGTCTACCCAAGTGGTCAGGGTACCGGGAGGTAAGTGTGCTGAAAGACTGGTCGACTCCATGCTTTGGGCTCCAACATCTCTATTCCAAATGAACTTGAATATTGACACCTCCTGGCAGTTACCACTGGGCTCTTTTGGTCGGGCCAAAGAAGGAAGTCGGCCCCGTTGCTGGACAACGGTATCATGTCAAGAACCAGCCTGTCGGCCCTCCCTGGAAGTACGACGCGGGAGATGTCCAAGATGTCCGAGTAACCGCTCAGCTTCTGGCGCGGGTCGCCATTGCCAAGATTGTGGACGAAGAGCGCTTGATCAACATACTCGAACGAGTCCCTGTTAACCCGCCGAACTGGTCAGGTAAAGCAAATGGCAGGGAGCCGAGGTGGACGTGCCGGCTTTGGGTGATCGCTGCTTTGAATGCTATCAAAGCTGACGGCGAGGCTGTTGGTACTAATGTGCTCGATAATATCGACGGTCCTGGTGGCATCATCGAGACGACCAAAGAGTTTGTTGCCCGGCAGATAGAGAACAGGCGATATGGGTCGGGTACGGATGCGATGGCGCCGAAGCCATTGTTGGATATGATGACTGGGAAGGAGAGCTACCTCTGAGATGTGATTTCCGAATGAAGGATACTTGTCAGATAAACTTCGTGCTTATATAGACCGTCAAATAGGAAATTCAGCAAATGTTTCCCCACCAACGAAACCGTACTTTCTCCATTTTCAAGTCGTCCGGGAAGGGGCTGAGAAATTTGTCAATGTTCTCGTCCCAGGTAGGGTTTACCAGGTGGCTCCCGATCTTGAGGGACGTATATTCCCAGTAGTGAGGATACCACCCTGACATCTCCCAATCAATGATTCCTACTATCTTGTCGTCGCGGACAAGTATGTTCGAAGGATTCAAGTCTCCATGCGTGAATACGGGCGGAGGCCAAGGTCCGTCCTGTCTGGCAATCATCTCGTTCACGCTATCCAATTCCGCTTGCTCCATATTCTCAGCTTCGCCTTGCTTGAGGCCGTCCCTCAGCCAGCTGTGGAAATCCTGCATGGTTCTGAAAGGCCCAAATCGGACCGGCGGTGGTGCGCGACTCTGTCGGAAGTCTTGCAGTGACCCACCCGTGCAACTGCCAACACAAAACTCGCTTGGAGGTTCGAGTGCCCGAAGTTCGTCAACAATCTGTCTCAGTTGGCCTAGCAGATTTGCCCTGGTCTCGTCGGATATGTGGTGCCAAAGTTTGGCCAACTCTTGACCTTCGATCTTCTCCATGACAATGTAAGCGGCTCCATTTCGTAAAAATGCGCTGAGAACTCTAGGCACGGGGATGTTGGTTTTCTCAGCGATAAATTTCATGGTGGCCGCTTCGGTCAGCCGGACGTCGCTCCCGGTCTTCACGACCATGCGGCGCGACAGGGGGTACACATGGCCTACATGTGGTTGGTGGCGGTGTCGGAAAACAGAAGTCATGCGTTGTGATGCGGTGTTGAGCCCCAACAAAGAAACAGTGAGCAGCTGCCAGTAGAGCGTGTCATTTGCTCTAGGGCTCTCGAGGCATGCGGACTCTCCGTCCCTGCTAGCAGCATCTGTCGCATTCATGGAAACTCCTGGAAACAGGGAACGCTTGAGAACATGTACGTATGTACGTCCTAAGCCTCGAAAATCGAAGCGCTCATCCGCAATGACGCAACATGTCGGCCCTGATCAAAAGGGATGTGTATGGGCGACTGTACAGGCGAGTTATTGTCTTGCAGATTGATGAGTGGAGGGTGAAGTAGCTCCTATTGTCCGTATTGAGGTTGGGCTGCTTTAGGTCCGACGGCTCACGTGAGGCTAGAAGTGACCAGCCGTCCGCCAGGTGCGCGTCAGGTGGCCTCCTAGCAAAACGATGAGTGCCCGCGAAGAAGAAAAAAGAAAGCCCCCGTAATACAACAGGTCCGTTCGCATGAATTATGTGATATTCTCCAGCTCCTTGGCTATTAGGACGTATGCCAATGATTCTTTCTGCGCTGTTTTGATATCAGTTGTGCTTAGCAGCGTCTGGTCGCTGCATGCTTGCTAAACTCGACTCGCGGCCGTCGCGGACTGTATCTATTCAATTACTCTGAAGTTTGGTCTTGAATGTCTGAATCAGGCCACAATCCATGCCGGCTAAGAGGATGCATGCAATTTCAGTAAGCGCAGGCTGTACCACCACTTCATAAAGGATACCATGCTAGTCGCGTGCTGTCTCGCCTTGCCTTGCCTAGCCTATGTATTATTGTTCACCTTCTCTCTCAGGTAACCGGAGAAAAATATATGGCTCCACATATTCTACGCAAAGATCGCATATTGAACGCTAGCCTAACACAACACAACACAATACATTACGATACAATCCGGTCCCACATAAGCACGCACGCCAAGACTGCATCCGGGCCAAGATTGATACTGGAACACGGAGTTTGCGGTGATTGAGGACGTTTATTCGGGGTTTATGGCTTGGGTTACGTCACTCACCGCGCGATGAGTTGCAGTAGGATTGTGACAAGTACTATTTGCATGGTGTATGCGGGATATAGTTCGGGGTTTGCTGGCACCCTCCAGATCTCGCCCAGATATATAGGTACAGATGCGTAGCTGAATCTGTTTGTATTTGGTTCAGTGTGATATATGCAGACTCTGACAATTTCTTCGAAAGATTCCCGAGTGGGACATTCTCGACGAAAGCCCGTAACTAATACAAAATGACTGCACCGCCCTGCCCGCCGCCAAAGTCACTCCTTGGCCGCCACCGGCTGCTCGCACCGACGGCTTCTGTGTACGTGAGTCCAATATGCTTAGGCGGTATGAACTTTGGTGAGGCGTGGAGGGATCGGCTGGGTGTATGCAACAAGGATACTGCGTTTGAGATTTTGGATTACTTCTATGAGCAGGGCGGGAACTTCATCGACACGTGGGTCTTTACTCGATTCCTAGATTGAGTGCATGCTCTGTCCTTGATGCTAACGCCCAAAATAGAGCGAACCAGTACCAGGACGAGGAATCAGAGCAGTGGATAGGCGAGTGGCTCGCCTCACGCGGTGTGAGGGACGAAATCGTCCTGGCGACCAAGTACTCATCCGGATATAAGGTGAACTCATCCCCGAACAACATTCAGAGCAACTTCGGCGGCAACGGCAGCAAGAGCTTAAACCTGTCCGTGGAAGCCAGCCTCCGCAAGCTGCGCACCGATTACATTGACCTCCTCTACGTCCACTACTGGGACCTCGCCACGACGGCCGAGGAGCTGATGCAGAGCCTCAACGCGCTCGTGCAGGCCCGCAAGGTGCTGTACCTCGGCATCTCAGACGCCCCGGCGTGGTGGGTTGTAAAGTGCAATGCCTACGCGGGGCAGCACGGTCTCAGGGCGTTCAGTGTCTACCAGGGCCGCTGGAGCGCGGCGGCAAGGGACCTTGAGAGGGAGGTCCTTGGGATGTGTAGCGACCAGGGAATGGGGATCGCGCCGTGGGGTTGTCTGGGCGGCGGATATTTCAAGCCCAGATCTGAGAGCGGTGTGCCATCAGAGGGGAGGACGATGAATGTTAAGACCGGAAGGGAAGAGGGCGTGGCGGAGATGTTGGACAGGGTGAGCAGGCGTGTTGGGGCACCGATGACCAGCGTTGCTATGGTGTATGTCATGCACAAGGCGCCGTATGTGTTCCCCATCGTCGGAGGGCGGAGGGTCGAGCACCTGAAGGGTAATATCGAGGCTCTAGGATTAGAACTGACGGAGAAAGATGTGGAGGAGATCGAGACAGGCTATGACTTTGATGTTGGATTCCCGTATGATTTTCTCGGAGGGGGGAAAGCTCCGAGGGGACCTGCAGATGTGGTGTTCACGCAGAGATTTGGAAATTTTGACTACGTGCCGGTTCAGGGAGGATTCAAGCCGCATAAGGGGCCATTGAGTACGCATGATCCTAAATGGGTGTGAGCCGAGAATACCTAGACTATATTGTACTGTTCTCCTGACAATTCTGTTTCTACCAAAGCAAAGCCCATCCTGTGCGCTACTGACGGATGCGAGGGTTAATTCCATCTCTCTCCGACTCGCAGCGAGAGGGGACACTGTCTATTTTCAGCCCTAGATCCCGTCACCTTCTCTTTCTAACTTCCTTTCCCGGCAGGTACCATTCTAGACTCCACAAAGCTTATGCAATTTCTTGGCATCCCAAGTCAGCACCAGAGAACAGGGAAGTTGTGAACCATGGTGCCATGGTCCACTTTCGGCCACACGATATCAAAATGCTTAGATACGAGATTGACTTGCCGTGAGGCGCTCGCCACCGGTAAAATGCTGCAGGCCAATCGCACGTCAAGCGGACCGAACCGCCGGCATTTAAGCTCGTCTGATCTCGCGACACCATTGTTTCCCTCTTTCTGACCGATTTGTTCTCTTTCTACTCGATTAGCGCGCGTAATAAGGATGTCCCAACTTCAGAAAATTGCCGTGGTTGGAGTATGATTATTTCTTAGCTTCAATGATCAAGAAGATGATTCTGACACTGGGTGCAGGGAGCCGGCAACCTCGGCAAATTCATTGTCGAGTCTCTGTTACGCGAGAACTTTTCTGTGACAGCAATTAGTCGATCTGACTCCACAACGACGTTTCCTCCTGATGTTCATGTCAAGAAGGTTGACTTCAAGTCTGAAGAATCACTCACAGCTGCCCTCGCTGGTCAGGATGCGCTCGTTTGCGTCATCGGCACTATGGCCACCGGCGAACAATTGAGGCTCGTCGATGCCGCAGTGGCAGCCAAGATCAAACGATTTATCCCATCTGAGTATGGGTTGAACACGCGTACCGTCGGAGCATCGACTAAGCTGGGAAAGATGTTGGGCACGAAGATCAAGACAGTTGACTATTTGATTGCTAAAACTGAGCAAGTCAGCTGGTTCTCTTGGACAGGCCTCGGAAACAATTTGTTCTTCGACTGGGTAAGTCACCCAAGGGTATCTTGACTTTCTGCATATCTAGGTTTTTCTCACAACGACCGATAGTCCATGAAAGCCAGCCTGCTTGGCATTGACCTCACAGCTAAGAAGGCTACCATCGTTGACTCCGGAAATGAGTCCTTCTCAACTACAAACCTAGCTCTTATCGGCCAGGCTATTACTTCGATTTTGAAGAAGCCAGATGAAACTTCAAACAAGTATCTCAGTCAGTACTTTCCACAATCCATGTTCCTTGCAACACCTTCGACAGCATGGAAGACCCCATCGCTGCCATGCCTAAGTCACCGCTTACAAGCCCACCGTATTAACCTGGAATATAGTGATTTCATCCTTTACTACAACGCAGAACGAGATTCTCAAGGTTGCGGAGGAACAAACTAGTTCCAAATTTGAGGTCACGCACATCACTGCCGCCGAAGCCGAAAAGTCGGCTGATGAGAATTTATCGTCCGGCCAGGCATACAAGGCATTTTGGGATTATGTACGTCAGTATCAATTTGCTGACGGAGCTGGTCATGCATTGAAGGATGACGAAAGCGCGAATACGTTATTGGGCCTGCAGAAGGGCAGCTTGGTTGAGAGCATGAAGATCGTACTCAACACATCTTAGGGTTTGATGCCCTGTGAATTCCCACAGAGGGTTGTGTACCACTTCGCAGCGTTTGTTGTCAGCATTTGAAAACATTGTTTGAAAGAGAGAAATAAATTGATTATGAGGACAAAATACTGCTTCCCAAGGTCCCCCGCCTATATTCACTCCCTGACTCTGTATGGGCACCCATCCTCCCTCTCCCTGAGTCCCCATGGGCACATCGCTTCATCCACTTTGACGATGGCGACGTCGTGGGCATACTTACCATTGTCACAGCGAGGCACGTCTTTCACTGCCATCTGCCATCACAGGTAAGCTCCTGGTCTCGCTTGCTCTTTGTTTCAAGGCATACGCAGTAGAGGGCATCCTGAGGCTCGTCTGCTTTCCCGCATCCACGCTTTGTGTTGTCGTATCAAGTTACATTGCGAAGTGAACGATGGCAATGTACAGCCTGGCCGATATTTCATGTGATATATGATCACTTTGTATGAAGTATAAGGGACCTTTGGATTGATAGACTATTCATTCACTTTCCTTGCTACGTTATGGTGCGTTTCAGTTGATCCTTTCTGTTCATGGCTCAACTGGCGATTATATCACCCGCACGGAAGCCAATGGGTAGCATTTAACATTGACGCTGTAGGGAATCTCTGGGCACTAGGCTGAATGAGGTACGGATTATCTGTCCCCGGAATACTCAAGGTCCACTGTGTTGATTCAAACGGTCCATGATGGTGATGGCCTTATCGCGGTGCTTCTCGAGTTCGATATCCCAGATAAAGTCCCACCTATGCACTAGCTTCTCCCTGACTTGTTCCAAAGGCACCTTAGTCTCACCGCCCCTGCCTGTCATTATCTCTCCGGTGCCCCTGCTGGATTCGACTATGCGCTGGGTACGTGGCCTGCGCACCTCGTCATAGGCTTTCAGCGCATTTACTGCTTCCATTGTCGTTTTGGCATGGCCGAGCAAAGACGACAAGATGAAGCTGTCTTCAACAGACATTCCGCCACCGGAAGCTTGCCAGGGCGTAGTTGCGTGAGCCGCGTCGCCCATTATGCAGAGCGGACCCGATACATAAGTATGGCATGGGGGATGCTCCCACAGATACATGGCAGTTCTCTCTGGCTCGTCGCAAAGTAACTGCCGCGCCGGTCGTCAGTACAACTGATCTAATCCAAGCACATGATTGAGTTTAGTGGGGATGGGTCTTTTTCAAGTACGGACCTCTTCGACAGCCTTCTTCAAGTGCGGTGGCCAGTCCTGGTAATGCTTGCGAAGCTCGTCTGCCGAAACAGTGCGAAACCATTGGTCTGATCCGACTGCCTCTTTTTTGTAAGCCGTGACAATCAGCTGAGCGAGCTGGCCGTCACTCAACAAGTTGTGCATCAGAAACGTCCCGTCGCCGATCCACCCGTACTCCCGTGCATCTTCGATGTTTATCGGCCCCTTCCCAATGCTTGCCTGGGCTTCGGCATAAGATTTCAGAGCCATGACTGCCCACCACCCGGTGTTCCGTGGCACAGCTGCTGGGCCGCCTTCACCCAGTACCAGCTTTCGGACAGTGCTGTGGATGCCATCGGCGCCGATGAGGATATCACAATCATGTGTGGTCTCATCAGAGCTGTGATGGTCGTTATCGTGTTAGAAAATTCTACGTGTTGACGCACTGAGCAAATGCGAATGAAATCCTGCACATTCGACCAAAAGGCGTCGCCTACAGAATCGGGCGCAAATACGTACAAATGGATGGTCAAAGACCCGTCGTTATTGCGATCAACGTTTTCGAGTTTCTTCGAAACGTGCATGTGATCCGGGGGCACGCTCGCCAGCAACTCACGAAGCAAGGCAGCACGGTGCACAATGCTTGTGACGCGACTGCCACCGTCGTTGTCCGCGTCTAGGAGACAGACCATGCTGCCTTGCCCAGCGCCCTGGCCCATCATCACTTGAACACCCTTTTGCGGGACGGCTCCAGCGCGTTGAAGGCATTCCATCGCCGGCTGGCCGATCAAGCTCAGTGCTGCTTGGGCATTGCGGGACACACCTACAGCTGCACCGGCTTCTTTGAAGGCGGAAGCTGACTCGAAGACGTGCACTTCTAGATGTGAGTGAGGGAGAAGGGCGAAGAGAAGAGTGGCGCCCGCGAGCCCGCCTCCAGAAATTGCAACGCGTATAGGTTCTGACATCTTGTGAGAAAGGAAGAGGCTATCCGTTATAGTCTGTTCAGTAGGTTAAAGTCTTGAGTTGGATTTGAGTAGCTTACATCTGTCGTGAGATCAACAGCCATAAGCCCAGTATAACAGCCTTTTGAAGGGGCTTGGTTATCAATACGTTGTTCCCTGGTGTTACTGGGCGTCACGACTTCGGCAAGCACGGTAATAGTGGGGTAAGTCTATTCTTAGCAAGTGCATCGAAGCGATCAGACATTACTTTGGTTGTTGGTCCCTAGCGTTCAGTCATACCAATCCGGCGATTGCACAGCGTATGATCAGCGGTATAATAGGACAGTGGTACATGTTGTATCGTACCATGCACAATCTGGACCAAGTGGAAGCGCTCTGTACAAGATTCCTGGAAGGTTTGGCTCCAGCGGATGGATGCTGCCTAACTGAATTTCGATTAGTGGCTCTGGCGCATGGGAGCCACCGGTAACGACTCCGTGTTTAATGGGACGGTCCATAGGCCTTTACAGGTCCTTTGACCTGAATGGAAAATCAAAATGCGTACCTTCTGGGACATGTCCTGACGGCCGGTAAATGGCACGAGGGTACTGAACGTCATACAGCCTTGAAATCCTCCCCACCAGTGATCATTCCAATTGAAAAGTGTTATTCTTTGGGTGGACATAACAGCACACAATCCATGGATATCACGAGGCTGTGATTGCTAAATACGACGTACGACCACATGTTCATCATAGCCTGCTTTTGTGAATGCATCCGGCATCGTCGGTGCTTGGAAGTATTCATCGGGGAAAGACCAAGTACTCATGTTCCACGATGCCCGATGGCATAAGTAAAACGGTCCTCCGCCCTCCTTGACGTGTGTGCATGTCAAATGTGGTGGGCAAAAGGAGGGAACCTCGTAGGCTGACACCGGGACGTCTGTGGAGAGCTTCGGGGCTTTAGGGCTCCGGGGCTGGTCTTGGCGGGGCCGGCCAACACCGAGAGGGGGCGGGAAGCTCTCCAACTACAAAGCCAGTAAACCTGGGCTCCACTGGGGTGGGTACCACAAAAAGCGGCGAAAACATACAGCACCGGGTATTCGCTGGTCGTCACCGACCCAACTACTAATCCAGCGATTACAGGCTTGACTATGGGAGAGCGGACGGGATCCCGTATTTTCCTGTATCTGTGGCCGTATGTGCTTTGTTCAGCGCTACTGGATATTATAACTTAGATATTACCGGCTCGGAAGCCCTGGCCGTGCACCCGAACCACAGTCTCCGCGAGGCGGCATCTTTTCCACCCCCAGGTCCGGCTTCTTCTCTCCTCAATTTCGTTCTGTCGTCGTTCCATTACGGGGTCCCTGTGGGACGTTCTGTCGGTCATTGTGTCATAGCAGCATCGTCTCCCATATCCTTTCCCCGGTCCTGTCCCCATTGTCCTATTAATTTAAACGGGACATATTCAATTTACCCCATCAATCCCGTGCCCTTATGATTCATACAGTATTAGTGGGACCCGAATACACCAAGCAAATTCTTTGATATATTTCTCCCTGTATACTCGAGTCATCCGAACATCCTGTGATTAAAGCCATCTTTCACGGAGAATATCGATATACTCGTTCAGTTCCCTGCGGTCGACAGGTTCGTACTCATGAGAATTTCCCCATCGGTTCTCCATGTGCTCAAGCCTCTCGCGCAAACTAGCCTCAGTGCGGCCGTCGCAATTCTCGGGTATCCAGCCAGAACAGTGAGGCGGCCAACAATGCCTTAAAATAGTCATCGGAGATTCGGGCCGCTTTTGTTCAGTTCGAGTTGTTGTCCACCATGTAGAATTGGGTAGGTCCCGTACACGAGAGTGGCTGAAATCTATAAGCGTGATCTGCCATCCTTTCTTTGCATCCTTGGTCACCATGAAGTTCCTGGGATGTTCGTCATCATTTATTACTCCGATGAACTGGAGGTGGCTGATGGCCTCCATGAGCCGGTCCAACAGTTCCACCCGGGTGTCAGGGGGGATTTTGTTCGCTTCTCCATGTTTTATGAGGGCCTCTATGGTGTCGCCTGGGATGAATTCCTGCAAGATCAGGCAGACCCCGCGACGGACCACATTTCCCTTGCCAATGGGCAGGGGCAGCTCGAGGAACCAACAATCATAGAATTTGGGGGTATATTGTCCGTCCAGGCCACTCTCCTTGATTCTCTTATATGCGGCCGCCTCACACGAGTAGAAGCGCTCGGAGTAGTATGTGGGTGGAAATCCATACTCGTTACATCTATCACTTCCGACGTACAGAGGGTCAAAGATCTTAGCGACGCGCTCCTCCCCGTCCACGAGGCACCGCACCACCTGGGCCAAGCAGTCGTCGCCGCATCGGATTTGCTGGGTGACTACCAGGTCATGCTTAACCTGGTCCATGGGAGGAGTTTCGTCCCTTGGCTTCCTTGGCGGGTGCGCAAGGTACTGGGCGACGATGCCTTTAGGTGCGTCGTCACCGAAGGGCCAGGGGTTCGGATTCCACTCCTTCGGATCTGGGTTGTCATATCCGTAGCCATTGTCGAGGGGCGGCGGGGGGTTGTGTGGCTTAATTTCGAAGTGCGCGCCAGGCACATAAGGCAGAGGAGGGGGCTGAAGGCTGGCACTTGGCGACCCTTTAGAGCCTTTAGAAGATGAAATTGAGGGCGGAGTTGGGGCACGACGGCTGTGGCCCGCCTGGGTCCCAGCAGCAGGAGTGTGCGTGACAGGTGGGCCTTGTCTGGTGCTCATTGTAGCGGATCTGGGTTATGGATGATACGAAGTATGTCGAGCTGTGTGTTGAAAGGTGCAATGGTGACTTGGTCGTGTTCCAATGTCACTGTAGAAGGTGTGGAGACAGGCAACTACTAGAGGTGCGATGAGTTTGGTGGGGTCGGGATCATCGCAATGACAGGTGGGCGGTTTGCGGTCTGTGCAGTAGATCACAGTGTTCAGTTATCGTTGAATGGCTTGCATGTATCACGAGATTAACAGCCTTAACCTAAGTTAACTGCCTTTGAAATAAATCTTAAGAAATTAATACAGTGCACTTAATATTACTAGCTATAACAACTTTAAAAAGTGTAGTAACAGTACAGTAAGTATATTTTTAAAAGATGCTATAACGCAATTAAATGTTATCTACTATATAATTTATAATACAATTAGTAAAATTTTTAAAAAGCTTAAATTTCTTATTCTAATTAATTTTAAGTTAAGGAAGAATAGTAAAGTTAATAGTTTAATAGTAAACTCAATATCATAGTATTAAAATGGCGTTCAAGCGCACTGGTGGCTATCCATTAAGCGCTCACTCGAAAGCAATTGAGTTGTTGGGGCCCTCGACTCCATTGGATTTACTGCCAGTATTCATCGTTCCAGGTCATGGATGAGACTATTGGGTTAAACCGTACTTGCCTCTGGCCATCCTCGGACTGCTTCTTCGAGTACATATCCACACAGAACATATAAACGCCTTGAACTTTCCTGCGTTTAATTTCTGCAGAGTATTCACGGCCACCCAATGACGTCCCTTTCTGCTCCTCATCTGGGGGCTCTTCTGCGAGGAACCTCGATACCTCCTCAACAATAGGAATACCACGAGATCTCCTAAGGGTAAAGCAAAGTTGAAATTCGCTGTCAGTCCTCCGTAGCCGGCTAGATTGTAGCCATAGGCAAAGCAAAACATGTCCCTCACTCGGTTGTCGACATGAGAACACCACAACTGTCCTTGCAAGTTCCCGATGGTTCAGCTCTATAAGACGCAGCTCGGGGCTATACCGCACCGATGGAGGAGGATGTATGCTGTCTATCAGCAGATCTTCGGGAAGTGTACTAATGTACAAGGCGTTATGTCGTTCCAAATGCGCAACTGGTTTGATTTCTTGGCTGTGAACGGCTTTTGCGATATAAATTGTCGTCGTGTCCTCTGCAAGAGTAGAAGGAAGGAAAGAGAGCTTCGAAGGCTTGGTTCTGATATATCGATCACCACCTTGAGAGACAGTCTCGATTGCCACAACTTTACCCAGATCACCTTGCGGTCGACAGTTGAGGATCACCAGAGCAGTTGACTGGGTCGTATATGCATATCCGCCTCGAGTTTCGGTCCTGGCCTTCATCATTACGCCTCTGCCAGTGATTGAAGGCAACGCATGAAAGGGCGAAATCAAGTCTTGGAAAGACTCAAAGTCCCCGGACAGAATAAACTCAGCCGGCGACGAGGCGAATATGCCTCGGAATGGCGCTTGCTCGGCCGACCTCTCGGTAGCACGCCACGCAAAAATAGACTGATCCTCTGTCTCCCTGTAGATTTCCTCCTGGAGACGAATAAATGATTTATCCCCCTCTCCATATAACAAGGGCATATTGACGTTGAATATTCCCAGAAGACAATACGCCCGATCCTCCTCTCTTGTAGTTTCTCGTTGAGCTGCCCAGCTCATCCGTCTAGCAACGCTGATGTCGTTTAAGTCTCCTCCTTTTAAAATACCAATATCGATACCAGTAGCCTGACTTATAATTTCCCTGAGCTCTATTTTATCCCCGATTTCGCCCCATTCGGCATCGTAAAACACGACCCGTTCCGGCGCGATAAGTTCTTGCAATGTCCAGCCGCGACTGAACCAACGACTCCGGCGGAACTGCTCGAAATGGACATCACTATCGCTGCTACAGTCCGACCATGCGCTCGAATCTGACCCTGCGCTCGAGTTCGACCTTGATTGTCGAGAAATTGCTGAAACGTCCGCCATGTAGGAGTAGTATACTTTAGCCAGGCGGTACCATTTAAACATGGAATTGATGGCCTCGCTAAGCTCCGCGCTACTGCTTTTATCGATGCAGCACGTGTCTATCCATACCCACTCTAGACCGTCTCTCTGAGCTTGCTCACATGTGCATCGGACCTTTTCAAAGCCTTCTTGGGCCTCTCGTCCCTCATTTTGAAAGTCCTGGAACGAGACCTCGTTCTTCAGCCATGTGTGAGATAAAATAGCATATAGCGGCGGCTTGGCAAGAAAGTCAGTGAGCTGCAATGTTTTCGTATTGATTAGTCGCATGGTAAAGACTGGGTGTTTTGACCTTTGCCTGAAGTTGTCCAACTTGTTGTCGTTGTGTGAAGGTCAAAGGTGGGGTCAAAATAAGTCGCACGAACGTGCCTCGGTAGGGATAATCATTTCTGCGCCTTAAGTGGTGGCCGATGTTGGCTGCATATCACCAAAACACGCCGATCCCGTCTTTCGGCTGAGTGGTCGACATTGGGATTCGCGAGGTGTGCTTAGGTACCTCCTTCCATCACATGTCCCCGGAAAGCGATGGCCGACACGACGGCCCCCCTTAGGACTCAAAGTCATAGGTACAATGTGCATTTTTGCACTTTTACCGTGCATCAAAGGTGAAAATTGTTTCTTGACGCATTCTGGGGACGTGGACTTGTTGCAGAAGATGCTGGGACAAGCAAGGTGTGCAGCCATCTAGCGTTCATCCACAATGCTCACATTGGAGTGGGGCATCAGGACGCACCTGTTATTTATACCTGTGGGAACAAAGGTTGGATGAGAAATGGCCGTTCCTTTAGAGGTGGCCTCGTTACCTTCAAGGACGGTGCGATAGTACCCACAGTGTGTTTAGCAACAGACTTCTCTGCTGTGCGACTGATCAATTTTCTGCAGACAGTGACCTCGAATCTGTCTGTCGGAACCTAGCGAACATCTTTTTTATGGATAAGTCGGTGAATGCTCGTATTAACCACCGACAGACCCGCGTTCTGCCCACTGCAGCGCGGAGGTCAAGGTGGAAACCCCTCCATACCGTCACAACCCCTAGGACTCCTAAGCATTATTTGATTGTAGTATCTCTATTAAGTGTATCCGATGACTTGTGATACAATCGAACATTGAATACAATACTTAGAACAAATTAGGGAAATTATGTTTTCATATTAATCATGAAACCCGGCCGACCAAGGCGTGACAGGCCCCTTGTGCCGTTAGGCACTCACATATAGGCTGCCAGCCGTCTACTTAACGCTGGTCATTGTCTGCTGATTGGACTAAAATGGTTTCGCTTATTTCTCTCTAACTATTATTGTTAATCGGCTTAATATTATTAAGCTAAATTATTTAATTAATAAGACTTATATAAGTATCTTTTTAAAGTAATCTCTATAATAATTCTATTATATATTAACTAATTATAACTAATTTAATTATTAATCTAACACTTATATAAATTCCACTATAAAAGAGTAAAATAAGGGGTATATTTTCTTATATCTATAGCTATATATAATTATTCTAGCTGTATTATATTTTATATTTTAATTCTTACTAAGTTAAAAGCTTAACATATAAAGAATATAGTATAAGTGGATTAAAACAAAATAACAGCTACTAATGCTGTACTAGGGGTTGTTGCTTAACTAACGGTCTTGCGGTATATCGGAACGATACTATAGCACATAGCTGCCGGCTGGATTTGGGCAGGAACATACATCAAAGAGGCTAAACCAAGGAAAACCAGCAAGCCCTTCATTCACCCGTATCCCACTGGACCGAATTGGCACCGCGTTTGTGCCTTGAACCGCACAGAACTGATCTCATCAAGAAGCCTCTCCCGGATATGAAAAGCTCATCGGACTCAAGTCAGAAAGGGATGTTGTGAATGCATCCATATTATACCTCATTCACCCTGTCCATGTTGGCTACCAGACGCTTTATTCAAGCGATTGTTATCTCAACGAACTCACAAGACCCCGTCAGGACGGGACTTCCTGCAGTCGTGTCGACAGGGCCTATTTCTTGGGAGAGCCGAACAACGATGATCATCCAGGCGTCTCAACCAATATATTTGCCGCGCCGGAGTACAAGAAGTTTGGGGCAATTGATAGGAGTCAATCCAAAGCAGGAATAGTTACTGACTTTAACGAATTCGACGACGCTCAACTACATTCTGCCTATGTCGATCGGGTCGAGGAGGATAACGTCATGGTGCTCCTGAAGCAGGCAGTCCACTATGTGTGGAGACAGGAAACCCCATTCGTCGCTCTATGCGACTACAACACTTTAGTCCTACTATATATGCCGAAACAGAAGGATAGCCATGGCGGACCAGTACGTACAGACGTTCTGCCCACCACCGAGATGCCCTGCTAATTCACGCTTCAGTACACCTATATGACCATAGTAAGGGGGGAGTCGAAAGAAATGCGAAAGGCGTATCTGGGGTTCCTTCTAGCGGCCAGATCACGTGCACAGGGAAACAAAGACTGGCGTCTGAGTCAAGCCAGACAAGACCTCTTCTTGGAGGCGGAGCAATGGTGGCAGCAGAGCGCGTCATCCACGCCTCAGAGAAACCCAGGTCGATCTGGGAGAAATGATAACCCAAGGCACGATACTCCGAGTAGCCAGGGGAGCGATGTCTCCATGACTGGAGTCCAGCGTGGTAGAGGTGATCACATTATCCTCCTCATTCTCTTTCTCGCCAAAGACCTGCACAAGTGTGATCAAGCACCTGGGCATGCCGCAACCTTTACTAACATGACTTTTTCCTTGTTCCAGCATCCCAAACAAAGACTGCCGGAACGTCGAGGCAGACTTCAACGTCCACGATTTCGAGAGGCAGCTCAGCCTCAACAAGGAGCTCGAGCTCCTCCTCCACGGCGAGCTCTATATCCAGAACCAGCGGACCATCCGGTTCGAGGAAACCAAATGAGAGCACTGCGCATGCTTCTAGGACTACGATGACCAGTAATCATCCTTCTCAAAGTGCGGTTGCGAAGTCTGCGACGACCACTTTAGCTGCAGCCGCCACCAAGCCGACTACCACCGTCGTTGATCGGACCAAGGCGAAACATTCCCCCACTTCCCATGCCACAAAGCCTAGTACTACGACCACATCGGCTCCTAAACGCACGGGCACATAAGGTCGAACGTGGTGGACACAAATTCTTGATACTACGGTGGACTACACTTGCTTTAAGGAAGTTGGGATTGAAGTATTAGATATAGCTGGACTAGACAGATATAAAACACAGCTGGGTCTGTTTGAAAATTGCTGAGGCCTTCAGATCTCTAAGGCGAGGTCTATAATTGATTGTTCCCCACATATGTATAGCCCTACTCGCCCGCTAGGATGTGTGTATATGCGCGTGGGTGCCTGTGTATATGTATGCTGGAGTATGTCTGCGTGTATGTGCATGCATATGAATGTGCACAACGATCCACCTTACCGCTCAACACATCCGCCCTTTAAAGTTAAGAGATACGAAGTCCTCGCATGATTTCACCTACTCCGTGACAACGAGTCCCTTAGAAATTCAATGCTTTACTTTCCCCGTGAATTTATGTACTAGTATCATTAGCATGCGGTTTTCATTCCAAAATTCCAGCCTCATGTGGATGTAGTGACCCTTTGTCAGGTACGTCTCTAACCGACCCTGAATCAGTTGAGTAGCTCTTTCTCTTCTTCCGCAATGGTTCCACCATCATCAACCTCGTCCCCCACAAAGTCTTTCAGGATTTTGAAGTCTTTTCTGCATCTTCTAGAATTCATCTATCTGTCTAATTTAGGCTCTGAAGATTTTTAGGGATGAAGGCGATTTATGAGCCGTACACAACCTTTAGAAAGATCAATGTAACAACAGGTATTGATCATGTTCTTAACTAGGTGACATCGGCTCTAGTCTTTCATATTTCTTTGAGATCCAGAGGGTGTACTGATCTCAATGCCGTCGGAAATCCCACTGCTCGCAATTTCGTCATCAAAATATCCCTCAGGCTGGTTTCGTGCTAGAAATTCCCAAGTCTTAGGATTTTGGTGGTGACCTTTTGGGAAAATGGCTGGCTTCTCCAAAAATGTGGCCATTAAATAGTATGTCACTGCTGCTGCTGACATGTATAGAACCCAGCCAACCTTGTACATGTTTTTGGCTGCCTGGTTGACAGCAAGCGGTTCGTATGTGCCCACGAGACCTGGCAGGCCTAGACTGACACCCACGCACCATGAAACGACTCCGGCAACGTGGACTCCTGAGGTAAACCAATATAGCTCACATGGGGAGCCATTGTACAAGGACGGAATGTGTATGTTTCCACGTCGCACAATGAAATAGTCCACGATGATGACCTGAAGTATCAGTGTAAGCTATTTGCAGAGAAAATGGGAGATGATGGGAAGATAAGACTCTAGAGAATCCAGCAATCATCGGCCGGCGCTCGAGTTACTTACACCACAGATAGGAGCCATGAAGATATTGTAGCTGCCAAGGAAGGTTATGAATTTCTGAGCTGTGGCCATCAATTCCCATGGAACGAAGCACACGCTGAGGACGGCGCAAAGGATCTGACCCCTTCGGATCGTGAGTACCTTCGGCAGTAGGCCGTTCATGTCCGCTCCGAAAGGTATGGAGTTGGCCCCAACATTCATTCCAAACACGCTGAGAAGGTACGTGAACGACACGAGAAACACGCCCGCTCGCCCCGCAGCCGTCCAATGCCGATCGAGTATCGCCTCATTCAGGTCCTGTCAGGCAATACACGGTCAGCATCATCCACATATTTGAACATTGAGGAGCGTCGCACCCAGATATTCCAGTAAGTCTTTCCCCAGGCACCCTGGATTGAGCTTGTGGCTGCCAGGCCCAGAAACATGACCAGTACTTTGGCAACGAACACTGATACCCCCTGCAATGGCCCTGCATCTCGCGTCGTTCTGCAATACCGTGCAAGGTCGGGTTGATTCACTAGCATAGGGCTTAGTGTCCCGAGCACCGTGTTTATGCCGCTCATGATAGGCCATCCCAAAGGTCCGGTCGCGGGCTCGGATTGGTCATCGATGGTTGATAGACCGGTCCCGTTAGCCATACACCAACCAAACATGCCAAAAGTAGCAATGGGGACAAGCAGGCCTTTCAGGGTAAAGAGGATTTGAATCCTCGATGGGTGCACGAAACACTTTTCGCCATTGTCAGCACCACTAGGTCGTGTCCAACAACGGAGGGATATGTGTCTTACCAAGGGGAACTGAATCAGCCAGACGAGAAAGAAGCACAGAAGCGTTTTGGACGTAATGTGTGCAGAAGCAGGCAGGCCGTTCCCCATCCCTTCCCAGGACGAACCGAATATGCATCGCAGGCAAGTCGACAAGAGGTTGGCGCCGTAGAAAGTCTGGATACCGTAGGCGATAGTTCCAATAACGGCACGAATGAAGATGAAGAAGAAGGAGCCGTACATCCCCATGGAAGATCTAACCAGCACAGGATAACCTATATGATACCGAGCCCCGGGCCGCGCCATCGCTGTAACGACAATGCCAGCGATGGCGGACCCAATTATGCAAGAGACGAAGGCTTGTTGCCATGTCTTAGCGGTTAGTCGTTTCAAAGACTTAAGAGGTTCCAGATCAAGGTAGGCGTACCAATCCCACCGCTATCAATGACGAAGCGACGTTCCACCCGGCAGTACCGAAGGCCGTGGATAACCAGTACAGAGGCAGGTTGTACCTGTTGGCATGATGAGCACCGTACAGCCAGTGGGTATGACTTTTTGAAAATATTCTCACCATGTCCAAGTTCTTTCTTCGTACGGCACTGGCTCAAGATCGCGGTTTGTCCATCGTGAGACGCGCGGTGCCTCTTCCTCACAATTCTCCTGACGATGCAGGGCGCTTCGAATCATAGCCTGCCACTGTTGAAACATACCCACATACGCGCCCTATCTGTGCATTTATGTGCTATTGCGAGTCCGCAACAAGGTTGCGGTTCAGATAAGAAGGGTGTCCTCGAGAGTAAATTATCTGTTGCCTTCACTAAGAAGACACAGCAGACTATTTCTGGTATGTGCTACAGCTATCCGGTCTAGTCGTGGTGCAGTTGCGCCCCATACAGGGTGGCGTCG